>NC_053389.1:102455413-103056474 GCF_905171765.1 Bufo bufo | reverse complement strand
TCTTCTTTCCAAAATGGGGTCACATGTGGGGTATTTATACTGCCCTGGAATTCTAGGGGCCCCAAAGCGTGAGAAGAAGTCTAGTATCCAAATGTCTAAAAATGCCCTCCTAAAAGGAATTTGGGCACCTTTGCGCATCTAGGCTGCAAAAAAGTGTCACACATCTGGTATCGCCGTACTCAGGAGAAGTTGGGGAATGTGTTTTGGGGTGTCATTTTACATATACCCATGCTGGGTGAGAGAAATATCTTGGTCAAATGCCAACTTTGTATAAAAAAATGGGAAAAGTTGTCTTTTGTCAAGATATTTCTCTCACCCAGCAAGGGTATATGTAAAATGACACCCCAAAACACATTCCCCAACTTCTCCTGAATACGGCGATACCACATGTGTGACACTTTTTTGCAGCCTAGGTGGGCAAAGGGGCCCATATTCCAAAGAGCACCTTTAGGATTTCACAGGTCATTTACCTACTTACCACACATTAGGGCCCCTGGAAAATGCCAGGGCAGTATAACTACCCCACAAGTGACCCCATTTTGGAAAGAAGACACCCCAAGGTATTCCGTGAGGGGCATGGCGAGTTCCTAGAATTTTTTATTCTTTGTCACAAGTTAGTGGAAAATGCTGATTTTTTTTTTTTTTTTTTTTCATACAAAGTCTCATATTCCACTAACTTGTGACAAAAAATAAAAACTTCCATGAACTCACTATGCCCATCAGCGAATACCTTGGGGTCTCTTCTTTCCAAAATGGGGTCACTTGTGGGGTAGTTATACTGCCCTGGCATTCTAGGGGCCCAAATGTGTGGTAAGGAGTTTGAAATCAAATTCTGTAAAAAATGACCTGTGAAATCCAAAAGGTGCTCTTTGGAATATGGGCCCCTTTGCCCACCTAGGCTGCAAAAAAGTGTCACACATCTGGTATCTCCGTACTCAGGAGAAGTTGGGGAATGTGTTTTGGGGTGTCATTTTACATATACCCATGCTGGGTGAGAGAAATATCTTGGCAAAAGACAACTTTTCCCATTTTTTTATACAAAGTTGGCATTTGACCAAGATATTTATCTCACCCAGCATGGGTATATGTAAAAAGACACCCCAAAACACATTCCTCAAATTCTCCTGAATACAGAGATACCAGATGTGTGACACTTTTTTGCAGCCTAGGTGGGCAAAGGGGCCCATATTCCAAAGAGCACCTTTTGGATTTCACAGGTCATTTTTTACAGAATTTGATTTCAAACTCCTTACCACACATTTGGGCCCCTAGAATGCCAGAGCAGTATAACTACCCCACAAGTGACCCCATTTTGGAAAGAAGAGACCCCAAGGTATTCGCTGATGGGCATAGTGAGTTCATGGAAGTTTTTATTTTTTGTCACAAGTTAGTGGAATATGAGACTTTGTATGAAAAAAAAAAAAAAAAAAAAATCATAATTTTCCACTAACTTGTGACAAAAAATAAAAAATTCTAGGAACTTGCCATGCCCCTCACGGAATACCTTGGGGTGTCTTCTTTCCAAAATGGGGTCACTTGTGGGGTAGTTATACTGCCCTGGCATTCTAGGGGCCCAAATGTGTGGTAAGGAGTTTGAAATCAAATTCTGTAAAAAATGACCTGTGAAATCCGAAAGGTGCTCTTTGGAATATGGGCCCCTTTGCCCACCTAGGCTGCAAAAAAGTGTCACACATCTGGTATCTCCGTACTCAGGAGAAGTTGTGGAATGTGTTTTGGGGTGTCATTTTACATATACCCATGCTGGGTGAGAGAAATATCTTGGCAAAAGACAACTTTTCCCATTTTTTTATACAAAGTTGGCATTTGACCAAGATATTTCTCTCACCCAGCATGGGTATATATAAAATGACACCCCAAAACACATTCCCCAACTTCTCCTGAGTACGAAGATACCAGATGTGTGACACTTTTTTGCAGCCTAGGTGGGCAAAGGGGCCCATATTCCAAAGAGCACCTTTTGGATTTCACTCGTCATTTTTTACAGAATTTGATTTCAAACTCCTTACCACACATTTGGGCCCCTAGAATGCCAGGGCAGTATAACCACCCCACGAGTGACCCCATTTTGGAAAGAAGAGACCCCAAGGTATTTCGTGATGGGCATAGTGAGTTCATAGAAGTTTTTATTTTTTGTCACAAGTTAGTGGAATATGAGACTTTGTAAGAAAAAAAAAAAAAAAAAAAAAATCATCATTTTCCGCTAACTTGTGACAAAAAATAAAAAGTTCTATGAACTCACTATGCCCATCAGCGAATACCTTAGGGTGTGTACTTTCCGAAATGGGGTCATTTGTGGGGTGTTTGTACTTTCTGGGCACTGTAGAACCTCAGGAAACATGACAGGTGCTCAGAAAGTCAGAGCTGCTTCAAAAAGCGGAAATTCACATTTTTGTACCATAGTTTGTAAACGCTATAACTTTTACCCAAACCATTTTTTTTTTACCCAAACATTTTTTTTTATCAAAGACATGTAGAACAATAAATTTAGAGCAAAATTTATATATGGATGTCGTTTTTTTTGCAAAATTTTACAACTGAAAGTGAAAAATGTCATTTTTTTGCAAAAAAATCGTTAAATTTCGATTAATAACAAAAAAAGTAAAAATGTCAGCAGCAATGAAATACCACCAAATGAAAGCTCTATTAGTGAGAAGAAAAGGAGGTAAAATTCATTTGGGTGGTAAGTTGCATGACCGAGCAATAAATGGTGAAAGTAGTGTAGGTCAGAAGTGTAAAAAGTGGCCTGGTCTTTCAGGGTGTTTAAGCACTGGGGGCTGAGGTGGTTAATGAAGTATATTTTTATCTCCCTTAAATTTGGTCTCTTTTTCTCACGCTCCCTCTCCGGCCTGGAACCCTGATTCCCCGCCACCCGTAATCACCATGGTAGGCACATAAAAGAACATCGAAAGTTGATAGAGCAGATATCAAATTGGATTGTGAACATCACGGGGACGTGCGACAAGGTGGGGCAGTAAGTGTGCACACGCCTACATGAACTGACTGACAGGGGTCAGCCCCTGCAAATTCTGGGTCTCCAAATTGGGCACATGGCCTGAGCTTTCCCCTTACGCCTTGGAGGTGCTGGCCTGCCCTGCAGCCGGTGTATTGTCTGAACGCGTGTTTAGCACGACTGGAGGGTTATATTTCCCAATGTTTTGGGGTGTACCCTAATTTAAAAATATAAAAAAAAAATTTAAAACAAAAAGCAGTGTAGGCTTCCTCCTCCTCCTCCACCGCCACTTCCACCTACACCGCCTCCTCAACCTCCTACTCCATATGGACCTGGTCTTCCTAGATCAAGATTATTATTTTTTATTTTTACGTATTTTATGTTATTTAAAGTCATTTCCCTATCCACATTTGTTTGCAGAGTACTTGCCATGCTCTTAACCACATTTTGACGACATTTTCAGCCCTCTAGCCCTGTCCATGACATTTTTACAGCCATTTTAGTGCTCAAAAGTTTGGGTCCCCATTGACTTCAATGGGGTTAGGGTTCGAGGTCAAGTTCGGGTCAAGTTCGGGTCCCGAACTCGAACTTTTTTCCAAACCCGTTGAACTCGAACATCCAGGTGTCCGCTCAACTCTAATCAGCATCTATGTGGCCGCATTGCCTGCTATCTAATTAAGGCTCTTTCTAAATGTATCTAATTAAATACGAGGCTCCTATTCCTACATCTCTCTCCCTGCCTTGATCATAAGATCAGAGTGCCTTCAGTGCACTCAGCTGATCATGTCCAAGTAGAACTATATTATTTTAAAAACACAGTGCAGCTCCCCCGACATGTTTCGCCGCAGCGCAGGGTCCTCAGGGGGTATGGAGCTACTATCATGTATTATACCTCGTACCTCACATATCAGTACACTGCTGGATATACTATATATCTGTATCCACTTCATATTTTATACCTTGTACCTGACATATCAATACACTGCTATATATGCTATTATCTGTACAAACTGCATCTATTATATCTCGTACCTGACGTTTCAGTACACTGTTGTGTATACTATGTCAGGTGTGAGGTATAAAAGATGCAGTGGGTACAGATATATGTGGACAGTTATATATGGTATTATGGTCACTGTGTGAGGTACATGAGGTATTGGGGATTGTAGTTAAGGTTTCGGTCAGTTTTAGGGTTAGGATTAGGGTTAGTATTAAAGGGGTTCTGCACTTTGTTTTAACTGATGAGCTATCCTCTGGATAGATCATTAGCATCTGATCGGCGTGGGTCAGACACCCGGGACCCCCGCCGATCAGCTGTTTGAGAAGGCAGCAGCGCTCCAGCAACGGTGTGGCCTTCTCACTGTTTACCGCCGGCCCACTGACGTCATGACTTGTATCAACTAGCGTGGGCGCTGCTAAGCTCCGTTCCCTTGAATGGAGCTTAGCCCCGCCCACGCTAGTTGATACTAGTCGTGATGTCAGTGGGCCGGCGATAAACAGTGAGAAGGCCGCGCCACTGCTGGAGCGCTGCTGCTTTCTCAAACAGCTGATCGACGGGGGTCCCGGGTGTCGGACCCCTGCCGATCAGATGCTGATGATCTATCCAGAGGATAGATCATCAGTTAAAACAAAGTGCAGAACCCCTTTAAGGTCAGGGTTAGGTGTTGGTATTAGCGTTAGGGGTCAGCATTAGGGTTAGGTGTCAGTACTAGGATTAGCAGCCAGTGTTTGGTTTAGGGCACTTGGAAAGAATAGGGGAGGG
Source organism: Bufo bufo (assembly GCF_905171765.1). Taxonomy (NCBI): domain Eukaryota; kingdom Metazoa; phylum Chordata; class Amphibia; order Anura; family Bufonidae; genus Bufo; species Bufo bufo. Next base: position 103,051,741 of record NC_053389.1, on the reverse strand, counting down.
CAGTCTATACTCACCAGTGATGATTGGCAGGGCAATATTCGAATTCGCTATATTCACAAATATTTGGGCGAGTATTCATCATATATTCGCGAATCTGAGAATTCGTGATCTCCAGTCATTATTTTCTTAATTGCGAAAATCGGCAATTGGAAAATTTGCTATGCAAATTCGCGATAAAAATTTGTGATATGAAAATTTGCAATTAACACTACCCCTAAAGTCAAAGATATTGCAGCCTTCTCATTGGCCCACAAGCAAGTAGCAGTGAGGGATCATGGGTACTGATGAAAGAAAAATCTAGAATATTCGCGATTACGAAGATATAGACCTATATTCTAGATATTCGCAATAAAAAATTTGCGATTAGAATATTTGCGATCAACACAAATACTTTCCTGTCCAGATGTGGTTCCACAATGCAGCGATGCAGACGTGGCATCTTCTGGTGGGTCTGCTCCTTAGGATTGCACAACATACAGTCAGGTCCATAAATATTGGGACATTTACACAATTCTAACATGTTTGGCTCTATACACCACCACAATAGATTTGAAATGAAACGAACAAGATGTGCTTTAACTGCAGACTGTCAGCTTTAGTTTGAGGGTATTTACATCCAAATCAGGTGAACAGTTTAGGAATTACAACAGTTTGCATATGTGCCTCCCACTTGTTAAGGAACCAAAAGTAATGGGACAGAATAATAATCATAAATCAAACTTTCACTTTTTAATACTTGGTTGCAAATCCTTTGCAGTCAATTACATCCTGAAGTCTGGAATGCATAGACATCACCAGACGCTGGGTTTCATCCCTGGTGATGCTCTGCCAGGCCTCTACTGCAACTGTCTTCTGTTCCTGCTTGTTCTTGGGGCATTTTCCCTTCAGTTTTGTCTTCAGCAAGTGAAATGCATGCTCAATCGGATTCAGGTCAGGTAATTGACTTGGCCATTGCATAACATTCCACTTCTTTCCCATAAAAAAAACTCTTTGGTTGCTTTTGCAGTATGCTTTGGGTCATTGTCCATCTGCACTGTGAAGCACCGTCGAATGATTTCTGAGGCATTTGGCTGAATATGAGCAGATAATATTGTCCGAAACACTTCAGAATTCATCCTGCTGCTTTTGTCAGTAATCACATCATCAATAAATACAAGAGAACCAGTTCCATTGGCAGCCACACATGCCCATGCCATGACACTACCACCACCATGCTTCACTGATGAGGTGGTATGCTTAGGATCATGAGCAGTTCCTTTCCTTCTCCATACTCCTCTCTTCCCATCACTCTGGTACAAGTTGATCTTGGTCTCATCTGTCCATAGGATGTTGTTCCAGAACTGTGAAGGCTTTTTTAGATGTCGTTTGGCAATCTCTAATCTGGCCTTCCTGTTTTTGAGGCTCACCAATGGTTTACATCTTGTGGTAAACCCTCTGTATTCACTCTGGTGAAGTCTTCTCTTGATTTGTTGGCTGTGACACACATACACCTACCTCCTGGAGAGTGTTCTTGATCTGGCCAACTGTTGTGAAGGGTGTTTTCTTCACCAGGGAAATAATTATTCGTCATCCACCACAGTTGTTTTCTGTAATCTTCCGGGTCTTTTGGTGTTGCTGAGCTCACCGATGCATTCCTTCTTTTTAAGAATGTTTCAAACAGTTGTTTTGGCCATGCCTAATGTTTTTGCTATCTCTCTGATGGTTTTGTTTCGTTTTTTCAGCCTAACGATGGCTTGCTTCACTGATAGTGACAGCTCTTTGGCTCTCATCTTGAGAGTTCACAGCAACAGATTCCAAATGTAAATAGCACACTTGAAATTAACTCTGGACCTTTTATCTGCTCATTGTAATTGGGATAATGAGGGAATAACACACACCTGGCCATGGAACAGCTGAGAAGCCAATTGTCCCATTAATTTTGGTTCCTTAACAAGTGGGAGGCACATATGCAAACTGTTGTAATTCCTACACCGTTCACCTGATTTGGATGTAAATACCCTCAAATTAAAGCTGACGTTCTGCAGTTAAAGCACACCTTGTTTGTTTCATTTCAAATCCATTGTGGTGAAGTATAGAGTCAAAAATGTTACAATTGTGTCGATGTCCCAATATTTATGGACCTGACTGTACATCACATCAATCCGCCGGGAATAGCTGGGCAGGGAACCAGTGGTTCCTCTCCTGCACCCCAGCCCAGACCCGCTCCTGTCCAACAGGAATTGCTTCACTGCTCCACCATGTCCTTTGAATCATTGTTGCCCTGCACAGTCCGAACAGGTTGTATGTTAGAAAGCTGCATCACGTCCCCTGTTTGATTCTATTGTAGGGCACTTTAATAGTAACATATTTACCTGACTGAAAATATAGAAGGAACACAATATTAGGTAACCTTTCTAGGGATCACAATCCAGTTGAAGTCTTAGTCACCGTTTTGGAATGGAGGAATGAGAAGACATGTTTTGAATTCACTAAATCCTTAGACTTACGTCCCACTCAGGATGGGCTTACTACCAAATGCCAATTCTGTAGAGCTAGTTATGTTTCCAATTTACCATTGATATGTGTCTTAAACAAATCCAGGAATCTCTCCTGATCTGTGGCCATGGCAGAATGTGCAACTTTTACCGGACTTGGGGCCTAAGCCCTCTAATGTCACATTTCATTTGTGTTATTAATAAGAACCGTACACTCATTTGGAATCACTTATATAACAGCATAAACCAGGGGCTATGTATTCAGATACATGAAATATTTATTAAGTAACTTGTTTATAGGGAAACCACATGGTTTATCTCTTAGATTCGTGTATACACTTTGGGGGAATTTATCATAAGGGGAATTCTTTTAAGTCTGTTTTATTTCAGTATGCATTACCATTATTTGCACCAAATTAATGAAATATCACAAGCAGTTATATCACAGTTTTTATGCCACCTCCCTGAACTTGCTACATTTATGCAACATGTGTGTGTCTTAAATTTCTTAAAGGTATTGACCCATCTCACTTGGGTGGCATATATTGGTATACTATATTTTGATATGTATTATAGATGATATTCACACATGGCACATTGATCTAACATTGGAGGACATTTAATCAGATGGTAATCATAGTTACAATCAGAAACTATTTGCTTGAACATGCCACCAATGTAAGATAGGTGTGCACTGCGCAATTATCACTAGAACAGGGCCACCAAAGTGAAGGAGAGCTCATAATAATGCATGCGCGGTATGCTCTCCATTAACTTCTATTATATTTAAATTATCTGTTAAACAAACTCCAGCTAGGACTGCTGCAATGCCACTGCCACAGAGGACCCCCAGAAATGGCAGATGGGTTAATGTAGGTTCTGGAAGTCTTAGAGTGGTGGATAGAAGACATGTCCCACAGTCGGTGGTTCTCCATAATTCATTTGCAGCACTCTCAGAATGTAAGGACAACATGGATATGGACTCAAGCACAGAGGGTGAGAAACCATCGACTCCTATGTCTAATGTATGCAACAAAAAAGATAAAGTGAAGTCTCAAAGGATGCAGCTGTTGCTGGGTGATTCAATCATAAGAAGTGTGGAGCTTAAAGAAAATGGTTTTGTGAGATGTCTCCCTGGGGCTACTGCTAGAAGAGATAGAAGACGTATTATTAATATTGTTAAGCAAGCAAAGCAGGAAGGGGACGTGGATGTTCTTGTCCATCTAGGGACAAATGACCTGGCTTGCAATGAAGTGTCAGAGGTGAAAAAATCTTTTATCACACTTGGTAATGACGTACAGGATTTTGCATCCACCATTTCATTTTCTGAAGTTCTGCCTGTGCATAATGTTCAGAATGATAGGCAGAGGCGCATAAAGGAGTTCAACATATGGCTTGGTAAATGGTGTCAAGAGCAAGGATTTGGCTTTGTTTCTCATGATAGCTCTACTTGGAATAGAAAGGAACTGTACAAAAAAGATGGTTTGCATCTTTCTCTCAAAGGAACAAATGTACTTAGTGAACAACTCCAAGAATTTGCGAAAGAGTATTTAAACTAGGAAGGGGGGGCAAAAGAGTGAAAATAAAAGAGTCCAATTGCCCCCCGAAACAATGCCAGAACAGGCCAGAAGCACTGAGGTTAAGAAATGATAAGCTCAGAGTCCTGTCTACAAATGCTCGCAGTTTAGGTAAAAAAATCAATGAACTTGGGTCAATAATGGCATCTGAGAATGTAGATTTAGTGGCTGTTACGGAGACATGGTTTAATGAAAGAAATGACTGGGACATAACCATACCAGGGTACTCTTTATACAGAAGAGACAGAGAAGGCAAGAAAGGAGGAGGAGTGGCCCTGTATGTGAAAGATAGCATTAAATCTAACCTAATACAAGTTGGTGAGGCCAACATAGAGTCAGTTTGGGTTACGTTGCAGTTTGCTAACCATGCAGTAACTCGTGTAGGTGTGATATATAGACCACCTGGTCAAGTTAAAGAACTAAATGATCTACTAGTTGAAGAAATAGCTAAAATGACAATGAAAGGAGAAGTTATCATTATGGGAGATTTCAATCTTCCAGATATAAACTGGAAAACCAAAATAGCAAGTTCTACCAGGAGTACAGATATTCTAAATTCCCTACTGGGGTTATCTCTACAACAAGTGGTTGAGGAGCCAACCCGGAGGGAGGCCATTTTGGATTTGGTATTCACAAACGGGGATTCGGTATATGATGTCATTGTAGGCGAAACCTTGGGATCTAGTGATCACCAGTCAGTGTGGTTTAATATAAGAACTGTGAAAGAGTCCCACCACACAAAAACAAAAGTTTTAGATTTTAGAAAAACAGACTTTTCAAAAATGAAATTAGTCATAAATGAGTCCTTATCAGACTGGAACGGATTACATGGGTCCAGGAGAAATGGGACTACTTAAAAGGTGCATTATTGAAGGCAACAGAAAATTGCATTAGACTCGTCAGTAAAAGCAAAAAAAGGAGGAGACCAATGTGGTACTCAGCAGAAGTGGCCCAAATCATTAAAAATAAAAAGCTAGCATTTTGTAATTATAAAAAAACCCAGAGCAATGAAGATAAGGAAATCTACAAGATTAGGCAGAGAGAGGCCAAGCAAGTTATAAGAACTTCTAAAGCGCAGGCAGAAGAAAAACTAGCTCAGTCTATGAAAAAAGGGGATAAGACATTCTTCAGATATATAAATGAAAAAAGGAAATTAAAACAAGGAATAACTAAATTAAAAACAAAGGACGGAAGGTATGTAGAAGAGAATAAAGGGCTAGCCGACTGCCTTAATGAATACTTCTGTTCAGTTTTTACAAAAGAAAAAGGAGAAGGACCTCCACTAGAAAGAATGACTATTAAATCGTTTGATGCATGTATCTTTACAGAGGAAGATGTTCTAAGTTTGCTGTCTAAGGTGAAGACAGATAAGTCACAGGGGCCTGATGAGATACACCCAAAATTATTAAAAGAGCTTAGTGGTGAGCTGGCAAAACCGTTAACAGATTTATTTAACCAATCATTAGTAACAGGAGTCGTCCTGGAAGATTGGAAATTGGCAATTGTCGTGCCCATTCACAAGAAAGGTAGTAGGGAGGAATCGAGCAACTATAGACCAGTGAGTCTGACATCAATAGTAGGCAAATTAATGGAAACCCTATTAAAGGATAGGATTGTGGAACATCTAAAATCCCATGGATTGCAAGATGAAAAACAACATGGGTTTACTTCAGGGAGATCATGTCAAACAAATCTTATAGATTTTTTTGACTGGGTGAATAAAATAATAGACGGTGGAGGTGCAGTAGACATCGCATATCTAGATTTTAGTAAGGCTTTTGACACTGTCCCACATAGAAGACTTATCAATAAACTGCAGTCATTGAGCATGGACTCCCATATTGTTGAGTGGATTAGGCAGTGGCTGAGTGACAGACAACAGAGGGTTGTAGTCAATGGAGAACATTCAAAACAAGGTAATGTTACCAGTGGGGTTCCACAGGGATCTGTACTGGGACCGATTTTGTTTAATATCTTCATAAGTGATATTGCAAAAGGCCTCGCTGGTAAGGTTTGTCTTTTTGCTGATGACACAAAGATATGTAACAGGGTTGATGTTCCTGGAGGGAAACGCCAAATGGAAAAGGATTTAGGAAAACTAGAAGAATGGTCAGAACTCAAGAATGGTCAGAACTCAGAAACTGAAATTTAATGTGGATAAGTGCAAGATAATGCACCTGGGGCGTAAAAACCCAAGGGCAGAATATAGAATATTTGACACAGTCCTGACCTCAGTATCTGAGGAAAGGGATTTAGGAGTAATTATTTCAGAAGACTTAAAGGTGGGAAGACAATGTAATAGAGCAGCACGAAATGCCAGCAGAATGCTTGGATGTATAGGGAGAGGTATAAGCAGTAGAAAGAGTGAAGTGCTTATGCCGCTGTACAGAACACTGGTGAGACCTCACTTGGAGTATTGTGCGCAGTACTGGAGGCCATATCTCCAGAAGGATATAGATACTCTAGAGAGAGTTCAGAGAAGAGCTACTAAACTAGTACATGGATTGCAGGATAAAACTTACCAGGAAAGGTTAAAGGACCTTAATATGTATAGCTTGGAAGAAAGAAGAGACAGAGGGGATATGATAGAAACTTTTAAATACATAAAGGGAATCAACTCGGTAAAGGAAGAGAGCATATTTAAAAGAAGAAAAACTACCACAAGAGGACACAGTTTTAAATTAGAGGGGCAAAGGTTTAAAAGTAATATAAGGAAGTATTACTTTACTGAGAGAGTAGTGGATGCATGGAATAGCCTTCCTGCAGAAGTGGTAGCTGCAAATACAGTGAAGGGGTTTAAGCATGCATGGGATAGGCATAAGGCCATCCTTCATATAAGATAGGGCCGGGGGCTATCCATAGTATTCAGTATATTGGGCAGACTAGATGGGCCAAATGGTTCTTATCTGCCGACACATTCTATGTTTCTATGTTTCTATGTTTCTATGGGAGGTCCAAAAAGACCCGAGTGCGTTTTCCCATAGAAGTGCATGGAGAGCACACTGCACACATGCGGCCACCTCCCCGTTCACCTCTATGGGAGCTTCTCTTGGCTATTTTCGGCACTCCCATAGAAGTGAACAGAGGGTGACCGTGCTTCCATAGCGTGCCCTTTTTCACTTTGTGGGGTCCGTTCTAGAAATAGGTTGGGTACAAGAGGTGGGACCCACATCTATCTGACATTGGTGGCATATCCTAGTATGCTGATATGCCACGATGAACCAACCCCTTTAAATCTTGCCACACTTCCTTTACATAGCTAACCACCCCCACTTTTCAAACCTGGAGTGAGTGGTAAAAAATCACAAAAAGTCACAATTTTTCTGCACAAATAAGCCACAAAAACTGCAAAATCATAGAAAACTCATAGTATGGTTAGATGTAAACAGTGTCTTCAGTGTTACATTTATACTTTCCAGGTTTTTAAATGCCAAAGAGGAAGTTTTACATCCTGCAGCTATTCTGCCAAAACAGTTGCAAACATACCCCTAAAATAGTGAAAGTCATATTTTACATCATATTTACATTTACATCAGTCACATGTTACATCACAGTTACATCATAACAAAATTGGCTACAATACTTATAGAGCTAGTCACTGTGCCTCAATAACAGTGACAGCCACAGGGTCCTTAGTCAGGGTTGTAAATTCATGGAAATTCACGGACAGTCCATAAAAAAAATCACAGCCATCCATAGCATCTGGTATAAAAAAAAAAGCCTGTTGGTGTTTATCGTCAGTGGTGGACAATCAGCACAGCTCTTCCAAATATGTTTAGCATCACTGTAATGGACCTCTAAAACTAGCATAATGCCCAAATTGAATTAAATGAGTGGGCACAATTTCCTCCAGTAATGAGGCTCCAAAAGTGGGCAACATTTTCAGTCAGCATTCTCAAGTAGTTGAGTAAGGTCATGGTTTATTGCCTCTGCCTTCACTATGTTGGAAACATAGACAATTGGACATGATTCTTCTCCAACAGTCAGTATTTCCGCTACTTCAAATAAACTGGGAGTACTTCTTTTCAGTTCCCCCTCCTTTTGACAATTTTGGGGGATAATTAGTGAGATAGTATAACTATTGGAGGTGCAAAGGTTGCAATCATACCCAGGGTCCAAAGACTGAAGGGGCCAAATGGTCACTTTGCTCCATATGAAAAGACAGTGCAAACCATCAACATTGGGAATTAGTTTTTTACAGATTTTATATTAGCGCAGGAGCTTTAAACTAGCTTCTGCTTACTAATGCTGAGAGACTCTTCTCCAATTAACATCACTGAGAGAGGTGAACTAGACTATAGTAGCCATTTCATTCTATAAATAACCAAATACTCCCATCTATACTCAGAGGTGAAACTTGAAGGTCAGGGGTGGACTGGCCATAGACTCTACAGGGAAATTTCCAAATGGGCTGATGCCCAGGGGCCACCTAAGCCCTCCTCATGGCCACTAGCCAGGTAAGTAATGATCTGTCGACCCAAGGGTTAATTAATGCTGGAGGCATCAAGTAGTTATGTCCCTGGCTAGAGACCACAGGTGCCCTCCTGATTCCTGAATTCAGCTGTATTTCCATCCTGATGCAATTGGAGTAGGAGAACAGAACATGGCAGCTGGCAATAACCATCAAAAGGCGAACCTTCTGAGGAGGTATTTTGTCCTGCTGGGGCATTATTTTGTGCTGCACTGTGGTTTTTGATGCTGCTGGGTCAGTTTATTGTGCTTCACTGAAGTATATGGATCTGCTAGGGCAGTATTTTGTGCCGCAATATAGTATTGTTGGCCCTGCCAACTTGTGCTAGCCCTGCCTTCTGTCAATTTGGACCCACAAACAACATGGGTCCACTTTTAGTTTTTTTCCAGGGCCACTTTAAGTTCCCAGTCCGCCCCTGGTGAAGGTCTAGGTATCCAACTCAAAATCTGCAACATGGCCCCCACCTACCATGTACTGTACCTGGAGGTCCAGTAGTATAGATTTGGCAATTTCTTCTTGCTGACAATGGCACAATCAGAACATGGGTCCTGTTTGCCATCTCACATGCATCTATGTCAGTTGCAGGGTCTATATTTTGGGAACACTGATGTCATAAGGAATGTAGGGGCCAAAACATTTAATCACGGAGTTCATTGGGAAGGCTTAGAAGACATTTTTATACTGCCAGTTATGATTGCACCACATTGTTATGTCGACATGTGATGGGTGTGGTTTGGCACCTGCCTTGAGTTTTTGAGATACTTTATAAGCAAATCAAAATGATTACACCCATTAACCACAGACATTTGTTGTACAACCTCAGCTTCTGTCCAGCAACAAAAAAGGAAGCAAACAGAGGTTCACAGAGGTTTAGCATTAGTAGATGACGTCCTACAAAATATTTGTAATGTGGGTTGGGTTCTTTTAATTGCCGAACTGGTCCAGCTGTGCCTTTTTTCCTTGCTATGTAATGAGCAATCACAGTTTGTATTATGCTCATGTCTCTGTGATTTAGATAGCTGACGCATCAACTCACGGTGACACCTCATTACCATATATCGCTCTCGGCTCCAGCTATTGCTTGATACATTTCATAATGTTTTATACTGGTAGTTAAAGCTTTAGCAATGATCCACATGAGAATAGGTGGAGACCACCAAGTCATTTCCAATTCCAGCCAGAGCCAAGATTTAATTCCTGGCCTTATCTGGCTAAAGGCTTTGATTTAAGTTCAGGATGCATAACAGAAGTCATCCAAAAATGTGTGCCACTAATTTATTGTAATTAGACGTAATGAAAAGAATTCCTTAAAAGTCCATTATAACATTCAATACTTCATTGACATCTTGTTAAAAAAATGCTTCCAATTGTGATCAGCATTTCTTCTAGAACTGGATTTTAACCCACATTATTTTCATTTGTTAAAAAGTAATTCCCATTCTGTATTACCAGAAAACTGCACCTTCCATTCTTTAGCTCAGTTGTAGTCAACCTGGCATATGATAGAAGCCTCAAATGCCACATTAATTTAGGGCCAAGTCATGGTGTAGAAACACAAAAGTACTTTTGAAGTTATATTTGTGGATAGTGTTCAGGGGTGCACCACCAATGAGGCCAGGTGAGGCAATCGCCTCAGGCAGCACCAGGTAGGGGCAAGAGGGGGACAGCAGAAGGCCCATGGGCAGTGAGCGCTTTCATTCTGGCAAAGAAGTTAGGTTAAGAAATTGGCATTGGGGGAGGGCGCCGTTTCAGTTTTCGCCTCAGACAGCAGAAAGGCTAGGTGCACCCCTGATGGTGTTTTTTACATATATATTTTTTATCCAAAAATAAGTTTGGATGCTGCAGGTTTGAGATTGTTTCTTGTTTTTTTTAACATACATATTGAGTAATTTTAGACCATATGCATAAAAGGTCTATACAAAAGTGACCCCCATAACAAAGGAACTCGTTAGGCAGAGCATACTGTATATATAGTGGTAGGATGTGGTTTGCAGGCTTTCTGCAAGACCAAAATATTTGTAGCGGATCCAGCAGATGGCAGGCAAAGGCACCAGCTGATGTGAGAGAAGGACAAACCGTGTGACTTTGGTACATTGCTGCAGTTCTCTCTTCTTTCATCTGCAGTAAAATATCAATTTTTGAAGATGACACTAAATTGTGTAAAGTAATTAACACGGAAGAGGACACTATACTGCTACAGATAGATCTGGATAGATTGGAGACTTGGGCAGAGAAGTGGCAGATGAGGTTGAACACTGACAAATGTAAGGTTATGCACATAGGAAGGAATAATGCAAGTCACCCGTACATACTAAATGGTAAAACACTCGGTAACACTGACATGGAAAAGGACCTAGGAATTTTAGTGAACAGCAAACTAAGCTGCAAAAAACAGTGTCAGACAGCTGCTGCCAAGGACAATAAAATAGTGGGTTGCAAAAGGGGCATAGAAGCCCATGATGAGGACATAGTCCTGCCACTTTACAAATCACTAGTCAGACCACACATGGAGTATTGTGTACAGTTCTGGGCTCCTGTGAACAAGGCAGACATACCGTAGCTGAGCTGTAGAGGATTCAGAGGAGGGCAACTAAAGTAATAACTGGAATGGGTGGGCTACAGTACCCTGATAGATTATCAACATTAGGGTTATTTATTTTAAAAAAGGTGACTCAGAGGAGATCTAATAACTATGTATAAATATATCAGGGGTCAGTACAGAGATCTCTCCCATCATCTATTTATCCCCAGGACTGTGACGAGGGGACATCCTCTGCATCTGGAGGAAAGAAGGTTTGTACACAAACATAGAAGAGGATTCTTTACGGCAAGAGCAATGAGACTATGGAACTCTCTGCCTGAAGAGGTGGTGATGGTGACTTCACTAAAAGAGTTCAATGTATGTATTTCTGGAGTGTAATAATATTACAGGCTATAGCTACTAGAGAGGGGTCGTTGATCCAGGGAGTTATTCTGATTGGAGTCGGGAAGGAATTTTTTTCCCCTACAATGAGGAAAATTGGCTTCTACCTAACAGGGTTTTGTTACCTTCCTCTGGATCAACTTGCAGGATAACAGGCCAAACTGGATGGACAGATGTCTTTTTTCAGCCTTATAAACTATGTCGCTATGTTACTATGCTCTTTACTCCCACTCGTGGGAAACTACACTAAGATGGCCATGATCCCTACTCTCTGCCAGCGACTCCCTTATATATTCATCATCAATAAGCATGGTTCCTCATCTCTGCCCAAAACCAATTTCAACATTCCTTGACTAACTTATCATAAGTAAAGCTGTGTAAAGTAAGTTGCAAGCAAATAGAGTAGGGCAGGTTTGGTGAAGAAGTGAGTAGACATGCTTATGTATAAAGAGGGCAAGTAGAACCATGGTTTCTCACCTCAAAGAGAAAATGAAAAGTTTCTTCAAAAAAGTTTTCTATTACCTCTCTTCTTCCCCATCTGACCGGATCTTAGCATGGAGAGTCAAAGCTGTATACCGGGTGGGACCGTTGCAGGGGCAACCATCCTATGCCTGGCAATTATCATGCACCAATCCTTTTACTTAAAATAGGACATGCAAATGATGTTCATATTGAATGACTGTGTGTGATTAGAACAGGTTTTATGTGTACTAATAAGATGATGGCCATTCCCCTGATGATTGCTCCCCAGACATAAAGAGCCATTATAACTAATGAAAGATATTTGGGAAAAAATTTATAATACAGTAATATTTAAGTATTTTCTGTAATTTTATTTTATTAATTCCCAGAGAACCCCTTTGAATATCACTAACAAGACTGAATATCAGCTTGAATAACTATGATTTTTTTAAAATCAATATGTTTTTGATAATGCCAGGAAATTACTTAAAGGGCAGGTTGGGACTAAGCGCCAGTCCGAGTTGGGCAGGATTACGGAAAAAGAGCGGGTCGGTGCATCTCGGCTACTCTCGTAGTTATTGGGAGCTACACAAACAGAGTAGCAGAAAAAGCTAACTCCAGGAGTTATGGAGGCCAGTTCTGCTACTCTGTTTGCAAAGCTCCCTTACCCACTCGGCCACCTGGGCCCCGCTCTCAGAACCATCCTGTCGTGGAAATGGTGAGATGGTGGAACCCATTTAACTTCATACCAACCATTTAAGTCTTTGTTGGACACATGAAGTCTCCTCCTGGTCCCCCCAACCTCTTTGCTTCAGCTCCCCAACTACAGGGGCTAGTAGAATTATAAGAAGTGCCAATGTAGCCAGTGTTCCATTCTTCTTGGACAGAGCTCTGATAGCCTATCTACATTGACAACTGGAAGAAATCTGATTGAGAACTTTATATTTTTACTGCTCACAGTGAATTGGGATAAGCAGCTGCCAGATACCTCTAGCTGCTACCACTTCCAGCTGACAGGACGTGCTAGCAGTTATAGTGGGGTGTTCACAGACTGGAGACCAACCATCTTCAGCTTGAAGCGACAGTAGCACTCTATGCTGCTCCCTCTTCATACATTACACTTCAAGGAGGGTCTACCTTGTCCACCCATGCTTTTCTTCTACATGTGGGTCTACATCATTCTAAGTACCGCTTTATACGGTTACTCCTACATGTGGCCTCTTGAAAGCCCAATGAGGTCTCTAAGTACATACACATAATTCTCTCCTTAAGATCTTTAAAATCCGATTATCCCCTTTCCCAGGATTTTGAGGAATGTCAGCGGAGGAAAGGAAATCTGCATTGCAGCACGGAAGATTTCTATTTCCAATTTTTTTTTAAACTGTTAATCTTTTATTATGACATGTTTTGGAATACAAATGTATCCAGGGTTTCTTTTTTACTGTAATGTGCTGAAGTCATGGTCATGGTCAGATTGCTAGTTTTATTATATAGATGCATATGTTAACAATAACTCCAGTTTTATGTGTTTTCTTCTTCTGCCACCACAGCTGGTCTGTGTTTCCTTACAGCCCTCACCCAGTGAAATTAAGTACATGCAAAGCGCACATTGCATTGTGAATATACTGTATATCAAATTCTCACACAGATAGGCTGGATTATTTACAAAGGTCACACAATGAATGATGGATGTAGACACTTAGCTGCAGAAAGGGAAAACTACTAGGCTCCCATTCTTCCAGTTGGATAGACGTGCACTGTGTGGCCGTTGACGTGTTTCAGGGGACTGCGGCCTGATGGATTCCATTGTTGTGAGTTATGTTCATTAAAATGATACAAACCTGGTGACCTGCATAAACAGAATGAGACAGACTGACGTTACACAAAGAGAAGCGCACAGACATGCTGACTTAACTAGACAACACAATCACATAACTTCCAACATGTGTACAGCAGACATACACAGGGGAATGCAGGCTGGGTATAAACAGTGGGCCACACTCTCTAGACTTTTTAAAAGTATTCAGCAGAAAAGGGAAAATATGAAAAACAAATATTCCAAAATATGTATGATATGTGATGGAAGAGGAAGAAGAGATCTAAAAAAACACAAGGAGGAGTTGCAAAAGTACAACCTCAAGTGTACCCTGATAATTGCACATACACTATATGCAGTACTATAATGGGACCTATATACCAGTAATGGGTTGAACAAACTGTTGCACAATGGAATTGTGTTCTCTTTTTAAGTTATATATGAGGGATAAGTGTAGAATGAGGGATAAGTGAAAAAGCCAGATACTGAACTTAGGTTACTATTGAGGGGAGGTCCTTACTTTTCCTTTAGGCTCAAAATATCATGAGTTGAGTGGCGCAAGATGAAGCTTTGGAAAAAAAAAACTTTTTGTATAATGGTGGGTTTGCAATATGGCCCAATTGTCGCCATATTATTGGGAATACGAACACTCATCCCCAATAATCCGCCCATGTAAAGGTGCCACCAGTGGCATAGCTAACTCATGGGCCCTGGTGAAAGAGTTCAGCTTGATCCCCCCTTCACTCAGTGCTTTGTGGTGGCCAGAAGCAGGGAAGCACTGCTGCCTGAGGCAAAAATTTAAACAGCACCCCCCATGCCAAATTCTAGACCTAATACCTTCCCTCCAGCCAGAGGTGTAACTTGACCTACATGCACTTTCTATAGTACTGGTGTCTTCTTATCCAGCACAAGGGTCTTTGGACCCCCTCAGGCTCCTGCGCCCGGTAGCGACTGCTACCTCTGCATTCCCTATAACTACGCCCCTGGGTGCCGCATGATCACCTGATGAATGAACAAAATCATCTTTTATGCAGATATCTAAATAATTTTTTCTGGGGAGCAGATTACACGGTGTGAACGTTCATCTGTTGCCCAGAAACAATGAATCTGTATGATCTTCACTTCCACTGATGAGCAGGCAGTTATCAGGAACGAATGCTTAATTTCCTATAATTGATTGTCGGCAGAATATAAATGTGCCTTAACTCTCAGTGCCTCAGAGTAACACAATTTAGGGATTATGTTTGTTTGTTTTTAGGGTTGAGCGAACCAGAACTGTAAAGTTCGGGTTCGTACCGAACTTTAGGATTTTTGGACCCCGGACCCGAACCCGAACATTTCCGTAAAAGTTCAGGTTCGGTGTTCGGCGCTTTCTTGGCGCTTTTTGAAAGGCTGCAGAGCAGCCAATCAACAAGCGGTTAACTGTCTGACCTGAGAAGCCATCACAGCCATGCCTAATAATGGCATGGCTGTGATTGGCCAGAGCAGCATGTGACCCACGCTCTATATAAGCTTGAGTCACATAGCGCTGCACGTCACTCTGCTGTTACAAGTGTAGGGAGAGGATGCTGCTGGACTTGTAATTTTGAGAGAATAGGAGAGAATCTAACTCAGCGATCTACATAGAAATAGTTGTGTGGGTGCAGGGCACAATCTTTTTACCCTGCCCTGAGCCCATTGACCAAAAAAAAAACTTTTATAATTTTGTTAGTTAGGTTGGCGGCGACGGCCATTTTATGCAAGCTCAGTGCACCAGCACTGCATCTGAGCTTTTGGGACATTGCAAATCACTATTTTTTGGCAATCTACAACATCTGGATTAGTCAGTGTGCAATTTAAGGTAGAAATACAGCCATCATTTTCTGTGGTTTTAAAAACACACTTTTTTGTCAAAAAACATACATGGGGTTTGCATACAGGGGTTTGATTCAGGAATTTGAAATACAGCCATTTGAAATACAGCCATTTTGGGCAAAGAAATATTTAATTTAGGCCTACACTGGTTCAGGCCCTGTGAGATACACCCTCTACATACAGGGGTTTGATTCAGGCATTTGAAAAATACAGCCATTTTGGGCAAAAAAATCTTTAATTAAGGCCTAGTCTGGTTCAGGCCGTGTAAGATACACCCTTTACATACTGTCGTTCTATTCAACTATTAATTAAACACCCATTTAGGGCAAGATCCAAAATTCGAAAAATATGAGGAGAGCGTCAAATAAGGGACGTGGCCCAGGTCGTGGTGCTGCTGGTGGAGCTCCTGTTGCAGGGAGAGGACGTGGTCGATCTGTGCCAGTTACACGCACAAGTGAAACCCTTTCCTCAGGTGCGAGTAGGCGACAAAACCTGCAGCGGTATTTGGTCGGGCCTAATGCTGCTCTATGAATGGTGAGGCCTGAACAAGTACAGGCGATAGTAGATTGGGTTGCTGACAGTGGATCCAGTTCATTCACATTGTCTCCCACCCAGTCTCCTGCTGAAAGACCACAGTTGGCACCTGCAGCCGATGTCCATCAGTCTTTCACCTCTCCCCCTTGCAAATCAGCCAAGCAGTCTGAGCCCCAAGTCATGCAGCAGTCTCTTCTGCTTTTTGATGACTCTGTTAGCAGGGTTTCCCAGGGCCTTTCACCTAGCCCTGCCCCAGAAGTGGAAGAGATTGAGCGCACCGATGCCCAACCACTTATCTTTCAAGATGAGTACATGGGAGGACCATCACAGCATGTCTCAGATGATACCGAAACACAGGTGCCAACTGCTGGGGCTTTCGAAAGTGTGCAGACCGACAAGGAAGTCAGGGGTGAAGACTGGGTGGAAGATGATGTGACCTTAGAATCAAGGTCAGGCGAGTGACCTATGTAGTTCGGAGGAAGAGGTGGTGGTCGCACAGAGCCACCAGCACAGCAGAAGAGGGAGCAGGGTGCAAAAGCGGAGCGGCCGTCCTATAGACAGTACGCCTGCTACTGCCCACCGCAGCAAGGGACCGAGCACACCAAAGCCAGCTCCAAGGAGTTCCCTGGCGTGGCAGTTCTTCAGACAATGTGCTGATGACAAGACACGAGTGGTTTGCACGCTGTGCAATCAGAGCCTGAAGCAAGGCATAAACGTTCTCAACCTGAGCACAACCTGCATGACCAGGCATTTAAGTGCAAAGCATGAGCTGCAGTGGAGTAGACACCTCAAAAACCAAGAAAGGTCTCTGGCTCCTCCTGCTTCCTCTTCTGACCCAGGTGTTGGTGTTGCTGGCAGATCCTCTGTTTGCGGGGTGGCAGGTGGCACTGTCACTCCAGAGGTGGATGAAGAGACCGAGACTTGGTCTCTTCATCCACCTCTGGAGTGACAGTGCCACCTGCCACCCCGCAAACAGAGGATCTGCCAGCAACACCAACACCTGGGTCACCAAGCATCTCCACAATGTCCCACGTTCAGCTCTTTATCTCCCAAACGCTGGAGAGGAAGAGGAAGTACCCCCCTACCCACCCACGATCCCTAGCCCTTAATGCCAGCATTTCTAAATTACTGGCCTTTGAAATGCTGTCATTCCGTCTGTTGGAGATGGATAGTTTTAAAGGCCTTATGGCGGTGGCTGTCCCACAGTACGTCGTGCCCAGCCGCCACTACTTTTCCAGGAGAGCCATCCCTTCCCTGCACAACCAAATAGGGGTCAAAATCAGGTGTGCACTGTGCAACGCCATCTGTGGCAAGGTGCACCTGACTATAGATACGTGGACCAGTAAGCACGGTCAGGGCCGTTATATCTCCATAACAGCACACTGGGTAAATGCAGTGGCAGCTGGGCTTGAGGCGGATAGCAGTTTGGCGCATGTCCTTCCACCACCAAGGATTGCAGGGTGCTTCAGCTTGCCTCCTGTTGCTTCCTCCTCCTACTCTGCTTCCTCATCCTCTACCAGCTCCTTATCCGGTCAGCGTAACACCTTCACCACCAACTTCAGCACAGCCATGGGTAAACGACAGCAGGCAGTTTTAAAACTTATCTGTTTGGGAGACAAACCCCACACCGCGCAGGAGCTGTGGACGGGCCTTGAACAACAGACTGATGAGTGGTTTGTGGCAGTCAGCCTCAAGCCCGGCCTGGTGGTGTGCGATAATGGGCGAAATCTCGTAGCAGCTCTGGGACTAGCCGGTTTGACGCACATCCCTTGCCTGGCGTATGTGCTGAATTTGGTGGTGCGGAAATTCCTTAAAAATTACCCCGATATGTTAGAGCTGCTGCATAAAGTGCGGGCCGTCTGTGCGCGCTTTCGGCGTTCTCACCCTGCTGCTGCTCGCCTGTCAGCGCTGCAGCGTAACTTCGGCCTTCCCGCTCACCGCCTCATATGCGACGTGCCCACAAGGTGGAACTCCACCTTGCACATGCTGGCCAGACTGTGCGAGCAGCAGCAGGCGATAGTGGAGTTTCAGCTGCAGCACACACAGGTGAGTCGCTCGGCGAAACAGCACCACTTCACCACCAATGAGTGGGCCTCCATGTGAGACCTGTGTTCCTTGTTGCGCTGTTTTGAGTACTTCCCCAATATGGCCAGTGCCGATAACGCCGTTCTCAGCGTTACTATCCCACTTGTATGCCTCCTTGAAAAAACGCTCCTGGCGATGATGGAAGAGGATGTGACACAGGAGGAGGAGGAGGAAGAGGGATCATTTCATAGGGTTTCCGGCGAGTAATTCCCAAGTGGCTCCGAGGGTGGGTTCCTGCATCCACAAACGCCAGGTACACAATTGTCCAGCCAGGGCACAGTTCTGGAGGATGAGGAGGTGGAGGATGAGGAAATAGAGGAGGAGGAACCATGTTCACAGCAGGGTGGCACCCGGACAGCTCATGGCCATCACTGGTGTGTGTATGGGGGGATACAGAGACACAGACGATACACCTCCCACAGAGGACAGCATTTTGTTGCCTCTGGGCAGCCTGGCACACATGATCGATTACATGCTGCAGTGTCTCCGCAACGACTGCCGAATTGACCACATTCTAACTTGTGCTGATTACTGGGTGGCCACGCTGCTGGATCCCAATTACAAGGACAAAATGTACCATCCTTAATTCCCTCACTGGAGCGTGATCGTAAGATGCGCGCGTACAAGCGCACGCTGGTAGACGCGCTGCTGGTGGCATTCCCACCTGACAGTGGGGGCACAGTGGAAGCACAAGGCAAAGGCAGAGGACAAGGAAGTGGTTGCCAACGCAGATGGGGCACTGCCAGCACCTCAGAAGGCAGGTTTAGCATTGCCGAAATGTGGAAAAGCTTTGTCAGCACGCCACAACAACCAGCACCACCAGCTGATAACGTCTTAGCAGGAGGCAGCATTTCACCAACATGGTGGAGCAGTATGTGTGCACATGCCTACACGTACTGAATGACGGGTCTGCCCACTTCAACTTCTGGGTCTCCAAATTGGGCACATGGCCTGAGCTTGCCCTTTACACCTTGGAGGCGCTGGCCTGCCCTGCAGCCAGTGTATTATCTGAATGTGTGTTCAGCACAGCAGGGGGCGTCATCACAGACAAGCGCACAGACAATTAAAATGAACCAGGCATGGATCCCTCAGGACTTGTCCGTACCTTGTCCAGAAAAGACATGTATACCGCCACAAACCATCCATTGTTATACTGCAGCGCAATTGCTCATGTTTGTATTTTGGATATTTCACACTCTTTTGGAGTGTACCCTAATTTAAAAAAATTTAATTAAAACCAAAAACCTGTGTGTGCTTCCTTGTCCTCATCCACCGTCGCTTCCACCTACACCGATACGTCCACCGCCTCCTCAAACTCCTGCTCCATATGGAACTCCACCTCATAAATTTAATTATTCTTTTTTTATTTGTACGTGTTTTATTTTATATCATTTCTCTTTTTGGGTGTATAGTACCACTGCTATACCTAGTAGGCCGGTTAAAAAAAAAAATTGTCATTAACATTTTAGGGTGAAATTCACCAATTTTGGTGTGTATAGTACCACTGCTATACCTAGTAGACCGGTAAAATAAATAAAAAAAATTTAAAAAAATTGTCTGTTACATTTTCTGGTGAAATTAACAATTTTTGGGGTGTATAGTACCACTGCTATACCTAGTATACAGTTAAAACAAAAAAAAATTGTCATTTACATTTTCGGGTGAAATTACCCAATTTTTTAGTGTATAGTACCACTGCTATACCTAGTAGGCCGGTTAAAAAAGAAAATTGTCATTTACATTTTAGGGTGAAATTCACCAATTTTGGTGTGTATAGTACCACTGCTATACCTAGTAGACCGGTAAAATAAAATAAAAAAATTGTCAGTTACATTTTGTGGTGAAATTTACAAATTGTTGGGTGTATATTACTACTGCTATACCTAGTAGACAGGTTAAACAAAAAAAATAAAATGTCATTTACATTTTCGAGTGAAATTTAACCAATCTTTGGGTGTATAGTACCACTGCTATACCTAGTAGGCTGGTTAAAAAATAAATACATTTTCGTTTACATTTTAGGGTGAAATTCACAAATTTTTGTGTGTATAGTACCACTGCTATGCCTAGTAGACCGGTAAAAAAAAAATAGAAAAAATTGTCAGTTACATTTTCTGGTGAAATTAATAAATTTTGGGGTGTATATTACCACTGCTATACCTATTAGTCAGGTTAAACCAAAAAAAATTGTCAGTTATATATTCTGGTGAAATTCAACAATTTCTGGGTGTGATGTACCACTGCTATACCTAGTAGACAGGTTTTTTTAAAAAAAATTGTCAGTTACATTTTTTGGTGAAATTCACCAATTTTTAGGTGTAATTTACCCCTCCTCTACCTAGTTGGCAGCTTAATAAATTTCAATAATTTTTCTGTTACATTCTTGGGTTGACATTATACAATTTTAGACGTGAATAAACACCTGCTATGCATAGGTAACAGGGAATAAAATGTAATATATTATTCAGTAATTAATGCGCGCCACATCCTTTCATTCAATGCTTAAACTTTGAAAAGTTTTCACACTTTTACGCTTTAATAATTTCTCCCATATTTCAACTCTATAATTTGAAATTTGAAAAAATGAATCCTCCCTTGGATGTGGTCTCTCTTTCTCACGCTCCCTCTCTGGCCTGGAACCCTGATTCCCCTGCCACCCGTGATCACCATGGTAGGCGCATAAAAGAACATCGAAAGTTGATAGAGCAGATATAAAATTGGATCGTGAACATTACGGGGACATGCGACATGGTGGGGCAGTAAGTGTGCACACGCCTGCATGAACTGACTGACAGGGGTCAGCACCTGCAACTTCTGGGTCTCCAAATTGGGCACATGGCCTGAGCTTGCCCTTTACCCCTTGGAGGTGCTGGCCTGCCCTGCAGCCAGTGTATTGTCTGAACGTGTGTTTAGCATGACTGGAGGGGGTTATCACAGGTTATATTTCCCAATGTTTTGGTGTGTGCCCTAATTTAAAAAAATACTAATACATTTAAAACCAAAAAGAAGTGTAGGCTACTTCCACAGGCACTTCCACCTACACTGCCACATCCACCGCCTCCTCAACCTCCTACTCCATATGGACCTGGTCCTCCTAGAGCAAGATTATTATTTTTTATTTTTATGTATTTTATGTTATTTTAAGCCATTTCCCTATCCACATTTGTTTTCAGAGCACTTGTCATGCTCTTAACCACATTTTGACGACATACAGCCCTCTAGCCCTTTCCATGACATTTTTACAGCCATTTTAGTGCTCAAAAGTTTGGGTCCCCATTGACTTCAATGGGGTTTGGGGTCAAGTTCGGGTCAAGTTCGGGTCCCGAACTTAAACTTTTTTCTGAAGTTTGGCCGTACCCGTCAAACCCGAACATCCAGGTGTCCGCTCAACTCTATTTGTTTTGTTTTAAAGCTGACCATCTTGCACACAGTCATCACACGATATCTCAAACCACATCTATACATTTCCTTCTACCTACAACTGGAAGACATGTCCAAGTGGCTGTATGTTCTGCGGTCCAATGAGCAGTTCCCTTTAATCTAACTATTGTTCATCTTATAACTATCATGCTGACCTTCAGAAACCCAAAGGTAGGGTACCTGTTTAAAATAAAATCCCTGCCTTGGGCACCAAATGACTTTGTTCTGATTGTGCCTTTCATCTTAAGTAATGAGTATAGGTTAAAAGGGTTGTCTCATCTGAACAACTATATCTTCATTTAAAAAGATAGATTCTTTAGCACTCAAATAAAATCACTAATACTTTATTTTACATCCTTGAAAAACATGATAGATATACCGTATTTTTCGCCCTATAAGACACTTTTTTCCCCCCAAAAGTGGGGGAAAAATAGCAGTGCGTCTTATGGGGTGAATGCTGCTGATTTTGCCGAATTTTCAATGATACACCCGCCGCGATGCAGCGCGGCGGGTGTATCAGCTGTGAGGGAGGAGGGGCTGGGGGCCGGCATCTGCTTTTATAATGACAGCGGGGCCCGTGCAGTGACTGTATTCTACTACACGGGCCCCGCTCACTGTATAATCGTATCTGTAATAGTTAATTATGTATATAATCGCATAATCAGCGCCTGTATTACTTACAACTACAAGCGCTCGGTAGGTAGCAGAGAGGAGGGAGGAGGCAGGCCGAGAGGACGGGCGCTGGCAGCGTGAGTCACCACGTCACGCGCCTGCGCTGCCCACTTTATGAATGAAGCAGGCGGCGTGGGCGCATGACGTAGTGACTCACGCTGCCAGCGACCGTCCTCCCGGCCTGCCTCCTCCCTCCTCTCTGCTACCTACCGAGCGCTTGTAGTTGTAAGTAATACAGGCGCTGATTAC
This sequence comes from Bufo bufo, assembly GCF_905171765.1. Classification (NCBI taxonomy): domain Eukaryota; kingdom Metazoa; phylum Chordata; class Amphibia; order Anura; family Bufonidae; genus Bufo; species Bufo bufo. The sequence goes on along the minus strand of NC_053389.1, from coordinate 103,029,204 downwards.
AGATACGATTATACAGTGAGCGGGGCCCGTGTAGTAGAATACAGTCACTGCACGGGCCCCGCTGTCATTATAAAAGCAGATGCCGGCCCCCACACCCTGTATTGAGGGTCATTCACTACAGGGACACTGTTATGGAGGGGATCTGTGGATGACACATAGCATAAGATGCTATATATGTGTCATGCACAGATCCCCTCCATAACTGTCATACACAGATCCCCATAACAGTGCCATCCAGAGACCCCAATAAGAGCCACCCACAGATCCCCCATAAGTGTCACCCACAGATCCCCCATAAGTGTCACCAACAGATCCCCCATAAGTGTCACACACAGATCCCCCATAAGTGTCACCCACAGATCCCCCATAACAGTGCATCACCCACAGATCCCCCATAACAGTGCATCACCCACAGATCCCCCATAACAGTGCGTCACCCACAGATCCCCCATAACAGTTCGCCATCCACAGATCCCCCATAACAGTGCGCCATCCACAGACCACAATTAGTTCAAAAGCACACCTATAGGTTCAAAATATTTTTTTTCTTATTTTCCTCCTCAAAAACCTAGGTGCGTCTTATGGGCCGGTGCGGCTTATAGGGCGAAAAATACGGTAATTGAAAACACTTTCTGTATGTATTTCAGACATGTATTGTTTTTACTCGTAGCCTATGAGCAATGATAATACACTTTGTCTGAAATGCATAATCTTCTTTTAGGGACATCTTTCATGTGAAATAAAATTTTGGTGATTTTATTTGAATGCTGGAGAATCTATAATTTTTGAATGAACGTATAGCTTCCTCCTGTGGTTGAATCGGGATCGATGGCAGTATGAGAACATCTAATGTGTTAGGCTGACAACCCCTTCTTAAATAGAGGACCATCTGACAATAATCTAATTACCATGGGTCTAGCAGCTGAAAGACTTGGCGTTATCAGTTGATCAGGCCACTTATTTAAAGGGTCACTGAGTCCTCACACAACCTTTGATATGTCATAGCCACATATCAAAGGTTTGATCTGTGGGGGTCTGAATGCTGAGATCCCCACCCATCTCTAGAATGAGAAGAGAGCAGCACTCACATAAATAGCTCTCTCTCTTCCCACTGCAGGCTCAAATGAAAGTCTATGGGTCCAACTCACTTCCATCTTGTGCAGCATCGAGTTGTTAGCCTCATTCTAGCAATCGGTGGGAATCTCAGCTGTATGACATCAAAAATTTTGTAAACGCTCAGTGACCCTGTAATATTTGATTCGACATTTGTTCTTCCATAAGTTATCGCTATAAATTTCATGTACACCCTAGCTTTACTACATGTTTAGATTTTCACATTTTTTAATTTGGATTTTCACTTTGTTCTTTGAATCTTTTTATTTCTTTTTATTTTCTAACTTTTAATGAACTGAGATCTAAGCTAAGCAGATTACAATGCAGCAATGTTTTGTACCATCAATTCATATTACACATGCCAAACATCACTTACAAAAATGTTGAGCCATGCAAAAAAACTGCACATAAAATGTCAAAGTTAACAAAAGTTTAAAAAAAATTGATTATAAATTATAAACATCGCCACCCCAGGAAATAAAACTCTCAAATATATAAATTGTAAGAAGATGAAGGTGGCTGTTGGATCTTCGAAAACTAAGAAGACTCAGTTGATTGACTTACCCATCCTTCTTTTCAAGAGCTCAATCCAGGGATAAAGAGAATAAAGAAGTATTACGTGATATATTCACTATAAGGAGAAACCAGATGGCATGCACCCTGGAGAACTGGGCTTAGGTAACTTAGTTCAGTGACAAGCAGACCACTAGATTTATTTTTAATCTTCAAGAATGGAAATTATTCTGTTGCACTTCCACAGGATTAACAGTTAGCAGATGTAGTGACGACATTTAAAAGGGAAATGAGATCTCACACAGGGTATTCCTTACCTGAAAGTTTCAGGGGTATAAACTGAAGCTTCAGTATAACTCTTTAAAGAAGTGGTCTGCAATCTGTAGCACTCCAGCTGTTGTGAAACTACAAATTCAACAAGACCTGATAGTCTTGCTGGGTCTTCTATATCTCACACCATATTATGGAACTGTAGGCACTCCATGTGCCATCATAGGGCATCTCCTTAACAAAGGCCTAACTTAAAGCCCCTGGGCTCCAAGGCCAAATCTGTAAGAAGACCCCCAACTATCATTAGAGATGTCCCGAACTAATCGCCGGCGAACAGTTCCCCGCGAACATAGCTTGTTCGCGTTCGCCGCGGCGGGCGAACATATGCGATGTTCGGTCCGCCCCTATACATCATCATTGAGCAAACTTTGACCCTGTACCTCACAGTCAGCAGACACATTCCAGCCAATCAGCATACCCTCCCTCCCAGACCCTCCCACCTCCTATAAAAAAGCAAGGACAGCATCCATCTTAGATTCATTCTGAAGCTGCAGTGTCACAAATTTGACTAAGTTATAATTGCAATGCGATTAATACAGGTTATATTAATCGCATTGCGAATTCAACTTAGAGCTGGGTTCCTAATGGTTGTATTGCTAGAATATAACAAAGATTGAGAATATAGTGCTATATTCGTTATATTCGTCAATTCTAGCAATACAACCATTAGGAACTCAGATCTAAGTTGTAATCGCAATGCGATTAATACAGGTTATATTAATCGCATTGCGAATTCAACTTAGAGCTGGGTTCCTAATGGTTGTTTTGCTAGAATATATAACGAAGATTGAGAATATAGTGCTATATTCATTATATTCATAAATTCTAGCAATACAACCATTAGGAACTTAGCTCTAAGTTGAATTCGCAATGCAATAATGCAGGTTATATTAATCGCATTGCGAATTCAACTTACCACACTCTGCGTCAACTACGTAATTTTCCATGGGAGTTTTGCCATGGATCACCCTCCGACATGCCACAGTCCAGGTGTTAGTCCCCTTGAAACAACTTTTCCATCACTATTGTGGCCAGAAAGAGTCCCTGTGGGTTTTAAAATTCGCCTGTCTATTGAAGTCTATGGCTGTTCGCCCGGTTTGCTAGTTCGCGAACATTCGCGGAAGTTCGCGTTTACCGTTCGCGAACGGAAAATTTTATGTTCGCGAAATCTCTAACTATCATCTGCCATGTATACAACTAATGCCTTCCTATGGGGCAGAGGTACATTAGAGCACTGTGACAATCTATTTCTAACAAAGCTAGAACCAGCCCTGAACCTCACATGGATCCAGAGATCTCCCCATTGATTGCTCCGCTAGATTAATATCAGACTGAAATCTCATGGGGAGTGTCTTTTCTGCTAAAGCTCAGGAGACATGTCTCAGCTCTCCCTATCACAGCTCAGGAGGCAGTTGAAGGATAAAACTGAGCATGTGCGGCCATCTCAGTGAGCAGGACAAAGAAATATGAAAAAAGAACAAACATCAGGTGACTCAATACAGGTATATTTATTTTAATAACTCAGTGGCTAATGTAAAATATTTTTCATGGGACAACCTCTTTAAGCCTTATTCCCACGTCAGTGTTTTGGTCAGTGATTGGGAGCTAAAACCAGGATTGGAGCCTACACAGACATAAGGTATGAGGGAAAGAGCTGCACCTGTTCTGTGTTTAGAGCCACTCCTGGTTTTGGCTCAAAATCACTGCTGGAAATCACTGACCAAAACACTGATGTGTGAATGAGGCATTATACAGGGGTGTTTCTAGATTTCTTTTCTGAAATGGAATCCTACCCTTCCCCAAATTGGACATGGGAAAGTGTAAAGATGGACCGTCTAACTGTAAAAATGCTGCCTCTTACAGTCAAAGAAGGGTGCCACCTAAGGTGAAATTTTCTTCTAGCTTCATGGATGGTGGTGCCATATTACAAAGATATTCTTGATAGAACCAGTTCTTACAACAGTCAATACCTTCTTAAGACATGATCCAATCAATGCCAGTTTTTTGTTTTACATAAATTTCGTATGGGTCTAACCACAAAAAACTTATTTATATGAAATTGGAGGAATATGAATGTACAGTAGAGGCTTCATGAACATTTATGGTTTCCATATTGTGGCTTTATACATCTCAGAGCTTATACAGATTTGTAATTCACCCATATGGGTGAGGCTTAAGAGTTGAAGAGAGGTTAAAGAGTTGTGGTCTTCAATCTGTGGATCTCCAGCTGTTACAAAACTCCAGCACCCAGCAGACTTGATATAACTGCTTTGGAGAATGAGATCAACATGTTGAACGAGAAAGTACAAAATATGAACCAGTGTTAGCCTTGCAAGTTTAAAGGGTTTGGGGCAACTCCTTGATAGCAAGTGCTCAAAATCCTGAGTTACAGTGAAAAGTAATGTCCTCCTCCAAGACATCAAAATTCCAATATTATTATGTTAAGTAGAGACCAATCAATCTGTATAGTCCAAAGCTGGAAGACAAGCAAATTATATGAAATGCTCAATTATATATAGATTTATAGATCAAAACACTATATAATTTCTAAGAACGATGAGCCAAGCAGTTCGGACCGAACCAAGTTCGGTCATTACTTTGGTGTTGTTTGGACGGGAGACAAAACCGAATCTTTCCGGGTTAGTTTCAGATTAATCCACTAAACTGGTGCATGACACCAAAAGAAGGCAAATCCAAATAGAAAACAGTAAAATCAGTCTTTATTAATGCATGATAAACCCCCCTGATGAAGCATTAGCGAAAAGCGCGTCGGGACTCCGGAGGAGACAGCTTCTTGGTATGGCTACACATTTGTATATCAATTGCTTGGGCTGCCTTAGTATGTACATTGATTTGAGTTCATGCACTTGCACTTTATTTGGGTCTCAACATTATATCATGTAGTGTGGTATATACCCTGGCTTATTAATTGTCCAACCATATGCCTGTATTTCACCATTAGCCTGTACCACTTGCTAGGGCATTGTTAGCCTTGTTTATGCTTGTACCACCAACCATTTTAATACTGTGATTTCTAGTTTTATCATGCATTAATAAAGACAGATTTAAATGTTTTGTATTAGTATTTGCCTTCTTTTGGTGTGATAATTGAGGGGCACGGTTCCGGGTTAAACTATTTTGCCCCAAATACTTTTTTGGTGTAAACTGGTGCATGGCGCCATTTTAGTGCACATGTTGGTGGGAAAGGAGCACTAGGGGGAGACTAGGACCTGTGTCTGTGCCTGTTATCAGACGTGCAGGTGCAGCTCAAAAGCAGCTACTACAAGCAAATACTTTCATTTTATTTCTCCATTTTCACAGAAATCCCTTTTTTTTGTGGGGTTCAAAATATAATTAAGGATCAGCATAAAGGTACTGCATCAATACAGAAATTTCCCCACAGTCCAGGCAGGCTGAATTCAATCAATAGACCTCTCCTTGCTGCTAGTGCCCCATATTGCCACCCTTGAAATTAATCTCAAATGGTTAATGTAGTTAAAATCTATCATCAAAATCTATTTTTGATAATGCATAGATGACATCCAGAACTGATCTTCTCGCAAACCAGCTACAACAAATATCTTCAAGGGCAGACATACTAATGATAAATTTGCAAAAAGTTTATTTTATTAGTTTAGAGACCTTGCTCTGTTCTCTCATTGTCACCTTAAAATTTTGGCAGCGCTAGTGGGCTAGGAAATGCCAGCCATTGGTTTAAATCTTCATCAACACAGGGATATTCTGCAATGCTAAAGTTAAAGTTAAACTATGCCCAGAGAAAAACGATGACCGAAAATAATGCATCTTGGGACATGACTATAGTTGCCAACAGTCCAGAATTTGGTAGGATTATCTCAAATTTTCAGAGACAATCCCAGCAAATTCAGCTTGTCCCGACCCGTGGGCATGAGTGTTTACAGTTGAGTCATGGGTGGAAAGGCTTAATTTCCCCAAATTTACCAACAGAAATGCTAGAACGAATAACTAAAAAGTAAAAAGTGTTCAGAGCTAGTTGCTGCAGCGCCGCTCCCAATATACAAGTACCAGAAAATCCCTTTAAAGAACCCTTCCTTCACTCCAAAAAAATTCACCTGATGTGTCCAATAGATAGCATGGGGTGTTACTGGAATTCATAGTGCTGTAAACCGACCCCCAACTTGTTGACGTTAATGAAAAGAGAAGCATTGAACAGTTGACTTGAACAGGAAGGAGCCGTCCCATGCACTTCAATTACAGTTGTAGTTGTAATTACACTGCTCGTTGCTGCAATGTTGACGGAGAGCAAGTAAACAGTGAAGAGAAGGCTGTGCTCGTATAAGCTGTATATACTGCATTCTCTTCAAACAGCTGATCGGCAGGGGTGCTGGCAGTCGGACCCCCAACGATCTGATATTGATGACCTATCCTGAGATAGGTCATCATTATACAAAAAGCGTCCAACTTGTTTAACTTAAACAAAGAGCATCATTCTGGAGGACCCAACGCACAAATGAATCACATAGACTGCTCATTGATTTCATTGAGACACGTGTAACTCTTCATCTGTGGTGTAACTCTTCAACTGTGGTGGTGCCGTGATCAAAATGAGCACTTGCCACTAGGTTTAACCACACATTACATGTGATCTTAGATCATCCCAATAGCTGGACCCCCTGTGAACACCTTATATTTTGGAAACTCTTCTAATACACGGTTGTGTCCAAAATGGACAACCCCTGAAAGTATTGTATCTATACAATCCAGGAATATAAATGTGTCACTACCAGAGCTTTGGGACGTTCTCACAGCTCTGTTTCTCCACCCCTGTGATGATGTCACTACTAGAGTTTGGAGGAGTTCTCACTGCTCTGTTTCTCCGCCCCTGTGATGAAGTCGTTACTTTCTTTTTCCTTCCTTCCAGCTGTTCCTCCTGCGGTTGATTTCCCTGCCTTTAAATCACCCCTCCTCCTATTGTAGGGCGTGGATTATATTTCTCATTTCAGTTGTAGCTCTTGCTTGAGTATCTTCACTTGTAGCTATCAGTTCACTGGACCTGTGTTCTGCTGCAGCAAGCACTCCGGATATTGCCAGCTGTCCTTGGATCCGTCTTCTCTGCGGCTGCAGCACCTTCAGCTAAGTGTGCAGACATTGTTGTGTACCTGGTTATTTTCTGACTGGATCTGAGGTGGCCACGGTTCCCTCCATATACTGAGCAGGGCACCGGTGGCCGTGCCCCTTCCACTATTGTAGGGGTTACAGTGGTCATCAGTCTTAGGTACGTGGGCATGCCTCGTTCCGCCATTTGGATCCGGACATGTGCTTTAGCAGCATAGGGAGAGCTTTGAGGGTCTGACAGGGGTCACCCTTTATCCTCCCTAGTTTGGGTCCGGTCAGTAGCTCTTTTTACTGTGTATACTCTTGTTGCTCACATACAGCCGTGACATTATAATCCACCAAAACCGTCCTTTTTTGACATGGATCCGCTTTCTGGCCTGGTTGACCGCATGCAGGGTCTTTCTTTGGAAGTAGCGGATCTCCGTCAATCTATGACTCAGCTCCAAGCATTGGGCTCTGCTCCGGCTCATGGAGTCTGTTGCGAGCCAAAGGTCTCACTTCCGGAAATGTTCTCCGGGGGCAGTGAGAATTTTGTTCGCTTCAGAGAGGCATGCAAACTCCATTTTTGCTTGTGTCCCCACTCCTCTGGTAAGGAGGAGCAGAGGGTGAGGATTGTCATCTCCCTGCTCAGGGGTAATGCTCAGACTTGGGCTTTTTCGCTGCCATCAGGGGATCCCTCCCTTCGATCCGTGGAAAGATTTTTCGTGGCCCTGGGGCAGATATATGATGACCCGGATCGTGTTGCTCTGGCTGAATCTAACTTACGTGTTTTATGCCAGAACAAACTGTCTGCGGAGCTTTATTGTTCTGAATTTCGGAGATGGGCAGCTGATTCAGGTTGGAATGATGCTGCACTCCGGAGTCAGTTCTGTCATGGTCTCTCAGAGAGATTGAAAGATGCGTTTGCTTTCCATGAGAGACCAACGTCCTTAGAGTCTGCCATGTCATTTGCGGTACGCCTTGACAGGCGTCTAAGAGAAAGAGACAAGACCTCTCTGTCCAGCCATTGTCAGTCTAGGGGCAATGGTGCGGACTCATTCAGTGTGCAGGGACCTCATCCTGTCTCGCTCCCCTCTGAGGAGGAGCCCATGCAGCTAGGTCGACTTGCCCCTGATAAAAGAGGATTTAGTCCTCAGAGTATGGTGTGTTTTTGTTGTGGGGGCATAGGTCATTTGGGAAATGTTTGTCCGTCTAGGAGATTCTTGAACTGTACTAAGAGCGATAATAAGAGAAAAACCTCAAAAGGTAAATCTTCAAGTTCTGCTTCATCTGCTACTTTGGGCAAAGTTGATGTAGGAATTGATGCTTTTCCTCTGACCTGCAGTTCCCGTTTTCTCCTGTCTGCCAGGGTGGCGCTAGAGAGCAAGGTCATTTCTTGTGAGATTTTTGTCGATAGTGGAACGGCCGTCAATCTTATTGACACTCAATTTGTAGCCATGCATGGTTTTCAGGTTTGCACATTAGAAAAGGATATACCTGTTTTTGCTATTGACTCTGCACCACTCTCACAGAGATCTCTGAAGGGCATTGTTCACAATATCCGGCTAGCTGTAGGTGACACTCATGTGGAGGATATATCTTGTTTTGTCCTTAACGGATTGCCTTCTCCTCTAGTTTTGGGGTTACCCTGGCTCACTAGACATAACCCCACTATTGATTGGCAAGGAAGGCAAATAAATGAGTGGAGTGACTTTTGTAGAGAGAATTGTCTCACAGCGACTTTTGCAGAGGTGTCTACTAAAACTGTGCCATCATTTCTCTCTGATTTCTCAGACGTGTTTTCCGAGAGCGGTGTTCAGGAGCTACCTCCTCACCGGGAGTTTGACTGTCCCATTAACCTCATTCCCGGCGCCAAGCTGCCAAAAGCACGCCTCTACAATCTCTCACAACCGGAAAGAATCGCAATGCGAACTTATATCTCCGAGAGTCTCGATAAGGGGCATATTCGTCCCTCAAAGTCACCTGTGGCCGCGGGTTTTTTTTTTGTTAAAAAAAAAGATGGCTCTCTGAGACCTTGCCTAGATTTTAGGGAGCTGAACCGTATCACGATTCGCGATCCCTATCCCCTTCCTCTGATCCCGGACCTCTTCAACCAAATTGTTGGGGCCAAGGTGTTTTCCAAATTGGATTTGAGAGGCGCGTACAACCTGGTCAGGGTCAGAGAGGGGGATGAATGGAAAACGGCCTTTAATACCCCTAACGGGCATTTCGAGAATCTCGTTATGCCTTTCGGCCTGATGAATGCTCCGGCCGTCTTTCAGCATTTTGTTAATAGTATTTTCTACCATTTAATGGGGAAATTTGTATTGGTGTATCTTGATGATATTTTGATTTTTTCCCCTGATGTTCAGACCCATCAGGATCATCTTTTTCAGGTTCTGCAGATTCTGCGGGAAAATAAATTGTACGCCAAGCTGGAGAAATGTCTTTTTATGGTATCGGAGATTCAATTTCTGGGTTTTCTCCTCTCAGCTTCTGGTTTTCGCATGGATCCGGAGAAGGTCCGTGCTGTACTTGAGTGGGAGCTTCCTGAGAATCAGAAGGCATTGATGCGCTTTCTGGGTTTTGCGAACTATTACAGAAAGTTCATTTTGAATTATTCCTCTGTTGTCAAACCCCTTACTGACATGACAAAAAAGGGGGCGGATTTTTCCTCTTGGTCGGAGGAGGCGCTTGCAGCCTTTTCTAAGATTAAAGAGAGTTTTGCGTCTGCTCCCGTCTTGGTGCATCCCGATGTTTCCTTACCTTTTATTGTTGAGGTGGATGCTTCCGAGGTGGGTGTGGGTGCAGTTTTGTCCCAGGGCCCTTCTCCTGCCAAATGGCGACCCTGTGCCTTTTTCTCTAAAAAACTCTCCCCGGCAGAGAGAAACTATGATGTGGGAGATAGGGAGTTGTTGGCCATCAAGTTGGCTTTCGAGGAATGGCGCCATTGGTTGGAGGGGGCCAGGCACCCTATCACCGTTTTTACCGACCATAAGAATCTGGCATACTTGGAGTCGGCCAGGCGTATGAATCCGAGACAGGCCAGATGGTCTCTGTTCTTCTCCAGATTCAATTTTGTCGTTACATTCCGACCTGGGATCAAAAAAGTGAAGGCTGATGCTCTCTCTCGCTGTTTTCCAGGAGGAGGAAACTCTGAGGACCCGGGTCCCATTTTGGCGGAGGGGGTAGTTGTTTCTGCTCTATATTCCGATTTGGAGGCCGAGGTCCAGGCTGCCCAGACTGAGGCACCTGCCCGTTGTCCTTCTGGGAAGTTGTTCGTGCCTCCTGAGCTACGTCACAAACTCTTCAAGGAGCATCATGATACGGTTCTTGCTGGTCACCCCGGGAGTAGAGCCACGGTAGATCTCATTGCTCGGAGATTTTGGTGGCCGGCTCTTCGTAAGTCGGTGGAGGGTTTTGTGGCTGCTTGTGAGACGTGCGCTCGCGCTAAGGTCCCTCGTTCACGGCCTTCAGGTTCCCTTCTCCCGTTACCCATACCTTCCCGTCCTTGGACACACCTGTCCATGGACTTTATCACGGATCTTCCTCGTTCCTCGGGGAAGTCGGTGATCCTGGTGGTGGTGGACCGTTTTAGCAAGATGGCTCATTTCGTACCTTTCCCTGGTTTACCCAATGCTAAAACGTTGGCGCAAGCTTTTGTCGACCATATTGTTAAATTGCACGGCATTCCCTCTAATATTGTTTCCGATAGAGGCACGCAGTTTGTGTCCAGGTTCTGGAAGGCTTTCTGTTCTCGCCTGGGGGTTCGGCTGTCCTTCTCTTCTGCTTTTCACCCGCAGTCGAATAGTCAGACTGAGCGCCTCAATCAGAATCTGGAGACATATTTGCGCTGTTTTGTGGCAGAGAACCAGGAGGATTGGTGTTCATTTCTCCCTCTTGCTGAGTTTGCTCTGAACAACCGTCGTCAGGAATCTTCTGATAAGTCACCATTCTTTGGTGCATATGGGTTCCATCCGCAGTTTGGGACATTCTCGGGAGGGGCTCTTTCTGGTTTACCTGAGGAGGAGAGATTTTCCTCGTCTTTGTCTACCATTTGGCAAAAGATTCAGAGTAATCTTAGAAAGATGAGTGAGAAGTATAAGCGTGTGGCTGATAAGAGACGTGTGCCTGGTCCGGACCTGAATGTGGGTGATCTGGTGTGGTTGTCTACAAGAAGTATTAAACTGAAGGTTCCCTCCTGGAAATTGGGTCCCAAGTTTATTGGGCCTTCTAAAATCTTGTCAGTCATCAATCCTGTTGCCTTCCGTCTTGATCTTCCACGGGTTTGGAAGATACATAATGTATTTCACAGATCTCTCTTAAAACCATATGTCCAGCCCACGGCACCCTCCTCTTTGCCTCCTCCTCCGATTTTGGTTGATGGCAATCTGGAGTTTGAGGTTTCCAGAATTGTGGACTCTCGCATTGTCCACGGTTCTCTTCAGTACCTCGTTCATTGGAAGGGTTATGGTCCTGAGGAGAGGATGTGGGTTCCGGTGTCGGACATTAAAGCCACTCGCCTCATCAGGGCATTTCATAGGGCTCATCCTGAGAAGGTGGGTCCTGGGTGTCCGGAGTCCACCCGTAGAGGGGGGGGGGGGGTACTGTCACTACCAGAGCTTTGGGGCGTTCTCAAAGCTCTGTTTCTCCACCCCTGTGATGATGTCACTACTAGAGTTTGGAGGAGTTCTCACTGCTCTGTTTCTCCGCCCCTGTGATGAAGTCGTTACTTTCTTTTTCCTTCCTTCCAGCTGTTCCTCCTGCGGTTGATTTCCCTGCCTTTAAATCACCCCTCCTCCTATTGTAGGGCGTGGATTATATTTCTCATTTAAGTTGTAGCTCTTGCTTGAGTATCTTCACTTGTAGCTATCAGTTCACTGGACCTGTGTTCTGCTGCAGCAAGCACTCCGGATATTGCCAGCTGTCCTTGGATCCGTCTTCTCTGCGGCTGCAGCACCTTCAGCTAAGTGTGCAGACATTGTTGTGTACCTGGTTATTTTCTGACTGGATCTGAGGTAGCCACGGTTCCCTCCATATACTGAGCAGGGCACCGGTGGCCGTGCCCCTTCCACTATTGTAGGGGTTACAGTGGTCATCAGTCTTAGGTACGTGGGCATGCCTCGTTCCGCCATTTGGATCCGGGCATGTGCTTTAGCAGCATAGGGAGAGCTTTGAGGGTCTGACAGGGGTCACCCTTTATCCTCCCTAGTTTAGGTCCGGTCAGTAGCTCTTTTTACTGTGTATACTCTTGTTGCTCACATACAGCCGTGACAAAATGTCACTGAGATGAGTTGCCATATAAAACATTACACAGGAACTGAATAAAAATAAGGCATAGTTCAGTGGGACTGTTGTCAAATGTCTGCCCCAGATATATTCAACTATAAACCAAGCAGAAGTCGGAAAATTTGTGAGGAAAATTTTTAGCCGTGGAGGAGTACGGAAGTTGCAGTAATTCAGACAGATAATAAGTAGGCCTACACATGCAAGCTGGAGGCTGTTGAAGATTTGGTCAACAAGACCGGACAAAAAAACCTAATATGCAGGAGGTTTTTATCTGGTAAAAAGACAGGATCCCGAAAGGAAACTGAATGGACTCCACCATAGTCAGTGGTGTCTGTTCGGCTCTGTTCCTGTCAGTTAGGCTGGATTCACATCACGTTTTTGTCATATGTTTAACATACACAAAAAAAACTTTAATGTTAAGGAATTCCTCAGACAGATGCCATACTGAGGCATCCGTCACCATAGAGTTCCATTGTAAAGAAAAAATGTATACGTTAACTACGCTTTCCTGCAAAAAAAAACATATATGTGAACATATATGGGTTTTTATTACCCTGGAACTCTATGGTGACGGATGCCACAGTATGGCACCTGCCTGAGGCATCAGTTAACATATATGTTTTTTTGTATAAGTTAAACATATCACAAAAAAACAGCCTTATGTCCCCGATCCAGCACTTCTATTATTTTCATTGTTCTGCTCATCCAACTGAGCAGAACAACAGAAATAATTGCGGTGCTGTGAACGTGGTCTAAGAGGTGGGTATGCAGGGAACCATTAATAATCTAAATAACATCGGGCAATTATAGAGAAGTGATAAAGTCCAGTCCAATATGGCATATCTTTACTGTACTTTATCACTTGGCTATAATAGGCTGCCTGCATTCACTATACACTGCATTATATACATCAGACACACTGCATGCCATATGTAGTACAGTGTGTGTGATATATTTAGTGCAGTGTGTGTCTGTAGTGCAGTTTGTGATGTCTGTAGTGCAGTGTGTGATGTCTGTAGTGCAGTGTGTGATGTCTGTAGTGCATTGTGTAATGTATGTAGTGCAGTGTATGATGTATGTGGTGCAGTGTGTGATGTATTTATGGCAGTGTTTGATGCATGTGGTGCAGTGTGATTTCTGTAGTGCAGTGTGTGATATATTTAGTGCAGTGTGTGATGTCTGTAGTCCAGTGGGTGATGTCTGTAGTGCACTGTGTGATATATTTAGTCCAGTGTGTGTGATGTCTGTAGTGCAGTGTGTGATGTCTGTAGTGCATTGTGAAATGTATGCAGTGTAGTGTGGAATATATGGAGCGCAGTGTATGATGTATGTGGTGCAGTGTGTGATGTATGTGGTGCAGTGTGTGATGTTTTATGACAGTGTGTGATGTATGTAGTGCAGTGTGTGATGTATTTAGTGCAGTGTGTGAAGTATGTGGTGCAGTGTGTGATGTATTTATGACAGTGTGTGATGTATGTAGTGCAGTGTGTGATGTATGTAGTGCAGTTTGTGATGTATGTGGTGCAGTGTGTGATGTATGTGGTGCAGTGTGTGATGTATTTACTGCAGTGTGTGATGTATTTATGGCAGTGTGTGATGTATGTAGTGCAGTGTGTGATGTATTTAGTGCAGTGTGTGATGTATGTGGTGCAGTGTGTGATGTATTTAGTGCAGTGTGTGATGTATGTAGTGCAGTGTGTGACGTATGTGGTGCAGTGTGTGATGTATGTGGTGCAGTGTGTGATGTATTTAGTGCAGTGTGTGATGTATTTATGGCAGTGTGTGATGTATGTAGTGCAGTGTGTGATGTATTTAGTGCAGTGTGTGATATATGTAGTGCAGTGTGTGATGTATTTATGGCAGTGTGTGATGTATGTAGTGCAGAGTGTGATGTATGTGGTGCAGTGTGTGATGTATTTAGTGCAGTGTGTGATGTGTGTAGTGCAGTGTGTGATGATCACACACTGCACTACATACATTACACACATCGATACATTGCTGCTCTGTCACCTTGTACTGCATGTCAAATTGGATGTCTGGGCTAAGCTATAGTTTCCCACCGCTCTGAAACTCCCCTCCTCTTCAGCTCCACTGCCGCCAAGTTCGCCGTGTTCTCGGCCCAGCGCACCAGTCCCCCTACTCTCCAGAGTACAGCGCCTGCCTGGGAGCTAACCTCTCCTCCTAACAGCTCCCACCTTCTGCCCCCTGGTGCAGGACACGATACCACTCTGGCAGCCCACCTAAACACAAAGCTGCTTGCTGTAACGAGCTTTGTTATTGGATGTTTCAGGCACAGGCAACATCACTGCGCTGCCTGAGCTGTTCACAGATCGCCCTGCGCTGATAAAAGGCAGAAAAAGTCTAAGACGCATTGGTACGTTTTAGATTTTTTTCAGAGAGTAAAATCGCCTGAATAAGCATCTATGACACTTGTACAGCTGTAATAAGGACCTCTGATACCCAGTAAATGTCTTACAGCGGATTAGTTCCCAGGTCCTCTGTCTACTCGATCAGATAGTCTCAGGCACATAAAAAAATGCAATCCAAAGCACAGATTATTTGGGGTAAACTGGCCAGCTTTATTTGCTTTTCCTAGAACAAAAAAAGCAACTTAACATCATTTATGCAAAGAAAATCTTACGTCGGAATTTATCACTCCATCTATGCTAGACGCAAGTGGTACCTAGACGCAAGTGGTGTCTATACTCTGCCCTCTCCACTTCCCGAAAAGGGGGTGTGGTGGCAGGGGGCTATTGGTCCCGGAACATTTATCATCATTTATGGCAATTTTCTGGCTTAAATGATGACTGAAATTTCAGTTTAGGCGCACAGCCACCTGGAGAATGTGCCTGTAACGGAACACCGAGCACCCCGACCAGGTACCTCCGTTGATAGAGGCTCCTAGTGCTTCCAGAGGACTCTAAGCACTCCACTTGACACCGTAAGCACACAGACCCCACGAACCGCCGAAGCTCGGTGGAGGTCTCGCCGTCTCCTACCCACCCTGGACCTACGACAAGGCTCCAGGCTCCAGTGGGTGAACCTCTCCTAAATGCAGAGACAGGAACCAGGAACAAGCTCTTACAAGAGCTTATACTCAGGGGAGTATTATGATATAGCAATCCCCAAGAGTGTAGTTATCCCATCCCCCAAACATAAGCCAAGACTTCATAAAGGGGCAAAGCAGGAACTCTTTAATGGGTTATTTTTCAGCCTTTTATGCAGGTCTCCTAGCAAGGGACACTCCCCCTGGGGCCCTTGTAAAAGACTGTGACAGTTTATATTTTAGCCAATCACATGCATTTACAGTATTGAAACCCTCCCAGCAATTGTACACAAAATCCCCTTCCCTCTGTCTGTAACGCAATCAACAAAATACAATGAGCATTGTCTGAGACGCAATTAACTAACACACTGGCATTGTCTGAGACGCAATCCACAAAATACAATTACCAAACGTAATGGGCTAACTTAATCACTACCAGACAGAAAACACACATTTTTCCCAACACACAGAAAACACCTCAAAACCCCACACATCCCCATAATGTATACATCCATGGATAGCTCTGATCTGGGTGAACAACATATCCAACAACATGTCTTCTCCTTCAAAGTTAGTATGGGCCATAATCCTGGGGCAGGAGGCTGGCAAACAGCCCCCTCCAAAACACCGTGGCGAGGTTGGTTTCGCCACACATCTCCCCCTCCCAGGGAAGACTAACCAGATACCTGACCTCACGCCGGTCAGTGCCTGGGTTAGTCTGGCAGTCCACCCACAACCCAATACTGGACCTGTTGAATTTTGGGGCCTGACTCTGTTCTGTATGTCCCCAGCTGTTGAGTGGGCATCTGCTACTCCTTGCTTCCTTGTGGTTCTCTAGCTTGGAGCTGTAGGTACTTGGTGGGCAGAGGCCGACTGTGCTCTGCCCAGATGCCAGCTCTTCCGCTGGGGTAGCCAGTGGGGAGTCAGCCTCTGGACAAGAGGATAAGGGAGGGCAGAGGCCGACTGTGCTATGCCCAGATGCCAGCTCTTCTGCTGGGGTAGCCTGTGGGAAGTCCGGCTCTGGAGAAGAGGATAGGGGAGGGCAGAGGCTGACTGCGCTCTGCCCAGATGCCAGCTCTTCCGCTGGGGTAGCCTGTGGGAAGTCCGGCTCTGGAGAAGAGGATAGGGGAGGGCAGAGGCCGACTGCGCTCTGCCCAGATGCCAGCTCTTCCGCTGGGATGGGGTCAGGGAATCCTGCCCCCAGGACCTTGTTGCGGATCAGCTGTGGAGAGGAGGGATCGTTTACCTCCTCCTCCTGGCATTCCTGCAGGGTTGGTGGGGGATCCGTACCGGCCATCCAGCATCCCGGTAGGCCTGGTGCAGAGACTGCGGTCCCATCTGCACCATCGGAGTTAGGGGTGCTGTCCCCCTGTGGTTGGGGAGAGAGACCAGTTGTCTCCTCTCCCTTCAAAGTACACTGCCGCTGGGGAGTGAGACCGACTGTCTCCACTACCCGTGATGCTGGTTGTTGCAGGGGTGAGGGACCGACCATCTCCTCCCCCTGGACTCCCAGTGGCAGTTGGGGATCTGGGCCGCCTCCCCAGCCACCCTGTTGGGCCGGTGGAGTGACTACGGTCCCATCTCCACCTGCCAACTGGGGTTCCTCCCAGTACCAGTCTATGAAGTCCCCTACCTCCACAGTTGGTGAGGAAGTAGGGGATACCTCAGCTGTGACTTGCCAGGGGTAGGGCTGCAGGTCTGGGCCTGGTATCCAACTGTCTTGTATCTTGCGCTGGGCTTGAATGGAGCGAAACAACTGTTGATAATCTTGCTCCAGCTCCCACTCCCTTTGGACCAGAAAGGTCAGATCTGCCCTCACCCCACTAGTTGTAGGCCAATTGTGCAAGTCCCCCCTGTAGTCAGTAATGTCCCAAAATCTAGATTCTTCTGTGCTCCCAAAGTCAATGTCTTCAAAAGACTCCCACAATAACCCAGGGCAATAATATTCCTCACCTTCGGGCTTGGCGTACCCCTCCATCCATGGAGACTGTCGTACTGTGTCCCACCATAGTGCTTGGTAAGCGTCATCCAGCCAGGTTTCCTGCCATACCAGTGTCTCAAGCTCTGACATCCACTCCGTCAATGGTTGCTCTCCCAGTAGAGGTAGTCGCAGCGCCAATCGCATTCATAATCTCTGCTCCTCACTGGGAAGACTCTCACCCCTCCGACGCTGCACGTCCTCCAGGGCCTGGTGCCATATGCCTTTCCGCTCGGCATCCCTGTAATCCGGGTGATCTTCCTCATGGAATGCTGTGCAGGAACCAACGGCATCCATATTGCTGTAGCCAGGGGCGCTGTACGGATACTAGCGTTGCCCTCAATTTTGTAAATCCACGAACAGTGTCTCCGAGCTGCTTCTCCTCACACTAGGACGCCATCCCACTGCTGCCACCAATGTAACGGAACGCCTAGCACCCCGACCGGGTACCTCCGTTGATAGATGCTCCTAGTGCTTCCAGAGGACTCCAAGCACTCCACTTGACACCGTAAGCACACAGACCCCACGAACCGCCGAAGCTTGGTGGAGGTCTCGCCGTCTCCTACCCACCCTGGACTTACGACAAGGCTCCAGGCTCCAGTGGGGGAACCTCTCCTAAATGCAGCGACAGGAACCAGGAACAAGCTCTTACAAGAGCTTATACTCAGGGGAGTATTATGATATAGCAATCCCCAAGAGTGTTAGTTATCCCATCCCCCAAACATGAGCCAAGACTTCATAAAGGGGCAAAGCAGGAACTCTTTAATGGGTTATTTTTCAGCCTTTTATCACGGTCTCCTAGCAAGGGACACTCCCCCTGGGGCCCTTGTAAAAGACTATGACAGTTTATATATTAGCCAATCACATGCATTTACAGTATTGAAACCCTCCCAGCAATTGTACACAAAATCCCCTTCCCTCTGTCTGTAACGCAATCAACAAAATACAATAAGCATTGTCTGAGACGCAATTAACTAACACACTTGCATTGTCTGAGACGCAATCCACAAAATACAATTACCAAACGTAATGGGCTAACTTAATCACTACTAGACAGAAAACACAGATTTTTCCCAACACACAGAAAACACCTCAAAACCTCACACATCCCCATAATGTATACATCCATGGATAGCTCTGATGTGGGTGAACAGCATATCCAAAAATCACCCAGATCCGAGCAGGGGTTCCCGAATTCCATGAAATTCACATTTGGCCAGCCGC
Source organism: Bufo bufo (assembly GCF_905171765.1). Lineage (NCBI taxonomy): Eukaryota > Metazoa > Chordata > Amphibia > Anura > Bufonidae > Bufo > Bufo bufo. The sequence goes on along the minus strand of NC_053389.1, from coordinate 103,010,638 downwards.
AAGAATGGCTTTCCTGCCCAAAACAGTTCCACAGATTTAAGCTGTGCAGCTGGTCTGTCTTCTCCTTCAAAGTTAGTATGGGCCATAATCCTGGGGCAGGAGGCTGGAAAACAGCCCCCTCCAAAACACTGTGGCGAGGTTGGTTTCGCCACAGTGCCTAATTTATGACGTGGTGTGCGCCTCAAGATTGAAATAAACTCAAGTGAACAGCACACCTAGAATATGAGTGGTGGGTGCACATCTCCAGAAGAAGTGGTCAGCTTCCAATATAGATAAGATACTCCACAAAGCAGGAAAATAAAAAATGGAGACAGCACGTCCAAAATGTGGAATTTATTCCAGATGCAACGTTTCAGGTAGAAAACTTGACAAAGCTCTCTACCCGAAATGTTGCATCTGGAATAAATTCCAAATTTTGGACATGCTGTCTCCATTTTTTATTTTTCTGCTTTGTGTGGTCTGGACCTCGTCCATAAATTAAGAATGTCCTCCAGCAGCGCAGGGTAGATCAAAGACCGGCATATGACGCCAGTCTTTGATTTCCCCCCATATGTTCCCTGTCTTTCAGGTAAAGGCCTCCTGCCTAGCACCCCAAAACTCATATGTATTTTTCATACAGTTGAGTCAAGTTTTTCCAGATGTAAAGTGGACAAACTTATGCCAAGTGTATGCTTTGCTGGTGAACAACATGGGTATGTTAGAATTTTCTGAAATATAAGTCAAACATACAAACCAAATTTAGTGAGCATATTTAATGCATATACATAATGGAAATTTTTATTCTGGCTTTTTTCTATTTTAATTTTCTATCTACAGAAGTAACAGGGTTAGCACTCAAGCTCTTAACTCAAATTTCTTAACTCATCGCGTTATCTTGAGACAAAAGCCATTGAAAAGCAATTGAAGGTGTTTGCTTAAAGGGAGTCTGTCACCTCCACATGGCCATATACAGTGCTTACATGGCTCTGTAGCAAACCTATACAGGATTGTTACGGTACCTTTGTTCTTTTCATTAGACTTGCACAAGCAGGAAAAACAATGTTTAATTCATATGCAAATGAGCACTCGCAAGTGCCAAGTGCCCAGCATTCAGTGTGTAGGTGCCCAGGCTGCTCTGCCTTCTTTTAACTTTACTCCTCCCCAGTCTCTGCCTTTGCCCGCCCTCCAAGTCTCTTGCCTCATCGATAGGGCAAAGGAAGAGGCTGGGGAGGAGTAAAGTGAAAAGAAGACAGAGCAGCCTGGGCACCTACACACTGAACGCCGCCCCTTGGCACTTGCGAGTGCTCATTTGCATATGAATTAAACATTGTTTTTCCTGCTTGTGCAAGTCTAATGAAAAGAACAAAGGTACCGTAACAATCCTGTATAGGTTTGCTACAGAGCCATGTAAGCACTGTATATGGCCATATGGAGGTGGCGGACTCCCTTTAACGCATTTAGTTTAGATAACACGTCTCATAAATCATGAGTGTTAACTCTACTACAACCATACTCCATGAAGTATTGAGACCCATCATACAATACAGACATACTCTGTACAGATGGAGTCATTCTCTACCACCCTTATACTTAGATCTTTACAAAGGTAATTTGCCGCTCATATGCAAACTAGCTTTATCTGGTTTGACTGTGGGGAATTGAAGGAAGGTTGCCAAGTAGGGATAATAGACCTATAAAGCCACAAAATTGTTTTCCAATGACATTTAGCCTTCTTTAATTTCATAACCACTTTCCAGGCCTCAATTCCTATGGCTTTGCGGAGCATTTGACTGTCTCTCTCGCTTTCCTACATTCAATTAGGATTCGTATTGTTGACATAAAGAGAACAAACGTGTAAGAGAGTGATTACAAAGCAATACATTAAATAATATGCAAATATGTCAGTTTACAGGGTAGATGGACTCTATTCATCTAGATTTTCCCAGGAGGCCGCATTTTCAGTCCATTACTGATTGAAAAGACTTAAATTAGGTGTCTTGATTAACATCTTTAAGTCTCTCTCCTCTAATCTCCTTGCCATGCATCCTAATTTCTTAAATCAGTTTCTGGGTGGTAATAGTGGCATGAAATAGGAATTATAAGATGAAAAAGGAAGGCAATGCCAATGAGAAAACCAGTACATTGTAACAAGTCATTATGCAGCAGAAATTAATAATGAGTGGTTGAAATGCGATGGAATTATTAAGAGCTTAATAGAAAATTTGTGACAATAGAATTAAGATGAATTTTTTTTTTATTCTAATAAAATGTTTAATATTTGTTTTGGCTTCATTGGGAAATTCTTGACTGATGTCTAAATGCTTAAATTGTAGCAATAAGAATTCATGGCAAAAAATAAGAGTGCTGGCACACATTCAGGTTTTTTAAATGCAGTTTTCGAAGCCAAAACCAGGAGTGGATTAAAAAAGTGGAGAAGTTGTATTTCCTCTTAATGCTTTCTCTTCTGTTATAAGCCACATCTAATTTTGACTTCAAAAACTGCATCGAAATCCTGAACGTGTGGCAGCACCCTAAATCTGATACATTAGTTAAAACCTGATTATTGCACTAATATCTAATTATTGTTCATGTAAAGTCAATTTTTTTATATTTTCTTAATCCAATATGCCTGAGAGCTTCTGAACTGTCTCTCGGAGTGGGATTGGCATATTGGTTTTCAACATTTTTTGGTAACATGCGAGTCAAGTGAAATGAACATAAATATTCAGCTGATATCTATCTCATGTGTATGATTAGCTTTAAAGGGTTTTTCCAGGATTCTGATATTCATGACCTATCCTTAGGATAGATCATCAATATCAGGTTGGCAGTGATCCGACAACCAGGACTCCCACTAATGAGCTGCTTGAGGAGGCTACCAGAGTTCTGCCATTCATTGAATAGCAGCAGTGCTTGGTTTTTCAGCTCAGCCCATTTTGTTTGAATGAAATTGAGCTGCGCCTAGGACATGTGACCAATGAACATAACATCACTGGATTAGAATGAGGCTGCGGCACTCACCAGAGTGCCATCAGATCGTCATACAGCTAAATGGTGGGGGTCAAGGGTATCGGACTCCTACATATAGGTCATCAATATCCGAATTTTGGAAAACACCCTTAAGGGTTGTTTAATTGCGATTGTGCCAAACTAAAGGCATCAAATGCTAAAACTATTTATTGGACAGTTGGTTTGCAGTATATCTTAAGGCCCCATTACACATAAATGAAAAACTATTAGACGTTATTTATTATCTGGGGTTTGAGCCCTAAGAATCATTTTCTCTGGTGGGCACAAGGAATCCCTGTCCGACCCTACTCTATATGAGGGATCATCAGTGCTAAGTTCAATACCTGTGGTCTAGTGGCTTAAATTCAATCACAAGTGATCACTGTAGGAAGCTCTGGTTGACATTACTTAGCACATATTTAAATAAATGGAACCCTTGTAACACATGGATGTGTTGAGCAGGTATGTATTTAAAGTTCATGCTGCCTTAGGCACTTTAGTTGATGTCCCATACAATTTAGATAGCTGATGACCAAATGCTCCCTAGGCTCTCAGCTATCCCTAACAATACCCTCGTAAGCATGCACATTTAACTGAACGCCACACTGCAAATAAAATCTAGAAAACACCATGTGGCAGATTATACTAAGGCTGATGTTTCTTACACAAGTATTACTAAGAAGCCCACTGAAGTTAGGTGCACCTAATTTATTAAGAGGCATACACATCTTAATAAATTAGGTGCCTTTTTCAGCAGTTCATGCACCTGTCTCCCCGCTGATGACATGGTTGTGACAGTGTGTCACGTCACACAGCGGCTCCTACTTCCTCCATGGTGGCGATGGTTTCTGTCACTGAGTGTGATTGAGCTGATTGGCAATTCCCGCTTGCTGCCGCTCCACCAGTCAGCTTTATACTTAACACCACAGTGAGGAGGAGCAGAAGGAGAATTGTTCAAACTTTTCAGCTGCATGAGGGTGGAACTTGAAATGGCACCCCTCCTTCCCATCCCAAATTCTCAATCTAACCCCTCCTCCCAGCCGTACTGCAAAAAACTTATTTAGATGGACATGACATACAGTACAACAAAACATACAGAAAAATTCAGCTTTTCACATGACATCATCACAGGTCCTTCACCACCACTTTTCTCCACTGCTGGTCTTTGCCCACTTTGACACTGATCACATGAGGTCATCACACTTCCTTCAGCTCTTGCAGTATAGTAGATACAGGGCATGTTCTGGTTCTCCTGTGGTGTCTGGAGTGTTCACAGCGGGGCAGTATCCCGCCAACCCCCAAAAATTCCTCCTTGTATGACCAGGTTGAAGTGGAATTTTTTTTTAAAGAAAAAAACATCTCCCAGGCACACTGCCACTGGGTGGCACCATAGGTATCTGCCCTTGTGTGCCTAATTGTAAATATGGCCCTAGTGCCAAGTACTTAAAAGCAAGAGCTATTCTTTGTTATGGCTCTCTGTTCTGGCAAATAGAGTGGGGTTGTAAGTATTTGACCTTCCACCATGACAATCATACAGCCCATTAGTGCATATGGACAAAGATTGTCCTGATGGGGCAACTCCTTTACATGTTTTATAATGTTATAAAAGGATACACTTACATATCTGTAGGCACCTACATAGTCTTTGCTGGAAAATACTTGACTTTATAGATGTAGCTATTACAAAATCCATGGTGGCAGCATTGAGAAAGCTGGAAACTGTGCCACAATAAAAACATAAACTTTTTTGTCAAATCTGTTTTTATTAAATTCTAGAACCCCTCAAATTATTTGTGCAGAGTCATGTTCTCAGAATAAAATACAGCTGGATATTTTTTCGTTGGCACCGGCAATTACTTTTTTATCCAAATATCACAGATAAAAGTGTAAAAATCCACACCGCTTAAGTAAATATTAAAGTAATGCCTGGACAATGATGGATGATGTGGGCAAAATTTCTGAATAATTTCTCAAAACATTCCCATTAAAACAATTGAAATCTCTAATTTCCAATTCTCCTGCCAAGTTTGATGGGGACATCTGCATAACATGAGCTAAATTGAGGATGTTTGGATAGATGAACAAGTGACCTGGAGGTAAAGAAAACATTTCAGGCTTTTGCTTTCTTGGAAATATTTTAGACACATTACATTACAAAAAGAAACTCTTGGTTCGACTTTGCTTTGAAGCAGTCAAAGGGAAAGATAACATTCAGAATGTATTAGTTACATTTTCAGCAAGTTAAAAATATTGTACGTTGTACAAGGTCTTCCCTTGGGAGGTGATGAAATCGCTAGCACATGTGTCTGTATCCGTGATCCACCATGCACTTGGCATGCCATTGACCTGAAGTGTAGATTGTCAGATGCTTTTGTACAACAACAAAAAAACGGGAAAAACCACATGTCAAGATTATTTTTAATCGTCACTTAGAGACCTGAGGGTCACCTCTCCGTAGAGAACTTGGCCTAGTGTAATTAGGTGATTTTGTTACTTTCAAAGGTAAATCATTCATTGTAACATGGAAAAAGTATCACAGGGAGAGATTATTAAGTTAGTGAAGTGAATTTGCTATACTACAGAGAGCAGTCTAAGGCTTTTCTCATGGGTCATAGTTACGCCGTCTTTTTCACTACCCCGTCTGCATAATTTAATGTTTTAATGTAAATATGTCCAGGAAAAACACAGAGGGATTTTTGCTACAACAACAATATTTTTCATGTCAATTTTTCACATCTGCTCCTACTTTGGGTACAGGAAATCCCATCCCTGCACTCAATCTGATACTTTCCACATTTTACCCCACTGCATTCGTATTTCAGGGAAACAATTCACACAACCTGTACCTGGGTTTCAGTATTAACCCCTTAAGGACTCAGCCCTATTTCACCTTAAGGACTTGGCCATTTTTTGCAAATCTGACCAGTGTCACTTTAAGTGCTAATAACTTTAAAACGTTTTGACTTATCCAGGCCATTCTGAGATTGTTTTTTCATCACATATTGTACTTCATGGCACTGGTAAAATGAAGTAAAAAAAATTCATTTATATTTAAATTTACCAAAAATTTGTAAAAAATAGCAAATTTACAAGTTTCAATTTCTCTACTTCTATAATACATAGTAATACCTCCAAAAATAGTTATTACTTTACATTCCCCATATGTCTACTTCATGTTTGGATCATTTTGGGAATGATATTTTATTTTTTGGGGATGTTACAAGGCTTAGAAGTTTAGAAGAAAATCTTGAAATTTTTCAGAAATTTTCAAAAACCCAATTTTTCGGGACCAGTTCAGGTCTGAAGTCACTTTGCGAGGCTTACATAATAGAAACCACCCAAATGACCCCATTCTATAAACTACACCCCTCAAGGAATTCAAAACTGATTTTACAAACTTTGTTAACCCTTTAGGTGTTCCACAAGAATTCATGGAAAATAGAGATACAATTTAAAAATGGAGATGAAATTTCAGAATTTAAATTTTTTGGCAAATTTTTAATTTTAATTTATTTTTCCCAGTAATAAAGCAAGGGTTAACAGCCAAACAAAACTCAATATTTATGGCCCTGATTCTGTAGTTTACAGAAACACCCCATATGTGGTCGTAAACAGCTGTACGGGCACACGGCAGGGTGCAGAAGGAAAGGAATGCCATACGGTTTTTGGAAGGCAGGTTTTGCTGGACTGTTTTTTTTTACACCATGTCCCATTTGAAGCCCCCCTGATGCAACCCTAGAGTAGAAACTCCATAAAAGTGACCCCATCTAAGAAACTACACCCCTCAAGGTATTCAAAACAGATTTTACAAACGTCGTTAACCCTTTAGGTGTTCCACAAGAGTTATTGGCAAATGGAGATGAAATTTCAGAATTTCAATTTTTGGGCAAATTTTCAATTTTAATCAATTTTTCCCAGTAACAAAGCAAGGGTTAACAGCCAGACAAAACTTAATATTTTTGGCCCAGATTCTGTAGTTTACAGAAACACCCCATATGTGGTCGTAAACAGCTGTACGGGCACACGGCAGGGCGCAGAAGGAAAGGAATGCCATACGGTTTTTGGAAGGCAGATTTTGCTGGACTGGTTTCATTGACACCATGTCCCATTTGAAGCCCCCCTGATGCAACCCTAGAGTAGAAACTCCAAAAAAGTGGCCCCATTTTAGAAACTACGGGATGTGGTGGCAGTATTGTTGGTACTAGTTTAGGGTACATATGATTTTTGGTTGCTCTATATTACACTTTTTGTGAGGCAAGATAACAAGAAATAGCTGTTTTGGTACCGTTTTTATTTTTTTATTTACAACATTCATCTTACAGGTTAGATCATGTGATATTTTTATAGACCAGGTTGTCACGGATGCGGCGATACCTGATATGTATACTTTTTTTTATTTATGTAAGTTTTACACAATGATTTAATTTTTGAAGCAAAAAAAATCATGTTTTAGTGTTTCCATAGTCTGAAAAACATGATTTTTTCAGTTTTTGGGCGATTACCTTGGGTAGGGTATGATTTTTGTGGTATGAGATGACGGTTTTATTGGCACTATTTTGGGGTGCGTGTGACTTTTTGATCGCTTGCTATTACACTTTTTGTGATGTAAGGTGACAAAAAATTGTTTATTTAGCACAGTTTTTATTTCAAATTTTTTACGGTGTTCATCTGAGAGGTTAGGTCATGTGATATTTTTCTAGATCCGGTCGATACGAACGCGGAGATACCAAATATGTATACTTTTTATTTATTTATGTAAGTTTTACACAATAACAGCTTTTTTCAAACAAAAAAAATGATGTTTTAGTGTCTCCATATTCTGAGCCATAGTTTTTTTAATTTTTAAGGCGATTGTCTCAGGTAGGGGCTCATTTTTTGCGGGATGAGGTGACGGTTAGATTGGTACTATTTTGGTGGGCAAACGCCTTTTTGATCGCTTGCTGTTGTACTTTTTGTGATGTAAGGTGACAAAAAAATGGTTTATTTAGCACAGTTTTTATTTTTTTATGGTGTTCATCTGAGGGGTTAGGTCATGTAATATTTTTATACATCCAGTCGATACGGACTCTGCGATACCTAATATGTATACTTTTTTTTCCCCTATTTTTTACCAATTTTTTTTAACTTTATTTGGGGAAAATGACATTTTTGTTTATTTTTACTTGAAACTGAAATTTTTGGGGGGGGGAAACATTTTTTTTTCAACTTTTTTTTCTCTTTATTTTTTGTCCCACTTTGGGACTTGAACTTTGGGGGGTATATTCCTTTACAATGCATTCCAATACTTCTGTATTGGAATGCATTGGCTGTATGAGTAATACTGTGTGTATTATTCATACAGCTTCCGGCCTGTGAGATCCAGGGGGCTGGATCTCACAGGCTCGTCACCGGAAGGCAGCGCGATGCCTTCCTTAGATATCGCGCTGCCTTCCATGCCATCGGGTCCCCCCTACAGCCGCATGGGAACCCGATGGCACCGCCCGATCGCCGCCGCAACCGCAGGTAAAGCCGCAGGTCTGAATTGACCTGCGGTTTGCGGCGATCGCCAATACAGCGGGTCACATGACCCCCTCCGGCGTTGTGACAGGATGCCCGCTGAATGATTTCAGCGGGCATCCTGTCCCGATTAACCCCCGCCGTGCCGCAATCGCGGTTTAAACCCATGACGTACCGGTACGTCATGGGTCCTTAAGGACTCGGGAAACATGCCGTACCGGTACGTCATGCGTCCCTAAGGGGTTAACAGTTTTTCAGACACCTATTTTATTGGCCTGCCTGGTAAGAATGTTTATGTATAATCCAACTGGGAAAGTAAAAAAATAGCAAAAATTTAAATTCAGCTTATGCCCAGGTTGAGATAAGCTCCTTTAGAACATGAAGATCAGACATGAATAGATCTGTCCAGAAATGCTTCTCGTCTGGATGAGGGATCATGATCCAGTGGAGGAATTATTTATATGGGGTACTGGCAGAACATGGCAGCACTCAATATGGGGATTGTGCCCAGAAGACTCCAGATGAATTACAGAAATCTTTGCATCATTGTCATTAAACTTAGTGTGGGTCAGGAAAATATATAAAATAAATTTTAAAAAAAAGCACTCACCAATTGAATGCCAGCACTGAGGCTCTCATCCCAGCTCCTCCGAGTCCTCAGCAGACCAGAAGTGTGATGTCTTGTGCACCACTGCAAACACTGGCTTCAGCAGTGATGTGTCTCTAAGCACCATCTGACCTCTGAGCTTTTAATGTTACATGCCACTTGGTGACACAGTGCTGCTTAGGCCTTGTTCACACGGCAGTTACGCTGAGTTCACATCAGTGTTCAGCCTTTCCATTCTCTTGCTCCATTATAGGAGCAGAAGAACGGAAAGGACAGATTCGGCACATAACTGAGCCGAATGGAGCCTACGGAACCCATAGACTGCAATGGGGCCCGTTAGGTTTCCACTCAGAGGAAGATTTTTGAAGTGGATACAAAAGTTGTGCATGCATTATAGTCTATGGGGCCCGTGGGCTTCGTTCAGCTCAGTTATGTGCCAAATCCATCCTTTCCGTTCTCCTGCTCCTAAAATGGAGCAGGAGAATGGAAAGGCTGAACACTGATTTGAACTCAGCCTTATTTGGTCAGTTATTTCCATCAGTCATTGTGAGCCAAATCTAGGTTTGGGTCAAAAACACAGAACAATTACAAATCTTTTCATTATACCTTATCTGTAAGTAGCCTCCACTCCTTGTTTTGGCTCACAAAAACTGATGGAAATAACTGATCAAATAACTGAGGTGTGAACTGGGCCTTAGGCCTCATGCACACGACCGTTTTTTTTTGCAGTCCGCAAAAACGGTTTCTGTTTTTCCGTGATCCGTGACCGTTTTTTCGTCCGTGGGTCTTCCTTGATTTTTGGAGGATCCACGGACATGAAAAAAAAGTCGTTTTGGTGTCCGCCTGGCCGTGCGGAGCCAAACGGATCCGTCCTGAATTACAATGCAAGTCAATGGGGACGGATCCGTTTGACGTTGACACAATATGGTGCAATTTCAAACGGATCCGTCCCCCATTGACTTTCAATGTAAAGTCAGGAGTTAATATACCATAGGATCGGAGTTTTCTCCAATCCGATCATATATTTTAACTTGAAGCATCCCCATCACCATGGGAACGCCTCTATGTTAGAATATACCATCGGATTTGAGTTACATCGTGAAACTCAGATCGGACAGTCTAACACAGAGGCGTTCCCATTGTGATGGGGACGCTTCTAGTTAGAATATACTACTAACTATGTACATGACTGCCCCCTGCTGCCTGGCAGCACCCGATCTTTTACAGGGGGCTGTGATCAGCACAATTAACCCTTCAGGTGCCGCACCTGAAGGGGTTAATTGTGCGTATCATAGCCCCCTGTAAGAGATCAGGGGCTGCCAGGCAGCAGGGGGCAGACCCCCCTCCCTCCCCAGTTTGAATATCATTGGTGGCCAGTGTGCGCCCCCCGGCCCCCCCCCCCTCTATTGTAATATCATTGGTGGCCAGTGTGCGCCCCCCCCCCGGACCCCTCTATTGTAATATCATTGGTGGCCAGTGTGCGGCCTCCGTAGGCCCCCCTCTATTGTAATATCATTGGTGGCCAGTGTGCGGCCCCCCCCGACCCCCCCTCTATTGTAATATCATTGGTGGCCAGTGTGCGGCCTCCGTCAGCCCCCCTCCCCCCCTCTATTGTAATTTCATTGGTGGTCAGTGTGCGGCCTCCCCTCTCCCCCCCCCTGCCCGATCATTGGTGGCAGCGGAGAGTTCCGATCGGAGTCCCAGTTTAATCGCTGGGGCTCCGATCGGTAACCATGGCAACCAGGACGCTACTGCAGGCCTGGTTGCCATGGTTACTTAGCAATATTACAATATTAGAAGCATCATACTTACCTGATGCGCTGTCTGTGACCGGCCGGGAGCTCCTCCTACTGGTAAGTGACAGGTCTGTGCGGCGCATTGCTTAATGATCTGTCACTTACCAGTAGGAGGAGCTCCCGGCCGGTCACAGACAGCGCAGCAGGTAAGTATGATGCTTCTAATATTGTAATATTGCTAAGTAACCATGGCAACCAGGCCTACAGTAGCGTCCTGGTTGCCATGGTTACCGATTGGAGCCCCAGAGCAATTTAACTGGGCCTCCGATCGGAAATCTCCGCTGCCACCAATGATCGGGGGGGAGAGGGGAGGCCGCACACTGGCCACCAATGATATTAATACAATAGAGGGGGGGCCGGGGGGGGCCGCACACTGGCCACCAATGATATTACAATAGAGGGAGGGGGGGCCGCACGCTGGCCACCAATGATATTGCAATAAAGGGAGGGAGGGGGGCCGACGGAGGGGTTAATTGTGCGGATCACAGCCCCCTGTAAGAGATCGGGTGCTGCCAGGCAGCAGGGGGCAGTCATGTACACAGTTCGTAATATATTCTAACTAGAAGCGTCCCCATCACTATGGGAACGCCTCTGTGTTAGAATATACTGTCGGATATGAGTTTTCACGAAGTGAAAACTCATCTCTGAAAAAGCTTTTATGCAGACGGATCTTCGGATCCGTCTGTATGAAAGTAACCTACGGCCACGGATCACGGACGCGGATGCCAATCTTGTGTGCATCCGTGTTCTTTCACGGACCCATTGACTTGAATGGGTCCGTGAACCGTTGTCCGTCAAAAAAATAGGACAGGTCCTATTTTTTTGACGGACAGGAAACACGGATCACGGATGCGGCTGCAAAACGGTGCATTTTCTGATTTTTACACGGACCCATTGAAAGTCAATGGGTCCGCGAAAAAAAAATGAAAACGGCAGGCTGAGTTCTTAGTGCATTACAATTTGTCCTGTTGAATTATGTAAAGACTCTATATATAACTGTAAAGAAGTTTATAGATTCCTTATTGCACTTATTATTATTTTGTGCAATTTAAAGGTTGAAGGAATATGTGTGTATGGATGACCAGTAGTAAATAAAAATGTAATGATCAAATATATTTTTATAGATTTTAATAACCTTTATAATACAGTGGGGGCAATTTATCATATGGGGAAAATTTGAAGTAAGTTTTGCTTAACCCCTTAGGGACGCATGACGTACCGGTACGGCATGTTTCCCGAGTCCTTAAGGACCCATGACGTACCTGCGGTTGCGGCGGAGATCGGGCGGTGCCATCGGGTCCCCATGCGGCTGTGGGGGGGACCCGATGGCATGGAAGGCAGCGCGATGTCTAAGGAAGGCATCGCACTGCCTTCCGGTGAAGAGCCCGTGAGATCCAGCCCCCTGGATCTCACAGGCCCCGGAAGCTGTATGAGTAATACACACAGTATTACTCATACAGCCAATGCATTTCAATACAGAAGTATTGGAATGCATTGTAAAGGAATATACCCCCCAAAGTTCAAGTCCCAAAGTGGGACAAAAAATAAAGTAAAAAAAAAAGTTGAAAAAATAACGTTCCCCCCCCAAAAAAATTACATTTTCAAGTCCGTATCAATCGGCTCTATGAACATATCACATGACTTAACCCCTCAGATGAACACCGTAAAAAATAAAAACTGTGCTAAATAAACCATTTTTTTGTCACCTTACATCACAAAAAGTACAACAGCAAGCAAGCAAAAAGGCGTTTTCCCACCAAAATAGTAGCAATATAACCGTCACCTCATCCCGCAAAAAATGAGCCCCTACCTGAGACAATCGCCTAAAAAATAAAAAAAATATGGCTCAGAATATGGAGACACTAAAACATCATTTTTTTTTTTGAAAAAAGCTGTTATTGTGTAAAACTTACATAAATTAAAAAAAGTATACATATTTGGTATCGCCGCGTTCGTATCGACCGGCTCTATAAAAATATCACATGACCTAACCTCTCAGATGAACACCGTAAAAAATAAAAACTGTGCTAAATAAACCATTTTTTGTCACCTTACATCACAAAAAGTGTAATAGCAAGCGATCAAAAAGTCATATGCACCCCAAAATAGTGCCAAAAAAAACGGTCATCTCATCCTGCAAAAATTGAGACCCTACCTAAGATAATCGCCCAAAAAATGAAAAAACTATGGCTCTCAGAATATGGAGACACTAAAACATGATTTTTTTTTTTGCTTCAAAAATTATATTATTGTGTAAAACTTACATAAATAAATAAAAAGTATACATATTAGGTATCACCACGTCCGTATCGACCGGCTCTATAAAAATATTACATGACCTCAGATGAACACCGTAAAAAATTTAAAATAAAAACTGTGCTAAATAAACGATTTTATGTCACCTTACATCACAAAAAGTGTAATAGCAAGTGATCAAAAAGTCACACACACACCAAAATAGTGCCGATAAAACCATCATCTCATCCCACAAAAATCATACCCTACCCAAGGTGATCACCCAAAAACTGAAAAAATTATGGCTCTCAGACTATGGAAACACTAAAACATGATTTTTTTTGCTTCAAAAATGAAATCATTGTGTAAAACTTACATAAATAAATAAAAAGTATACATATTAGGTATCGCCGCATCCGTGACAACCTGATCTATAAAAATATCACATGATCTAACCTGTCAGATGAATGTTCTAAATAACCAAAAATAAAAACGGTGCCAAAACAGCTATTTCTTGTTATCTTGCCTCACAAAAAGTGTAATATATAGCAACCAAAAATCATATGTACCCTAAACTAGTACCAACAATACTGCCACCCTATCCCATAGTTTCTAATATGGGGCCACTTTTTGGAGTTTCTACTCTAGAGGTGCATCAGGGGGGCTTCAAATGGGACATGGTGTCAAAAAATCCCATCCAGCAAAATCTGCCTTCCAAAAACCGTATGGCATTCCTTTCCTTCTGCGCCCTGCCGTGTGCCCGTACAGCTGTTTACGACTACATATGGGGTGTTTCTGTAAACTACAGAATCAGAGCCATAAATATTGAGTTTGGTTTGGCTGTTAACCCTTGCTTTGCAACCGGAAAAAAATTATTAAAATGGAAAATCTGCCAAAAAAGCGAAATTTTGAAATTGTATCTCTATTTTCCATTAATTCTTGTGGAACACCTAAAAGGTTAACGACGTTTGTAAAATCAGTTTTGAGTACCTTGAGGGGTGTAGTTTATATAATGGGGTCATTTTTGTGTGGTTTCTATTATGTAAGCCTCGCAAAGTGACTTCAGACCTGAACTGGTCCCGAAAAATTGGGTTTTTGAAAATTTCAGAAAAATTTCATGATTTGCTTCTAAACTTCTAAGCCTTGTAACATCCCCAAAAAATAAAATATCATTCCCAAAATGATCCAAACATGAAGTAGACATATGGGGAATGTAATGTAATAACTATTTTTGGAGGTATTACTATGTATTATAGAGGTAGAGAAATTGAAACTTGGAAATTTGCTATTTTTTACAAATCTTTTGTAAATTTGGTATTTTTTTATAAATAAAAATGTTTTTTTTTTACTTCATTTTACCAGTGTCATGAAGTACAATATGTGACGAAAAAACAATCTCAGAATGCCCTGGATAAGTCAAAGCGTTTTAAAGTTATCAGCACTTAAAGTGACACTGGTCAGATTTGCAAAAAATGGCCAAGTTCTTAAGGTGAAATAGGGCTGAGTCCTTAATGGGTTAAGTCTGCCTTGGAGTACTTTATGCCCTATTTATCAAATGTCTCATGTTGTTTGATACATTTGTTTTATCCTTAAATCTACCACTTTTGTCTAGAAAAGCTTACCATTGCTGATCCAGGGACTCAGTGCTCTACTTAAATCCCTTTCCGGCTATACACCAGTGTCGGTGATAATCTTGTTTTGGCTCACTAGCTCAGTTCCTGGTTCTTGTTCTTGTGCCGATTTGGATTGCTCATATTTCTGACTCCCGCTCATCCTTTGACCACTCTCTCTCTCTCTCTCTCTCGTAATTTGTACTGTGTATCCCTTCTGGTACTGACTTTGGCTCATCTTTTGACCACTCTCTGTCTATCGTTTTTGTACTGCGTTGTCCTCATAGGTTCTGAACCATTTACATATAACTCTGTCTTTGTGTCTTTTGTCTCTAGGTGTTTGTCTGTCTTTGCACCTTAGTAGCATAGGGACTGCCGACCAGTTGAGTTCTTACTACCTAGAGCTTAAACTGCACATAGTTAGGGAAACAGGGCTGGCTTCTAGGTTAAGGCTTACTGTCCATGTCTGTCCCTACCTACAGGCGTTACATTTCATGGTCATTCTGAACTTTTTAAGTCCAGGAGGCGGTCCTATCAGTGATTGACAGCTATCTCTGTAAACACAGTCATAGAGGGAAGGCTGTCAGTCACTGATAGGACCGCCTCCTGGACTTCAAAGCCCAGAATGAACACAGATATAAATGAATAAATTACAAGTTACACTGAATCTTTTCCTGTAAAACTATACATTAATCTGCTCAGCTCCTCCTGCTCTAGAACATGCTGACGTTAGCTTTAATTGCATTTTCATGGTGACAGGTTCCCTTTAAATTTATTCTGATTTCTTAGACAAATGAATGGATGGTGCAGATTAAACTGATGCTGCATTTTCCACAGTCATCGAACCTTATATACTCTGCAAAATAAATAGAAGATTACAGCACTCAGGGATATGTTTGTTTAAAAGAAGACATTTTCTTTGTAAGTTTCACAGTGGCTCATTCTTAATTAAAATGCTGTTAAAATTTTGCCTAATTAGGGCTGCCTACTAGCACAGGGCCAGATGTTTAGCGTCTCGCATAAGCCAGTCCACGTAAAGGATTAATTTATAACAGAAAATCAGTCCATAAAATAGGGGGGAATGAGTTTTTAAATAGCCTTTTAGATCTCTTTCCTTCACCAAATAAGTTGCAAGCAAGTTCACGGACAGCAGCCCAAAGGATTTGTTCCAAGTGAGGCCTAGTGAACCATAAATAAAGGATGAGGGGGAAGTCAGCCATAGAAATGTGTCCATTAGACAGTTAGCCAAGTAGAAGGTTTAGTATTCAGCTTTAGATCCTTTGTGGGTGTGAATATGCAATTGCATGGATAAGGATTAGGGAACTACGGTAAGTAAAATAAAATGAAATACTTAAAAATGCAACCTTAAAAATAGAGAAGGAAAGAATCTAGAAGAAAAGCTGCATTTTTCATATGGATGTTAGGACCATTTAGGACCATAAACCAAATTTCCTTTCAAGTTAAATCTCTTTAGGAAGATTGATGTAAAAACATGTATGGAAAATATACAAAAAGACAAAATGCAAATCTCTTGTCTTTTTTTGTAAGTTTTCGAAAATAGAAAAGTATTCATTTAATGTGACTGATATCTGTTAGACTAAACAGGATTCTAGGCAACAAATAAACAATGCTCCAAAAAGAGCTAAAATCATAACAATATAAATATGTTTTCAGCTAAACGAGTTTTTTGCTTTGATTACCTCTTTCTAGTGTCGAGCGAATCAAAGTATCTGAAGTGGAATTCAAAACAAATTTTAGGAAAAGTTTGATTTAAGAAAATACATAGTCACCTCATCACACTGCCCCCGTCATTGAACCCCTCAGATGCCGCGTTCATCGCAGATCATGGCATCTGAGATTAACATTGATGGCTTTCAGAGGTTGATCCGGTAAAAAATAAAATACTCAGCTTATCCATTTGATTGCATAGAGGCTGCCGTGACCATCTTAATTGAAGATACTGCACAAAATGTTGCGCATGGAGGCATATGACATCACTACGCGGGCCAACGTGATGGTGTCCGCGTCACTGCGCAACATTTTGTGTGGTGTCTCCAATCAAGATGGCTGCGGCAGCCTCTACGCGATCAAATGGATAAGGTGAGTATTTTTTTTTTTTTTTTTACCGGATTAACCCCTGAAAGCCATCAATGTTAATCTCAGATGCCGCATTCGTCGCTGATCGAGGCATCTGAGATTAACATTTTGGGAGGCAGTGTGACTGCCGTTCCCCATCATTGCACCTGCTACATACAAATAAATGTGCTTTGTGATTAAGTAATTCATCACAAAAAAAATTTATTTGTGAAATTCGGCGAAGCAGCCGAATCGAATTTTTCATAACTTCACTCATCTCTACCCATTTCCATGTGTCCTACTAATGCAGAATAGGGCATTATATTTACCCCAAGGAAATCCAAAGAGTGAATCAACAGTGTTGTACAACTTTCTTTTGGGGTGGGAGCGGTTGGCAATCCCCTTCCTCCTGGACAGACCTACAAAGGGAAGCATACTTACCTGTTTCCCGGAGCTGGCTCCCAGCTCCTTCACTCCACATCCTTGGCTGCCCCATTGGGCTCCCTGGATGTAAACCTCCTGTTTGATGCCACTACAATCAATCACTGCCTGAAGCAGCGAACTGCTCCCTCTGCGTCACATGACCATTTGCTGTGACGCTGATTGGCTGCAGTGATGTCAAACAGGAAGTTTATATCCAGGGAGCACAGTGGAGCAGCGGAGGCCATGGAGTGTTGGAGCCAGGAGCCAGGTAACTATGCTTCCCTTCAAATGTTTGCTCATGAGGAAGGGTTTGTGAGCCCCACCAAAAGTGCACAACCCCTTTAAGGTGTAGAAAGGTGCATTCATATGTTAAACTGTTGAGGAGCAGTAGGAGCATTTTTATTTTAACCATTTCGATTTTCAATTTGTTTAAGCAAGATTTTTCACAATTAATTGATGGATGATTGGATGATATTACTTGAAAAAACAGGAATGGGAGGTAGAGAAGTGGAATAAGAAGAAAGGAATGAGAGGAAGAAGAGAGGAACGAGAAGAAGAGAAAGGGAGGACCAAGAGGAAAATGAAGGGAATACAATTAAGAAGAAAAAGAAGGGGAAAAGATAAAGAGGAGATGAAGATAAGATGAATGAGAGGAAGAGAAGAGGAAGTGGGTGAGAAAAGAGGAAAAGAAGATGGATAAGAGGAAGTTAAGTGGAAAGAAAGGAGGAGAAGAGGAATAAGAGGAAAGAAAGGGAGAATAGAAAGAGGAGGAAGGATAGTTGAACAAGGGGAATAATAAGAAGAGGAGAGGGACAAATGGAAGAGAATATGAAGGAGAAGAAGAGAAGAGAAACAAGCAGAAGAGACAAGGAACTTTGATCAGGGTGGACACAGATGACCCCCCTAGATGTCATTAAACATACCTGAACCTTTTTAACTCTGCTAATAGTTTTCACTGGACACACAGTAGTAAGCCTTAATGACTTATTGATAGTGCAATATATGAAAAAATATTTTTATAATATTCCTTTAAAAAGATTCACTCTTTAATATTAAATACTTTATCATTTATTTTCACAGATCTGTTTGTGACTGGAGTAGAATATTAGTCTTTAAATGTCTCTCTGCATTTAGCAGTGCACTGGCATCTTGCTAGAATTTCCTGGTAACCTTTTCTCCCTTCTAAGTATATGGTGGCTAAATCACATACTGATAGCCATATCTGTCCAAGAGAAAGAGATCAATGGGCAATCTCTCAGTAAAGACCTGACAGAGGATTCCTGCTGTTTCAAACATATACATACACTTCAACAGATATGCTGAAAATACACTTTGTGCAATCATAGAGAGAATGCCGAGCTGAAAATGTCTTTAAAAAAAAGAAAAAAATTCCACACCCTGCTAAGCCATTAATTTCCATGGCAACCTATTGTAGGTGCATATATTGCCAATCATTCTGAATTAGTTACAATAACCAACATAGTGTAGGAAGCAGGCTCTAAATTCTCTTTAACAAGGGACGCTAGATTGCCAAATTGCAAAACGAGTGGAAAAAGTCAGTTTTCTGAATGTTTTGGAAAACAATTTTAATAATATAAGTAAATTGACATTTTCCTCAACATAGCACTATGGCCACATTACCTCATGTTCCTTGAGCTGCGAGCTCATTTAATAGGACTCAGATCATTTCAGATGTCAGATAAAGTTGACTTCTTGGCCCTTTTTTAAGTCTTTAAAACATTACAGTCAGTTTTCATTTAAATACAACTGGATTATTGCATGTCACTAGTGATACATTGTCCAAAACATATGCAGCTGGATCTGTTTTTTTTTTCCATTCCCTTTCATAGACTTCACACAGTTTGTATATACTCCAGTATTTCTCTATTACTGTTTATGTTGGGCAGTCTGTTATGTGGTGTTACAGCCTGTAGACTGCTCTATTTAAAGGAGTTTTCCAGTATTTTAATAGTGGTAGCCTGCTCTTAACATAGATCATTTATATTTCATCAGTGGAACTCTGTTTACTAAGGGTCCTTTTGCACTGGTCTTAGGCTGTGTTCACTTGGTGGATTTTGAGAATACAAAATCCTTTTGCATATTCTGCAGCAGAAACCCCTCAGTTTCTTGGCACTTTTTTCAATGTGAAAGGCGCGTAGTGATGGACCAACATCGACCAGGTTGTTTTGCGACCACGCGTTCGCGATCAAATGTTCGCTTTAATGGCAGGCAAACCTGAAAAACCTTCAGGTCATATTTGCAGACACCAAATACTTACCAGAAGTGCACAAATAGTCCCACAACATGGACAGTGACATACCAGAGGGGGATCAATGGCAAAAATTCCCACAAAAAATATGCATTTTAATCAGGGGCCGTTTTTATGCGTCTTAAAGGGAAACTCTCAAAAATGTGCCCTGCTGGAGCCTAGAGGGATTTTATTTTAGGCCGCGGGTGTACAGGCCCCAAAAATTAGGCATTCACCTGACAGAAAATAACAAGTGATTATGTGGCTGGAGGTATATTAGATGGTTACTTGATAACACTATTACCGTAGGCCAGTACAGGCCCCAAAAATTAGGCATTTACCTGACATATATGAACAAGTGATTATGTGGCTGGTCGTACATTAGGCGGTCACTGAATAACAATTTTAGTGTAGGCCAGTGGAGTACATGCCCCAACAATTAGGCATTTACCTGACAGAAAAGAACAAGTGGTTATGTGGCTGGAGGTGTATTAGACGGTCACTGGATAGCAATTCTACTGTAGGCTAGTACAGGTCCCAAAAATTAGGCATTCACCTGACAGAAATGAACAAGTGATTATGTGGCCGGAGGTAAATTAGGCCGTCACTGGATAACAATTTTACTGTAGGCCACTGGAGTACAGGACCCAAAAATTAGGCATTCACCTGACAGAAAAGAACAAGTGATTATGTGGCTGGAGGTATATTAGATGGTCACTTGATAACAATATTACCGTAGGCCAGTACAGGCCCCCAAAATTAGGCATTTACCTGACATATATGAACAAGTGATTATGTGGCTGGTGGTACATTAGGCGGTCACTGAATAACAATTTTAGTGTAGGCCAGTGGAGTACATGCCCCAACAATTAGGCATTCACCTGACAGAAAAGAACAAGTGGTTATGTGGCTGGAGGTGTATTAGACGGTCACTGGATAGCAATTCTACTGTAGGCTAGTACAGGCCCCAAAAATTAGGCATTCACCTGACAGAAATGAACAAGTGATTATGTGGCCGGAGGTAAATTAGGCCGTCACTGGATAACAATTTTACTGTAGGCCACTGGAGTATAGGACCCAAAAATTAGGCATTCACCTGACAGAATAGGCCTTTTATGCTGCTGTATATACATAAGACAAGAACCATTCTTTGTTCTAGGTGGTGGCGGATATGTGTAGTCTGGCATGAGGAAATTCAATTACACGTGGCCATCACAGGTGCCTAATTCATTTTTAGAAATGTGAGGTAGTCCACACTGTCGTGAGCTAGGCGAGTGCCCTTATCGGTCACGATTCCCCCTGCTGCGCTGAACGTCCTTTCGGACAGGACACTCGACGAGGGGCAAGCCAAGAGTTCCATGGCACATTGTGCCAGCTCTGGCCACAGGTCAAGCCTGCACACCCAGTAGTCCAGGGGTTCCTCACTTCTCAGAGCATCCACATTGGCTGTTAACCTGATGTAGTTGGACACCTAGGCGTTCCCTAAGGCTGGATCCGGAGGTCGACCGTCAATGGGTTGGCTACAAGAATGATCTCATATCCGAAGTGACCAACACATGTTCAAACTGCCCTCTTCTTGCAGGTGTAAAATTTTCTAAAGGTCCACCAGTTTATTTGGCAGTAGTTGGCAGGCTAGCAGTTCCAACTATCCAGCGGTCAGCCGTTGGGCAAGAGGGTTATCCGGCGTCATCAACTTTTTATGCTTGAAAGTTTGGGCCACGGAATCCTGCCTTCTGCCAGATGAACGCAACAATGGCACGGTGGAAGGTGGAGGACAAATGGGAGGAGAAGGAGAAGAGCCAGGACGTGGAGCACCGAGAGTGTGGCTTTGTGGGTTCTGACGGCGTTGCTCCCACTGGGCTTGGTGATGGGAGGCCAGGTGCCTTCTTAAGGTGGTCGTCCCTAGGTGAGTGTTGGGCTTACCGCGACTTATGCGTTGACAGAACAGGCTGCAGATGGCAACACTATTGTCAGCAGTTGACACGTTAAAAAAAGCTAACGCTGTGGAGCCATGTGCCGGCGTCCTGGGAGCGCAAGATGTGACTGTGCATGGTGGATGGCTCGCTCCAGATACATTTGCAGTCTGCTTTTTGCTTCCTGTGCACTGCGAGTTCTGCCTGTTTCTTCTCCTTCTCCTCCCTATCTGCTGCTGCGTCTCTCCTTCTGAACTCCCCTCCTCTTCCTCTCTTGTGGGCACCCACGTGATGTCCATCAACGCGTCATCATCGTCACCTTCACTACTCATGACATTAGAGATCTCGGAGTAGGCAGCAACAGCGTGAACCACCCTCCTTGGGCTGATCTGGGTACTGTCGTCAGACCATTGGGGGGCGTCCGTTGCTACCTCCTCTTTCTCATCCGATGCCAAGAATAGCTGCGCATCGTTAAGGTCTGGGAATGGATGGGAAGATAATTCCTCTGACTCGAGTGGAGGGGCTATGGTGGTGGCAGTGGTGTATTTGGGGGTGCACACAGCACAGAGTGAGGAGGGTGCAAAAATGGAAGGCTGAGTGAACCTCTCAACCAACTCTTATGCGTCCTTTGACGTAATTGCACGCACCTTCTCCAACTTCCCACTTAGGCTCCGGCCTGGTACATCTGCCCAACCCATACCACCCCTAAGGAACGGCCTGCCTCTTCCTCTGCCTGTCATTTTCAAAATGACCCTAAGACAAAGTCCCTAGAGAAGAGCAATATTTGTGGAAGCAGGTATATTGCAGGCCTCAATCAGTATTTTGTGGAAGCTGGTATATCAAACCCCTTAATCAGTATTTTGTGGAAGCCGGTATATAGAACCCCATAATCAATATTTGGTGGAATCAGGTATATAGCACCCCTCAATCTGTATTTTGTGGAAGCAGGTATATCAAACCCCTTAATCAATATATGTGGTGGAAGCAGGTATATCGCACCCCTCAATCAGTATTTTGTGGAAGAAGGTATATCAAACCCCTTAATTAGTATTTTGTGGAAGCAGGTGTATCGTAGGCCTCAATAAATATTTGGTGGAAGCAGGTATATCAATCCCCTTAATCAGTATTTTGTGGAAGCAGGAATATAGAACCCCTTAATCAATATTTGGTGGAAGCAGGTATATCGCAACCCTCAATCTGTATTTTGTGGAAGCAGGTTTATCAAACCCCTTATTCAGTATTTTTTGGAAGCAGGTATATCAAAATCCTTAATCAGTATTTTGTGGAAGCAGGTGTATCGTAGGCCTCAATAAATATTTGGTGGAAGAAGGTATATCAATCCCCTTAATCAGTATTTTGTGGAAGCAGGAATTTAGAACCCCTTAATCAATATTTGGTGGAAGCAGGTATATCGCAACCCTAAATCTGTATTTTGTGGAAGCAGGTATATAAAACCCCTTATTCAGCATTTTTTGGAAGCAGATATAACAAACCCCTTAACCTCCTCCCGACCGCCTAACGCAGGGATGCGTCCTGCGGGCGGTCGGTTTGTTCCTCGTTGATGCATCAGCGCGTCATCTCGCGATTTCCTGTGAACGCGCGCACACAGGAGCGCGCGTTCACAGGATCGGAAGGTAAACGAGCTGATCTACAGCCTGCCAGCAGCGATCATTCGCTGGCAGGCTGTAGATCAGATTTTTTTAACCCCAGAAAGGTATATCAGACGCTGTTGTGTTAACAGCGTCTGATATCCCTGCTACCTGGTCCTCTGGTGGTCCCTTTTGCTTGGATCGACCACCAGAGGACACAGGCAGCTCTGTAAGTAGCACCAAGCACCACACTACACTACACCCCCCCTGTCACTTATTAACCCCTTATTAACCCCTGATCACCCCATATAGACTCCCTGATCACCCCCCTGTCATTGATCACCCCCCTGTAAGGCTCCATTCAGACGTCCGTATGTGTTTTGTGGATCCGCGGATCCGCAAAACACAGACACCGGCAATGTGCTTTCCGCATTTTGCGGATCCGCACATTGCCAGAACTATATAGAAAATGCCTTTTCTTGTCCGCAATTGCGGACAAGAATAGGACATGTTCTATATTTTTGCGAAACGGAAGTGCGGACCTGGAAGTGCAGATCCGCAATTCCGGATCCGAGCGGGACAAAGTCTATCCCCATAGAAATGAATGGGTCCGCAATTCCGTTACGCAAAATGCAGAACAGAATTGCGGACGTGTGAATGGGGCCTAAGGGTCCCTTATCACTGCCAGTTACTTAGCTACTTGTTAGGTAGTTAGCGCCCAGCCCACCGCAGTCACTGATTAGTCTCTGATTAGCGTCCTCACTGTCACTAATCAGCACTAGTACTATATAGTATCTGTAAGTGATCAAGACTGATCGCAATCAGATCTATATCAGTACATTAGGGTCACCTTAGGCTCTACAAAAAACGCAGTGTTCGCCCGATCAGGCCTGATCTTGTGCGCACATTTGCGTTCAGTCCGCCCCACCGCAGTGACAGAAATGTTTTTTTTTCTGATCACTGCAAAAACACCGTAAAATCGCTGCGGCGCTATAAAGATCACTTTTGAGCTTTTTGGATCTTTATTAGCGATCGCAGCTTTTTTTTTTTCTGCACATTTTTTGGCAGAGATTTTTTTTATCCACATTGATCGATGCGAATGAAGAAATCTGTGCCGTTCATTTTTTCTTTCAGCCCAGAGGCTGAACGAAAAAAAAAATATCTCATTACCCGTATGCTCAATATAAGGCCTCATGCACACGACCGTGCCGTTTTTTGCGGTCCGCAAACCGCGGATGCGCAAAAAATGGAAGGCGCCCGTGTTGACTTCCGCAATTTGCGGAACGGAACGGGCGCCGGCAATATAAATGCCTATTCTTGTCCACAAAGCGCGGACAAGAATAGGACATGTTATATTTTTTTAGCGGGGCCGCGAAACGGAGCCACGGATGCGGACAGCACACGGAGTGCTGTCCGAATCGTTTGCGGCACCATTGAAATGAATGGGTCCGCATCTGAGCCGCCAAAACGGCGGCTCGGATGCGGACCCATGTCCTCAGCTCTATACCCAAAATCCCGGTGACAGGTTCCCTTTAAGGGTATGTTTTTTATTAGGGGTCCATTATTGTGAGAGCCTGGGTCCACCAGATGATCCTCTGGTTCTCTAGTGGGCCATTTCCGACCCTGCCTGATGCAGAACCCAAAATGAAAGGTGCATCATCTTGTTCTTTTTTCGTTTTCTAGTACTGTATCATTACCTATAGGTGAGTTTGAAGTTGTCATCTGGACCAAGGTATAGAATTTGCACCCATCCCAAGAGCGTCTGCCTGGGTCAACTCCCATTCATTGCAAATTTTATGTTTCTTTTTTGACTCTTTTTGGAATGCAGTATGTAGACAACAAATGTATTAATATGAAGAAACAAACTCTATGCTGAACTAATACTAGACACCATCTTGATGAATGCATATATTGTATAGCTCTGAGATACCACCAATAACACATGTTAAGAATCATGTGCTGCTTGGAGGAGCAGTCATTACCTTCTCCTTCACAAAATACCAAGGACCTCAGAAGTCTAATAAATGGCCTGTTTGGAAATTATTCTCAGCTATGTCTGATATAGCACATGTTAACACCATGATGTTGCGGTCACCTTTAAATACAGTGAAAAATGCTTCTATAAACTGAAAAACAAATGGGTTTTGTACACAGTGATGAACTTAAATTGTGAAATATTCCCTAGGCTATATTCACTGTTCAGTAGTTATGGTCTACTGAAGAAACGCATTCTGGCTGAAGTGTGGGGGGGTGGGGAGTAGAGAGTTATTATGGCCACCTTACTCAATACAGCCCGTTAAATTCATTAGGAAAAAGTTACACTCAGCTTCCAGCGTGGCTGAAGGCAAAACTCCCAAGACACGTATGTCCACCTATAAATCCAGAGTTTGGAAGGACTGCCAAAGGTGGAAATACTCTGGAAGATTTTATTAACCTTGAAGAGTGAATAGAATTGAGATCATAACATTTCTGTTGTGCATTGGTCATCCTGCCACAGAGGACTTAGTAGCTGCTTGCACCTGTAATGTTGCTATAACTTTCGTGAAATAATTTCAGATTTGCTCTACTGTTCAGCTCGTTCTTTATATCTCATTGGAGGAAAATATATTTAGAAATATAAGGGAAGTAGAGATGTTGAAAATCCCTCTATGAACCCGTTTTCAGTGGATCCTGTTCTAAACAAACTGCATAAGCTATATGCTTAATATTTCAGTTACAAATATATGGTGGCAATTACTGTAACTGCAAAGTAGTGGTCAGAATCCTAACTTCAAATTTTTATTAAAGATAATCTGAAATTCCATGTTAAAAGGGTTATCCCATGATTAATGTCAAAAATGAAAATCAGACATCAGATAGTACATGACAACCTCTTTCTAACAAAGCTAGAACCTGCTCTTAACCTCACATGGATCGAGAGATCTCCACATTCATTGCTCTGCTAGATTTATATCAAGCTGCAGCTCAAGGGGAGTGTCTTTTCTACTGCAGCTAGGGGGCGTGTCCATGCTCTCCCTATCACAGCTCAGGAGGCAGGTGACGGATGAAACTGAGCATGTGTGGCCATCTCAGAGAGCAGGACAAATAAATAAGAAAAAAAACAAAGAGCAGGTGGCGCTATACACGTACAGTCAGGTCCATAAATATTGGGACATCTACACAATTCTAACATTTTTGGCTCTATACACCACCACAATGGATATAAAATGAAACGAACAAGATGTGCTTTAACTGCAGACTGTCAGCTTTAATTTGAGGGTATTTACATCCAAATCAGGTGAACGGTGTAGGAATTACAACAGTTTGCATATGTGCCTCCCACTTGTTAAGTGACCAAAAGTAATGGGACAGAATAGTAATCATAAATCAAACTTTCACTTTTTAATACTTGGTTGCAAATCCTTTGCAGTCAATTACAGCCTGAAGTCTGGAACGCACAGACATCACCAGACGCTGGGTTTCATCCCTGGTGATGCTCTGCCAGGCCTCTACTGCAACTGTCTTCTGTTCCTGCTTGTTCTTGGGGCATTTTCCCTTCAGTTTTGTCTTCAGCAAGTGAAATGCATGCTCAATCGGATTCAGGTCAGGTGGCCATTGCATAACATTTCACTTCTTTCCCTTAAAAAACTCTTTGGTTGCTTTTGCAGTAGGCTTTGGGTCATTGTCCATCTGCACTGTGAAGCGCCGTCCAATAAGTTCTGAAGCTTTTGGGTGAGTATGAGCAGATAATATTGCCCGAAACACTTCAGAATTCATCCTGCTGCTTTTGTCAGCAGTCACATCATCAATAAATATAAGAGAACCAGTTCCATTGGCAGCCATACATGCCCACGCCATGACACTACCACCACCATGCTTCACTGATGAGCAGTTCCTTTCCTTCTCCATACTCTTCTCTTCCCATCACTCTGGTACAAGTTGATCTTGGTCTCATCTGTCCATAGGATGTTGTTCCAGAACTGTGAAGGCTTTTTTAGATGTCGTTTGGAAACTCTAATCTGGCCTTCCTGTTTTTGAGGCTCACCAATGGTTTACATCTTGTGGTGAACCCTCTGTATTTACTCTGGTGAAGTCTTCTCTTGATTGTTGACTTTGACACACATACACCTACCTGTTTTGTTTTTTCAGCCTAATGATAGCTTGCTTCAGCTCTTTGGATCTCATCTTGAGAGTTGACAGCAACAGATTCCAAATGCAAATAGCACACTTGAAATGAACTCTGGACCTTTTATCTGCTCATTGTAATTGGGATAATGAGGGAATAACACACACCTGGCCATGGAACAGCTGAGAAGCCAATTGTCCCATTACTTTTGGTCCCTTAACAAGTGGTAGGCACATATGCAAACTGTTGTAATTCCTACACCGTTCACCTGATTTGAATGTAAATACCCTCAAATTAAAGCTGACAGTCTGCAGATAAAGCACATCTTGTTCATTTTATTTCAAATCCATTGTGGTGGTGTATAGAGCCAAAAATGTTAGAATTGTGTCTATGTCCCAATATTTATGGACCTGACTGTACATTTTATTGAATAGCTTAGTGGCTATACAGAATTTTTAATTACGTGCAATTACAAATGTATTCAGATACAGATGCTGGTTTTAAACTGTACAATATTTTTTGTGGGACAACTCCCTTAAATCCGGCCCAGCACCTTGTATGCCTTGAATGTATTGACAACTTTACTTAACGATCTATTGCTTCATTCTGGAGAAAAAGGACTTTTAATCAATAAGCAAATTAGCAGAGTCATTAAAAAAAACACATATTATGGGACACACTAGCGTATGTTCACAAAAGCCGCATCATTTGTGATTGTGCATCACATTTATTGGGAATTCAGTGGCAAAATATAGCAGCAGTATGGTCCAACAAGCCCTTTATCAAGCCTGCAGTATGTTGAGACAGGATGTACGTTCAATGAGGGAATGTAATGTCGGTGGTCTGCAGCCTCCCCTTTCCTGGTGGTAATGCCCGCTGGAACACTTACCCCCAGCTCCTGGTCCAGCGTTCTAGCAGTCTATGATCATTGGTGTCTCCCTGTTACTTCCTAGAGGGCATGACAACCAGAGTAGCGTTGCTCCATTCACTTTAAGTTTGACTGCAGTGCCTCAGTCTGCCCCTAGATCACATGCTTGCTTTCTCTTGCTTTTAAGGGGCCAGTGTATATGCTAATCTGTCCAGTTTATGGCTAGACTCCATAGGGTATTTAAGGAACCTTTTTCTGTGGAAGAGTGCCTGAGCAATAGGTATTCAATCTTGCTAATCCCTGGGAAGTTGTGCTACATTTCATTCTGTCCTTTCCGTGCTTAACCTCTGCCTGTTTACCAGATTTGACAGCCATCTGCCTGACCTCTGCTTGTTTTTCATCCTTTGACTATGATTTTGTTTATCTCCCCAGTGCTACACTATGGTGTCTCTTGACCCACCTAGGTGAGTTGTCACTGAACAGAGACTACTCTAAGAGGCAGTGGCGTATGGCGGAGTCCAGGTCCCTGTATAGCGGTTAAAGGTTGAAGACAAGGGAGGGGGGCACATAGATAACATCCTTAGAAGTATTTTCATGCCAAATCTGTTCAGTGACACAGTGGGTCCACACTTGCTTCATGACAATGAAGCCTATTTTTCTCTGATCGAGTGCAGAAGTCGGGGAGGAACCAGCAGTCTGTGCGTAGCTAAAGGCTCATGGACCCTGGTGCAAGAGTTCAGCTTGGCCCCCCTTCCCTCAGTGCTTTGTGGCCAGGGGCAGGGAAGCACATAGCCTTCATGCTACCTGAGGCAAAATTGAAAAGGCACCCCCACCATGCCGAATTCTTGACCTAACCCCTTCCCTTACCAGTGTCTTCTTATGTGGCACAAGGGTCTTTGGGCCCCTCAGCCTCCTGGGCCCAGTAGCGACTTCTACCTCTGCACCCCCTATAACTACGCCCCTGGGAACCAGAGATGAAGATGGGATTGGTAGTAGCTGTGGCTGTAAAAGACAATCACAGCGGCTGTCCTCAAACCGGTACTCCATAGGACCATGCAGTGAAAGGAGGGGGATCCTTTCTTCCCTCGTAATACACTCTGATTCTGGGGCTAGTGCCTAATGTTAACCGGGGTGCCCTTTATGTTAGGAATTTGAATGGGTGCAAGGCAGGATGTGTAGAGTGCAATGGTCAACATATGGTGGAGGAAAACCAGGCCATAGGTAGAAGAACAAACATCTCTCTTTACAGTAGTGTAAAATAGAAGTTGTAGTACTTGTAATTATAGGAAAACACATTTCCAACTGTACACATTGCAATTCTCTCCCATTCTCTGTTGATCTTGCAGTAATTCACACAGAGATCTGTTAGTCTCTGGAGCTTTCCAGGCCTAAGAAGAAGGAGCATAAGGCAGTTTCCTTACTCTCTGAACTCAAATCTAGACTGACTAACTGAGCTGGTGGTGGATCCTGGATCCCTACCCAACCTCCTGCAAGGAACTGAACCAGGAGTATTAACCGTCATTGTGCCATCCATACACAGCTATGCTTGATATAATACATTGCATAATACATGAAATAACATTACATTACATAACATTAAATAACAAACAATTTGCAGATCCACCCTGCTCTTGGGTACTACACAAGCAATTCTTCACATTAGGTCAAAAGTATGCATCTCTGCTGTACACAGAATTGAATCACTTGATCACATGATTTTTCCCATGTTATTAATAATTGTTTTAATCACTTTTATTCCCAACAAAGATAAAATTTTCTCACTTGCTGAACCAATTTGAAAACAGTATCAAAGCAAATGAGCATCAATCAGGTTCAAATAACAAATTCAATACAGCAATTCACTAAGCAAACATAAATATAATGGAATTAAGAAAAACAGAACAGCAAGCAAGCTAGATGGAGAAATAAATATAATACATAATTGAACTTTTAATTCAAGTGGGAGGAACTGTAGAACTCATTACATTATGAGTTTTAGCCTTCATGTCAATGTACAAAACCGGCTTAGTTCTCTAAAAATACTTGAAAAGCATTACAGTACATATCCACACATAATGGCTTTATCTAGAATAAATTCTGTATCTAGTGTACTGTAGATAGGAGACTTTAAAGGAAATTTAGCAATTCAGCAGCAGTGGACGTGCTTGCACACTATAGGAAAAAAGCACTGGCGTATGCATGCTCCCATAGTCATGGCTACCAGAGAGCCTGGTGTATTTTCCTATAGTGTGCAAACACGACCACCACTGCTGGATTGTAGGGTGGTTATAACACCTGGATACAAGAAGGTATAATGTGAAGGACAAATTAATCAAGCCAGCAAAGGAGGCAATATGGACAATCAAAATATATTAGTAAGTGCCTTGGATTAACTTTCTCTACATGATAAATGCCATTTGCTGAAGTGAGACAACCCCTTTAAATGGTCACTGTCGTTTCAACAAGTTTTGCATAAATGAATAGTATAGGTGAATATACATTTTTTTTAAATATATGTTGTCGCTGAAATAATGCCTTTTTGTGCCTCCAGCAGCAGTTTTCATCCATTCTCCATAGACTTCTATGGGTAGCATGTGTATCTGTTAAGCTCTTTTTTGTCTCTCACTGCAGCTCACTCCTAAACCCACCTCTCTCCATAGCCTTCTAAAGGCAGGATGTAATCTGACCCTGTAGTAATGTAATGTAACCCTTCACTGTCACTACCAGAGCTTTGAGACGTTCTCACAGCTCTGTTTCTCCACCCCTGTGATGATGTCACTACTAGAGCTTGGAGGAGTTCCCTCTGCTCTGTTTCTCCGCCCCTGTGTTGAGGTCTTTACTTCCTCCCAGCTGTCCCTCCTGTGTTTGATTTCTCTGCCTTTAAATCACTCCTCCTCCTTTGTAGGGTGTGGATTATACTTTTCATTTGAGCTGTATCTCTCGCTTGAGTATCTTCACTTGTGTGTTATCTTTCTATGGACCTGAGTTCTGCTGAAGCAAGTACTTCGGATAGTGTCTGCTGACTTTGGATCTGCCTTCACTGCTGCTGCAGCTTCTTCAGTTAAGTGTGCAGACATTGTGTGTTTCTGTTTGTTTTCTGACTGGATCCGAGGCGACCCCGGTTCCGTCCACATTCTGAGCAGGGCACCGGTGGCCGTGCCCCTTCCACTATTGTAGGGGTTACAGTGGTCATCAGCCTTAGGTACGCGGGCATGTCTCGATCCACCATTTGGATCTGGACATGTGCTTAGCAGCATAGGGAGAGCTTTTAGGGTCTGACAGGGTCACCCTTTATCCTCCCTAGCTAGGGTCCGGTCAGTAGCTTATTCACTGTGTATGCTCTTGTTGCTCACATACAGACGTGACATTCACTGACCTGACAGTCTCCTTGTCTCTCCAAAATGATTTTGCGGAAAATGATGCAATTGTATGATGGCATATTTTAACAGGATGAATTGTATTTTTCAACCAAGTTTACACTGGTAAAAACAGGATGTGCTTTTCTGGGCGTGGCTTAACACAAGGTATTATTTGCCCCCGGTGACTTAAATTTAAAGTTTTACTAATTAAAAAAAAAAATCAAGGAAATTTTTTTCCTGTCAATTTTAATACAGCCAAAAATGATACAAAGGCCTCATGGGCAAACAGATATAATTGAATGAGCTCCTACTAATAAGCAAATAACCACAAAGCCAGGAAAAATCTGCATGGTTCTAGGTTACAAATCACTGAATAAAGTTGCCTAAATGGGAGGCAATGCTCAGAACCACAAATACTTTAGCGTATTTATAACCGCGGGCTCCGATATGTTCTTGAATGGAATATATTGGCTAAAGTCTCATTTTAACATCTAGCGTGAGGGTTTAGCCTTGTATGTTCATTTGCATATATTGTAGTGCAGCTTTCCAGTGATATATTTATTGGTTCTGGGTTACCCAAGAACCATGCAGCCTTATGCAGGAGCCCATATAGGTTTGTTTTGTAAAACAAATTGAAAATTATCGTTTATGTAGGTAGTCTGTGAGATAATTTTTTTTTTCTGACTAATGGGAATTGGAAACCCTTTCCATCTGTCAGAAATATATTAGAAATTCCTCTTTAGTGATAGTCAGGGGCGTAGCTATAGGGGGTGCAGAGGTAGCAGTCGCTACCGGGCCCAGGAGCCTGAGGGGGCCCAAAGACCCTTGTGCCATATAAGAAGACACTGGAATTATAGAAAGTATATGCTGGTCAAGTTACACCTCTGGCTGAAGGGAAGGGGTTAGGCCAAGAATTTGGATTGAGGGGGGTGCGGTTTCAATTTTTGCCTCAGGTGGCACGAAGGCTATGTGTTTCCCTGTCCCTTGCCACAAAGTAGGGGGCCCAAGCTGAACTCTTGCACCAGGGCCCATGAGCTTTTAGCTACGCCCCTGGTGATAGTCACTGTTATTGCAGAGTGTAGCAAATATAGTTGGAGAAGCAGTTTGCCTATTATATGCTAAAGATAGGGCTTAGATGACTGATATCTCTAGTCGGTATATAGCCTGAGATATAGCCCTTAGTAGCAATAAGACTTCCTTGGCTACTTAAATTACCAGCACGTGCCAGCAAAAATGTAATACCTGTACTAGCCTTGTGCTGGTAATACCTAGTGGCAACCCTTGGTACATATAAAAAGGAGCTTTTAACATTTCACCAGTACTGCACTGTACCTAAACAAAGAAATGCACTCTACTCCTCCCTTCCACTCTATTCCAGAACAGACGCTATGGTTCTGGTCCCAGGCCTTTACACTTTCAATTAAGGGGCCTGTGTGCCTCTACAGCCAATTACTGGCTTCAGCAGGGACATGTCACTAAGGCCTTATGCACCCGTCCGTTGCTCGGCCTAGACCGTATTGTGGCCCTCAAACAGCAATATACGAGCACAGGCCGTGTGCTCACCGTATCCTGGATGCGGACCAATTCTCTTGAATGGGTCCGCAATCCAGAAGGAGCGGTGCGGAATGGAGGTGCAGAACCCCATGGAAACTCTACAGAGTGCTTCCGTGGGGCTTCTCTCCGTGTCTCCACACCACAAACAAAAATAGAACATGTTCTATTTTTTGCGGTGTGGACGGATCACTGACCCATTCTAGTTGAATAGCACTGGATCTGTCTGCAGCAACCGCACATATGGTGCCTGTGCAATGTGGACAACAAATTACAGTCCCCAATGTACGACCCGACCGGCATGAGGCCTGAGTACAATGTGTGCATTAGGCCAAAGGGTGCACTCACATGACCGTATGTATTTTGTAGACCGCAAAACGCATATCCGCAAAAAGTACGGATGGCATCCATGTGACGTCCGTGTTACATCAGTTTTTTTGTCGATTCATTGTAACAATATCTATCCTTGTCCACAAAATGGACAAGAATGGGACATGTTCTATCTTATTTGGGGGGCTACGGAACAGACATATGGATGCGGTGTGCTGTCAGCATTTTTTGCGGACCCATTGAAATGAATGGGTCTGCATCCTATCCGCAAAAAATGCGGTTCAGATTCAGACCAAAAATGCAGTCGGGTGAATGGGAGCCAACAGTGAGGTGCCAATTGGGGACAAGTCACTGCTAAGGTCAATGATTGGCTACAGCCACAAAAGTGACTCCTTCTGGATGTATACAGCCTTGGGACTAGAAGCATCATTGAGAGGAGCCTGTGCAATGTAACCGAGGGGCAGGTATCAGGTAAGTGGATTTCTTTGTTTATTTACAGAGGAGTAGTTGACAACTGTTAAAAGTTTCTTAAAGTTGGAATACCCCTTTTAATTTTTTTTTTTTTACTTCTCCTTGGTGGAAAAGAAAGCAAATTGTAATTTCACCACTGATATTCATTTTATTATAGATTTTGTGCAGTTCAATGTGCGATAAACCATGTTATTTTTATCTGTGGGCGGTATGATTATGGTTGCGATACTCTGAAAGCAATAATGTTTTTTATTTTACCATTGACAGAGCTGTATTAGGTTTGTTTTTATAGGATGAGCTATAGTCCTTATTGGTACTATTTTGAGGTATATATTGCTTCTTGATCGATTTTTATTTCAACTTTTTGGAAGATGGGATAAGAAAAAATAGCAATTCTGACTTTTTTTTTGTTTTATTTACTATGGTGTTCACCATGTGAGAAAAATAATGGGACTATTTAATAAATCAAGTCATTACAAACAAGGCAAAGCAAATTTATGTGTATTTTAGTTTTTATCTTTTTTTTTTACATACAGTACAGACCAAAAGTTTGGACACACCTCATTCAAAGAGTTTTCTTTATTTTCATGACTATAAAAATTGTAGATTCACACATAAGGCATCAAAACTATGAATTAACACATGTGGAATTATATACATAACAAACAACTGTGAAACAACTGAAAATATGTCATATTCTAGGTTCTTCAAAGTAGCCACCTTTTGCTTTGATTACTGCTTTGCACATTCTTGGCATTCTCTTGATGAGCTTCAAGAGGTAGTCCCCTGAAATGGTTTTCACTTCACAGGTGTGCCCTGTCAGGTTTAATAAGTGGGATTTCTTGCCTTATAAATGGGGTTGGGACCATCAGTGGCGTTGAGGAGAAGTCAGGTGGATACACAGCTGATAGTCCTACTGAATAGACTGTTAGAATTTGTATTATGGCAAGAAAAAAGCAGCTAAGTAAAGAAAAACAAGTGGCTATCATTACTTTAAGAAATGAAGGTCAGTCAGTCAGCCGAAAAATTGGGAGAAACTTTGAAAGTAAGGGCTATTTGACCATGAAGGAGAGTGATGGGGTGCTGCGCCAGATGACCTGGCCTCCACAGTCACCGGACCTGATCCCAATCGAGATGGTTTGGGGGTGAGCTGGACCGCAGAGTGAAGGCAAAAGGGCCAACAAGTGCTAAAGCATCTCTGGGAACTCCTTCAAGACTGTTGGAAGACCATTTCAGGGGACTACCTCTTGAAGCTCATCAAGAGAATGCCAAGAGTGTGCAAAGCAGTAATCAAAGCAAAAGGTGGCTACTTTGTAGAACCTAGAATATGACATATTTTCAGTTGTTTCACACTTGTTTGTTATGTATATAATTCCACATGTGTTAATTCATAGTTTTGATGCCTTCATAGTCATGAAAATAAAGAAAACTCTTTGAATGAGAAGGTGTGTCCAAACTTTTGGTCTGTACTGTAAATAATTATTTTTAATGGAGAAAAAAATTTAAGTTCCCCTAGAATATTTCACCACTGGAGGGTTTAATCGCTAGTATAATACAATGCATTACAAATGTATTGCAGTGCATTATGCCTGTTCAGAAATACAGACAGGCATGTTATTATGCCCTTCCTCCACCCAGCTGCAGTGCACAGTTGAGGCCAGTGATTGGTTATGTGTTGACAATGTGTCTCCATTGGTGCAGCCAGATAAACAGAGCTCAGCGGGGAGAACTGGTATAACGGCACCGCATTTGCAAGGTCAGTACGGTATTACTTTATTCTTTATTGCAGACTTTTCCCCAGCACTGTCCTGTTTCTTACCAAAACTGTGTACAACCCTTTTAAGATGGTTTCTAAAGTTTTGTTGCTCCCTTGATGTTTTTTTTTAAATTGCAGCATTCTCTGGGTTTGGAAAAAAAAAAAGGATTAAAAATAGTTGTGTGACTAAACAAATGCCACCAAAAAACTGCTTGTAAAAAAAATTCTAGTTTTCCCGTGCGCCTCCCCCAACGGCTCTGACAGGAGGGTGATCACCACCTCCAGGACAGGAAACAACACAGAAGCTCAACTTTAAAATGGGGCATCCTCCCCTTACCTAATCAGTAACTGACAAAGTACATGGTAGTGATGCAAAAAATAAAATAAAAATTAGATTAATCCAACCGGAATACAAAAAAGAATATGTAATCATAAATCCATAAATCCAAGGACATCATAATTAATGGTGGGAAACCCCCAGTGCCATTGGGGAGGCTATTGGAAAATCCAATTACCAGTAAGAGTAATTAACACTTTTCTGGTGCTTTTTTACAGACCCGATTGCACAGCTTGTGAGAGCGAGTTCCTTTGAACGTTCATTATTAATGATCAAGGATCTCTGGTGTTGAATGATTGTTACTATGATCATTCATCCTTTTATAGTTTCCTTATTTTTCAGCAACAAATCCCTGTTTACTTAGGGCGATGTGCTGCTGACGAACGAGAATTTTTTTGTGCAAGAGGCAATTATTGGGAACAACGCTCATCCCCAATAATCTTTTCGATCCTCAACCCATTTATAGGGACCTTTAATAAGAGATATCTTCCAATTTATTGTATCCAGAACAGCCGATGTGCAAATTAGCTACATATAGCTACATATTAATTACACACTACCCACCCATAGGATGTTGTATGTATACTCTCCAACTTAATGAGCTGAAATGAGTGCAGATAGTAGAGTTCATGTCTCGCCTTGTTACTTGACATTACTAGCATTTTCTGCAATGTTTCTGTGCATACTAAATGCTGAAAAAGTTACATATCCTACCTACAGATGAGATTATCTTTCTGAAATAGGGCAATTTCCTTGTTGAAAATAACGAAAGGTAAAATGGAAACGACAAATCTATCGTCTGTGGTAAAAGCTGAAGTACTAATTAAGTGACTCAGAATGCAAATTAGCTCCAGTTTTGCAACATGGTACTCGGTAAACAAGTCTCTAAGAATCATTAATGATCATCCTTCAAGTATGGCAGAAATTAACCCCATAAAGCCACAGGCAAAAAAGAAAAAAAAAAAGATATATATATATATATATAATTTATATAAGCCAGTTATGTGGCCTGCAGAACTAATTTTCCCATATTTTTTCAAGTTAGTTCCCTAGCAACTGTGTGTTGTCTGGGGCCTAGGAATAAGACTCAATGCTGACAATCCAAAGCAACAATCATGCTGCAAATGGCATTCCTCTGAGAACACCAATGTACCAAATCCCTTATTTCCTGCCTCATTCCTGACCATTAAAATAATGAGATGACGTATTCGAATACTCAGGCCGATATTAGCATTTCAGCTTTCCCATAGATGCACATACTGTTTCTGTTCACTCGCGTGTAGCCACAGCGAACAGTGACGAGTTAATAAAATTTCGGGTACCTGCTCAAATGCACTGGAGTATTTCTCTCCCTGAAAGCATTAGACTTCTCTAAATCCTAAAAAATATATATATTTTTTTTATTAAGACCATCTGTCTCCAAACTATGACACACAATACAATTTTTTCCTATCCCCCCCTCCCCCAATTATCCCAGTATATCTATGTGATGTAAGCTATACAGTTTGGGTAATTATGGATCCTCATATTTCACAGCAAACTGTTCCTTGACATTTTCCTGGAAAAAAAAAAAGCATGTAACCACCCCCTGGGAAAGTTGAATGGGAGAAACAAGGTTCGTAACTTTTATGGTTAAAATTGATAATTGTGTATAAAACGTATATATTATTTCTGAGCTTTGGAAGCAAACAGAGACATAATGTATATTAACTATGGAAAATGAGGTTACTCTGTAGGAAGAACGGAGCTGAAATGAATGTTGTGTGTGTATAAATATATACGGTATATAGTGGAAAAGTGCTTGTTAGAGGTGTGGTGGGGGTGTATATCTCAGTCCACTACAGGTTCCCCTGGCCCCAGGTGAGGCCAAATGTGAATAATCACTGAAGAATAAAGCAATCCTCAGTGTGTGAGAGAGGGAGGAATTTAAAATTAGTGATGGACGAACATTGGCTGGGACGATTCGCTAACGCGCATTCGCAATCAAATATTTGCGAACCGCGCGTTCGCGGCGGAAACCATTGACTTTAATGGCAGGCGAACCTGAAAAATCTTCAGGTCATATTTGCAGCCACCAAATACTTACTAGAAGTGCACAACATGAACAGTGACATACCAGAGGGGGATCAATGGCAAAAATTCCCACAAAAAATATGTATTTTAATCAGGGGCCATTTTTATGCGTCTTAAAGGGAAACTCTCAAAAATGTGCCCTGCTGGAACCTAGCAAATTTTTATTTTAGGCCACGGGAGTACAGACCCCAAAAATTAGGCATTCGCCTGACAGAAAAGAACAAGTTATTATGTGGCTGGAGGTATATTAGGCAGTCACTAAATAACAATTTTACTGTAGGCCAGTAATGTACAGGCCCCAAAAATTAGGCATTCACCTGACAGAAAAAAACTAGTTATTATGTGGCTGGAGGTACATTAGGCGGTCACTAGTGATGAGCGAGCACCAAAGTATTCGGCCCGAACGCATTGCTATATTTGTGTGCTCGGCCGAGCACCCGAGTATAATGGAAGTCAATGGGAGACAACCAGGCACCCCGTGCTCGGAAGGGAAGAGAGTGTCTGGTTCATAAACAAAGGTTAGAAATTGATGGAAACCCCTTCAAAATCGTTTGGAAACAGCATTAAGAGAACAGCTGGATGCATCTTAGACTCCTATTATGTATGACATTCAATAGACAACCACACAAAGGCTATATGCCAAAAGCCAGGTATGTGCAAGCCATCAATCTATCCAAGAGACAGATGACGGGCTTGGTCAGCAAACCTTACAATGGCAGCCTTGTGCACCATGAGATATTCCAAACCAGCTCTCATCTGACTGAAATCCAGTAAACCTCAGTTTTTTTTGCATCTGTTGGATGGATTGGGTGGACCTGCACACCTAGATCAATATCATTAGGGCGACAAAACGTTTTCGGATTGTCCTAACATAATATTCAATAACCTTTCTATACAGTTTTGTCATCTAAAAACTCATTTGCATAGACATGGGCATATGGGAAAGACATGCAAATGAGCAGAATCTGCCTTGTTTTTCAGCTGTCATAAG
This sequence comes from Bufo bufo, assembly GCF_905171765.1. Lineage (NCBI taxonomy): Eukaryota > Metazoa > Chordata > Amphibia > Anura > Bufonidae > Bufo > Bufo bufo. The sequence goes on along the minus strand of NC_053389.1, from coordinate 102,971,816 downwards.
ACTATGAAAACGAATAGATGGGGCTATTGAGTTATGAACAGCGCCCTATATTGGTTTCACGGTCTTATGACAAGTCTAATATTGTTGTCAGAAGACTATAAAACCAATAGAGGGAGCGATTCATAACTCAATAGCGCCATATATTGGTTTCATAGTCTTCTGACAAGAATATTAGACTGAGGCTTATGACAAGCTTATTAGTGTAGCTTTTGCATGAAAATATTTGCTAATATGATCTCAGCGAATAGTCTTGTCATGACACTATTCAACTAATAGAGGGAGCTGTTCATGACTCATGAACAGAGGCCTCTATTAGTTGCATAGTGTTATGTGACAAGACTATTCGCTGTTGTGAGTAAATTGTCTTGTCATAACACTATGCAGCTAATAGAGGGCGCTGTAATCATGACTGATGAATCATGACTCATGAACAGCACCCTCTATTAGTTGCATAGTGTTATGTGACAAGATTATTTGCTGTTGTGAGTGAATAGTCTTGTCATAACACTATGCAACTAATAGGGGGCGCTGTTCATGAGAGATTCTGCTCATTTGCATGTCTTTCCCATATGCCTATGTTTATACAAATACATCTTTACATGACAAAACTATATAGAAAGGTTATTGAATATTATGTTAGGACAATCAGAAAACTTTTTGTCGCCTTAATGATATTGATCTAGGTGTGCAGGTCCACCCAAGCCATCCAACAGATGCAAAATAACTTTGAGGTTTACTGGTTCTCAGTCAGATGAGAGCTGGTTTGGATTACCTCATGGTGCACAAGGCTGCAATTGTAAGGTATGCTGGCTGTTATCTGTCTCATGGATATATGGATGGCTTGTACATACCTGGCTTTTGGTATATAGCCTTTGTGTGGTTGTCTATAGTATGTCGTACATAATAGGAGTCTAAGACACATCCAGCTATCCTCTTAATGCTGTTGCTAATCCGTTTTGATGGGGTTTCCATCAATTTCTAACCTTTATTTATTAACCAGACACCCTCTTCTCTTCTGAGCAGGGGGTGCCTGGGGTTCTCCCATTAACTTCCATTGTATTTGAGCACCCGGATCTGCCGAGCATAGCGATGCTCGAGCTGAACAGCAGTTCGGCTGAGCATGCTCGCTCATCACTAGCTGTCACTGGATAACAATTTTACTGTAGGCCAGTACATGCCTCAAAAATTAGGCATTCACCTGACAGAAAAGAACAAGTGATTATGTGACTGGAGGTACATTAGGCAGTCATTGAATAAGTATTTTACTGTAGGCAAGTGGAGTACAGGCCCCCAAAATTAGGCATTCACCGGACAGAAAAGAACAAGTGATTATGTTGCTGGCGGTAAATTAGGCGGTCTGTGGATAACAATTTTACTGTAGGCCAATACATGCCCCAAAAATTTGGTATTCACCTGATGGAAAAGAATAAGTGATTATGTGGCTGAAGGTATATTAGACAGTCACTGGATAACTATTTTACTGTAGGCCAGTACAGGACCCAAAAATTAGGCATTCACCTGACAGAAAAGAACAAGTGATTATGTGGCTGGAGGTACATTAGGTGGTCACGGGATAACTATTTTACTGTATGCCAGTACAGGCTCCAAAAATTAAGCATTCACAGGACAGAAAAGAACAAATGATTATGTGGCTGGAGGTACATTAGGCACTCACTGAATAACAATTTTCCTGTAGGCCAGTGGTGTATAGGCCCCAAAAATTAGACATTTACCTGACAGAATAGAACAAGTGATTATGTGGCTGGAGGTATATTAGAGGGTCACTGGAAAACTATTTTACTGTAGGCCAGTACAGATCCCAAAAATTAGCCATTCACCTGACAGAAAAGAACAAGTGATTATGTGGGCTGGAGGGTACATTAGGCGCTCACTGAATAACAATTTTACTGTAGCCCAGTGGTGTTTAGGCCCCAAAAAATAGGCATTCACCTGACAGAAGAGAACAAGTGATTATGTGGATGGAGGTATATTAGACGGTCACTGGATAAGAATTTTACTGTAGGCCAGTATAGGCCCCTAAAATTAGGCATTTACCTGACAGAAAAGAACAAGTGATTATGTGGCTGGAGGTACATTAGACGGTGACTAAATAACAATTTTACTGTAGGCCAGTGGAGTACAGGCCCCAAAAATTAAGCATTCACCTGACAGAAAAGAACAAGTGATTATGTGGCTGGAGGTATACAGACGGTCACTGGATAAGAATTTACTGTAGGCCAGTATAGGCCCCAAAAATAGGCATTCACATGACAGAAAAGAACAAGTGATTATGTGGCTGGAGGTACATTAGGCAGTCACTGAATAACAATTTTCCTGTAGGTCAGTGGAGTACAGGCCCCAAAAATAAGGCATTCACCTGACGAAAAAGAACAAATGATTATGTGACTGGAGGTACATTAGGCGCTCACTGAATAACAATTTTACTGTCGGCCAGTGGTGTATAAGCCCCAAAAATTAGGATTCATCTGACAGAAGAGAACAGGTTATTATGTGGCTGGAGGTATATTAGACGGTCACTGGATACAAATTTTACTGTAGGCCAGTATGGGCCCCAAAAATTTGGCATTTTACCTGACAAAAAAAAGAACAAGTGATTATGTGGCTGGAGGTACATTAGACGGTCACTAAATAACAATTTTGCTGTAGGCCAGTGGAGTACAGGCCCTAAAAATTAGGCATTCACCTGACAGAAAAGAACAAGTGATTATGTGGCTGGAGGTACATAAGGCAGTCACTGAATAAAATATTTATTGTAGGCCAGTTGAGTAGCCCCAAAAATTAGGCATTCACCTGACAGAAAAGCACAAGTGATTATGTGGCTGGAGGTATATTAGACGGTCACTGAATAACTATTTTACTATAAGCCAGTGCGGCGCCAAAAGTTAGGCAATCACCTGACATAAAAAAACTTGTGATGATATGGCTGGAGGTACATTAGGCAGTCACTGGCTAAAATTTTACTGTAGGCCAGTACAGGCCCAAAAATTAGGCATTCACCTGACAGAAAAGGCCTTTTATGCGCAGTATAAATATAAGACAAGGACCATTCTTTGTTCTGGATGTGGCTAGATATGTGTGGCAATCGCATGAGGAAATTCAATTACACGTGGTCGTCACAGGTGTTTAATTCTTCAGAGATCCTGCCTCAATTATTTTTACAAATGTGAGGTAGTCCACACTGTCGTGAGCTAGCGCGAAGTGTGCTTATCGGTCACGATCACCCCTGCTGCGCTGAACATCCTTCGGATAGGACACTCGGACAAGGGGTCAATCCAAGAGTTCCATGACAAATTGTGCAAGCTCTGGCCACAGGTCAAACCTGCACACACAGTAGTCCAGGGGTTCCTCGCTTCTCAGAGCGTCCACATCAGCCGTTAACCCGATGTAGTCGGACACCTGTCGGTCTGGGCGTTCCCTGAGGCTGGATCCGGAGGCCGCAGCTGTCGATGCGTTGGCCGCAAGAATGATCTCATATCTGAAGTGACCAACAATCTTCAACCGCCCTCTTATTACAAGCACGGTAGAGATTGGCACCCTGCACCTATTTTGCGGGGGGTGGAAACTTTCTCTGCCAGTGCCCGCAACAGCAGAATGCAGCATCTCTCGCAGCAAGGCCTGGAAATGCTGCATTCTGACAGCCCTCTGTGATGCCTTGGTAACATGTCCCAGGGATCCCCGAAAGTTTAAAGTCCCCCTTAAAGCTGCTTTTCTTGCTCCTCCCCCCCCTCCCCCAGCCACCATCCTCTCTGACTCCTCTTCAAACTCCTGCTAACTTGTCTCAGATGGAGTTGCCCCCCCCATGGTATTCATTCAGCATAGCTACTTTCTCATCTTCCAGCTCCTGCTCCTTGACGGCTTGATCAATGACATGACACAATGCATGCTCCAGAAAGTAGGTGTAAGGTACGATGTCACTGATGGTGCCCTGGCTGCGACTGACCAGTTTGGCGATCTCATCAAATGGCCGCAGGAGTCTGCATGTGTCGCGCATGAGCAGTCACTGGCGCAGTGAAAAGAAACCAAGCTCCCCAGAAGCTGTCCTGCTGCAGAGTTCGTATAGGTAGTCGTTAACTGCATGTTTCTGCTGGAGCAGCCTATCAAGCATATACAAGGTGGAGTTCCAGCACGTCGGGCTGTCACAAATCAGACAGGCAGGTGGTGTCACCGCTGAACGTCAGCAAGGCGAGCCATGGCCGTGCAAGATCTTCTAAAATGGCCGGAGATTTTCCTAGCCTGCCGCAAGACGTCCTGGACCCCGGGGATTTTGGCAACGAATTGCTGCACAACTAAGTTCAGGACGTGTGTCATTTTGCCCTGTTTCAGTGCGCTCAGCAGATTGGCACCATTGTCGCACACCACTTTACCAACTGTCAAATTGAGTGGGTTAAGCCAGTGATCGGCCTGTAACCGCAGAGCTGAAAGCAGTGCAGGACCGGTAGGGCTCTTGGCTTCCAGGCACAACAGCCGCAGCACAGCATGGCAACGTCTCACCTGGCACATCGAATAGGTTCTGGGGAGCTTGGAGGGTGCAGCGGAAGAGGCGGTAGCATTGGAAAAGAAGGAGTCAGCCGATGAGGAGACGGAGCATGGAGTAGGAGGAGGAGAAGAAGAAGAGGCAGGCCTGCATGCAATCCGTGGCAGTAACACCAAATCCACAAGGGTGCCATGGGTTACATGCTTGACGGCCGTCAGAAGGTTCACCCAGTGGGCAGTAAAAGTTATGTACCTTCCCTGCCTGTGTTTTCTAGACCACATGTGTGTGGTTAGATGTATCAAGGCACCGACACTCTGTGCCAGAGATATATTCACTTGCCGCTGAACGAGGCCATATAGCTCTGGGATGCCCCTCTGGGAGAAATATTTCCTTCCGGGAACTTTCCACTGCGGTGTACCAATGGCCCCAAATTTTCTAAAGGCCTCCGAGTCCACCGGTTTATATGGCAGTAGTTGGTGGGCTGACAGTTCCGAGAAGCCAGCTGTCAGCCGTTGGGCAAGAGGGTTATCTGGCGTCATCAACTTTTTACGCTCGAACATTTGGGCCACGGAAGCCTGCCTTATTCCAGATGAACACTACGACGGCATGGTGGAAGGTGGATTGGAGAACAAATGGGAGGAGAGAGGAGAAGGAGAAGAGGCAGGACGTGGAGTGCTGGGAGTGTGGCTTTGTGAGTTTTGACAGTGTTGCTCCCACTGGGCTTGGTTATGGGAGGCCAGGTGCCTTCCTAAGGCGGTCGTCCCTAGGTGAGTGTTGGGCTTACTGTGACTTATGCGTTGACAGCACAGGCTGAAGATAGCAACACTATTGTCATTAGCCTGACACGCTTAAAAAAAGCCCACACTGCGGAGTCACAAGAGGTGGTCCCTGCATGGTGGATGGCTCGCTCCAGACAATTTGCAGTCTGCATTTTGACTCTGTGCACTGCGAGTTCTGCCTGCTTCTCCTCCTTCTCCTCCCTATCTGCTGCTCCTTCTCTCCCTCTGAACTCCCCTCCTCTTCCCTCTCTTGTGGGCACCCACGTGACTTCCATCGACAACGCCATCATAGTCACCTTCACCACCCACTGACATTAGAGATCTTGGAGTAGGCAGCAACAGCGGGGACCACCCTCCTTAGGCTGATCTGGGGTACTGTCATCAGACCGCTGTGGGTGGCCGGCTGATGCTACCTCCTTTTCTCATTCGATGCCAAGAATGGCTGCGCATCGGTAAGGTCATGAGAATGGATGGGAAAATAATTACTCTGACTCGGAGTGGAGGGGGCTATGGTGGTGGTGTATTTAGGGGTGCACAAGCAAGAGAGTGAGGAGGTGCCAGATACAGAGGATGAGGAGGGTTGCAAAAGCGAAAGGCTAAGTGAGCCACTCAACCAACTTTGGTGGGTCCCTTTGAAGTAATCTCACGCACTTTTCTCCAACTTCCCATCTTAGGGTCCGCCTGGTGCACCTGCCTGACCCCTACCACCCCTGCGGACAGCCCTGCCTTTTCCTCCGCTGTCATTTTTAAAATGACCCTGTGCCTAAGTACCTTAGAGCAGTATTTGTGAAGAAGGTATAAGGCAGGCCCTCAATCAGAATTTGGTGGAAGCTGGTATATAAAACCCCTTAATCAGTATTTTGTGTAAGCAGTTATATAGCACACACCCTCAATCTGTATTTTCTGGAAAAGGTATATCAAACTCCTTATCAGTATTTTATAGAAGCAGGTATATTGCATCCCTCAATCATTATTTTATGGAAGCAGGTGTATCAAACCCCTTAATCAGTATTTTGTGGAAGCAGGTATATCGCACCCCTCAATCAGTATTTTGTGGAAGAAGGTATATAGAAAACCTTAATCAATATTTGGTGGAAGCAGGTATATCGCACGCCTCAATCTGTATTTTGTGGAAGTAGGTATATCAAACCCCTTAATCTGTATTTGGTGGAAGCAGGTATATCGCACCTCTCAATCAGTATTTTGTGGAAGCAGGTATATCAATCCCATTAATCAGTATTATGTGGAAGCAGGTGTATCGCAGGCCTCAATCAATATTTTGTCGAAGCAGGTATATCGCACCCCTCAATCAGTATTTTGTGAAAGCAGGTGTATCGCAGGCCTCAATCAGTATTTGGTGGAAGCTAGTATATCAAACCCCTTTATTAGTATTTTGTGGAAGGAGGTGTATCACAAGCCTCAATCAATATTTGGTGGAAGCAGTTATATCAATTCCATTAATCAATATTTTGTGGAAGCTGGTGTATCGCAGGCCTCAATCAGTATTTGGTGGAGGCAGGTATATCAATCCCCTTAATCAGTATTTTGTGGAAGCAGTTGTATCGCAGGCCTTAAGAAATATTTGGAGGAAGCAGTTATATCGCACCCCTCAATCAGTATTTTGTGGAAGCAGGTATATAGAACCCCTCAATCAATATTTGGTGGAAGCAGGTATATTGCACCCCTAAATCTGTATTTTGTTTAAGCAGGTTTATCAAACCCCTTAATGGGTATTTTGCGGAAGCAGGTACGTATCGTGCCCCTCAATCACTGTTTTGTGGAAGCAGGTATATCAAACTCCTTAAAGGGTTTCTGTCATCAGCAGAACATAACTGTATGACTTATATCTCCCTGCCTGCCACCGTTCGCACTAAATAATGACTTTTATAATATGCAAATTAGCCTCTAGGTGCTAGTGGGGTGTTGCTGCAGCACCTAGAGGCTCTGTCCTCTCACCGTTTGGCACGCCCTTGTAAAGGTGATTGACATCCTCGGTATCCTCCGTGCCCCACACATCCCGCACCAGCGCCGTCCATTTTAGTATTAAGCTGTATTCACACGTCCACAATTCAGCATTTTGCGGAACGGAATTGCGGACCCATTCATTTCTATGGGGCTGCACGATGTTCTACCTGGATCCGGAATTGCAGATACGCACTTCCAAGTCCGTAATTCCGTTCACGAAAAAAAAATCCATGTCCTATTCTTGTCTGCAATTGCGGACAAGATTAGGCATTTTCTATTATAGCGCTGTTAATTTGCGGTCCGCAAAATGCGGAATGTACATTGCCGGTGTCCATGTTTTGCGGATCATATGGATGTGTGAACGAACCCGCTGCCGTCCTTCACTCACTGTGCCTGTGCCTAATACTAAAATGGACGGCGCAGGCGCGGGATTTGCGGGGCACGGAGAAGACTGAGGATGTCAATCACCTTTACAAGGACGTGCCAAACGGTGAGAAGACGGAGCCTCTAGGTGCTGCAGCAACGCCCCACTAGAACCTAGAGGCTCATTTGCATATTATAAAACTCATTATTTAGCGCGAACGGCGTCAGGCAGGGAGATATAAGTCATTCAGTTATGTTCTGCTGACATTAGCACATCGCTAATGTCAGCCAGCTACATAACGATTTTCTGATGACAGAAAACCTTTAGACTGTATTCTGTAGAAGAAGGTGTATTGCAGGCCTCAATCAATATTTGGTGGAAGCAGGTATATCAATCCCCTTAATCAGTATTTTGTGGAAGCAGATATATTGCAGGCCTCAATCAATATTTGGTGGAAGCAGGTATATCAATCCCATTAATCAGTATTTTGTGGAAGCAGGTGTATCACAGGCCTTAATCAATATTTTGTCGAAGCAGTTATATAGCACCCCTCAATCAGTATTTTGTGGAAGCAGGTGTATCGCAGGCCTCAATCAGTATTTGGTGGAAGCTGGTATATCAAATCCCTTAATTAGTATTTTGTGGAAGCAGGTGTATCACAAGCCTCAATCAATATTTGGTGGAAGCAGTTATATTAATTCCCTTAATCAGTATTTTGTGGAAGCAGGTGTATCGCAGGCCTTAATCAGTATTTGGTGCAAGCAGGTATTTCAATCCCCTTAATCAGTATTTTGTGGAAGCAGGTTTATCGCAGGCCTCAATCAATATTTGGTGGAAGCAGGTATATCAATCCCCTTTATCAAAATGTTGTGAAAGCAGGTGTATTGCAGGCCTCAATCAATATTTGGTGGAAGTAGTTATTTTTATCCCCTTAATCAGTATTTTGTGGAAGCAGGTGTATCGCAGGCCTCAATCAATATTTGATGGAAGCAGGTATATCAATCCTTTTAATCGGTATTTTGTGGAAGCAGGTATATCGCAGGCCTCAATCAGTATTTGGTGGAAGCTGGTATATCAAACCCTTTAATCAGTATTTTGTGGAAGCAGGTATCTCAAAGGCCTCAATCAGTATTTTGGTGGAATTAGGTATATCAAACCCCTTAATCAGTATTTTGTGGAAGCAGGTGTATCACAAGCCTTAATCAGTATTTGGTGGAAGCAGGAATATCAATCCCCTGTCTCAGTATTTTGTGGAAGCAGGTATATAGAACCCCTTAATCAATATTTGGTGGAAGCAGGTTTATCTCACCCCTCAATCAGTATTTTGTGGAAGCAGGTATATCGCACCCCTCAATCTGTATTTTGTTGACGCAGGCATATCAAACCCCTTAATCAGTATTTTGCAGAAGCAGGTGTATCACAGGTCTCAATCAATATTTGGTGGAAGCAGGTATATGAATCCCGTTAATCAGTATTTTGTTGAAGCTGTTGTATCGCAGGCCTCAATCAATATTTGGTGGAAGCCGGTATATCAAATCCCTTAATCAGTATTTTGTGGAAGCAGGTGTATCGCAGGCCTCAATCAATATTTGGTGGAAGTAGGCATATCAATCCCCTGTATCAGTATTTTGCGGAATCAGGTATATAGAACTAGTGATGGACGAACATCTGCCAAGGCGATTCGCGAATGCTTTCGCGTGAACGCGATCAAATGTTCGTGAACCGCAAGTTCGCGGCGGGTCCCATTCATTTTAATGGCAGGCGAAACCGAAAAACCTTCAGCTCATATTTGCAGCCAAGAAATTAATTACTAGAAGGGCACAAATAGTCCCACAACATGGACAGTGACATACCAGATGTATTATTCGAATTTGCGATCTCCATTCATAAATTTTTTCAATGCAAAATATCGGCAATATAATTTTCACGTAAGCGCATGCGCAAATGCACTATACAGTACCCAAATGCACTATAAAGAAAGTATATTGGTATATAACACCCCACTTCAATCGTTTTTTTGGGGGGGTGACTGGTATATCACACCAGTAGAAATTATTTGTTCCAATAACGCTTGTCCCTCTATATACCTGCAGTATTGCAGCAGAACTGCACACAACTGCCGCACAATACAAATGCACTATAATATACTTTCTAACATAGAAAGTATATTATAACATTGTACAAGGAAGTCAATCCATTAGAATATACATAAAGATAAAACGTAACCTTTAATAATGTTACTATGAGGGTCCATTCACACGTCCGTAAGTGTTTTGCGGATCCGCAAAACACGGACACCGGCAATGTGCATTCCGCAATTCGAGGACCGCACATCGCCGGCACTATAATAGAAAATGTCTAATCTTGTCTGCAATTGCGGACAAGAATAGGACAGCACGGATATGGAAGTGTAGATCCGCAAATGCGGATGCGGACAGCACATTCCGGCCCCATTGAAAATTAATGGGTCTGCACCCGTTTGGGGACCCATTTTGCAGACGTGTGAATGGAAAAGATATCCCTCAAAATGAAAATAAATAAAATTATTAAAGTTAAGCAAAAAGCATAGATGTGGTAGGCAATAACAAGTGCTCGGCGGCACCAAATCAGAAACCATATGTCCTACCACAATCCGGGGGGTTCCAGTGCACATCGATGAATCCCGGAGGGAAAGCAAAAAACATCTATCCCTGGGCTAGAGGATGATGTGGTATTGAAGGACAGGGTGGGCAAAGAACTGTCCCTGATATTGCCCTACAGGGGGTGCTATTCTGGCCCTGATAGCCTAACCACAGACCACCCGCCCTGATAAGAGCGACCTCGTCCGTAAACTTACCCTATATAAAAATGGCCCTAGTAAGCCCCTATGCCCCTGACTTCCAGGTGATCACTATATAGAGCTATGTGTTTTTGACTCATTATAAAAGTATATTATAAATATATAGCACCCCTCTGTGTATCACACCTATTAATAGCACAATATACCATTCCTTAAAAGGAATTTTTTGGCCCTATTAGCTTGCGTTTGGTGTCCCTAACAGCCTGTGCTTGCTCCACACAGTAACCTCTCCCTACACTGGCAAAACACTGAATGTAAAATGGTGGCCAGATCAGGTTTATTTATAAGGTAGGGGGTATGTCCATGTGCTGAAACGTCTCAATTGGCTGTCCTGTACCAACTGATGGATGTGTCATGGGTCAAAGTTTTTCACAATGTAAAAGAATATGGCGGGCGCGAACATCTCCATATGTTCGCATTTTCGGCGAATCGCGAACACGACTGCCGGGTGAACCACAAGGCCATCTCTATATAGAACCCCTTAATCAATATTTGGTGGAAGAAGGTATATATTGCACCCCTCAATCAGTGTTTTGTGGAAGCAGGCATATCGCAAGCCTCAATCAATATTTGGTGGAAGCAGGTATATCGCACCACTCAATCAGTATTTTGTGGAAGCAGGTATATAGAATCCCTTAATCAATATTTCGTGGAAGCAGGTATATCGCATTCCTCAATCTCTATTTGGTGGAAACAGGTATATTACACCCCTCAATCAGTATTTTGCGGAAGCAGGTATATCGCAGGCCTCAATCAATATTTGGTGGAAGCAAGTATATCAATCCCCTTAATCAGTATTTTGTGGAAGCAGGTGTATCGCCAGTCTCAATCAATATTTGGTGGAAGCAAGTATATCAATCCCCTTAATCAGTATTTTGTGGAAGCAGGTGTATCGCCGGTCTCAATCAATATTTGGTGGAAGCAGGTATATCAATCCCATTAATCAGTATTTTGTGGAAGCAGGTATATAGAACCCCTTAATCAATATTTTGTGGAAGCAGGTATATCGCAACCCTTAATCTGTATTTTGTGGAAACAGGTATATCACACCCCTTAATCAGTATTGTGTGGAATCAGGTGCATCGCACCACTTAATCAGTATTTTGTGGAAGCAGGTATATCGCACCCCACAATCAGTACTTTGTGTAAACAGGTATATAGAACCCCTTAATCAATATTTTGTGGAAGTAGGTACATCGCACCCCTCAATCAGTATTTTGTTGAAGCAGATATATAAAAAACCCTTAATCAGTATTTTGGGGAAGCAGGTATATCGCACCCCTTAATCAGTATTTTGTGGAAGCAGGTATATAGAACCCCTTAATCAATATTTGGTGGAAGCAGGTATATCGCAGCCCTCTGTGGCAAAACCAACCTCGCCACTGGGTTTTGGAGAGGCCTGTTTATCAGCCTCTTGCCTCAGGATTATGGCCCATACTAACTTTTAAACCCCTGGACCTATTCAAGTGAATTTTGGATAGGTTTGTCCCCAAGTTATACTGTTTAAATTGATGTAAGTTATATGTATGGCCAATGTAAACTCACAAAGTTGTAACAATTTATAATAAGTGTAACTTGTCAGCTTGGGAGGAAAATGCTGGGTGTGTTTCTATTGTGCCATTGTCCCATTGTGTGTTTAAAGGGTGATGTCTGTCCTGTTGTCTGCACATGTGTATTGGTGACTTCTCTTTGTCTTGAGAGATAATTGGATTACGCCTCGGGTGTCTCCAGGGCAGAGAGGAGGAAACCATGATGCATTGTGGGGATGTATTGTCTCTGTGTATCCTACAGTGCTGCATATCTGTCCTATGTCACAAGTCTTCATTCTGGTCCCCTAGGGGCGTGTACACCAGATGGGCTTGGTTGTTTTATACCTCCCTGTGGGCGGACCTGTAATTGCAACAACTGTAATAAAAAACAGGCTGGGTGTGCCAGCACCTCAGACCACTGCTTGACCCTCAACACGGAGCCTTGTCTCGTTATTGGGGGGATCCGCTGTATGCTGTTAGAGACTGATTGCCAGGAGTGTAAGCTGATTCCTGTTCGTCTGCTAGCAGCTATTTGTGAGGTTCCAGTTTGGAGTGCTATTTTGTATCCAGTTCAGGAGGTTGGTGTCCTGCAGTAGCTGTGCCTGTCTCTCAGAAAGGGGCACATCGCCTAAACGGATTTTAACCCCTTGTCTGCTGAAACGGTCCGTTACACCCTCAATCTGTATTTTGTGAAAGCAGTGATATCAATCCCCTTAATCAGTATTTTGTGGAAGCAGGTGCATTGGAGGCCTCAATCAACATTTGGTGTAAGCAGGTATATCAATCCCATTAATCAGTATTACATGGAAGCAGGTATTTAGAACCCCTTAATCAATATTTTGTAGAAGTAGGTATATCGCAACCCTCAATCTGTATTTTGTGGAAGCAGGTTTATCAAACCCCTTAATTAGTATTTTGTGGAAGCAGGTATATCGCACCCCTCAATCAGTATTTTGTGGAAGCAGGTATATAGAACCCCTTAATCAATATTTGGTGGAAGCAGATATATTGCACCCCTCAATCTGTATTTTGTGGAAGCAGGTATATCAAAACCCTTAATCAGTATTTTGTGGAAGCAGGTACATCGCACCCCTCAATCAGTATTTTGTTGAAGCAGGTATATAAAAAACCCTTAATCAGTATTTTGGGGAAGCAGGTACATCGCACCCCTCAATCAGTATTTTGTTGAAGCAGGTATATAAAAAACCCTTAATCAGTATTTTGGGGAAGCAGGTATATCGCACCCCTCAATCAATATTTTGTGGAAGCAGGTATATAGAACCCCTTAATCAATATTTTGTAGAAGTAGGTATATCGCAACACTCAATCTGTATCTGGTGGAAGCAGGTTTATCAAACCCCTTAATTAGTATTTTGTGGAAGCAGGTATATCACACTCCTCAATCAGTATTTTGTGGAAGCAGGTATATAGAACCCCTTAATCAATGTTTGGTGGAAGCAGATATATGGCACCACTCAATCTGTATTTTGTGGAAGCAGGTATATCAAAACCCTTAATCAGTATTTTGTGGAAGCAGGTATATTGTATCCCTCAATCAGTATTTTGTGGAAGCAGGCATATCGCAGGCCTCAATCAATATTTTGTGGAAGCAATTATATCGCACCCCTTAATTAGTATTTTGTGGAAGTAGGTATATCAAACCCCTTAATCAGTATTTTGTCAAAGCAGGTATATCAAACCCCATAATAATTTTTTTGGGGGGCAACAGGTATATCACATGTGTTGCAAATAGTTGTGCTATTAGTGCTTGTCCCTCTATGTACCTGCGGTATCGCAGCAGAACTGCACATAACTGCTGCACAATACAAATGCACTATATACTTTCTATGTTAGAAAGTTTATTATAGGTATATTACACCCCTCAATCAGTTTTTTTGGGGGGCAAAAGGTATATCACACCAGTTGCAATTAGTTATTCCAATAGCGTTTGTCCCTCTATATAGCTGCGGTATCGCAGCAGAACTGCACACATCTACTGCACAATACAAATGCACTATAATATACTTTCTATGTTAGAAAGTACAGTGCTGCCCATAAGTAGTCATACTCCTGGCAAATTTTGACTTAAAGTTACTTTTATTCAACCAGCAAGTAATTTTTTGACAGGAAATTACATAGGTGTCTCCCAAAAGATAATAAGACGATGTACAAGAGGCATTATTGTGGGGAAAAAAACATTTCTCCGCTTTTATTTACATTTGAGCAAAAAGTGTCCAGTCCAAAATTATTCATACCCTTCTCAATAATCAATAGCAAAGCATTTATTGGCTATTACAGCAATGAAATGCTTCCTATAATTGAACACCAGCTTTTTGCATGTCTCCACAGGTATTTTTGCCCATTCATCTTTAGCAATGAGCTCCAAATCTTTAAGGTTGGAGGATTTTCTTGCCATCACCCTGATCTTTAGCTCCCTCCACAGATTCTCAATTGGATTCAAGTCTGGACTCTGGCTGGGCCACTCCAAAACGTTAATGTTGTTGTCTGCTAACCATTTCTTCACCACTTTTGCTGTGTGTTTTGGGTCATTGTCATGCTGAAATGTCCACTGGTGCCCAAGGCCAAGTTCCTCTGCAGACTGCCTGATGTTGTAGTTGAGAATCCTCATGTATTGCTCTTTTTGACTGTGATTAGGTTCCCTTGTCCATTGGCTGAAAATCACCCCCAAAGCATTAGATTCCCACCACCATGTTTGACAGTGGGGATGGTGTTCTTTTAGGTTGAAGGCTTCTCCTTTTTTACACCAAATGAAGGAAACATCATTGTGACCAAACAATTCAATTTTTGTTTCATCTGATCATAACACAGAAGAGCAGAAGTCTTGTTCTTTGTCCAGATGAGCTTTTGCAAAGGCCAAGCGAGCTTTTGTGTGCCTTATTACTTGCTGGTTGAATAAAAGTAATTTTAAGTTAAAATTTGCCATGGGTATGAATAATTATGGGCAGCACTGTATATTATAAGTATATCACACCCCTCAGTATATCACACCTATTGATAGCACAACTATACCAGTCCTTAAAAGAACTTTTGTGGCCCTATTAGCTAGCGTCTGGTGTCCCTAACAGTCTGTCCCTGCTCCACAAAGCAACCTCTCCCTACACTCGCAAAACACAGAATGTAAAATGGCTAGATCGGGTTCTGTTATAGGGTGGGGGTGTGTCCTTGTAATGATACGTCTCAATTGGCTGTTCTGTCCCACCTGATGTGTGTGTCATGGTTCAAAGTTCGGCGCAATGCAAAAGAATATGGCGCCGGCGGACATTGCCATATGTTTGCATGTTTATCGAATCACGAGTGCACAAAGTTTGCCGTGAAACGACCCCCCTGGCGAACCGCAAGGCCATCTCTATTGAAAAGGGAGCCTGGAGAGGCTTTGTTTGGTCCCAGCCAGGAGGGCTTTGGGGCCACAAGGCTGAGAAAGCTTGAGTTTTAGGGGGACCAGCGATGCCTGAAGAAAAGAGGTGTGGCACGGTCAGAGTCGGGAGGACTGTTGGACCATATCCTTCCCCCCCAAGGTATAATATGGTCACCGTCAGGAGGACTGGTGGAACAATGGGTTGCATTGGTCACAGCTAGGAGGCTGTCTGACCCCATGGTTGAGTGAAGCCAAATACCACAGTGTGAACACTGAGCTAGAGGTGAGTTAGGGGAAACCTCTGTATAGTGAGCCCCTAGCCAGGCAAGGATTTATTGTTTTGTGTTGATATAACACGCTGTGATGTGAAGCTGCGACTTCATTGTGCCAAGTGATGTCAAAGTTTGATGTGCTGTGTGACAAATAAAACCCTGTTTCAGCTTGAAAACCCCTTGTTTGATCAGAAGTTTGTCATTGCCGACCCCTGTGAGAGAGCAATCCCTTAATATATATATATATATATATATATATATAACTTGAAAAAGATAGGACTGCACTCCAGATAAAGTGAAAAATCAGTGGAGCTTTATTCACCCATAACTTTGGCAACTTTGCGACGTTTCGGCTCACAAGAGCCTTCTTCCAGCATAGAAACAGTGAAAATAACAATCATATAAAGGCAAGTCTCAAGTGACTGGCCAATCATACTGTGATTACAATCATGATTAAATTGGATACATATGGTACATATAAACAAAAGTGCATGTGCGTAAAGTGACATGTGCTTAAGAGATCCGCATCACAAGAACATAGTCCCTGGTCATCGATCATATAGACATGTAATATATAAATAATATAAGTGTATATTAAAGTGCATACATATATTAGATGAAGATCAACAAAGTCGCACCTCTCGATGTAATGGCGCCAGCATACACCATCGTATTCCGTTGAGCGTCTCCATTCTCTCACTGCGCATGCCCAGATCCGCGTCATCATCCATCATAGCGCTTACATGTGACGCATGCGCTCCATCAAAATTACACTACAGGCACCATCTTGATAGAGGGCAACATTGCCCAACGGTTGCATAAGTGCCGTTCGTGCATACATTCAATAGGCTAAACGCTTTCCTATGTAGTATATTAAGCCGCAGTAGGTAAATCCTACATAAATCAGCATCTGGAGAAGGTACCAACTCTGCGGAGATGGATCCTGTCCACTAGATGGCTTATGTCAGAGGGGGACACGTCAGTGTACCCTGCCGGCATCGCCAAACTAATTGCCGAAAATAACGCAGCCATAGGGGAATTCTTTAAGGAAAGAGTAGCCGGATAAAGAAAAATTCATATCTGGAAATACGCAGCGAGAAGACTGTTGATGTTGCAGCTCGGTATCATCATCATCAAAGAGGGCCAGTTCAAGGATCTCCATCCAAAAGAAATGTTTTTTTAAAAAACAAGGGGGAATAAAACAACGTTACAACAGGACCAGGCTGCAGTCGACGAAGGCATCGACATACAGAAAGAGGCCATAGTTTTCAACTTATCCTCTGTGGAATTGACTGATGCTCAACATAGCGTTTTGTCCAAAGGACTCACTTTTTGCCCCAGTTCCAAGGTAAACTGGTTTGACTTGGAAATTGATTTGAATTGTTTTTCTGTGAAGCTAAAAGTTTTTTTAGGGGTACCACTCCAGTTTACCAAATATGCTCTAGTGAATTAACACTTAAAAAATTTAGGCTTGACCAAACAAGAGTTCTTTTTGTCCGATTGTTAATGAGCCAGCTATAGAGGCTTATATTGCTGCGGTCAAAAGGGATGTCAGAAATTTAAAAGCCTCATTGGGAGAAATCTAACATATTGAATAAACCTAATTTGACTACAGCTGAAATGAAGCTCTGTCGCAACTCAAAGACAACGCCCATATAACAATTAAAACCCAGCGATAAGGGCGGGGGGGGTAGTTGTACTTGATAGATCTAAATATATTAAAGAAATTCAGCGTCAATTGGCAGACACCTAATGTATTTGGTATCCTACAGGGCGATCCTAAATTCAGCATTATGAATACTATTAGAAGATTCTGTCTGATGCGGTGGTGGCGGGCACTATAGATGAAGATCTCAGGGAATATCTGGAGGTACCCTTTCCTGTTACCCCTGTAATATATATATTACCCAAAGTGCATAAAAGCCTTGTGGATCCTCCTGGCGCCCCATCGTATCAGGCTCAGACTCTGTATTCAGTAGAATAGC
This sequence comes from Bufo bufo, assembly GCF_905171765.1. Lineage (NCBI taxonomy): Eukaryota > Metazoa > Chordata > Amphibia > Anura > Bufonidae > Bufo > Bufo bufo. The sequence continues at coordinate 102,954,212 of NC_053389.1, read as the reverse complement.
CATCTTTTTGGACAAAATGCTCAGGGACTTCTCAACGGCAGGGAAATCTTTACATTAAAGACACAGGTGATTTTCTAGAACCAGTTGAGATCAGTGGATTGCAGCCAAATGTGTAATCTCTACTTCTTGTGTCCTTTGATGTAGTATCGTTGTACACATCAATAGGAACCAGGAAAGGTATTATATCGGTCAACCAAATATCTTGATGGTACGACCATCTCTACTGAGACAAAATGTTTCATTAATTCCCTTCTAAAATTGATACTTGAAAATAATATTTTTTGTTCCAAGACACCTTTTTTAATAAAAAACGCGGCGTTGCGATGGGGTCAAATGTGGCCCCAACGTACGCAAATCTATATATGCGCCATGTGGAGGAGGACCTCATCTATGTATCGCACCACTTTCAACATGTTTTGAGGTGGTGGAGGTACATAGATGACGTCTTCCTCCTATGGACTGGCACCGAACACAGTTGGTTGAATTTCATGACTATCTTAATTAGTATAGATATTGATCTTCAGTATACTATATCTTATTCTAAAACTAATTTGTCATTTCTAGACACTAATGTGAAATTGAATGAAGATCATATTAGTACGGGTTTGTTTGTCAAATCGACAGATAGAAACACAATTCTTCGATTTGAAAGCAATCACCCACGCAGCCTGATCAAACATCTTCCTCAATCTCAATTTTTTGAGGGCAAAACGAATTGTGTCGGACCACACTGAATTGCCAGCCACATTGGATATGATGGCTGACAAATTCAGAGAACGTGGCTATCCTCGCAAACTGCTGAATGAACAAAAAAGCAAAATTCTTGATATGTGTCCAGAACGTGTACAACCATACACTCTCAAAATTTCGAGAATACCCTTTTAATGTCCAACATATTTCTCATTACAGTGTAGAAGAATAGGACAGATCCTTAAAAGAATTTGGCACATTCTGCGTAGAGAATAAAACGCACGTCGCTGAATTTGAGAATCCTACATTGTTATCGTATCGAAAAAATAAAAATATAAGAGCATTATCCGAGGTGAAGGCAGATGTAGGTCCAAAAGAAATGTCACTTCAGCGACCGTTGACGCAGGCGGGTACTGGGATGTTTCCCGTGTCTTAATTGCGTCAACTGTCGCTATATACACTAAATCAAAATCTTTTGTACTCCATCCAACAGGAGAGAATACCCTATTAAATATCATTTGACATGTTCCTCATCATATTGTCATATATGTTATATCATGTCCCTGCAATCTAATATACAGTAGGATAAAACTTCTACGGACATGAAGGTCAGGTTAAAAAACCATAGAATTCAATAGAAAAGTCGCACCGATCTGCGGTTTCCAGACATTTTGGAATCCCCTGCACCACGGTGAACGGATTCTAAGATGCTGGATAATCGACCAAGTGGGCAATGCCAGGAGAGGTGGTGACCGTTTGGCAATCTTGAAACAGCGAGAATTAAGATGGATAATACCTTGGACAGTCTACATCCTAATGGGCTTAATGCAGATTTTAGATGAGATGTCTGGCTTTGAGGTTTAGCTTGATCTTCCCTGCGTCTTTTGATCTTTCTCTTTGGTTGTATAAAAGTGCCTTGAAAACGGTGATAACACATATTGATAATCATTGTGACACAGATTAATCAATCTGTAAATTAATTTGTTATATTTATCTTTGCCTTTTAGAACAACAATTTTTTTTTAAAAAAACATTTCTTTGGATGGAGATCCTTGAACTGGCCCTCTTTGATGATGATGATACCGAGCTGCAAACATCAACAGTCTTCTCGCTGCGTATTTTCCAGATATTAATTTTTCTTAATCCGGCAACTCTTTCCTTAAAGAATTCCCCTATGGCTGCGTTATTTTCGGCAATTAGTTTGGCGATGCCGGCAGGGTACACTGACGTGTCCCCCTCTGACATAAGCCATCTAGTGGACAGGATCCATCTCCGCAGAGTGGTACCTTCTCCAGATGCTGATTTATGTAGGATTTACCTACTGCGGCTTAATATACTACATAGGAAAGCGTTTAGCTATTGAATGTATGCACGAACGGACTTATGCAACCGTTGGGCAATGTTGCCCTCTATCAAGATGGTGCCTGTAGTGTAATTTTGATGGAGCGCATGCGTCACTGTAAGCGCTATGAGGAAGATGACGCGGATCTGGGCAATGCGCAGTGAGAGAATGGAGACGCTCAACGGAATACGATGGTGTATGCTGGCGCCATTAACATCGAGAGGTGCGACTTCGTTGATCTTCATCTAATATATGTATGCACTTTAATATACACTTATATTAATTTATATATTACATGTTATATGATCGATGACCAGGACTATGTTCTTGGTGATGCGGATCTCTTAAGCACATGTCACTTTACGCACATGCACTTTTGTTTATATGTACCATATGTATCCAATTTAATCATGATTGTAATCACAGTATGATTGGCCAGTCACTTGAGACTTGCCTTTATATGATTGTTATTTTCACTGTTCTATGCTGGAAGAAGGCTCTTGTGAGCCGAAACCGTCGCAAAGTTGCCAAAGTTATGGGTGAATAAAGCTCCACTGATTTTTCACTTTATCTGGAGTGCAGTCCTATCTTTTTCAAGTCGTATTGTTGGGGTATCTGCCGCTGCCCTTGGGGATTTGCACACCGACTCCTGGTGGTGCTCCCGCTGGATTTTCTTCAATATATATATATATATATATTTGAAAAATTATATCCAAGTTTTTGAAGAGTGTTTTTTGCGACGACTATGGTTTCTTTATAATGCAATATTTATTTGATTTTACAGTGAAACACTTCAGGATTGAGACCAGCACTCAAGACATAAGCTACAAATGTCACCGATTGTCTCCTCCACAGTCAAATTTTCTTCTGCTTATATACTGCCAAGATATTCTACAGTACTATACATTGTCACTGTTCATATCAGTCCCTGCATACGTTGCCTGTGGTCAAGGTAGAACCTAGGACTCAAGTGGTGCAAGATAAAAGTAGGTTTACATCTCCAGCACAAACTCCGGTAGGCTGTTCAAGCAGAGGAACAGACTGTAGGAACTTACTGTATCCAGTACACTGCCGGACCCCTATTGACTATAATGGGATCCAATGGGGATCATGTGGCGTCCCAGCAAAAATGCTGGCTTTTAGCCAGCAGACTGGCCATAGACCCTACAGGGAAAATTCACGGTGGGCCGCTGCCCAGGAGGGCCACCCGAGCCCTCCTTATGGCCAGCAGGGGATGTATTTTGTGCTGCTGCGGCAGTATTCTGTGATGCCCTGTGATATTTGGCTCTTTTAGGGTAGTATAATGTGCCGCAATATGATAATGTTGGCCCCACCTACTTGTGTTGCCCTAATTTCTGTCATTTTGGAACTGACTATAATATCAGGCCACATCTGGGTTTTTTAGAGGGCCACTTTAAGTTCCTAATCCGCACCCGGATTGCAGTGAGCCATGCCAACATGGGGGCAAATAGAGGTAGGCATGTCACATTGGTCAAATAGGTGTGGAGTTAGTAGATTCTATATTTAATCATAGTTTTATGCTAGAGAGTAGCGGGAGGGTGTAAGCCTGCAAATGAGTGTGTATGAGTGCCCCTTCTGACCTGTAGCAGTTCATTGCAGTCGAAGCAGATGACAGTGGGTGAAGTGGAGTTTTCCTCACATAATAAAGAGTACCCTATCTTATCCTAAGGAAGAAAGGTCATCAATTCCTAAATATTTGTGATAAAATATTTATTACCCATGAGGTCATTATCACATCTGCTAACCACAGCTCAGTATCTGTTTACAAGCAGTACAAAACATTTTTGCATATCTCCCTAAAGCTGTTAACAAAACAATCATCTCCCTACTCTCTTCCAATTCCCCCATACACGTCGGTTCGACCAAGTGTGTATATGTCGTCAGTGGGGAGAGAGAGGAGAAGATCACTGCCAGACACCTCTGGTGGTGGCTTATCTTCTTGGAGTCCAAAAGGATGAAGGGAAAAAAATTATTTTGCCTGATTATTCTCTCCCCCAACATCATCTGTCGGTGGAGAGCCCTATGCTCCCCATACAGATTAGACTGTCGGCCAAAGCCATCATTCTCTGCATGTTAAAACTACAATACGCTTATGTGTATGGGGACCTTAAAAGGGTTGCCCGGGATTAGAAAAAAAAATCTTCTTTCTTCCAAAACCAGCACCATCCCTGTCCATGGGTTCTGTCTGGTATTGCAGTTGGAATACCACACAAAACCTGTGGACAGGGGTGGTGCTGTTTTTGGAAGAAAGCAGCAATGTATTTCTAATCTATGGCAACCACTTTAACTGAGGTATTGGTCAACTCAGATTTTGAACATGGATGTAACTTTGTAATTAAAAGGCATGGATAGATCATGGGTATGACCAGGACACACTCAGGCAAAAATGTTCTATAGTCTTCAGATTTAGCTATTGTACGTACAATAGTATTGACAGATCTAGGGGAGGTTCCCCACAGCCTGATGTGGAAGACGGTTGTTGGGAGGGAAGTGTTCCCTCCTGGCAATCGCCTGCCCAGTAGTGGAGGAGACCGTTGCAATTACATGCAGCAATATCTTCCCTGGCTATGTTTTTTTCCTGACCCCCCCACCAGTGAGCAGTCTATTGGACAGAGACTACTCCAGGAGGTAGCAGCCTGGTGGTTCCCCTGCAGTTGAGTCCAGATCCCTGCATAAAGGATTAAAGGATGAAGACCAGGGGATGGAGGGGCCACTTAATTAACACACTTAGGGTACAACCACATCATCAGGTTTCTGCGTGCAGTTTTGGAAGGCCAAACCAGTGGATTCAAAAAAAGACGAGGTCGTATCTGTCCTTAATACTTTCTCTCATTTTATGATCCACTTCTGATTCAGACTTCGAAAACTGCATGGAGAAACCTGACTGTGTGGCCGTACTCTTATGAGTAGCCCCAAGTAATATCTGTTCAGTGGGCACAGAGAACCACCTCCGCTATAGTAACAGAGGTTTTTTAGGTAAAGTTGACAAATTACAAAGTATATGCTGACTATATTGCTTATGTTAATCAGGGGCGGAGCTTCACTTTATTACTTTAAAAGGCTTTTTTGGCTACTTGATTAGGTCGTAGTAGAATATTTTGGAGGATATTTGTTTTGTGAACTATTTTGAATTCTGTCAGAAGAAATTATGCAGAAAGATACAAATCTTAACTAGAGAATTGTTCAGCTAAAGACAGGACAGACGGCACATCTGTTGTAGTGCTTTCACACCCGCTCATTGTAAAACTGTTTAACTAAGTTTAATATTTAAATACACTCTTATCCTACAACCCGATATTGCAGTTCTGAGCACACAAACAAGGGCATATGGACAGTTTATCAAAGCACATAAATTACTCATTTCCCTAGCCAAAAGAAATTAATTCAAGCCATTTTTCACTGTTTGGTTGAAGTATAAACACTTTATCTGCAGAAGACGTTTTCTGGGCATTCTTACCTTTTGGAACACATTATGTGGGAGTGGAGATATGAAACATTTGGCTGAGATAATAATAAAATAAAATAGGCACATTTTTCTTACTAGAAAGAACTTTCCCCCACACCTTCCCCAGAAATGCATTACAGCCCCTCTGGTGGGTAGATGTTAGCACATTTAATTTAATGTACTTGGTGGAAGCGCGAACGCTTTTTTTTTTTTTTTTAAAGAAACTCTGATGTTTAAAGAGGTTCTCTGTGCTTCTTGAAAATCTTGTTTGCTGACCTGCAGAGTCCGTTCTCACACCGGCTGCGAACTGCTCAGGTCACAACTGGATGTGTTCCTGATGAGTCTTCCTGTTCAGCTGCACATACAGTACAAGCAGGTAAACAGGAAGATTTTGGAGCACATCTGGTGAGGAACGGAGCTGAAGAGCACATGTCCTGTTCTGGCAGTCACGTGAACTCAACGGAGACTATGGCATTGGTGGCTCAACAAACGGGTAGTAATAAGCAGACTAATTCCCTCCACAGGTCAGCATACAGCAAGATTTTCACGAAAGTCTGGAGATCCCCTATAAAGCGGGGAATCTTTTATGTATATAAATATATTAGGAAAGGGGTATGAGACTGTCTAAAAGAAGCCCATACCATCCAGTCACAGCACAGCTTTTATTTCTTGTAGCGCTCTTGAAAAAATGAAAGCTGCACTATGATAGGTTGCTATGGGCAAAAAGATTGACGTCTGAATAAGGCTGCATTCACACGACCGTATGTATTTTGCAGTCCGCAAAATGCGGATCCGCAAAAAATACACATGACATCCGAGTGGACATCCGTGTTGCAATCTGTTTTTTTTTTGCAGATAGATTGTAACAATGCCTATCCTTGTCTGCAAAATGGACAAGAATAGGACATGCTCTATAATTTTTGTGGGGAGCTACGGAACAGACACGGAAACAAAATACCTTTGTGTGAATGTAGCCTAAATCATAGGGCAGATTTTTAAAAAAACTATTTAAACAAACCAGTTTTTGCTGTCCACAGCAACCAATCACAACACATATCTAATTTTAGGTGCAGAATAAGAAAATTAAAGCTGTGCTGTGATTGGTTGTTTTGGGCAACAAATGATCTAACATCATATTCGTTGGTCGCGTGACCCAGGGTCATGGCTGTATTATCTGCTGCCTGTAAAGCTATTAGTCATGACAGTCACATGACTAGGACAAATGTCTGCTGGTTTACATGACACTTTAATTGGCGTCACCTTGGATACTGCGCTATTGTAAGCAATGTAACTGTGGATTTAATTAAACAAAAAATGGCACATAATTATTTAAAAAGTGTTTCAAGATGCAAGAATTACAATTTCCAGATTACAAAAGATTGCCAAATACTAAATGGACCTACCATAGGGATTCCCATGACGGTCACTTAGTACCTGGTTATTCCTAGTTTTGAGGGATTTGAAGTAAAATGAATTCACTTCCATTTGAATTTCAGGAAAATTTCAGTCAAATTTCCTTGCGCTTCGTGGTAAAGAATTTATTTTTCCTGAAATGGTGGAATAAAAAATAAATAAAAAAAAAGCATACTCACCTCACCCTTTTGCTCACGGAGAGGCCATCACGGCCATCTTGATTGAAGAAACCATGCAAAATCTCGCACAGTGTGTATCGTCACCGCATCAGTGAAGACGTCACCTTGTCCGGCCAGCGTGATGACGTCATCATGTCACCATGTGAGATTTCGCGCAGTTTCTTCAATCAAGATGGCCACGACGTCCTTTTTTTTAAACTCTGATTAACCCCTGTAAGGCCTCAATTTTAATGTCAGGTGCCGCTATTCAGCGATGAACGCAGCATCTGAGGGGTTCGCCGGTCGTTTGCGCCTGCTACATACAGTCGAATATAATTCATGATAAAGTAATTCAGAACGAATCAAATTCATTGTGAAATTCGATGAATATGTTGAATCAAATTGTAACTGGGCACCGAAGGCGCACTCGGTCTCCCATCAGCCGCAGACCTGCTGCTTAGCTTCGGGAGCGAGGATCTGTGTTTTTCCTCGTTCCCAGGGCGGCTTTGCTAGCTGGGAGGCTCCCTGCTCCTAAGTCTGCCTTGAGCGCCGAGCTGATCACTCGGTACTCGACTTGTCTGTCTGTCGGTCATGTGACGCTGGCCACGTCACATGATCCTCACTCCCCACTATAAATACAGGAGGCCTAGCTACAGGTTGCCTGTGATTTTCGTCCTATAGGCTGTGTACTTTATTGTTATTAAGCTACCTCTGGAATTGAACCTCGATCCGCCTCTTGACACCTCTTCTGCCTGCTCCCTGTACCTTGACGCTACCACTCGGATTTTGACCTCGGCTTGTTTACAGATTTGTCTTTGCCTCTTCCCTTGTTCTGACGTGACCTCTTGGACTGACCTCGGCTAGTTGACCCGCCTCGCCTTCCGTTTTTGTTCTACCTCTTGTCCACTTATTGTAACTTCTCAGTGGCTGTCCTCTTCCCTGCTGTCTCTTTCTCTCTGCTTGCACTTAGTAGGTTAGAGACTGTCGCCCAGTTGCGCTCCGTCACCTAGGGCAGGTGGTGCAAGTAAGCAGGGACAGGGGACAGGGTGGCAGCTCAGGGGGTGCACCTCCGCTCTATCTTGATTCCCGTGACTCTACCCGTGACACGAATTTTGCATATTTTCGCTATCTCTAGAATTTGTGAACGGCATGTTCCGTGACCTTCTGTGTGTATGTGTAGTTGTGTATCTAGACAACATTGTAGTTTTCTCTCCTGACCTCTGTTTCTGGCTTCCGGCACTGTCAGTGTATTCTGCAGGCAGCAGACAAGGGCCTGCATTCTCTCTTGAATGTCTCCAGGCCTCACCTTAGGGCGCCCTCACTATTGGCTCCTTAAAGGATCAGCACATATTAAAATTCTTCCCCAGCCTATGGCTGGCTGCCCCAGTTTATTTAAAGGGGTTTTCCAAGATACTTTTATTGATGACATACTCTCAGGATAGGTCACTAATATCAGATTAGTGAGGGTCTGACACATGGCACCCCCACCGATCAGCTGGTTGAAGAGAAGGCCATGTGGCGTGCCAGCGCAGCCTTCCCTTCATTGTTTACCTGCTTGCCGTCGACAAAGCAGCGGTAAGCAGGTGTAATTACAAGAAGCCAAACCATTCACTTGTTCCTAAACACTTGTAAACAATGAAGTGAAGGCTGTGCTGGCATGGCGTGCAGTGTTCTCTTCAACCAGCTGATCGGTGGGTGTCGGACCCCCGCCAATATCATATTGATAATGACCTATCCTGAGGATAGGTCATCAATAAAAATATCTCAGGAAACCCCTTTAAGGCAACTTTTCCAGTGGTATGGTGCATAAGCTTTAGGTTTCCTAGCCTCTAGTAACTAGCAAAGGTGTTCTATCTGACTACATGTGTACCTTGCTCCAGTCTGACTATCGACTCTGACTTCAAGCCACCTGCCCGTTGGTTACAATACACTTAGCCTGTCTTTACTGAATTGTTGATTGGATAGTAGTACAAATAGCTGCAATAAGCACAGTGCCAAAGTTTATTACAGTCTTTTCCCAATAGCTGTGTATAGGCAGCAACAATGATGGTAGTAATCCTTCCCAATTCTCATTCCAAGTTCACTTTGCAATCTTCCCAAATAACCACAGGCATGCAAGCCTGTTCTCATTAACTCTTTCTGTAGTTCTTAGTTGCAGAGTGCAGATCTTAGATCCAGATGGCAAGTCCATCTCGATGGGCGCAAAAATAATATACCCTTTTCACAGCAGTAAATCTTATTGCCACAAACGTGTGGTACCTTATTGACTTTCCAGGCATAGCCTTGGTTCTCTTCAATCTGTATCGATTTCAGGTTTCTTTCTCTCAGGGAAATTCTCTCAGTTCAGTAGTTTTTCCTGGCAGCTTTCAGTCTCAGAGATGAAGGTTCTTTGAATTAAGCTTTTCTTTAAGCCTTTTTCTCATAAACTCACACATACACATGTTGCCTCTAGGTCTGCTGAGCTAAGTCGCCACTAACCAGGTGGTATGACCAACCCGGGATGATTGGCCATAATGTTACCAGTTTTAGCATTATGTTGCTGTCTGTCCTGGCTACTCTAGGATGCAGGGGCATAGCTATACGGGGGTTCAGAGATAGCAGTCGCTAGTGGGCCCAGGAGCCTGAGGGGGACACTGGTATAGAAAGTGCATGAGGTCAAGTTAAAGCTCTGGCTGGAGGGAAGAGGTTAGGGTAAGAATTTGGATGGAGGGAGGTGGGGTGCTCTTTTAATTTTTGCCTCAGGCAGCATGAAGGCTATGTGCTTCCCTGTCCCTTATCACAAAGTACTGAGGGAAGGGGGGGCCCAAGCTGAACTTTTAGACTTTTGCACCAGGGCCCTTGAACCTTTAGTTACACCCCTGCCCGTCACCCTTTGAAAACTAGGCTAAGCTGCTAGTATTGAATATTTGTTGCCCATACATAACCATGTAGGATACATAGTGCATAAAGAAATTTAGCAGTGATCCACTGGGTCACTGCAGTAGTAAACAGATAACTGGTAGGAAACCCAGGGTGCAGAAACAGATGTGATTCACTGCAATAATGGTACTTAAGAGTTTTTTACCTTAACAATATAAGGCACTGACAATATTTGAAGAAAGACTGCATATCCCACATCAGCTTAAAGGGTTTGCCCCACAACTAAGATTTATCACCTATCCATGAGCATGCATGTTGCTACTCTATTCAAAGTGTATGCGACTGACGGAGATACTGCAGCTGAGCACTCAGAGCCTCCATTTTAAATATTGTAGTGATCCCAGTGGACGCTCCCATGGTGATCAGACATTTATCATCTACCCTGTTGAAAAGCAGTAAACGATTGTGAGAAAATCACTTTAAGTACCATTATTATACTATGCTATGTTATTAACAGTTCTCACTCTGGCTAATAGAGCACTCCATCCTTTTTTAACGTTCATAAGTGACCTGCAGAGGAAATTTAGCATCTGCCACATTTAAAGAATGACCGTGTCTATAAAAACAGGATCAGATCTCCACCCTTAGGTAAAGGATCAGATCTCCCTCTTTGACGTTCATATGCCAATTTGAGTAATTTCTAAAAGTTTCTCCATCCAGAGTTTCTTTTTAATATTTGTGCACTATAACTTTTTTTTTCCTTTGAGGCCTATAAATGTTGACGTGTGAGCCTTCTTTGACACCTCAGTAAATGTGTTTATTCAAACATCATTGGTTTTCCATTGAGTGTGGGTCAGTGGAAAAACAAAGGAGACATGCACTACATTGGTCTGTAATGAAGATCAAACATTCGCTGAAATCTATGGGTCTAAGAAAACCACTGACAGAACAGGACAAGGGTGAACCATAGACCCTACAGGGAAATTTTCAGATGGGTCGATGTCCAGGGGGCTGCCTGAGCCCTCTTCACGGCCTCCAGCCAGGTACATAATGGTCGGATGCTCTTAGCATTAATTAATGCTAAAAAACCTACAAACAAACTCCTGATAGGGAGAAAAAGAGGCATAAAGGCTAAAAAGATATATTTAAAAAATGTAATTTTATTGAAGCATATATATATATATATATAAATGTAGCAAAAATAAATCAAGATGAGGACAAGGAACATCAAATTATGGAATGGTCTTCAAACACACTGCACTGAGTACAGAACCCCTCACATAAACACACTCCCACAAAAGTTGGAAATACATGTCACTAACTCACTATCACAATGAACCCGTTACAATCCAACAGTAATCTAACACCTGGTGAAGTCCTGCACAATAAACCCAGCTCTGCAGTGGAGTGGCTAAACCCCACTTAAGAATGTCTATACTCCCCAGTCACTGTAGGACAAAAAGAGGTGGAGGAGGAGACCCCAGCTATAGCCACAGAAAATATCAATCAGGGAAATAACCCACCTGGACATGTTTGAAGGAGCGTGAAGCAGAAGGTCCAGAATGCACCTCGACGCATGTTTAGCGTTATAGCTTCGTTAGGAGTCTCAATAATTAATGCTAGAAGCATTATTGTCATTTTTAGGATGGCTATACAGTTAAAGGGGTTTTCCGAGACTTATAAACACCAGCGCCAACGCTGATCAGCCGTTTGAGAAGGCACCAGGGCTTGCAGTAGCATTGCAGACTTCTCTCAGCTTTCCCTAGGCCAAGTGACATCATATTCAGTGTTCTAGCCCCACTGAAGCTGCGATAACAGGCACAGACACCATACAATGTACAGAGCTATTCTTGGTGAGCAGGGAAAAGGCCACAGCGCTGGTGACTTCTCAAACAGCTGGGGATCAGCGGGGGTCCCATGTGTCACAGATATGCCTTTTAAATACTATTGTAGGGGCAGCAGTATTTTTTTCTGCTGGCACTGTATTTTGTGCTGCATTAAGGTATTGCTGGCCCTGACTAATGCTGTTGTCCCTGCCTAGGTTTGTTGCCTACCTTCTGTCAATCTGAACCTACCTACAACATGGGGACGCTCTTAGTTTTATTCCATAGCCACTTAAAGTTCCCAGTCCGCCCCTGAACATGGATGGCCATTTTAGTCTGCAACACACTTGGAATATGGATGACATGCAAAGGGCAAAAACACATACTCTTCATGGACATATTCATGGATGAAATAATGACCGTCTTGTCACTGACACAAACATGTGAAATTCGACCTAGCTATGTTACTATATGGTTTTTCACCTATGCTTTAAAAGCTACGTTCTGTCCTTAAAAAAGCTTTTCTTTTCGTCTTCTGTGACATCTGCAATATCACTCACAAATTTATTAATAAAGAAATGAATAATAAATGAAAAAAACATTCTGTCCCTTTTCCCGTTATTCCAACTATTATATAGCACCCAGGTCACAGTTTATGATGTCTCACACAAAGGAAACATTGTTTTACCCAGAGTAACTTGCAGCAAAAAGTCAGGGTGGTTTAGCACATTTAAAAATGGCGTCTTTTAAATATATTGGACTAATAAAACGTATTATAACGTACAAAGAACATGGCAAAACATAAGAGGGAATGTAAGGAACAGTGTTATTCTTTCTATTGAAGTGGATTTAGTTGAGGTGCTTTTTGCTTTATGAGGCCTCTTAGTAATGCCATAACCTTGTGTCACATCGCTGATTCAAATGTGTTATGATTTCTGGGATATAAGTTGAACAATTCAAGCTTTAGAACAATCTGGAAATACAATTACCAAACCTCGGATCTGAATCTCACACCTCGGCCTGGGAAAGAAACCGAAAAAGCAGAGCTGTAGTGCTAGAACCTGTTAAGCTCGGATAACAATTTTTTTCTCTCCCGAGTGACACAAATCTCAGAATACTTTGGCTCAGTTTCTACAAGGAGGGGGGGAAAAAAGGTGAACTGAAAAAATCTGTTTACTTTCTCGGCTGTTCTCATAGTTAGAGAATTCCCTAACTTTGGAAAAGTTAGTCTCCAACAGAGGAAACCATGGTGATTTTTTTTTTTTGCTAGAACCAGATGTTTGCATAATGGTGCTGAAAAGAGGAGGCCTCACCCCAAGCAAGATGAACAGATACTGATACATAACCCTCCATATGATGGCATCCCACCAAATCCCTGTGTCAGACATACGTGATACACCCACAACATTAAAACTCATTCTCCTTAGTTGGACATTACATTTAAGACTGCTTTCTATTAAGAGTTTTTAGGACCTTATCTATGCTGGTTTCTGAAAATCACACTGTTTGTCCTTGATTGTCAACGCAAGTTACAGTTAAGGGTATATTAGACTGCAAGATTTTATGACAGATGATCGCTAATGAGCATTTTTATGAATGCTCGTTAGCGATCATCTGGTAATCTAATACTGCCTTCAAATGCCCAATGAACGAGCAAACGTTTGTTCATTGGGCAATTGTAATTTTCAAGCATGCTTAAAAATCACAATGGTGCCGGAGGCCCCTACATGGGGACGAGCGATGGCATAACGCTCCTTCCTCCTCATGCCATGGAGGAAGTATTTTTTTACTTAAGTGCAAAATAAGAGTTGTAGTTCAACCAACAATAATCTGTATACAGTGCAAATCCTTTTCCCAGGTATGGAGGCTGGCAAAGTGGCAAATAATGTCATTCTTGGTATGCTATCTTTCCAAAATCTCTCTAGAATCTCTGGCTAGCAACTGCAATCTGGCAATTGTGGCTGTAGTTTCCAGTGAGTGATTTTAGAGGCACATCTGGACATGGTTAAGTATGATAGGTGTCTTCACTGTAGTTCCTCACAAGCAACAAAGTCTAAATAGCTGTAATCATAGGTTACCTTGCTTACCTGTAAGCTTGATTATGCAGATTCTGAGATCTTTCCTTCCTCCCTCCTCACTCTCCCCCTCGAAACAGGAAGTCGGACCAGCTCTCTCCTGCTAAGAGGGGAGGAACAGGGTGGTTAAAGCAGCTTTGTCACCAGGATGAACCCTATCAAACCAGACATACTGCCTGGTAGAGCTCATCATACTGATTAAAATGACCCCTTCCTTTTGTCTGTATAATAAACAGCTGGAGAGATATCTGTGTTTTATTCATATGCAAATGAAAAGTTTGAGCACCAGGAGGCAGGGCTGAATCCTTTGACCACTGCTTTGTAAAAAACCCTGTGCTCTGCACACTCCCCCTCCCCTTGATTGGCAGGCTAAGACATGTTGAGGGTAGAGCTGGATCCTAGCATTTACATATCATTTACACTATGTACTATAGCTTCACCACACTAAGATCTGCTTAGAAAGCTAATTTACATATTACTGCTTTATTTACCAGCACAATATATGATTATAAAGACACCAGTAATATGTGTTAGCTTAAGCATATTAAAAACAAGTTTATGGTTTTGTATGTTTTGATCGCAGGTTTGAATCCTGGAAAAGACTTCTAGTTTTTTTCTTCAGATATTTTTTTTCTTTCACATTTGACCCATAATAAAAGTCTATGTCTATCATATCCAGAATAATGCTTTTAGGCTTAAAAGGCTAATGTATATTGCTGGTTTCTTTATAATAATATATTGTGCCTGTGAATAAACCAGTAACAGGTTTTAGGTATCTAAGAAAAAAAAGATCGAAATATAGTAAGGCCTTTTATTGTTATGATATGATTGTATATTATTTATTATATTATAGCTTTTTATTATGGGTTAAATGAGAGCGAAAAAAATAACAGAACAAAAAGTTTATGTAAACCTTTTCAGAGCACAGGGGGTGTTACAAAGCAGTGCTCAAAGGATTCAGCCCTGCCTCCTGTTGCTCACTTCTCATTTGCATATGAATAAAACACAGATATCTCTGCAGCTGTTTATTATACAGACAAAAGAAAGTTTTAGCTTTAATCCGTTTTAATCAGTATGATGAGCTCTACCAGGCAGTATGCTACAGTGTCCTCATGTGTGATGCTTTGATGGATAGGTCCTCATTGGGGCATCTCATCACCTGTTTGCTTTTTTCTTTAAAATAACAGTCAAGTTGTTAGTAATAGAGGTGGGAATGTGAAAAATTCTGTCCCTTCATGTAAAAGAAAGTGATTGACATTACAAATGTTTGCTTAGAAAATCCATTTTCAAATCTGCTATTACTAAATTCTGAGTTAATAGATGTCACGGTCTCTAACGTGGCAGGTGGCAGAAGATCTTAGAGGCTGGCTGCACGTGATGTGATCTGACAGCCTCTTTGGTTTCACTGGTTTCAGTGTGGTTGCTGGTAATGACCACACCCCTTGTCTCAGGTGTAGCTTAGTGGTCATTCCAACTCCCCTATTTAGTCTGTCTTCACCCATCATGCTATGCGGTTGATAGCTTCAGTTTGGTATTGGAAGTGCTGGTGTGTGGTCCTCTTCTGAGTTCCTGCTTGTCCATTTGCTTCAGAAGTTAAGTGTTACTTCCCTTTTCTATTTTGTTGTTTCCCCTCTGTCTTTTGTTACTAGGCCTCAGGGAGATGCTTGTTCTTTCATATTGGAAGGAAAAGGCCGTCTCAAGCCTAGACACTACTCCAGGGAAATTCAGGGTTTCCAGGGTCTCAGGTTCCTGTGTATGAACATTCCTACCCTCAAGGTCTGTTCATATGGATAGGAGTCAGGGCTAGGATTAGAGTTTCCATAGGTGGTGTCCATTTCCCTTTCCCTAGCTTTGAGGGCTAGTTCCTTTTCCCTTCCCTCCTGTTGTCGGTGTGGTGTTCCCTCCCACATCACTACGTGACAATAGAAGAGGCTCCTTCAGTCAGAATCCTTATTTCTACCTAGAGTGGAAAGTCACTAGAAAGGCAATATGGAAGATTTACTAATCTTTTCTAAGGTAACCAAAAGGCCCCTTTAGATTGGTCAATGAAGCATTTAGATGGGTCAAGGAGCATTCCTAGGAACATTCAATCATAATGATGCAACGGCCCGGTTCAGCGTCTGGGGTATCCCTCGCCCCTTAGGAGGTTTCTACAAAATAAGTTACTCCTATAGAGCAAGTAATCGTGATGCCAGCTGCGGTTAAGCAGCAGAAGCTCAAGGCTCCCTTTGTAGATGGTAATGTTGGTACCCAGAGGTAGGATTGCCAGAGTGGTGCAGGGTTGCCTACAATCTCTGTAGATGTTATATACATGTGTCATGGTGTTCCTACCTGGATATCCGTGGATCCCAGACTTGGCCGTCCGAAGCAGTGCAAAAGGGTAGTTAACTTGGATAGTGTAGAAATAAAGTTGAGTCCAGACTTGGTTGTATGGAAGTTCAACAGTTGCTTTACTTTGCATAAACGATAATCCAAACAATTGGTTTCCAGCAAGGACTATGGCAGGCAAATACTTCTGCAAAACAAACTTCTCTCTGCTGAATCTGTAGTGTACTCTCTCAGCTCTGCTATGTTAGCAATATTAAATAGAAGTACTTTCCTTTCTGCTTGTTGCTGTTGTTCTAAGACTGTCTCTCACTGTGATTCCAGGAACTTCTTGTCCTGGCTGGATTTTATGGAGAGCTCAGGCACGAGCATCTGCTGTTTCTCCCTACAGCATGGCATACAGGAACCAACTGGTTCTCACTAGACCGTACTGTCTCCTCGGTGGAGAGGGTCTAAGAGAGCTGTAAAGCCAGGTTCCACCCTCTGTAAAGTAGCACTGCCAAGTCTGCTGCCACCCGCTGGGGAACCAGGTTATTACATGAACAATACAAAGCCATAAGAAGAAATGCACACTACATGGATGACCTGGAATAAAAGCATAAGATGAAATGGTTATTGCATATACAGACATAAGCAGGGTGTAGAAGTGGTAATGCCACTTGGGGGCGTTACAATAATAGCTCTATGTAAAGGTACTGCCAGTCACCTTATAGACGTTTATTAGGTGAAACCATCATTAAATCACCTAAATCATCATGTCTGGGCAGCAGATAGTACATGTCTGGGTGCAGAACTACAACTCGCAAAAGATTTTACACTAAAGGCTAACTAAGATGGCTAAACTCCGGCACTCCAGCTGTGGTGAAATTACAACTCCCAGCATGCTGCATTCATTTATACGGAGATCTGAGAATAGCCAAGAAAGTGTACATCTTATAAGTCATAGTTTTACCACAGCTGGAGTGACGGATGTTAGCCATCACAGCACTAAAGCAAAAGAGCTACATTCTGGAGACCACTAGTCGAGTCTGTAAACACAATTAGAGTAAATACAGTATGGGTAATGGGCAGTAGAAATGGCCTTGCGGTTCTCCCGGCGGTCGTTTTGCAAAGAACTTTGCGTGTTCGCGATTCGCTGAACATGCGAACATATGGCAATATCCGCTGGCGCCATATTCTTTTGCATTGCGCCGAACTGTGACCCATAACACATCCATCAGGTGGGACAGGACAGCCAATTGAGACGATTCAGCACATGGACACACCCCCACCCTATAAAAGCACCCGATCTGGCAGACATTTAACATTCTGTGTTTTGCCAGTGTAGGGAGAGGTTGCTTTGTGGAGCAGGGACAGGCTGTTAGGGACACCAAACGCTAGCTAATAGGGCCACAAAAGTCCTTTTAAGGACTGGAATAGGTGTGCTATTGATAGGTGTAATATACTGAGGGGTGTGATATACTTATAATACACTTTCTAACATAGAAAGTATATTATAGTGCATTTGTATTGTGCAGTAGTCGTGTGCGGTTCTGCTGTGAAATTGCAGCTATATAGAGGGAGAAGCGCTATTGGAACAACTATTTGCAACGGGTGAGATATACCTGTTGTCCCCAAAAAAAACAGATTGAAGGGTGTGATATACCTTCTTCCACAAAATACAGATTGAGGGCTGCGATATACCTGTTTCCCCAAATAAACAGGGTGGTGTCATATAACTGTTGTGGCAAAAAAAATAATTGAGGGGTGTGATATACCTGCTTCCACAAAATACTGATTAAGGGGTTCGATATACCTGTTTCCACCAAATATTGATTGAGGCCTGCGATATACCTGCTTCCACAAAATACTGATTAAGGGGTTCGATATACCTGCTTCCACAAAATACTGATTGAAGGCTGCGATATACCTGCTTCCACAAAATACTGATTAAGGGTTTCGATATAGCTGTTTCCACCAAATATTGATTAAGGCCTGCAATATACCTCCTTCCACAAAATACTGATTAAGGGGTTCGATATACCTGCTTCCACCAAATATTGATTGAGGCCTGCGATATACCTGCTTCCACAAAATACTGATTAAGGGGTTTGATATACCTGCTTCCACAAAATATTGATTGAGGCTTACGAGATACCTGCTTCCACAAAATACTGATTAAGGGGTTCGATATATCTGTTTCCACCAAATATTGATTGAGGCCCGCGATATACCTGCTTTCACAAAATACTGATTAAAGGGGTACGATATACCTGTTTCCAACAAATATTGATTGTGGTCTGCGATATACCTGCTTCCACAAAATACAGATTAAGGGGTTTGATATACCTGCTTCCTGTCACGGTGCAGGGTTCCAAAAGGCGGGGACAGCCGGGGCACGCCCGCGTTATCAGCGCCCCTGGCATCCCCCGTTCCCGGGGTAACCACACTAGGGCTGAGTGCCGAGCGGCTCCACTAGCGCTCAATTTAAACAGAAAATCTGCTGGCCACAGATTGCCTGTTATTGAGGTCCTTCCTGCGATTATACTTACCTGGTTTGTTTGTCTCCTGCTTGTGTTGTGACTACCCATCTGTCTTATCCCTTGGTCTTGGCGTTCCCTCCTGGTTTTGACTTCAGCTTCTCCTGACGATCCTCCGCTTTCTCCTCTGGTACCTCGCTGCTCTCTTGGTTTCTGACTCGGCTCGTTTGACTTCTCTGTTGTATGTCTTGTCTGTCTTTCCTGCACTTATTCTAGTTGAGGGTTTGTCGACCAGTTGTCCCTTGTCACTAGGACTTGTGAGGCAAGTAGGCAGGGATAAGGGTGCGGGTGGAGCTCAGTGGTGTGCGTGTGTGTCAGAATAACAGGCCCAATTTACCACTTTTACCATGAATCCTTTGGTTACCCTGACGGAGCATGTTTCTAATTTGACTCAGATGGTTCAGGAGTTGGGGGAGAAACTCCATTTACAGGAGTCAGGACAGAGTTCCTCCACTCCTCGTTCACCTATTCATCATATGGAGCCTTAAGATAAAGCTTCCAGAACCATTTTCTGGTGACCGTAAAGTTTCTTTCTTTCAAAGAAAACTGTAAGCTTTATTTCAGATTATGCCCTTTGTCATCTGGCTCTGAGAGCCAACGAGTGGGCATAGTTATCTCCCGACTACAGGGGGACCCCCAGGATTTGGCTTTTTCCTTTCCTTCTGACGCTAGTTGTCTCAGTTCTGTCAGGCTCTGGGAATTTTATATGATAAACCTGACAGGGCCATGGTAGCTGAAACCGCTCTTAAGGCTTTGGTAAAGGGAGATCAACCTGCAGAAGAGTATTGCAACCAGTTCAGAAGATGGTGTGTTCCCTCCGGCTGGAATGAACCAGCCCTTAAAAGCCAGTTCAGGTCAGGCTTGTCCGAGAATCTTAAAGACCTATTAGTTAACTACCAGCTTCCTGAGACATTGGAGGAGACTATGACACTCGCCATTCAACTTGACAGACGTGTTAGAGAGAGACGGCAGGAATGTTTGCTTTTTCCCCAGGAGGTGGTCCAGCCAGAGGTCTGTCCTATAAGCAGAGCCGATCTTCTGAGGAACCCATGCAGGTTGGGCTGACACGTAGAGATCAGTGTCACCGACGTGGGGCTTGTTTCTATTGTGGAGACTCGGACTATTGGATTAACCAGTGCTCCAAGAAGCCTTCCTCCGGTAAATAAACCAAGCCGGGGGAGCCTAAGAACCAGGTATATCCAAACGTGGTCAAGAGTAAGTTATTAGTACCTATTACTATCTCCATGGGAAATAACAAATGTTCAGGTAATGCTTTTATCGACTCTGGTTCTGCTGCCAACTTTATTGATCATAAATTTGCACTAGGGTTGGGCTTTCCGATTTTGACACTTCCCACTCCCATCCACATCATGGCTATCGATTCCACCCCCCTGGTGGGTGGTACCGTGAAGTATTTCACCTCTGAGATATCCTTGACTGTGGGGATGTGTCACTCTGAAATATGCTCCCTGTTAGTTCTTGAAAACTTACCAGTAGAGGTAGTACTGGGGATGCCTTGGTGTCACACCGGTGACAGGTTTTAGAAGGTCTGAAAGATTATCTGCACATTAGTTATCTGACAGCCTCTTTTGATTTTGGTTTCACTTTGTCTGTGTGTTGCTTGTATGTCCACACCTCCTGTTCAGGTGTGGATCATGTGAACTTTATCTCCCCCTATTTAGTCTGACTTTACCCATCACTCCTTGCTCTGGATAGCTTCATTTGGTTTTTGGAAGAGCTGGAGTGTGGTTCTAGTTAAAGTCCAGTTCATCCATCATCCATCAGCCTCAGAAGTAAAGTGTTCCGTGTTGTATTTTGTATTCAATACTCCCTCCCGTTGATTTTCTGTACTGGGGGCTTCCTGGTTCTCTAAAATTGATTTGAATGGGGCATATAACTTAATTCGAATTAAGGAGGGAGACGAGTGGAAGACAGCTTTCAATACTCCAGTTGGACACTTCAAATATCTTGCAAAGAAAATCCAAAAAAGGGGGTCAGTCAGCACATACCAAACCGCAGTAGCACATTGCTATGGCAGGGAACAACATTAAAAGACAGAAACATGCAATGCGACAATAAACTGCAATATAGAGTACAAAATTGCATAATAATAACAAGTGCTACACTATAAGTGCGAGATACTTGGCAAATCGTTTTGTACAAAATTATTTGAGCCCGTCTGCCGAGCGTCAAGGCGATCTCTGTTAGGTTCCACGTTCCTGCATTGGATACTACCTGTTAGGTGCCATGACGGCTACCACACACTTCAGGGAGTGCAGGTTACACAGCAGGCCCACTCCACGACACCACCGGCGCCAAACGGCTACCAAGGATTGCAGTGAGAGTCCACAAACTATCTCACTCCTGGTGCCATGGCTTCAGTGAGTGAGGGGGAGCAGGCCTGACTATGTACTAACACTAATTAAAATCAGCCTATAGGGCAGACAGGATGGTCAGGAGTGCATGAGTGCTACACTATAAGTGCGAGATACTTGGCAAATCGTTTTGTACAAAATTATTTGAGCCCGTCTGCCGAGCGTCAAGGCGATCTCTGTTAGACGGGTTCAAATAATTTTGTACAAAACGATTTGCCAAGTATCTCGCACTTATAGTGTAGCACTTGTTATTATTATGCAATTTTGTACTCTATATTGCAGTTTATTGTCGCATTGCATGTTTCTGTCTTTTAATGTTGTTCCCTGCCATAGCAATGTGCTACTGCGGTTTGGAATGTGCTGACTGACCCCCTTTTTTGGATTTTCTTTGCAGTTTGTACTGGAGGTGTGGCTGCCTCCTCAGTCATGCACTCCTGACCATCCTGTCTGCCCTATAGGCTGATTTTAATTAGTGTTAGTACATAGTCAGGCCTGCTCCCCCTCACTCACTGAAGCCATGGCACCAGGAGTGAGATAGTTTGTGGACTCTCACTGCAATCCTTGGTAGCCGGTGGTGTCGTGGAGTGGGCCTGCTGTGTAACCTGCACTCCCTGAAGTGTGTGGTAGCCGTCATGGCACCTAACAGGTAGTATCCAATGCAGGAACGTGGAACCTACACTCCCTGAAGTGTATGGTAGCCGTCATGGCACCTAACAGGTAGAATTTAGTGTAGGAACCCGTCTAACAGAGATCGCCTTGACGCTCGGCAGACGGGCTCAAATAATTTTGTACAAAACGATTTGCCAAGTATCTCGCACTTATAGTGTAGCACTTGTTATTATTATGCAATTTTGTACTCTATATTGCAGTTTATTGTCGCATTGCATGTTTCTGACTTCAAATATCTTGTAATGCCTTTTGGACTCAGCAATGCACCAGCAGTGTTCCAAAATTTTATGAATGAGATTTTCAGAGAATTCTTGGGAAAATTTGTTTACCTTGATGATGTTTTGATTTTTTTCCCTGATCTTGAGAGTCATGTGCTGCATGTTAAACAAGTGTTGGAGATTTTGAGGAAGAATCAATTGGCTGTCAAACAGGAGAAATGTGTTTTTGGGGTTCAAGAGATATTATATCTCGGGTATGTGCTCACTCCTCACGCCTTTAAAATGGATCCTAGCAAGGTATTAGCAATTATGGATTGGGTGTCACCGCCAGTTCTGTGAGAAGATCTGGCAGACGTTTTTCTCTACCTCTTGTATGATGTTCTTTGTTTTGGTTTCACTTTCTCATCTCCTTTCCTTCTGCCAGGTGTCAATTATTTCGACTAATCGTCTTCCTTTATAATCCCTGCCATACTGCCTCACTTTGTGGTTTATACTACTTCCTGGAAGAGGTGTTCACTGCTGGAGGCTGCTTCTGCTGTTTGTACAGATAAGTCTTTTACTTTATTGTGTTTCCTTGCTGGTGTAGTACAGTTGATATGAACCACATGAAGTTTCACCAAATATCCAGTCTGCAGGTTTGCAATAGGGTCATACCAATATACAGGAGCTGCAGCAATGAGCACTTGTTAAATATAGTTCCATATATTCATAAGCTGTTAACAGAGAGTCAGGACATGCTAAATAAACCTCTTCAAATGTGCTATTAGATAACTGAGACAGAGTCTTTACAGTGGACTCTTCCAGAAAGCCCCCTGTGTATTCTGCTACTTGGTTTGGTCTCCTCAGTGCAGACATTTACTGTGAAGGAGGTAGGATCTCTGTCTAAGTTCTCTAAAGCTAAAGTTCATTTATCTGTTGTAAAAAGTTATGATATATACCCATAATAGTTCTGTAGAATGTAAAGAGGTGACTGTATGTTTTTTTAGCAGCCTTGAAGCCCCGCAGCACATGCTAGGCTGAGTAGATGATGTAGAGTTAGAGAGCCATGTGCTCTTCCTAAAATGGCTGTAAGACATGCTGTATTCTAGGTCACCCTGCTGCAATATCTTTGTAAATGATTTTCTCATGTTCATTTTTCTGTATGCTTTGTTATATCCTGTAACACGTATGTGGGAATGTAATATAATGACTGCCTGTTATGATATAGGTGGGCTGGTGACCTGGCTGTATACCACATAGTGGCAGTGTTTCCCTGTTGTATTACAGGTATGTTGCTGTTATCTTCATATACTTGTTCAATGTAAAATCCACTATACGATCACTGTTTTATAATATATTTAGAGTGCAGACATTTACTGTGAAGGAGGTGGGCTGGTGACCTGGCTGTATACCACATAGTGGCAGTGTTTCCCTGTTGTATAACAGGCATTTACTGTGAAGGAGGCTCCAGCCAAGTGCACTCCACCTCAATAAAGCTTTAAACCACAGAAGACCTGAGTGTCGTCCCTTAGAGTCCACTTAGAGTTTATGCCTAGAGGAGCTTGTGACCGAGTGAGTGTCAAAGCTGGAGGTGTCGCAGATGGTGCAAGGAAAAGAGGGTTACACTGGCTTGATTCTAGGTGACCCTGATTCCGTCCGTATTAAGTGCAGGGAGCCGGTGGTCATGTCCCCTCACTATTATAGGATTTTCAGGTGTCACACAGTATTAGGTACGCGGGCATGCAATCGTCTACTATACAGACCATTGCATGTGCATAGCAGTCAGGGAGAGCTCTTAGGGTTTTATAGGGCTCACCTATAAGCTCCTTAGTTTGGGATCAAGCCAGTCGCTCGTTTATTTATATGTTCCAGCTATCTGCTAACTTCATCCGTGACATTATAAACCGCCATAACCGTCTTAAGCATGGATCCGGTTTCAGCCTTGATTGACTGCATGCAAGGTCATTCGCTGGAGGTAGCAGATCTCCGTAAAACTGTGTCTCAGTTTCAGGAGACCGGTTCTGCTGGCGTTCATGGAGTTTGTTCCGAGCCTAAGATCTCGCTCCTATATACGTTCCCCAGGGGTAGTGAGAATTTTGTTCGCTTTAGAGAGGCTTGCAAACTCCATTTTCGCCTACTTCCCCATTCCTCTGGTGATGAGGAGCAGAGGGTGGGGATCATCATCTTGCTGCTCAGGAATAACGCTCAGTCTTGGGCCTTTTTGCTGCCGGTGGGGGCACGGCCCCTCCAATCGGTGGATGAATTTTTTGTAGCCCTGGGGCAGATATATAATGACCCGGATCGTATTGCTCTGGCTGAATCTAAACTGCTTCTTTTATGCCAGGGTAAACAGTCCGCAGAGATATATTGATCTGAATTTCGGAGATGGGCAGCTGATACTGGTTTGAATGATGCTGCACTCCAAAGTCAATTTTGCCATGGTCTTTCGGAAAGATTGAAAGATGCATTCGCTTTTCATGAGAGACCAGCGTCGTTAGAGTCAGCCATGTCTCTAGCTGTTCATATTGACAGGCGTCTTAGAGAGAGAGGAGACTACTCTTTCCTGTCATATTCAGCCCAAGGACAGTGGGGCTGTCTCATTCAGTGCGCAGGGGTCTCAGTCTGTCTCAATCCCCACTGAGGAGGAGGCCATGCAGCTGGGTTTGCTTGCCTCTGATAGTAGAGGATTCAGCTCTCAGAGGAGGATTTGTTTCTGTTGTGGGGGTATAAATCATTTGGCTAAGGTTTGCCCCTCTAGGAAATTCATGGCGTTTTCTGAGGGTAATAAAAACAAAACAAAAAAAACTCAAAAAACTTTCTATTTGCTACTATTTACAAGGTTGATGCGGAAATTGAAGGTTTGCCGTTTGCTTGTAGTTCCCGTTTTCTCCTACCTGCCAGGGTGGCGCTAGACAGCAAGAACATTGTTTGTGAGATTTTTGTTGATAGTGGAGCAGCTGTCAATCTCATTGATAATCAATTTGCAACAACGCATGGTTTCCAGGTATGCACTTTGGAAAAGGATATACCTGTTTTTGCTATCGATTCCGCTCCACTTTCTCAAAGATCGTTAAAGGGCATAGTTCCTAATATCCGTTTGACTGTGGGTGACGCTCATGTATGAGGATATGTCATGTTTCATCTTACTCCTCTAGTGTTGGGGCTACCCTGGCTCACTAAACATAACCCCACCATTGATTGGCAAGCAAGGCAAATAAATGGTTGGAGTGAGTTTTGCAGAGAGAATTGCCTCACGGCGTCTCTTTCAGAGGTTTCTACCAAGACTGTGCCATCTTTTCTCTCTGAATTTTCGGATGTGTTTTCCGAGAGTGGTGTCCAGGAGTTGCCCCCTCACCGGGAGTACGACTGCCCTATTAATCTCATCCCAGGCGCCAAGCTGCCAAAATCACGACTATACAATCTCTCCCAACCTGAAAGAGTCGCTATGCGTACTTATATCTCTGAGAGCCTGAGAAAGGGACACATCCGACCCTCGAAGTTACCTGTTGCCGCAGTTTTTTTTTTTGATAAGAAAAAAGATGCTTCTTTAAGACCTTGTCTGGATTTCAGGGAGCTGAACCGTATCATGATTCGTGACCCATATCCGCTTCCTCTGATCCCGGACCTGTTTAACCAGATTGTTGGGGCTAAAGTTTTTTCTAAGTTGGATTTAAGAGGGGCATACAACCTAGTTAGGGTCAGGGAAGGGGACGAATGGAAGACGGCCTTCAATACCCCTGAGGGTCATTTCGAGAATTTGGTTATGAACTTTGATTTGATGAATGCTCCGGCCGTCTTTCAACATTTTGTGAACAGCATTTTTTATCATTTAATGGGGAAATTTGTACTGGTGTATCTAGATGACATTTTGATTTTTCTCCTGATTTCAAGACTCTTTGGGACCACCTATGTCAGGTCTTGCTGATTCTGCGGGAGAATAAATTATACGCTAAACTGGAAAAATGTGTGTTTGCAGTTCCGGAGATTCAATTTCTTGGTTTTCTTCTCTCCGCTTCTGGTTTTCGGATGGACCCTGAGAAGGTCCGCGCTGTGCTTGATTGGGAGCTTCCTGAGAATCAGAAGGCGCTGATGCGGTTTTTGGGTTTTGGCAATTATTACAGAAAGTTCATTTAGAATTTTTCCTCTGTTGTTAAGCCACTCACTGATATGACTAAAAAGGGGGTGGATTTTTCCTCGTGGTCGGTAAATGTGCTTAAAGCCTTTTCTAGTATTAAAGAGTGTTTTGCTTCCGCTCCCATTTTGGTACAACCTGATGTCTCTCTACCTTTTATTGTTGAGGTGGATGCTTCTGAGGTGGGTGTGGGTGCGGTCTTATCTCAGGGTCCCTCTCCTGCCAAATGGCGACCGTGTGCCTTTTTCTCAAGGAAACTATCCTCTGCAGAGATAAATTACGATGTGGGAGATAGGGAGTTGTTGGCCATCAAATTAGCTTTTGAGGAATGGCGCCATTGGTTAGAGGGAGCCAGACACCCTATTACCGTGTTTACCGACCATAAGAATCTGGCCTACTTGGAATCGGCCAAGCGTCTGAACCCGAGACTGGTCAGATGGTCTTTGTTCTTTTCTAGGTTTAATTTTGTTGTTACGTTCCGCCCTGGGGTTAAAAATGTGAAGGCGGATGCCCTATCACGTTGTTTTCCGGGAGGGGGGAACTTTGAAGACCCGGGTCCCATTTTGGCTGAAGGGGTGGTCGTCTCTGCTCTTTATCCTGATTTGGAGCCAGAGGTTCAGGCAGCCTAAGGCAGAAGCTCCTGATATTTGTCCTCCTGGGAGGTTGTTTGTGCCTCTTGCTTTACGACACAAGGTTTTTAAGGAGCACCACGATACTGTCCTTGCTGGCCACCCGGGGAGTAGAGCCACAGTGGATCTCATTGCTCGGAGATTCTGGTGGCCGGCTCTTCATAAGACGGTTGAGGGTTTTGTGGCAGCCTGCGAGACCTGCGCTCGTGCCAAGGTCCCTCATTCACGGCCATCAGGTTCTCTCCTCCCGTTACCCATTCCTTCCCGTCCTTGGACGCATCTGTCAATGGACTTCATTACGGACCTGCCTCGTTCCTCGAGGAAGACTATGATTCTGGTGGTAGTGGACCGTTTTAGCAAAATGGCACATTTCATTCCCTTTCCTGGGTTACCCAATGCTAAGACGCTGGCGCAAGCGTTTGTTTATCATATTGTTAAATTGCATGGCATTCCTTCAGACATCGTTTCTCATAGGGGCACGCAATTTGTTTCCAGATTCTGGAAGGCCTTCTGTTCTCGCTTGGGGGTTCAGTTGTCGTTCTCTTCTGCTTTTCACCCGCAGTCGAATGGTCAGACCGAATGCGTCAATCAGAATCTGGAGACATATCTGCGCTGTTTTGTGGCAGAGAATAAGGAGGATTGGTATTATTTTTTGTCCCTTGCTGAGTTTTCTTTAAATAACCGTCGCCAGGAGTCCTCTGATAAGTCACAATTTTTTGGTGCATATGGGTTTCATCCGCAGTTTGGGACATTCTCTGGAGAGGGGTCTTCTGGTTTACCTGATGAGGAGAGATTTTCCTCGTCTTTGTCCTTTATTTGGCAAAAGATTCAGGGTAATCTGAAGAGGATGAGTGAGAGATATAAGCGTGTGGCGGATAAGAGACGTGTGCCTGGTCCGGACCTGAATGTTGGTGATCTGGTGTGGTTGTCTACAAAGAATATCAAACTGAAGGTTTCCTCCTGGAAGTTGGGTTCTAAGTTTATTGGGCCTTACAAGATCTTGTCTCTCATCAATCCCGTTGCCTTCCGTCTTGATCTTCCTCAGACTTGGAAGATCCATAATGTTTTTCACAAGTCCCTATTAAAACCTTGTGTCCAACTCACTGTAACCCTCCTCTTTGCCCTCCTCCTCCGATTGTTGTGATGGTAATTCTAAATTTCAGGTCTCTAGGATTGTGGATTCTCGCAATTATCCGCGTTCTCTTTCAGTACCTCGTGCATTGGGGAGGATAATGGTCCTGAGGAGAGGATGTGGGTCCCCAGTGGCGGACATAAGGTCACTCGTCTCATCAGGCTTTCCATAGGTCTCCTCCTGAAAAGGTGGGCTCTGAGTGTCCGGAGTCCACCTGTATAGGGAGGGGTACTGTCCACCGGCCAGTTCTGTGAGAAGATCTGGCAGACGTTTTTCTCTACCTCTTGTATGATGTTCTTTGTTTTGGTTTTCACTTTCTCATCTCCTTCCTTCTGCCAGGTGTCACTTATTTTGACTAATCGTCTTCCTTTATAATCCCTCCCATAACTGCCTCACTTTGCGGTTTATACTACTTCTTGGATGAGGTGTTCACTGCTGGAGGGCTGCTTCTGCTGTTTGTACAGATAAGGTCTTTTACTTTATTGTGTTTCCTTGCTGTCTTGATTCTAGGTGACCATGACTCCGTCCGTATTAAGTGCAGGGAGCCGGTGGTCGTGTCCCCTCCTATTATAGGGTTTTCAGGTGTCGCACAGTATTAGGTATGCAGCATGCAATCGTCTACCATACAGACCCCTGCATGTGCATAGCAGTCAGGGAGAGCTCTTAGGTTTTTATAGGGCTCACCTATAAGCTCCTTAGTTTGGGATCAAGCCAGTCGCTCGTTATTTATATGATCCAGCTATCTGCTAACTTCAGATCCGTGACATTGGGTAAGGGCCACGTCCTTAAAGGCCTTACAAGGTTTTTTGGGGTTCGGCGTAATTATTTCGGTAGATTTATAAAGAATTTTTCGGTAATTGCTAGACCCTTGACCGGCCTCACCAAAAAAAGGGGCGGACCTGGATAACTGGTCGGTTGAAGCTACTGAATCATTTGAAACTCTAAAAAAGGCCTTCAGTAGCGCTCCTGTTTTGATTGGGCCGGATCAAGAGAGACCTTTTATTGTGGGAGGTGTATGCCTCCGAGGACCGGAGTAGGGGCGGTCCTCTCAAAGGGGCCCTCTAGTCATACCAATTTAAGGCCTTGCACTCTTCTTTCCAGATATTTTCTCCCACTGAGAGAAAATTATGATGTGGGGAATCGGGAATTGCTAGCCATTAAATTGGCGTTTGAGAAGTGGAGGCATTTTCTTGAAGGGGCTAAACATTGTGTCACCGTTTTCACTGATCATAAAAATCTAATGTTTCTTGAGTCTGCTAAGAGGTTGAATCCCCATCAAGCCAGATGGGCGTTGTTTTTTACACGTTTTAATTTCTCCATCACTTTCAGGCCAGGAAGTAAGAACATGAAGGCAGATGCATTGTCTCTGAGTTTTTGTGCTTTTCAGCCTACGGACGCACCGCCTGCAACCATACTGCCAGCTAATGTATTTTTAGCAGCCTTGTCCCAAGATCTTACAGATCTTATTAAGGCAGAACAACATTTGGGCCCGGCACCCACACCAACAGATAAGTTGTTTGTCCCTGAACAATTCCGTCTCCGGCTGTTGGGTTAGTGTCATGATTGAGTTTTTTGTGGACATCCTGGTATCGAGAGTACTAAAGAGCTGGCATCAAGGTCTTACTGGTGGCCCACCCTATTCAAGGATGTCAAGTCCTATGTGTCGGCCTGCGAGGTTTGTGCCAAATCTAAAACCCCTAGAACTCGCCCTGCTGGTGAGTTGCGACCCCTACCCATTCTCAGTAGACCCTGGTCTCATATTTCTATGGATTTCATCACGGACCTGCTACTTGCGGTGGTTTGGGTAGTAGTCGATAGGTTCAGCAAGATGGTACATTTTATTCCTCTTTCTAAGCTTCCTAATGCTAAAACTCGGGCCTCTGTATTTGTAGAGCAAATTGTACGTTTGCACAGTATTACCAAGAACATTGTATCTGATAGGGGTGTCAAGTTTGTGTGTAGATTTTGGAGAGCCTTCTGTCAGAGGTGCCAAATCTCATTGTCTTCCTCGTCTGCCTATCATCCTGAGAGTAACGGGCAGACTGACAACTTAATCAGTCAATGGAACAGATCTCAGGTCATACGTCTCCGATGACCACAATTATGGGTAAGTACCTTCTTTATCAGAATTTGCGATAAACAACCATGTTAATTCTCTGCTGGTGTCTCCCCATACTTTAGTAATTACGGTTTCCATCCTCGTTTTCATTCTGGGTTCATACCGTCTTCGTCGTCTAACCCCGAGGCGGATAAGGTCTCTGTCAGAACTGTGCACAGTTTGGGCTCAGGTTTCAGTCGAACCTATAAAAAGCCTCAAAACAATCAAAAAATCGAAGCAAATAAGAAACATTCTAAGGGGATGGGATTTTCAGGTTGGGGAGAAGGTGTGGCTATCTTCAAAAAATTTGCCTCTTAAGGTGGCCTTCAAAAAGTTTGACCTCGCTTTATAGGTCCGAACGAGATTACAGAGGTAATTAACCCAGTATCTTTTAGGTTGAAACTGCCCGAGTCTTTCCACATCCATGACGTCTTCCACAAATCTCTGCTTAAAAGACATATTGCACCTGTTGTTCCTTCACAGTCCGCTCCGCTGCCGGTCCTGGTTAATGATTCCGTGGAGTTTGTGGTTTCCAAGATATTTGATGTTAGGAGAGGAAAGGCTATGGACCGGAGGAAAGGTCCTGGGTACCAGCTAGGGATGTTCATGCCTCTAGACTTGTTAAAAAATCTCATGTGGAACATCGCCTGGGGCCTTGGGTCCGGTGGCCCCGCGTAAAAGGGGGGTTACTGTCACGGTGCTCTCTGTGCAGGCTTCCAGAAAGCGGGAGCGGCCGGGCCGCGCCCACGTCATCAGCACGCCCCGGCGTCACCCGTTCCCGGGGTAACCGCTCTAGGGCTGAGTGCCTAGCTGCTCACTCGGGGCTCGGCTGTATTGGAACTCAGGAGTCATGTGACGCTGGCCCCGTCACATGACTCCACTCTGCTGGCCACAGATTGCCTGTTATTGAGGTCCTTCCTGCAATTATACTTACCTGGTTTGTTTGTCTCCTGCTTGTGTTGTGACTACCCATCTGTCTTATGCCTTGGTCTTGGCGTTCCCTCCTGGTTTTGACTTCGGCTTCTCCTGACGATCCTCCGCTTGCTCCTCTGGTACCTTGCTGCTCTCTTGGTTTCTGACTCGGCTCGTTTGACTTCTCTGTTGTATGTCTTGTCTGTCTTCCCTGCACTTGTTCTAGTTGAGGGTTTGTCGACCAGTTGTCCCTTGTCACTAGGACTTGCGAGGCAAGTAGGCAGTGATAGGCGTGCGGGTGGAGCTCAGTGGTCACTTCCCCACCCCTGTGTGTGTGACACTTCCACAAAATACCGATTTTACCAGAGATTTTCCTGGCCATTTTAGAAGATCTTACATGGCCATGGTTCGCCTTGCTGATTTGTGACAGCCCGACGCGTTTGAACTCCACCTTGTATATGATTGATAGGCTGCTCCAGCAGCAACGTGCCGCTAACGACTACCTGTACGAACTCTGCAGCAGGACAGGTTCTGGGGAGCTTGGTTTCTTTTCACCACGCCAGTGGCTGCTCATGCGCGATGCATGCAGACTTCTGCGTCCATTTGATGAGATCACCAAACTGGTCAGTCGCAGCCAGGGCGCTATCAGTGACATCGTGCCTTACACCTTCTTTCTGGAGCGTGCATTGCGTAGTTTCGTTGATCAAGCCTTCGAGGAGCAGGAGCTGGAAGATGAGAAAGTCGCAATGCTGAATGAATTCCCATCTGAGACAAGTCAGCAGGAGTCTGAAGAGGAGTCAGAGGAGGATGGTGGCTGGGGGCAGGAGGAGCAAGAAGAGCAGGCTTTGAGGGGGACTTTAAATTTTTCGGGGATACCTGTTGTTGTCCGTGGCTGGGGAGAGGAGATTGAGGACGACATTCTCCTGGTGTAATGACCAGCGTCACGCAAAGGGAAATGGGAAGGCCCTGTCCAAGGGAGAGGGAAAGGTGGTGACCCCTGACTCACCTTGCAGCTGGCACCTGACTGCCCTGACGTCCCTAGACGGGTTCCTCACCCGTACGCCGATCACGTGCCTAAACCCTGGCTTTCCCTAAGATGAGCCCTATGTAGTGAACGGGGCGGTAGGATCACTAGTCCGCACCACTGACACTAAAGGGAAACACCAAGGAGAGGACAGACAATACAGACAAACATATAATCCCAGGTGGGCGACAACAGCAGACCACAAAGGCCCAACAGGGATCCGGAGGGTAACGCTCTGGAACAACAACCAGGGATCACAGCTACACAGCTCCAGTGGGTCAGTATAGAAGTCCAGGCAGGAAGCTCTATATCTGGCAACCAGAGAAGTGAGAGATGGGAATATAAGGAGGTTGGGAGTGCTGGACAAGAAACAGCTGAGGAGAAGGAGCTACGGATCCCTGAGTGAGCCAAAAAGGGTTGCAAGGCAATCCCAGAAAGCTACCATAAAGAAACAGCACAATCTTTCTACATAGAGCGCGCAGCCACCCGCTGCGACTTCCTGGCCCCGGGTATAATGGAGTCAGGCGTGGCTCTTGACACCCTCGTGACACCTGGGCGATGAGCAGGAACCAGGACGCTTCACCGCTTCCAATTTAGTGCAAATGGGGGCCTTCATGCTCCAGTGTTTGAAGAGGGCATAAAGGGCAAGGACTAGTACTGGGTATCCTGATATAGTGTAGCTGATAGGTTCCAGTGCAGGATGTTAGGAAGTGTGATAGGGAGATTCACAGAATAAAGTGGTCTTACAAAGCAGGAGATGCTCCAAACCCCCTATGCTGTAGCACACTTCCATCCGGGGGAGCAAATCCTGCACATGTGATAAGTTGCCGACAGCAATCCCCAGCAGTCATGTATACAATGGAGTGTGATAGGGAGGGATTACTGTGCTTTAATAGGGTTTGTGTTTAGTGTGCTATTTTAAGAATTACTTTGCTAGTGTTTAGTGTCACTGTCTTTCGCTGTTTTCCTTAAAAAAAAAAAATCTGTTTCTGTCCGTTTTTCTGTTACTGTCTTAGGGTTTAGTGTGCTAGTTTTGGAATTACTGTGCTAGGGAGGGATTAGTGTCACCGTCTTTCCTCTTTGAAAAAAAAAATACAAAAAATAAAACACATTTGCTGTCTGTTATTCTAAATTACTATTTTATTTGATTTTTGTCCCAAACCCAATAAAGTTATTCCCAAAGTCCCTCCTTATTTTTTTTTATTTTGCCTCTAATTTATTTTTGGGCAGATCATGAGTGGACGTGGGCATGCCGGCAACCGTGGTCGTGGTAGGGGAGTTGGTTCCAGTGCTGGACTGCTGCCAGCATGGGACTGCTCCTCTAACCACGGAGGGGCGGGCGCAACTGGCAGGGGCGTCCACTTCATCCGAGATTCTTTTTTGGCCATGTCAGCCGCCCAATTTTGTCTCAGGATGCCGAGGCAGTGGGATCTTTTGTGACACAAGCCAGTGGCCCAGAGTCCTCTGCACCGGCTCAGAGCAGCAGCAGCAGCTCTCTGCCTCCTGCAGGACTATCCCCCATCCCGCAAGACTCGTCCCTGCTGCTGCTTGACAACGACAATGACATCCTGGGGAAGGTAATGCAGGCGAGTGAGCTGCAGCTGGGTCTGGATGGTCAGGACCTTTTGGAAGGGATGGAGGAGGAGGAGGTACCGCCCGTCAGTACCCCAGTGACATCCTTTCAACTGGTGTGGGTGGTTTCAGCCACAGAATCCCGCACCTAGTTAGATCGAGGTGTCAGCGGGGGGGACAGCAGAGCTGTCCCCTCAGTCCACCACTGGTCGACCTTGGGTCTGACAAGCTATGTGTAGGCCTTATACTACACCGTTACCAATTACCTGCTGCTGCTGCTGCCTGTCCTGATCCTGAAGTTTTTGGCCAAGCTATGTTTAGGCCTTATACTCGACCATTACCATGTACATGCTGCTAATGCTGTTTGTCCTTATCCTGATGAGTTTGACCCTGGACTAAAGGGGCCTTACTGCAACCTTATTGGTTAAAATTACACCAAAACCTAACAATACAAAAAAACGGAAGCACACGTTAGAACAGAAAAAAACTATTTATTAACAAAAATGGCTCTAAGGCAACTTTTTTAAAAGGTTGTGCAGGTCCAACATCTTATTCATCCGTTTGCGGTGCAGCTCCTCCAACTTCTGCACCTGCTCTCGTATTTCCTTTATGGCTGCATCATGTTCCTGCTGCAGCTGCCTCATTTTTTGTACTGTTAGTTATTTAAACAAAATATGAAACTTACTTGCAATTCAGATTAAGAGGCATGGATACATAATTATATTGCTGTGTGCACATATTTACCCTCCTGGTGGGGGCTGGTGACATCCTCCTCCTCATCTGGAGCTGGGGGGGGGGGGAATCCGGCTACCAAAAGGGTCTGGCCTCCTCCACCTCCACCTCTTCGTCCACATCAGGTGGGAGTGGTGCATCCTGCTGTGGCTGGGAGGGTCCAGCCTGCTCTCCCTCCTCCTCCTCGGCGGACACCTCCACCACCTCCATCTCGTCTGTCGACGACCTGCGGCGGACGGAGGGAACGGGAACACCTGTAATCACACAATGTTCAGAATTTAGACAAACAACTCAGAACTCCTAACAAATGCAAATTAAGTGGGGGATGTATCTAATGTAATGATGGATGGGGCCTTTTACTCGAATACAGAATGATGATTGCAGTTTATGTATATACACACACACACGTATATATATTTATGTGTGTGTGAAATGTATGAAATCAGCCAGTTACATCATACATCTGTACCTCGCTGTGTGAAAAGGTTCAATATTCTAGGCTCAAAGTGTCACACTCTAGTCAGCTAATTAATCCATACCCCCCTGAGCAAAGGATACCTGAGATTGTGACTTTGGGGTTTTCATAAGCTGTAAGCCATAATCATCCTAATTATAACAAATAAAGGCTTGAAATATCTCATTTCCCTTACGTCCTACCAGCAGCACAGATGGGGGTTAACTGCCCCTGTGGACTGGTAGGACCGGCGGATTTTTAATGAGCCCAATAACCAATAAACGATCTTCAGCTCCCAGAAAGGGAGGGGATCACCCCCCAGCCCACCGTGTTTTTTTCTGTCCTCTGGACAGGTTGGACTGGCGTGTCGCTCCCCTTCTGGGAGCTGAAGAGTACTTAGGGGCTTCTCGCCCCTCTCTGCTCGCATTGCCTTTATTTTAGGCCTTATCGCAGCGATTTTTGTTTCTGGGGTACCGTCGGGGAGAGGGGTGTCCCCTCCCCTCTTCTTTCAACTCGGTTGCGGTGTCCCGTCTCTCCATTGATGCATGTGTGCGGCGCTATGGGCGCAGGTGCGCTACGTCACTTCCGGTTTTTCGTGCCGATGCGGTGAGGTTTCTTAAACTCACCACTTCTATTATTCTGTCTCCCTATAAACATCCTGGGATCCAGGATTAATCGGGGGAGACACTTAGGGCAAAACATCAATCAGGTAATCTCTTTACCAGTTTTGTTTACAGCCTCCTCCTCTGATACTCCAGCTAGAGACCCGCTGGATATTTCAAGATGCCTCCAGATCTATGTGGATAGATCTAGAGAGTTCAGGATAGATGAGAATCTCCTTATCCTGTTTGCCGGTAAGTCTAAAGGCCGTAAAGCGTCTAAAGCTACCATTAGTCGCTCGATCAAGGAGGCCATCAGGGAAGCTTTCGTCTCCCAATCCCTAGATCCTCCTGAGTTTGTGAGAGCCCATTCCACTAGGGCAGTCTCCACCTCGGTTGCGGAGAGAAGACTTCTCCTCTTAGAGTTGATCTGTAAGGCGGCCTCCTGGAGCTCTGAGTCAACCTTCATCTCCCATTATAGGATAGATGCTAGGATGGCAGAGTTTTCGGCTTTTGGGCAGACAGTTCTTAGTTCTGCCAGGCATGAGGACCCTCCCTAGGGGATTCTTCTTGCTATCTCCTCATCTGTGCTGCTGGTAGGACGTAAGGGAATCGTTAATTTCTAACGATAATTTGTTTTCCCTTAGTCCTAACAGCAGCACACAAATATCCCACCCTAGATACATTATGCTTGTTAAAAACACGATGGGCTGGGGGGTGATCCCCTCCCTTTCTGGGAGCTGAAGATCGTTTATTGGTTATTGGGCTCATTAAAATTCCGCCGGTCCTACCAGTCCACAGGGGCAGTTAACCCCCATCTGTGCTGCTGTTAGGACTAAGGGAAAACAAATTATCGTTAGAAATTAACGATTTGCATGTAATGAGTCTATCTCATATATTAGTTTCACATTTTAAGTCGCATTACTGAAATAAATGAACTTTGCACGATATTCTAATTTTTCAAGTTTCACCAGTATATACACTGTGTATATATGTTGTGGGGATTCGCTCTGGTAGGCAGGTTAGCGGACGCAGTATAGAGGCAATCACAAAGTCTTTAACTTAAATAGTTCAGTGTTTATTCACAAAGAAGGCAAAACAAAATAACAGTTCACAGTCTTAGTGTTTGTTCACACCACGAAAAGTCCACAGAACACAAACATTCACCTGGTTAGCAGTTTTTCATCTGCAGTCCCCAGCAGGCTTTAAGGGCCTGTTTTCCAGCATGCGGCTCTCAGCCCTTTTGCACGGCACACACATTCAGATTTCAAACCACAGAGACTCCACAGCTTCACTGTGAGATGGAGGATAATCCACCTACCTGATTAATGGTGACTGCTTTTTATAAGCCTCCCAAGACTCGGCCTGGAACGTGGGGAGTAGCACCCACCTAGCACTTTGGCTACTCCCAGTAAGAGCTGTCCCGGATCGACTTTACAGCCATACTAAACAGATGAAGTGTCTGCAAAGCAATAATGACACTTCAGGAAAAAAAAAACGTCTCTTACCTCACCGAGGCCAGGAACCTCGGTGACACGTACCGACCATCAATGATGGCCCCTTGTTCCTTCCTACAATATATATTGATTACTTAGTTCTTGGTGTGAGACGTATGAAATCAGCCGGTTACATCATACATCTCTACCTCGCCATGTGTATAAATATATATATATTCATGGCGAGGTAGAGATGTATGATGTAACCGGCTGATTTCATACGTCTCACACCAAGAACTAAGTAATCATTTGTAAAGGGATGAAATACTTATTTACATAACTGTATATATACATGACAGAGTGTTGGCGAGAGATACAAAAGTAATGTAAGCATTGTACCTGGGCATATTCTGTCACTTATATCAGTGATCCACGCGATGTGCCTCCTTTTAAGATCGGACTAGTGCTTAATGACGGCCGTCGCACTGTGCTTCCCCTTGAACTCCCTCAAAAGCTCCTTCCGTATCCTCCGCACAATGGCCTGCTTCTCTTCTTGGACCCTGGTCCAATCATATCCCCACTCCAACATGCGCTGCAGGATAAAGATGCAAATATAATCACAAATTTTTTAACTACAAGTATTGAAAATAATGCCCTCAACAACACAGCAAAAAGTATTTTAGTCTTTGAAGGGGAAATATTACATTTAATGTTACCGTTATAAGATCGGATTGTATTGCAATTGTATGTGTGTGGGTTCTGAGCAATCGGATATTGGCCAGCTGAGCAGAGATGTACCTGTCTAGTGAAGTGACGGTACGGTATGCGGTGAACAGCTGGTTCGCCTCCCTGTGGTGCACCCTTCTCCTGACCAACAGGACACAAACTCTAATCTATAGACTGTGTGTGGTATATAGTGTGTGGCAGGAAAATAGATGTGCAATGTGCATGTGAGAGATATTTCTCTGCTGTCCATACATACATGCTACAGACATCGTGGTGGGATGTCACAGCAATACCTAGTGAACCAATCGGTAATAACTACTCAGACCTGATAAAATGTAAAGTTATATATATTGCGCAAAAATATGCGCAATATTTGCAATCGCCAATATATTGAAACACTCTATCTGCATATAAAGCTACTGTTCTGTCATGCATTTGAAATGTAATCAAAATCAGTGCTGTAATGTAAAATTACATACAGTGATCAGTAGTTCATCCTCACATTCGCAGAAGTTGCTGCCAACCATCTTCTCCAGTCTCAGGAAACTTCTGGTAGTTAGCAAAACTAGGCCACGCCTGTATTGCTCAATGCGCATGCGCATTATGCGCATATTACATTACCGATTTTCGTAATCAAGAAAATAATAGCGAATTCTCAAATTAGAGAATTTATAATGAAAATACGCCCAAATATTCGTGAAATATCGCGAATTCGAATATTGCCCCTGCCGCTCATCACTAATGGCAACGTTCTTAGACCCCCAGTACAAACACAAAATGGCGGACATGTTACCAGCATCACAGAGGGCTGGCAGAATGCAGCATTTCCAGGCCTTGCTGCGAGAGATGCTGCATTCTGCTGTTGCGGGTGCTGGCAGAGGAATTTCCACCCACAGCGAAACAGGTGCGGGTGCTAATCCTACCGCTCCTGCAAGAAGAGGGCGGTTTGAAGATGTGTTGGTCACTTCGGATATGAGATCATTCTTGCAGCCAACCCATCGACAGCCGCCCTCCGGATTCAACCTCAGGGAATGCCTAGACCGACAGGTGTCCGACTACATTGGGTTAACGGCCGATGTGGACGCTCTGAGAAGCGATGAACCCATGGACTACTGGGTGTGCAGGCTTGACCTGTGGCCAGAGCTGTCACAATTTGCCATGGAACTCTTGGCTTTCCCCTCGTTCAGTGTCCTGTCCGAAAGGACGTTCCACGCAGCAGGGGGGATCGTGACCGATAAGCGCACTCGCTTAGCTCACGACAGTGTGGACTACCTCACATTTCTAAAAATGAATGAGGCATGGATCTCGGAACAATTAAACACCTGTGATGACCACGTCTAACTGAATTTCCTCATGCCAGCCCACACATATCCGCCACTACCCAGAACAAAGAATGGTCCTTGTCTTATGTATATACAGCGGCATAAAAGGCCTTTTCTGTCAGGTGAATGCCTAATTTTTGGGGCCTGTACTGGCCTACAGTAAAAATTTTAGCCAGTGACTGCCTACTGTACCTCCAGCCATATCATCACAAGTTCTTTTCTGTCAGGTGAATGCCTAATTTTTGGGGCCTGTACTCCCGTGGCCTAAAATTAAATTTTTCTATGCTCCAGCAGGGCACATTTTTTAGAGTTTCCCTTTAAGACGCATGGTGGCTACAAATATGACCTGAAGGTTTTTCAGGTTCGCCTTCTAATAAAATTAATTGGGACTGCCGCGAACACGCGATTCGCAAACATTTGACGAACATCGGCCGGGGCGGTTCACGAACCATCCCAGCCGGTGTTCGTCCATCACTAATGGGCAGAGTTGAGTAGATCCCAAGTAGAGAATCCCACCATGACATCCATATGCTCTAATCTTTCTTATGTGCCATGGCTTAGGGCTCGTTCACACGAATGTGTGAAGCCCGTGCCCGTGCTGTGGACCGCAAATTGTGGTCCGCAATGCACGGGCACCTTCCGTGGGGCAGGCGCATAGGGATTGCAGACCCATTCACTTGAATGGGTCCGTGATCCCTCCGTTCCGCAAAAAGAATGTACTATATTTTTGCGGTGCGGGGGCACGGAACAGAACCCCAGAAAGCACTCTGTAGTGCTTTCGTAGTGTTCTGTCCCGTGCTTCCGTTCCGCATCTCCGGATTTGCCGACCCATTGAAGTGAATGGGTCCGCATCCGTGACGCGGAATGACAACGGAATGGTGCCCGTGTATTGCGGATCCGCAAATGCGGTCCGCAATACAGGTACGGGACACCAACGGTCGTGTGAACGAGCCCTTAGTCTTTGTGCATACTAATTCCCACTTTTTCATGTGAACATTTTTACTCTGTTCTGGCCTGTAAATGTTATATTGTTTCTAGACCATTACAGCCTAATAAATGACAGAGATTATATGCCTAGTTGACTTTTTTTATTTGTCTATTAAACTGAAATGCAAAATAAACACAATTTCTATATAGAATACATTAATTGAGTCTGGTAAAAAAAAAATATATATATATATATATATATATATATTTAATTGTTATTAGAAAGCCGGCTGGTAGCGCTCAGCGCCAGAGGGGCATTCTGACACTTTTTTTGGCTGCACAATAAAATGTTCACACAATGTCGAGATCCCTCAAAAGTAAAACCCTCCCTTGTATGAAGTGGCTTCTATTGAGCATTCTGTTATTGGAATATGTGAAACAGCTCCATGTTTGTGGTCAGCAAGGATTTTATTTGGTCTGCAAATAATTGGCCTGGAAAGAACTGATAGGA
The DNA here is from genome assembly GCF_905171765.1 of Bufo bufo. Taxonomy (NCBI): domain Eukaryota; kingdom Metazoa; phylum Chordata; class Amphibia; order Anura; family Bufonidae; genus Bufo; species Bufo bufo. Next base: position 102,914,095 of record NC_053389.1, on the reverse strand, counting down.
GACACCCAATAGATGAAAACTCGAGGCTCAGAACCCCCCCTTCCCCCATGCCACGGTCACACGGTGCAAGCCTTCGTTCCTACACTGCTCTAATGCATGAATCACTGCATCTCTCTAAGTTCCAAATATTAATTAAAAGATGCTGTTTGCAATAATGAATTAATTTCGTCAACCCGTTTCCAACTCGTTTTTTTTCCTCTTCCTAGTAAAAAAAAAATATTTCATATTTAAAAGCACTTGCTACTGTTTATGTTCGAGATCTCAGCCAAACTGATGTCTCGCTGCAAAATGCTTGTAAACAATTCTGTTCTATATTAGTGAAATGAAAGCTTCTGGAGAAAAAATAATCAGGAAAAACAGAGCTTGTTATGTAATGGGGTTTGTGGAAAGGTTAGTGACTCATTACAAACATAGAGCTGTACTACACAAGGTTTACTATCGCTCTACATGTAGAAATCATGTTAAAATACATCATGTGTAAAGTCTCATTCACACAATCAGTGTTTTGGTCAGTGATTTCCATCAGTGATTGTGAGCCAAACCAGGATTGGAGCCTCCACAGATATAAGGTATAAGGGAAAGATCTGCACCTGTTCTGTGTTTAGAGTCACACCTGGTTTTGTCTCACAATCACTGATGGAAATCCCTGACCAAACACTGACTGGGTGAATTCGGCATAAGGATGGAGCAAATGTGGTTTTTAGTATTCCATAAAAATGTCAGTTATAACAAAAATAAAAATTAAATGTTAATTTTTTTTGTTTGACTGTTTTTGAAGTGTTATTGTGTTTCTTTTTATTATACTGTAACATAATATTGCCATGTACCATATTAAGTTTTTTTGTTGCAAACTTTTGTTTGCTTTTGTAGTGTTTTTTGTGTCTCTTTTTAGTGTAACATAATGTTGACATGCACTTCAAAAGCTTTTAAATTTTCTGTGTTTTATTTTATTTCATTTAGGCCCCCTGCACATGAACGTGTGCGCCCCGTGGTCGTGCTGCGGCCCGCAAAATGCGGGCCGCAATGCACGAACACAGTCCGTGGGACAGCCACAGCGGATCGCGGACCCATTCACTTGAATGGGTCCGCGATCCGGCCGTTCCGCAAAAAGATAGGACATGTTCTATCTTTTTGCGGAACGGAAGTACGGGACGAAACCCCACGGAAGCACTCCGTAGTGCTTCCGTAGGGTTCCGTTCCGTGCTTCTGTTCCGCACCATTCCGCATCTCCGGATTTGTGGGCCCATTCAAGTGAATGGGTCCGCATCTGTGATGCGAAATGCCCACAGAACGGCACCCGTGTATTGCGGCCATTTTGAAGTCAGCCATTTTTAATCCAACTTTTGTTTTTTCAATAGGAAGAGGGTCATGTGACATATCAAACTTATTGGGAATTTCACAAGAAAAACAATGGTGTGCTTGGTTTTAACGTAACTTTATTCTTTCATGAGTTATTTACAAGTTTCTGACCACTTATAAAATGTGTTCAATGTGCTGCCCATTGTGTTGGATTGTCAATGCAACCCTCTTCTCCCACTCTTCACACACTGCTAGCAACACCGCAGGAGAAATGCTAGCACAGGCTTCCAGTATCCGTAGTTTCAGGTGCTGCACATCTCGTATCATCTGAAGGCAATCGTCTATGCTGTGAAGATACGAGATGTGCAGCACCTAAAACTACGGATACTGGAAGCCTGTGCTAGCATTTCTCCTGCGGTGTTGCTATCAGTGTGTGAAGAGTGGGAGAAGAGGGTTGCATTGACAATCCAACACAATGGGCAGCACATTGAACACATTTTATAAGTGGTCAGAAACTTGTAAATAACTCACGAAAGAATAAAGTTACGTTAAAACCAAGCACACCATTGTTTTTCTTGTGAAATTCCCAATAAGTTTGATGTGTCACATGACCCTCTTCCTATTGAAAAAACAAAAGTTGGATTCAAAATGGCCAACTTCAAAATGGCCGCCATGGTCACCACCCATCTTGAAAAGTTTCCCCCCTCACATATACTAATGTGCCACAAACAGGAAGTTAATATCACCAACCATTCCCATTTTATTAAGGTGTATCCATATAAATGGCCCACCCTGTACATTGTCTCACAGAGGATGTTTAGATACAGCCTGGGGTAGGGCAATAAACCGATTCTTTTCCCCAGCAGAAGCCTCTTTCACACGGCTGTAGTGCTCCCATGGCCGTATTGCGGGCCACGTATGGCGGTTCCGCAATACACGGGGTACCGGCTGTGTGCATTCCGCATCACGGATGCGGACCCATTCACTTGAATGGGTCAGCAAATCCTGAGATGCAGTGCGGAACGGAAGCACGAAATGGAACCCCACGGAAGCACTATGGAGTGCTTCCGTGGGGTTCCGATCCGTGCTTCCGTTCCGCTAAAAAATAGAACTTGTTCTATCTTTTTGCGGAACGGACAGATCACAGATCCATTCAAGTTAAATAGTTCTGGATCTGCCCTGGCCACCGCACGGACATTGCCCGTGTATTGGGGACCGCAAATTGAGGTCCCCAATGCACGGAACGGAACCAATACTTTCGTGTGAAAGAGGCCTGAAGGAAAGCCTAGATATGGCATTGCAGTTGCTAATAGTATTAGGGTGCCCTCACACACCGATTTTGTGGCAGAAAATTCTGCAACTAAAAATCAGTTCCATTCATTTGAATGGGGGCAACAAGCTCGTGGATTTCTGCAAGCCTCACTTAGGCCTCATGCACACAACCGTTTTTTTTTAAGGTCCGCAAAAACAGGGTCTGTAGGTCCGTGATCCGTGTCCGTTTTTTCTTCTGTGGGTCTTCCTTGATTTTTGGAGGATCCACGGACATGAAGAAAAAGTCGTTTTGGTATCCGCCTGGCCGTGCGGAGCCAAACGGATCCGTCCTGACTTACAATGCAAGTCAACGGGGACGGATCCGTTTGACGTTGACACAATATGGTGCAATTGCAAACGGATCCGTCCCCCATTGACTTTCAATGTAAAGTCAGGAGTTAATATACCATAAGATCAGAGTTTTCTCCAATCCAATGGTATATTTTAACCACTTAAGGACCACAGGTTTATACCCCCCTAGTGACCAGGCCCTTTTTTACAAATCGGCACTCCACAACTTTAGCGGTTTATTGCTCGGTCATGCAACTTACCACCCAAATGAATTTTACCTCCTTTTCTTCTCACTAATAGAGCTTTCATTTGGTGGTATTTCATTGCTGCTGACATTTTTACTTTTTTTGTTATTAATCGAAATTTACCGATTTTTTTTTGCAAAAAAATGACATTTTTCACTTTTAGTTGTAAAATTTTGCAAAAAAAAACGACATCCATATATACATTTTTTTCTAAATTAATTGTTCTACATGTCTTTGAATAAAAAAAAATGTTTGGGTAAAAAAAAAATGGTTTGGGTAAAAGCTATAGCGTTTTTCAAACTATGGTACAAAAATGTGAATTTCCGCTTTTTGAAGCAGCTCTGACTTTCTGAGCACCTGTCATGTTTCCTGAGGTTCTACAATGGCCAGACAGTACAAAGACCCCACAAATGACCCCATTTCGGAAAGTAGACACCCTAAGGTATTCGCTGATGGGCATAGTGAGTTCATAGAACTTTTTATTTTTTGTCACAAGTTAGCGGAAAATGAAAATGAAGTCTCATATTCCACGAACTTGTGACAAAAAATAAAAACTTCCATGAACTTACTATGCCCATCACGAAATACCTTGGGGTGTCTTCTTTCCAAAATGGGGTCACTTGTGGGGTAGTTATACTGCCCTGGAATTCTAGGGGCCCTTATGTGTGGTAAGTAGTTTGAAATCAAAATCTGTAAAAAAAATGGCCGGTGAAATCCTAAAGGTGCTCTTTGGAATGTGGGCCCCTTTGCCCACCTAGGCTGCAAAAAAGTGTCACACATCTGGTATCGCCGTACTCAGGAGAAGTTGGGCAATGTGTTTTGGGGTGTCTTTTTACATATACCCATGCTGGGTGAGAGAAATATCTCAGCAAAAGACAACTTTTCCCATTTTTTTATACAAAGTTGGCATTTGACCAAGATATTTATCTCACCCAGCATGGGTATATGTAAAATGACACCCCAAAACACATTCCCCAACTTCTCCTGAGTACGGCGATACCACATGTGTGACACTTTTTTGCAGCCTAGGTGGGCAAAGGGGCCCACGTTCCAAAGAGCACCTTTAGGATTTTACCGGCCATTTTTTACACATTTTGATTTCAAACTACTTCACACGCATTTGGGCCCCTAAAATGCCAGGGCAGTATAACTACCCCACAAGTGACCCCATTTTGGAAAGAAGACACCCCAAGGTATTCCGTGAGGGGCATGGCGAGTTCCTAGAATTTTTTATTTTTTGTCACAAGTTAGCGGAAAATGATGATTTTTTTTTTTTTTTTTTTTTCTTACAAAGTCTCATATTCCACTAACTTGTGACAAAAAATAAAAACTTCCATGAACTCACTATGCCCATCACGAAATACCTGGGGGTGTCTTGTTTCCAAAATGGGGTCACTTGTGGGGTAGTTATACTGCCCTGGTATTTTAGGGGCCCGAATGCGTGAGAAGTATTTTGAAATCAAAATTTGTAAAAAATGGCCGGTGAAATACGAAAGGGGCTCTTTGGAATGTGGGCCCCTTTGCCCACCTAGGCTGCAAAAAAGAGTCACACATGTGGTATTGCCGTACTCAGGAGAAGTTGGGCAATGTGTTTTGGGGTGTCATTTTACATATACCCATGCTGGGTGAGATAAATATCTCGGCAAAAGACAACTTTTCCCATTTTTTTATACAAAGTTGGCATTTGACCGAGATATTTCTCTCACCCAGCATGGGTATATGTAAAATGACACCCCAAAACACATTCCCCAACTTCTCCTGAGTACGGCGATACCAGATGTGTGACACTTTTTTGCAGCCTAGATGCGCAAAGGGGCCCACATTCCTTTTAGGAGGGCATTTTTAGACATTTGGATCCCAGACTTCTTCTCACGCTTTAGGGCCCCTAAAATGCCAGGGCAGTATAAATACCCCACATGTGACCCCATTTTGGAAAGAAGACACCCCAAGGTATTCAATGAGGGGCATGGCGAGTTCATAGAAATTATTTTTTTTTGCCACAAGTTAGCGGAAATTGTTTTTTTTTTTTTTTCTCACAAAGTCTCCCTTTCCGCTAACTTGGGACAAAAATTTCAATCTTTCATGGACTCAATATGCCCCTCAGCGAATACCTTGGGGTGTCTTCTTTCCGAAATGGGGTCACATGTGGGGTATTTATACTGCCCTGGCATTTTAGGGGCCCTAAAGCGTGAGAAGAAGTCTGGAATATAAATGTCAAAAATTTTGTACGCATTTGGATTCCGTGAGGGGTATGGTGAGTTCATGTGAGATTTTATTTTTTGACACAAGTTAGTGGAATATGAGACTTTGTAATAAAAAAATTAATTAATTAATTTCCGCTAACTTGGGCCAAAAAAATGTCTGAATGGAGCCTTACAGGGGGGTGATCAATGACAGGGGGGTGATCAGGGAGTCTATATGGGGTGATCACCCCTGTCATTGATCAACTCCCCAGTAAGGCTCCATTCAGACGTCCGTATGTTTTTTACGGATCCACGGATACATGGATCGGATCCGCAAAACACATACGGACATCTGAATGGAGCCTTACAGGGGGGTGATCAATGACAGGGGGGTGATCAATGACAGGGGGGTGATCAGGGAGTCTATATGGGGTGATCACCCCCCTGTCATTGATCACCCCCCTGTAAGGCTCCATTCAGATGTCCGTATGTGTTTTGCGGATCCGATCCATGTATCAGTGGATCCGTAAAAATCATACGGACGTCTGAATGGAGCCTTACAGGGGGGTGATCAATGACAGGGGGGTGATCAATGACAGGGGGGTGATCAGGGAGTCTATATGGGGTGATGACCCCCGTCATTGATCACCCCCCTGTAAGGCTCCATTCAGACGTCCGTATGTGTTTTGCGGATCCGATCTATGTATCAGTGGATCCGTAAAAATCATACGGACGTCTGAATGGAACCTTACAGAGGGGGGATCAATGACAGGGGGGTGATCAGGGAGTCTATATGGGGTGATCACCCCCGTCATTGATCACCCCCCTGTAAGGCTCCATTCAGACGTCCGTATGTGTTTTGCGGATCCGATCCATGTATCAGTGGATCCGTAAAAATCATACGGACGTCTGAATGGAGCCTTACAAGGGGGTGATCAATGACAGGGGGGTGATCAATGACAGGGGGGTGATCAGGGAGTCTATATGGGGTGATCACCCCCGTCATTGATCACCCCCCTGTAAGGCTCCATTCAGACGTCCGTATGTGTTTTGCGGATCCGATCCATGTATCAGTGGATCCGTAAAAATCATACGGACGTCTGAATGAACCCTTACAAGGGGGTGATCAATGACAGGGGGGTGATCAATGACAGGGGGGTGATCAGGGAGTCTATATAGGGTGATCAGGGGTGATCAGGGGTGAATAAGGGGTTAATAAGTGACAGTAGTGTAGTGGTGCTTGGTGCTACATATTACTGAGCTACCTGTGTCCTCTGGTGGTTGATCCAAACAAAAGGGACCACCAGAGGACCAGGTAGCAGGTATATTAGACGCTGTTATCAAAACAGCGTCTAATATACCTGTTAGGGGTTAAAAAAATCGCATCTCCAGCCTGCCAGCGAACGATCGCCGCTGGCAGGCTGGAGATCCACTCGCTTACCTTCCTTTCCTGTGAACGCGCGCGCCTGTGTGCGCGCGTTCACAGGAAATCTCGGCTCACGCGAGATGACGCCAATTGGCGTTAGTGTAGCCTGGGAGAGCCGCCGCAATGACGCCTTTCGGCGTTAGGTGTGCGGCAAGAGGTTAACTTGAAGAACGTGGGTGATAGTAGACTTTCTTCTGTATGAACCGAATTCCATTATCCTTTCATTTGTGAATTTTTTTTATTTATGGACCAAATTACATCTTTGTGGGTCCCGCAGTAAACATAATGAAGACGCTGATGAGAACACACCAGCAGGGCCGGTTCTCGGTGAAATGGGGCCCTGGGGCGGAAAACAATAAGGCCCCCCCCTTCCCACATGACACTTGCTGACTTTAACTTCCCGTATTGTAAACAAATGCAAGTGGCAAAGCAACATGTACAAGTAAAAATTTATTTATTATTACAATACATAAATGCTACAAAAAAAGGAATAAAATTTCAAAATTTCAAAGTACCTTAGTATTTTTCCAAATAAACAGTGCAGTTAGATTTTTGGGGTAGGCTTAAAACCCCGCTGTAGGGAAAATTTAAACTACAGACAAAAACACAATGTAAACCATACCATGCAATAGTCAAATAAAAATGATTCCAGAAACTGGTCTCTAACAAATGTTCAGATAAATATAAGTTCGCCAATTCAAAATTAACCTATGGCATGTGAAAAAACATTTCTAAAGTGGCCTGAAAGTAAGTAAAGTGCTCATAAATTATATGTGCAACAGTGCAATTACATCAACTATGACATGGGAATAAATTTAAAAAAAAAAAAAAAAAAAGTCATCCCAGGTAAGTAAAAGCAACATCAGCATAAGCTATAACAAAATTGTTTCCATCAAAATTATTAGAATGACCATATAGAAATAAAGAGAATTACTATAAACAAATAGAAATAAATATTATTATAAACAAATAATTTAACATGAAATGTTTTAACTTAACGTTAGATAAAAGAAATACTGCAACATCAAGCAAAAATAAATACTTTAAAGTGCAATGGTTTGAGAACCAACAAGATTATTGCTTTTAAATAAAGTTTTGACTTCTTAAAAGTGAACCTTTCTGGCTTTTGCTGAGGCAAACTCTTCTATCAATTTGGTGAAATCTAGATTTCTGCAAATGTCTTGCTCAATTGCAATCTCCGCCAAGCCATTTAGCCGATCTTGTGACATGGTGGATCGTAAATAGTTCTTGATTAGCTTTAAACGTGAGAAGCTTCTCTCTCCGGATGCCACTGTAGCTGGCACACTCAGGAGGATACGAAAGGCCACACTGAGATTTGGGTACAGATCCAAAAGGTTGGCTCTATATATGTGATTTAACATATTCAGGGTGGAATCAGATACGTCATCAGGCATGCTTCTTATGGCAGTAATTATTTCTAGCTTCAAGTCATTAGGATCAATGTCCCCCATTTCTTCTGAGAAGTGTTTACAACAATCTTCCAGTCTTTGTTGATCTTTAGCAGCCTTCATCTCCTTTGTACTGAAGAGGAAACCGAAAAGATTGTAGAAAGTGTTTACTTGAGTAAATCTTTCTTTTATGCTTGTCAGGGCAACATCAATCAGGGGTAGAAAGAAAATTTGTTCTATATGTTCTTCGGGGGTGGAGTTTACATCATCTATTCCCTCATAGTCAAACATTCTTCTTTTTGTTCTTTTTCTCTTGATGGGCAACACAAATTCCAAACCTATTTCTTCTCCCAAGTCTTTAGCAATGGAATGGGCTGATTCAAAACCAGTATCTCTGTATTCTTGCAAGAATTCCAGTGCTGCTTCAATTTCTTTTGTTAGGACATCCATCCCAATACTTGGACTCTGGAAGAGCTTGCTGGCACGATTAATGTGGTACAAAACATCATACCACACCACAGTGAATTGACCTGAAGATATCTCCTTTGAAAAGCTCTTAGCCTCTGCAGCTGTCACATCATCTTTCTTTGTTGTTGCATGGATGACAAGATCTTCAAGTGCAGAAACAACATCCCCTAGGTTAAAGCGCAGAACCTTAACACTATCAACCCGACACTCCCATCGAGTGTCAAAGAGGGGTTTGAGAGTGAGACGAGGGCAGTTCTGCTTCAAGATAGCCCACCGCTGTGTAGAGGAACTAAAAAGAACATAGATTCTCTGTAAAACGCCAAAAAATGTCACAGAAAAAACAGAAGATTTGGCAGCATCCAGTATTACTAAATTCAAAGTATGACTGCTGCAGGGCATAAACAATGCTCGTTTATTAATGGCCAAAATCCTTGTTTGGACACCCTGTTTCTTCCCCTTCATGTTACTGCCATTATCATAGCTCTGACCTCTGCAGTTATCAATACTGATGTTCAGTTCATCCAGGTATTTTAAAAATACATCACAAAAGGCCTCCCCAGTTGTTTCTTCCACAGCAAGGAAACCAGCAAAGTGTTAAAAAACTGAGGATCCAACTGACAGTTCACATTTCACAATGCGAATGGTTATTGAAAGTTGTTCCACATGGCTTGTATCAGGTGTGCAGTCCATGATCACACCATAGTACTTTGCTGTACGAATTCTTTCTGCCACAGACTGTAGTATGGTATTACCCATCTGCCTTATAAGCTCGTTCTGAATGTCCTTACTGAGGTAGTGCTGTTTAATTTTCTTCTTCTGAATTTTTCTCACATGTTCATTCATAACTGAGTCATATTTAGCAAGAAGCTCCACCAAGCCAAGAAAATTACCATTGTGGGGATGATATAGTCTATCTGTACTTCCACGTAAGGCCAGATTGCTTTGCGTCAAATGACAAATAATGTCTATTATCCTTGTTAGAATAGCGCACCAGTAGGTTTTTTCCAGTTCAATCTGCTGCATGTTGGCACTATTGACTGTCCTTTTTGCACACATCCCTGTGCGTAGGTTATGCCAGTCCTGCATGCACTGCTCATGAGCAGTAGAGTGCTCATGTTCTTTCAGGTATGAATGGATATTTTTCCACTTGTTAAACCCATCTTTGGATATTGTGTTATCCCGTTTTCCAAATATGACGCAGCAGAAACAAAATACTTTATCTACTTTCTCAGAGTAAACCAGCCATGTACGTAGAATTTTGTCTCCATTGCCTACTTGAATGAAATAATTTTCTTTGGTAAAACGTCTTGGTGTTGCTGATTTGTTCTGTGGAAAGACAATGTCCACAATTTGCTTGGGGCCTCTCTTCACTAACTCCATTCTCTGGGCATCAGAAATTGCAGTAGGCCACAATGCTGGGTCGTCACTTAAAACATCAGTAATGCCTACATTTTCCAGTGGTAAAATAATACTCATGAAAACAGCAGAATTAGTGCTTTCTGCAGCAGGTTCAGTGGTGACTGGTTCACTTCCACATTGCATTGGTGCTTCCAAAGACTGTGTCCTTGGATCCGTGACCTTCAGCTTCCTCTCCCATTTCTGTGGCTGGTGGTAAAGGAGTTCCATCACTGGATGTTGAAGCTTCAACTTGCTGTGATTCTCGATGTGGTTGAAAGAATGATGTTAGTTTTGGATAGGTCTCCAACTTCCTTGTTTTTTCTTGTTTTTTTCCTTTTCTGAGAACCGCTGAGATAGGGTCGCTTCATCTTGGCCCAGTAATCTTACAATATAATTAAAAAAAAAGATATAGTTATGTTCAAGACTATTTTTATATTTAAAGAGGATCTTTCATTACAATAAAAAATCTAAACTAAGTATGCTGACATGGAGAGCGGCGCCCAGGGATCTCACTGCACTTACTATTATCCCTGGGCGCCGCTCTCCATGTCTGTATGCTTAGTTTAAATTTTTTATTGTAATGAAAGGTCCTCTTTAAGTATTAACGTGAATTTAATAATACAGAATTTAAGTTACCCTATATCACTCCAAGAGTACAGGAGGGAGACACCAGTGGCTAGCTACGGCTCCTCCCTCACTAGGAGTGTCACGTCAGTGATATCGATAAAACCATAAAACAGTCATCAATAAAAACAATAGGTTTAATCGTGGCTGGCCCACACATCTCGTTCATCAATCGGTCTGGAGATTTAATTTGTGGACTTTTATACAGAATAAACTATACATTGTGTGGCACAGTGAAGCGGTATACTGTACATTGTGTGGCACAGTGTAGCGGTATACTGTACATTGTGTGGCACAGTGTAGCGGTATACTGTACATTGTGTGGCACAGTGTAGCGGTATACTGTACATTGTGTGGCACAGTGTAGGCTATATGTGTATAACAAACATATTTCATATGAAAGCTTACAATTACTTGGCTTGACCCTTGGGGATCTCGGACACCACTTCAACACTTTGGCTGGGGGCTCGGCGGAGCTGATGTTGTGTTTTATCCTAATGAGAAAGATTTCATAATAAGGATTTGGAGAAGGGGCAGAGGGGTCACAGAGCAGAGAGAGGCTGGTGCTGCTACTAGGGGGGGTCATACCATGGGGGAGTAATAAAGCCCACTATAATGCCCCCCCCCAGTAGAAATAATTCTCCTTATAATGTGACAGTGCAAAAAATACCCCCTTGTAATGCCCCCAGTTGAGCTAATGTTCCCATAGTGCCACCATAATGTACCAGTCTAAAATACCCCTATATAGTGCCCCCAGTAAATGCTGCATAGTGCTCCTCTCCCCCCCCCCTTCCTCCTAGTGCCCCCATAATGTACCAGTATAAAATGCCCCTATATAGTGCCCCAGTAAATGCCCTCAGTGTCCCCCATAAATAATTTGCAAGCATAAAATACCCCTTCTTAGTGCCCTCCGTAGATGACCCTATAGTATTCCTCTCCCCCTTCCCCATAGTACCCACCATAATGTGTCCCAGTATAAAATGCCACTGTACAGAGCACTCCATATAACATACCACTTCTTTGTAGCCCCAGTAGAGTAAAGTGCCCACCAATAATGTGCCAGCAAGAAGTGCCCCCATAGTGCCACCTAATAATGTGCCAGTAGTAAGTGCCCTCATAGATGCCCCCCAATAATGTGCCAGTAAAAAGTGCCCCCATAGTGTAACCTAATAATGTGCCAGTAAAAAGTGCCCCAAATGATGCCCCCCGGGCCTCAATGTCACATTTCTCCCCCTCCATGTCACGTCATCACCCCCTTCGCGTAACATTATTCCCCCCTCCATCATGGCAGCACACTTCCCACCCTCCACCACCCCGCCCCCCCAAATGCACATTTCTCCAGCACACTAGCCCGGCCTGCGGCCCTGGTTCTGTTTGTGTTTGGAGTCAGTTGGACTGGAGAAATGTGCATTTGGGGGAGGGGGGGGCAGTTACTGGTACTACCAGTAACTGCCCCCCCCCCCCCAAACTGACTCCAACTGACTCCAAACAGAACCAGGGCGGGCTAGTACACCACTGGCACGGGTGAGATGGTGCCTGGGATGGATCCGATCCAGTTTAATCAACCAACCTACCAGACTGGGATGGATCACGATCCAGTTTAATCAACCAACCAGTTACTGGTAGGTTGGTTGATTAAACTGGATGGGATCCATCCATCCCAGGCACCATCTCACCCGTCCCAGTGCCAGTATACTAGCCCGCCCTGGTTCTGTTTGGACAGTTGGACTTGAGAAATGTGCATTTGGGGGGGGGGCAGTTACTGGTAGTACCAGTAACTGCCCCCCCCCCCCCCCAATGCACATTTCTCCAGTCCAACTGACTCCAAACACAAACAGAACCAGGGCCGCAGGCCTGGCTAGTAGTACACTGGGACGGCCCGGACGGGTGAGATGGTGCCGGACTAAGTAGGTCATTGAGTGGGAAACACTGGGAATGGATGGATGGATCATGGATCCGATCCAGTTTCATTAACAACAACAAATCAATGTAACCAATGAATTACCAGACTGGAACTTGGCTGGGGGCTGGCTGCCTTCTGACTGTGGGCGGCGGGCCTTCCCTGGAGCTGCTGGCAGAGTGTCAGACTGGGCTCTCTGGGCTGGGCTGTGGCTTGTTCTGGCTGGCCAATCCGTATCCGCTTGCTTGCTGCTTTGCTAGTTGCTCCTTCTCCAAGTTCTCCTTGCCTCAAATTCAATGCCATTGCCAATGCCTCCTGCAGTGCACCTTAAGTACTATCCGATTCCTCCAAGTTCTCTGCTCTGGGCGGGGGGGCGGAGCCTGTTGCAACGTACGTCAGCCAGACGCAGACATGCCTGCCTGTGCCGTGCATGCCGCTGCTGCTCCAGTCTTGAATCTCTTAAAGAGACAAGCAATGCCAGCGCAGCGCAGGCCCCCTCCGCACTTGACTTCAGAGTGATGAGTCCAGACACTCAAGTCTCCAGCCGACCAGCCGCCCAGTGAGTGAGTGAGTTAGTTAAATTTATTAATTACATTACTGCCGGCTGCCACGCGGCGCCGGCGGCGGCCCGCAGAGTCCAGACACTGTCTGTCTGTGTCATTGTTGTGAGTGTGACACTGACACCAGGAAGACCAGAGAAATCGAGAATCAATTATTCAATTATATAGTCTAGATCAGGGCTGGCCAACCTGAGGCTCTCCAGCTGTTGTAAAACTACAATTCCCACCATGCCCTGCTGTAGGCTGATAGCTGTAGGCAGTCTTTGCATGCTGGGAGTTGCAGTTTTGCAACAGCTGGAGAACCGCAGGTTGGCCATCCCTGGTCTAGATAATATAATAGTAGGGCCGGCGCTAGGGGCCGGGGGCCCCCTAAGGAGCGGGGGCCCGGGGGCAATTGCCTCCCTTGCCTCTATGGTAGCGCCGGCCCTGCACACCAGCAGACTTTGCCTTCACCATCTATTCACAATTGAATCAAGCAGCTTCACTAAGTTAAAAACATTCATGTGTTTTTATCTGCTCCATCTGCATTCGATCTCTGCTTTGGAGTCCAAGTCCAGTTTCTTAAGATCAGGAGTTCCATCAGAATTGTGCATAACAATCTTGCTCCCTGTGCAAAGCGATAACAAAAGGACTCTGTAGGCATACACATCAGAGGAAGCTAAAGCTGGTTGCCCCAATTTTAATTGAGACCCCTCTCAATTAAGGGCTTACTTGCCGTTCAGTGGTGCAGTTATATGTGGTGAAATTCTTTATGTGAGACTGTCCTTTTTTTGGAAAATGTATGGGTGAATATATACCTCCTTTTGCGGTATGGACTGAAGTACTTAGTGGGGAAATTCTTTATGTGACACTGCTTTTTTTTCGGAAAATGTATGGGTGAATGTACACCTCCTTTTGCGGTATGGGCCGAATTACGTAGTGATGAAATGTGTTATGTGAAACAAGCTTTTTGGGGGAAAATTGATGGGTGACTGTATACCTCCTTTGGCTGTATGGGCTGAATTATGCAGTGTTGAAATTTTAAATTTCAAAGTAAACTACGCTGCTCTGTATCTCTTGTGAAGTCAATGGGCCAGATTTATCATTAGCTCAAGTCAGAATAAGGGAGTGAAAAAGTAAAAAAAAAATGCGCAAACGCTAAAACTGCGCACAAATTTGCGACTTTTTTCTGCTCTGCACTATGCTCGACAGTTTTCTGAAAGTGGGCGTGTTTTCTTATGTAAATTAATCTCTAGACAGATTTACTATTGGGACTATTTAAAAAGTCGCAAAAAAGTCGCAAAAAAATTCGCAATTTCACTCCAGTGAGGACCATGCTTATCTTATGAGACTTTTAATAGAACATGCGACTTTTTCGTAAAGATGTGCAACTTTTTCATAAAGACTTGCGACTTTTGTAAAGCTGCTTACTGACGGATAAACTACTACCGTCAAACCACATTTATTACAGTCTTAAAGGTCCGATCATAAATCTGACTTGGCTAAAACTGACTTTAGCCATATGTGAAAGTGGAGTGAGCTGTCAGAGTAATGATAAATCTGGCTCAATGTTCTACAAATATGCCCCTCTTGCGATTTATACCAAATACATTATTTTCATGTAGAGATCCAAAAATTATGTTGGAGGCATGTAGTGTCCTTGTCCTTCATCAAAAAATCTAATCCTGGCTTTCTCTGCGACAATTCAAAATCAGAACCATGGTGACCAACAACGGGAAGAACATAGTGTCGGCACTGCGTCAAGGAGGGCTGAGCCATGCGCCCTGCAATATGGTTGTCAAGCGGTTCCTGAAGACTTCCACCCATCTGCAAGACATCCTAAAAATGGCCAGGAAACTTTGCATGCACTTTAGCCACTCATACACCGCAAAGCACACCCTCCTTGAGCTGCAGCGGCAGAACGGCATCCCCCAACATAGGCTGATATGCAATGTTTCCAACCATTGGAATTCCACCCTCCATATGTTGGACCGACTGTACGAACAGAGAAAGGCCATCAACGATTTCCTGATGATCCAAGTGGACAGGAGTACTCCCCTGTGTAACTTCGATGCCAGCCAGTGGCAGCTTATGCGTGACACCTGCCGTTTGCTCAGCCCCTTTGAGGAGGCCACGTTATTTGTCAGTCGCCAGGACTATGAATAATGTCATTCTACTGCTTCATGTCCTAGAACAGATGCTGGTAAATCTGGCTTGTCAGGGGACTGGAGACTTGGTGCCTAGAAAGAAGGCGGCAGAGTTTGATACGTTTATATGTCAATATCTCTGTTTACAGTCAGTGAACGGGAAAAAAAATTATCGCAAGGATATGCAAACACCAACCGATGGGGTGTTAACCGCCAGAAGTAGGTCATCAGTGTCGGCCACAGAACTTGTTTTCTCTGTGCCCTTCGAAACTCACATTGACATTTCTTATGCCATCCACGCAGAGGACTTTAAGACTTTATGGAATGATATTCATAAATCAAAGGACGAGGTCACATTGGAGAAAGTGGACAATTTATTCCAATGTCTTTACTCGCATTTCTTCAGACACTTTAGAATCCACTTATCAGCAACCCAGCTCATCACGGAATGAGCTGGAGTCAGCTTGTTTGCTGGACTGTCCTCCAGTTACCAGCCATAACCCCATACATTTCTTGATCCGTATGCATTACCATCGTGGTCACCCCGACATTGGTCGTCAATCCATTCTTGTTGACAAAGCACTTTGTTTTTCCAGTTTGTATTTTAAATCTTGTGGTTTTGCCCCTTCTATGTTGTATTTTATGTGTGTTAATATCCTGTTTGTTAAATAAACGCTGTTATGTCTCCTCCATAAAAAAAAAAAAAGAAAGAATTGGCTTGTGATTTGGTAGCCAAAAGCAGTACTGATTGATTACTGACCAAATACTGACCGAGTGAAGGCAGATGCTCCACAGACAGGATCTGTTTTTTGGGGGTTATTGTTCTGATGGATCAGAGGAAGGGCAAAATAATCAGTGACGTCAACACAAACTTACTGCTGACACACTCTCCACTCTGTCGGGGGGCTCTATTTGTATAAGCGTTTAATAGAACAGGGTCTGTAGACATCTATGTGGAGTCAGCGGATGACGGTGTAAAAGGAGTGCGCTTCTTGTTGCTAACATTGACCTGTAAGGCTTAGTTCATACTTGACTTATTTGGTCAGTTTTGGCCCCGTGACTGCCCAAATAAGTGAATGTGCAGTGATTCTGAGAGCGACGCCTGTCATCTGCATGTCATACGGACTCACAGTATTATTTCACTACTAAAGCAGACTCCATATGCGTGTTACTGCACGGCACAGTGTTCTACACCACTATAAATGCCCTCTGCAGCCAGGAAATAGCTGTTTTTTAACGTAATTTGTCGCAAAACTTTTTTTTTCGCTCATCTCTAATTTTAATACTAAAAAAAAACCTTCAAAATTTTTTTGGTTATTTTCGTTGCCATTACAGATGAGCGAATCGAAGTTGACGAAGTGGAATTCAATCCGAATTTCAGGAAAAATTCGATTTGCACTGAATCCGAATTTCCTCACGCTTCATTGTACTGTAACGAATTGCATTTTTTCCTAAAATGGCTGCTGCACATGTTAGGACATGGAGCAAGGAACTCTGGGAACGAGGGATCACCCACAATGCCATGCATGCAGCCAATCAACAGCCAGCCCGGTGATGTCACAGCCCTATAAATAGCCTTAGCCATCTTGGATTCAGCCATTTTCCAGTGTACTTAGTGTAGGGAGAGACGTTAGCAGGCGCTAGGAACAGTGCTAGAAAAGACTTCAAAACTTTTATTTTGCTTTATAGAAGTTCAGGGAAAGGATAGGCAGGAATCATTACACAGTATTAAAGCAGAACAGGGTTCAGTAGGGTATTTTACAGCCTGGGTAATAGGAACAATCCTAATACACCTTGCTGCATTGACTGCGGATCCAAATTGCCATTATACAGCCCTGTAATTCCAGCAAACCAATCTTGTTATTGTGGTGCAAGTGCTGTTTGATACAGCCATTAACAGGGTTTATTGCACGGAAATATTTCTACGTCTTATTTGCCCTTGTGCGGTGCAGTTATATGTTCTAAAGCATTTTTTGGCTTGTATTAGTGGGAAAAAAAGGCTTATTAACCGTTGTGTGGTGAAGTGATAAAATTACAGCCCTTTTTGGTGTGTATTAGTGGCAAAAAAAAATAATATTTGCTGTTCAGCGGTGCAGTTAAATGTTCTAAAGCCTTTTGTGGAGTGTATAAGTGAAAAAAGTAAGGCCTATTTGCCATTTAACAAACGCAAAATACAAATGTGATAGCACTCTGCAACCAGCATTCTGCCCTGCCTCTATGCTGGATGAGGCATTGGTGTACATTTTGGCCAAAGCGTAATAAGCCACTCACCACGTCAAGGTCGCCTCTATGGAGTGGTCCCTAACACTAGTTCCTACCTGTTTATGGGCCATGACAGCCACACAAAGTCCAGGGAATGCAGGTCAGCATGCACGCCAAGCACACTCTGCTTTTAACCCCGTCCGGTACCATTACAGCTTTCATCGGATCCAGGGATGCAAGTACCAACATGCACGCTGAGCCCACCATATACTTCTCCTGGAGCCAAATGGCTACTGGTAGGTTCTATATAAGCAGACACAGTTTTATACTGACTTTAAAACCAGCCTCCAGGACAGATTAACTGGTCAGGTGTGCATGACTGCATGGAGATCGCCACGCCTCCAATATATACTACAAAGAAAAAATGTGGGTGATTGAGTCAGCACAACCTGTATGTAGGTGCACATCACTATGGCGAAATACATATACAAATGCAAAATACAAATGTGATAGCACTCTGCAACCAGCATTCTGCCCTGCCTCTATGCTGGATGAGGCATTGGTGTACATTTTGGCCAAAGCGTAATAAGCCACTCACCACGTCAAGGTCGCCTCTATGGAGTGGTCCCTAACACTAGTTCCTACCTGTTTATGGGCCATGACAGCCACACAAAGTCCAGGGAATTCAGGTCAGCATGCCATTTAGCGGTGTAGTTATATGTTCTAAAGCTGTTTTTGGCGTGTATTAGTAGCAAAAAAATATATATTATTTGCTGTTCAGCAGTGCAATTATATGTTCTAAAGCCTTTTGTGACGTGCATAAGTGGAAAAAAGTAAGGGCCTATTTGCCATTTAGCGGTGCGGTTACAGTATATGTTTTAAAGCCCTTTTTAGCGTGTATTAGTGGCAAAAAATATATATTTGTCGTTTTGCGGTACAGTTATATATTCTAAAGCATGTTTTTGTGTGTATTAGTGGCACAAAAAAAAGTATTTGGCGTTGTGTGGTGAAGTGAGAAAATTACAGCCCTTTTTGGCATGTATTAGTGGCAAAAAAATATATATTATTTGCTGTTCAGCAGTGCAGTTATATGTTCGAAAGCCTTATGTGGCTTGTATAAATGGAAAAAAGTAAGGGCCTATTTTACATTTAGCGGTGCAGTTATATGATCTAAAGCCCTTTTTGGCGTGTATTAGTTGCAAAAAAATATATATTATATGCCGTTCTGCGGTGTAGTTATATATTCTAAATCATGTTTTTGCGTGTATTAGTGGCACAAAAAAAAGTATTTGCCGTTGCGTGGTGAAGTGAGAAAATTACAGCCCTTTTTGGCCTGTATTAGAGGCAAAAATATATATTTTTGCCGTTAACCGGTGCAGTTATATGTTGTAAAGCTCTTTTTGGCATGTATTAGTGGAAAAAATATATATATTATTTGCCATTCAGCGGTGCAGTTATATGTTCTAAAGCCTTTTGTGGAGTGTATAAGTGGCACAAAAAAAAGTATTTGTAGTTGTGTGGTGAAGTGAGGAAATTACAGCCCTTTTTGGCATGTTTTAGTGACAAAAAAAATATATATTTTCCGTTCAGCGGTGCAGTTATATATTCTAAAGCCCTTTTTGGCATGTATTAGTGGCACAAAAATATATATTATTTGCCGTTCAGCGGTGCAGTTATATGTTCTAAAGCGTTTTGTGGCGTGTATAAGTGGAAAAAAGTATGGGTCCATTTGCCATTCAGCGCTGCAGTTATATGTTTTAAAGCCTTCTTTGGCGTGTATTAGTGGAAATAAAAAGGGCTTAGTAGGCCGTTGTGTGGTGAAGTGAGAAAATGACAGACTTTTTGGGGGTGTTTTAATTTCCTTTTTATTTATTTGATCTAACAGTCTAACAAGTCAGACAGAGAAGTGCCAGGCTCTGCACAGGGGAGTGGCAGAGGCCTAAATGTTTCTGGCGCAGGCACATGTTGCAGCAGAGTAAGGGGGTGTCACAGCAGGAGTTGCAGCAAGAGGCCTGAGCTCCCGGTGCCATCTAGCGGTCGTGTCTTGACCAGCAACCCAGTTGTTCTTGAATGGTTGACTCGGTCATCCACTCCGTCCCAAGTGACATCACACACCCCCAGCCAAGAGTCGGTGGGTTCGTCAGACACAACCCTTAGTTGGTATGGCCTGGGAGCAGGCTCTGTGCCCTCACCTGTCCTCAACATGCCTCTGTCCTTTTCTGTTCCCTTAGCCAGACAAGTATTATATGCTGTGGACTCAGCTCCACTTTACAGCGAGGACGAGCTACTAGAGGACAGTTAGCAGCTATTGGCCAGCCAAGATGTGGAGGAGACATCCGCCGATTCCTCCGGTGGGCGGGAAAGTAGTGCTGAGGAGAGTGGAGTGGGAGCTGGTGTTGCGAGCGGTCAGGCTCCTGACCCAGAGACGGTTGAGGAGGACATCAGTGATGTGCAGACAGTACTCGATGATGGTGATGTAGCTGATCGCACTTGGGAGCCGGGTGAATTAGGGGCTTCATCATCATCAGGAGAAGAGGCTGGCAGCTTGCCCGTGAGGCAGCGGAGCCAGCAAGTTGCTAGCGTGGCCGGGAATCAGCAGGGTGGCAGCAGTGGTACCAGGAGGTGTGGACATACCAGCAACACACAGACAAAGTGAAACCAAAAGAGGCTTTCAGATCACTAATGTGCAGATAATCTTTCAGACCGTCTAAGACCTGTCACAGGTGTGACACCAGCCTGCTGTAGCAACAGCTGCATCACCCAGTGGCACGCACCCAATTTCAGGCAGTCAAGGCTCCACCACCTCAGCCGAAGGGAGCTGTCTGTCCTTCCCATCATCTACTGGTCCTGATGCTCCTGCTCCTCCTCCTACTCCTCATCAGTCATTTCGTCAGTAATCAGGGCCGTCTTTAATATTGATTGGACCCTGGGCAAGAATTTACTTGGCCCCCCCTGTATCCTGCCTTCCCACATCCTAGCATGCAATCACACCCTCCACCACAACCAGGGACGTGCACACATAGGGCTCAAAGGCGGCTTAAGCCCCTGCCCTTTAATGTCCTTTTTTTTTTTCACTTACTCAAGTGCCGTGCATGCGCCCGCCCTGGCCGTCCAGTCTGCGGCGCTTTCAAGCTGCAGTGTTTAGCGCTGCAGTCAGGGAGGTCACTAGTCACGTGGGGCGGTGCGCAGGGAGTCTGTCTGGAGCAGTGGAGCTGAGCTGACAGTCACCGGTCTGTGAGCAGAGTGAGCTCGAGTCTTGCGCGCTTGCAAACTGTGAGTGCCACTGGAGGGGGTTGGTTGGAGAAATGAACGGGGGGCTGGGGGGAGAGATGTCCTCCTGCCAGGCCCATGGGGAGGGGGAGAAATGTGCCATTGGTGGGGGGGGGAAGATGTCCTCCTGCCAGGCTCATGGGGAGCGGGAGAAATGTGCCATTGGGGGGTGTCACGACTGTGACTGATCCAGACAGGTCTGGGAGGAGAAGGTCGCAGCGACTTGCTACTCGCGATAGCTTGTGAGTTTGCTCCGTGGTTCAGGGTATGTCATCCAGGTTTTGCCTTGTGAACCTTTTTGTCCTGACTGGGAGTTTGTAGGCATCCTTCTCAGGGGAGTCCTGTCTGCCACTCCCAGATACTATATTAGTTTCAGTTTCACTTGCAGTCATTGCCAGATATAGTCCTTACTTCCAGTGCTACTCTGACCTTTGAAGGAGATCGTTTGATGGTGTTGCTGTGGAGCTCTTGTCCGGCGTGGACTGTCGTGTTTGGGATCGCCTTCTCTGCTCGTGACTGGATAAGTCTATCTCTGCTGTTGTTTGTTTGTTGCTGTCTTCCCCTGTTGTTTTCCTAGACGTGAGTGATGGTGACTAGCGCTCCCATCGGCCTTTCCCTAGTCCAGTCTTGTTAGGGCGACTGAGGGTTTAGGCATCCTGCTCGCCGCACGGGTTCACACCCCGTCTAGGGTATCAGGGCAGACAGGTGCCAGCTTAGGGTTAGTCAGGGGTGGCCATTCTATTTCCCATCCGTAGAATAGGGTCCCCCTTCCCCTCCGTCTGGTGCGACATGACTGCTGCTGGGATAGCGGTCGTGACAGGGGGTGCAAGATGTCCTCTTGCCAGGCCCATGAAGGGGAAGAAGTGTGCTATTGGGGGGAGGGTAAGATGTCCACCTGCCAGGCCCATGGAGGGGGAGAAATGTGCCATTGGGGGGGTGGGGGGTTAAGATGTCCTCCTGCCAGGCCCATGGAGGGGGAGAAATGTGCCATGGAAGGCGGGGGGTTGTAAGATGTGATGCCAGGCCCATGGAGGGGGAGAAATGTGGCATTGGGGGGGTAAGATGTGATGCTGCCAGGCCCATGGAGGGGGAGAAATGTGCCATTGGGGGGTAAGATGTGCTGCTGCCAGAACCATGGAGGGGGAGAAATGTGCCATTGGGGGGTGGGGGGGTGTAAGATGTGCTGCTGCCAGGCCCATGGAGGAGAAGAAATGTGCCATTGGGGGGGGATAAGATGTGCTGTTGCGCTGCCAGGCCCATGGAGGGGGAGAAATGTGCCATTGGGGGGGGGGGGGAGAAATGTGACACAAAGGGGGTGATGTAAAAAGGAGGGAGTGATGTGACATGGAGGGGGAGAAGTGTGACATTAAGGCTGGGGGCATAATTGGGGGCACTTTTTACTGGCACATTATTAGGTGGCACCAGGGGCGTACATAGAAATCACTGGGCCCCATAGCAAGAATCTGAATTGGGCCCCCTAACCCCGCCCACCTCCTGGCCCATCCCACCTCCTGTCCTGGCTCCACCCCCATTTGCCAATAAAGAAATGTATACATACGTTCGTACGTACGTACGTAGTTTTGTGGCAAAGGGAATGCCGTAGGAACAAAACCCAGTGGTATCCGAATCTATGGGACTCCTGTGGATATTCCATAAAAGTTTTATCTGCAGTCCTATGTTACATTGCAAATAACACAGTGATAACTCTCTGAGTACAGATAATGTAGTAGATGTCACCTGTAATCCTATGTAACACCACAAATAACACAGTGATAGCTTTCTGAATACAGATAACACAGTGATTGCTCTCTGATTACTGAAAATGTAGTAGTGTTACCTGCAGTCCTATGTAAAACCACAGATAACACTAGTGCTGATAATGTGGTAGTGTTACCTGCAGTCCTATGTAAAAACCACAGATAACACTAGTGTAGATCATGTGGTAGTGTTACCTGTGTCCTTAGGTGGCCTCCCTGTGCCTCTCCCACAGACTCCATGCTGGCGGTGCTGCCTCCTCTTCCATCTTCTTTCTCTTGCCCCGCACAGAACGTCCTGATGCAGCTGCATCAAGACATAGGAACACTGTGGGCATGGTGATGGTGACACAAACACAGACACACACACAGGGACGGACACATACAACATACAATAAATATGATTACATCACACATCACTGCTCCTGCCTGTCTGCTTTGGTAAAGCCGGGCATAGATGGGCTATGTCAGGTTTTAGCAGAGTGGGCACAGGACAGTGGACACAGGGCGCGATATGTATGTGAGCACAGCTAAACGAGTACAGGGCAGGAGCCCACATACACATCGCACCTCCTTCCTGTGTCCACTGTGCTAAAGCCAGACGTAGGCCATCTTCCACATCTTAACCCCTTTGCTTACCAGCGCCATTTTGTATCACTTCTCTTACCCCAAACCCCTTTAACTCCTTGCTGCTGATGCTGAGTGTGCACATAGCCACCAATCAAATCCCCCCCAAAGGTGACTGATGTGTTGGGGGGTGGGGGGGTTGGGGGAATATGATTGGTGGCTATGTGTACTGTCAGCATCAGCAGAAAGGAGTTAGAGGGGTTATCCAACCCCTAATGCCCCCCAAAATGCCCAGGGGGAGGAGTAGGAGAGCACACTGTCCACTATGAGCCCCCCCAAACTCTTAATGCCCCCCAAAATGCTCAGGACAGTATGCTTTCCTTCTACTCCTCTCCCCCCTGGGCATTTTGGGGGGCATTAGGGGTTGGGGGGCTCATAGAGAACTCGGGGGGGGGGGGGGGTTAGACTCAGAGAGAACAGTGTGCTTGTCTCCTACTCCTCTCCCCCCTGGACATTTTGGAGTAAGGGGGCATTAGGGGTTGGGAGGCTCATAGAGGACTCGGGGGGAGACTCAGAGAGAACAGTGTGCTTATCTCCTACCCCCCCCCCCCCCATGGGCATTTTGGGGTAATGAGGGCATTAGGGGGGCTCATAGAGGATTCAGGGGGGAGGCTCATACAGGACAGAGTAGGAGAAAAGCATACTGTCCTCTATGAGCCCCTCAAACCCTTAATGACCCCCAAAATTCTCAGGACAGTGTGCTTTCCTTCTACTCCTCTTCTCCCTGGGCATTTTTGGGGGCATTAGGGGTTGTGGGGCTCATAGAGGACTCAGGGGAGGAGGCTCATCGAGGATAGTGTGCTTTCCTCATACCCCTCCCCTACTGGACATTTTGGAGTAATGGGGGCATTAGGGGTTGGGAGGCTCATAGAGGACTCGGGGGGGGGGGAGACTCATAGAGAACATTGTGCTTGTCTCCTACTCCTCCCCCCTGGGGGGGCTCATAGAGGATTCAGGGGGGGAGGCTCATACAGGACATAGTAGGAGGAAAGCAGACTGTCCTCTATGAGCCCCCCTCCCTATGAGTTCTCTTGCTGCCTGGCAATCCCTTCCCTTCCCATACACAACAAACCACAGTCCACAGGCACACCAACCAATCAATAGACCACAGTCCGGGACTCCGTGTCCGGCTGTCAGTCCTTCAGTCTGGGGCTGGGTGCAGGAGGGTGCGCAGCCTACTTCACTCGCTCAGGTCACGCTCTGTATGGGTATATATGAGCGACGCCCGCTCCTGCTGCCTGCAAACACTGGCCAATTAGCAGCTGGCTCTTTGTGCTGCTGACTTGCGCTGATTGGCCAGTGTGAAGACTAGAACACACCCGCAGCCTGGCCGGGAGAATCAAGTTCCTGAAGTGACTAGTGCAGCTGGTGAATGGGGGCGCAGTGTGTACTGGCTAAAATAAACGGAGGGGGCGGGGCCTGCCGTGCACTCCGGGCCCCCCTGCGCTCTGGGCCCCATAGCAACGGCGTGGTCTGCCTATATGGGCGGTACGCCACTGGGTGGCACTATGGGGGCATCTACTGAGGCCACAAAGAAGGGGTATGTTATATGGAGGGCTCTGTACAATGGCATTTTATACTGGGACACATTATGGTGAGTACTATGGGGTCATCTCTGGGGGGCACTAAGAAGGGGTATTTTATACTTGCAAATTATAGGGGACACTGAGGGCATCTACTGGGGCACTATATTGGGGCATTTTATACTGGTACATTATAGGGGCACTAGGAGGAAGGGGGGAGAGGAGCACTATGGGGCATTTACTGGGGGCACTTTATAGGGGTATTTTATACTGCCACATTATGGGGACACTAGGGGGACATTAGCTCAACTGCGGGCATTACAAGGACATTATAAGGAGAATTATTTCTACTGGGGGGGGGGCATTATTACTCCCCCATGGTATGAGCCCCCTAGTAGCAGCACCAGCCTCTCTCTGCTCTGCGACCCCTTTGCCCCTTCTCCAAATCCTTATTATGAAATCTTTCTAATTAGGATAAAACACATCAGCTCCACCGAGCCCCCGGCCAAAGTGTTGAAGTGGCGTCCGAGATCCCCAAGGGTCAAGCCAAGTAATTGTAAGTTTTTATGTGAAATATGTTTGTTATACACATATAGCATCCACTGTGCCACACAATATACAGTATACCTCTACACTGTGTAGTCTGTTCTATAAGCACCACATTGTTTTCTGTCCGCCACCACAAAACAATCTGGAAGTGTCCCTCCATGTGGCATCATGTATGTGGGCAGACAGTCAGAGGTAGCGCTACATTTTTTCTGGAAGAGTAAAAATACTCCTCTTACAATTTTTGAGGAGTATTTTTAGCCTATGAGGAGTATGAAAGTTACAGTAATTCAAATAGTTAATATGAAGGCCTACATAACATTAAGGGGTTGCTATTTATGCAGGGAAACCATTACTAGTACTCTAGAACTGTCTTCCATGCATTAATAGCAAATTTAGACAATTTTAAATTTAGCTGAGGTCACTGTTGCTCTGAGGGGGTCGTCACCACTGAGGTCACTGTTGCAGTGATTTTATGAGATTTAAAGGGTTTATCCCCTGTCCCCTCTCCTCTCCTGATTTGTCTGTTTTGGTAACTACTTGCACCCGCCATGTAATAACAATCCTGGAGCATCTATTCTTATGACCTTATGTTGCACCATTCCTCTGTTATTCCTACTATTAGTTATGAATGACTTGCTAGCAGTTTGCAGTGAAGGTCCAGATGGGGGTGTCCCTGTATAGCCTGACGTTATTCAATCAGTGCTGTCTACTGGTAACACCCAGCTGGACCTTTATTGCGGACTACTAGCAATTCGTTCATAAGTTCTAGTAGGAATAATAGAGGGATGGTACAATATAGAGTCACAATAATTGATTCCCCAGAATTGTTATTGCATGGGAAATGAAAGTCGTTACTAAAACAGACATGTCCACTTCAAGTACATGATCGCCGGGGGTCCCACGTTGGTTACCATGTTCTAGTGTTCTCTGGGTCAAGTATGGATAGGTAAATGGTGTTGATCCTGGGACAATTCCTTAAATTTTTGCTGCTGTTTCTTTGCCGCTGGTCACTGGGGTTTGCCATCCATCACGTGGCCATTGCTGCCCACTAAAGTTACGTCCTTGTAGATGAGCTCTCAGGTGGGTATGTCGTGCCACCGGGGCTGTTGGTAGACTCTGAAGAGACCTGAGGCACTGGTAGAGCAGGACACGGGCACAATGGATGGTGGTGCATGCTGGTGCCAAGGGCACAAGTGAAAGACCCGGGCACATACCTCTGGTGCCAGGTGCTCGCACCGCGACAGTCACATGTTGTGGATCTGAATGATGACATCACGCAGTGATAACCACCAGGCTCACCTGTAGATCTAGGGAGCAGCAACCTTCGGCACTCCAGCTGCTGTGAAACTACAACTCCCAGCATGCACACTTGCTCAGCTGTTCTTGTAACTCCTAAAGAAGTGAAAGGAGGATACTGGGAGTTGTAGTTTCAGAACAGCTGGAGTGCCGGAGGTTGCTGATCCCTGATCTAGAGGCTGTCATTTTGTGTTATGCTTGATCTTGCTATAAAGGGGAGTTTGTCTTCCATGACCCCATTGCCCTATCTCATGCCACCAGATAATGCCACAAAATTGCCACCACCGCTGTGGTTATTGGATTATACAGTCTTACAGGGAAGACTTCATGCGCCTGGTAGAGGGACTGTATGTCCTGGAGGCTGTAAATAGCCACATGCAGTCCTTGTAGCACCATGTACCGCCATGCGGCGCCGCATTACAGAAGAAATCCTTATAGCAAACAATATCTCTAGTTCAGCGTCTGATGGAACATGCTGCAATGAATTATCCTTGATGGATTCATAGGAGAGCTAGCAGGTGACAGAGGTCTACGGGTGACAGGTCTGTCAGTTATGGAGGTTGTATGGAGGTCTCCTGTTAGCGTGTCCAGTGCTGGGACCCTCGCTGACTTCTATAAGAAGGAGTCTGAAGCGCTCCGCCACTTTTCCTCACTGCTGAGCGCGGTAGTGAAGACGGTCCCCTACACCTTCTATTGAGGCCGTCTTCAGTACCGCACTCAGCAGGGAGGAGAGACGGCGCTCGGCTGAGCGCTTCAGACTCATCATTATAGAGAAAAACAAGGCACTCAGATCCGGGACCCTCCCTACACAGCAAGGCCACTTACCCCACCAGTGACGGCCGCGCGCCTCCTTTCTCACTTCAGAGCGATGTGCCATAAGCTCTGGCAGCCAGCTCAAACTGACCAATCACAAAGCTCCATACTGTAAGGAGCTTTGTGATTGGTTGTTTCAGGCAGCAGCGCTCCACTTGCTCTTCACAGCGCTCACTGCGCTGATCAATGGCAGGTAAAAGTCTAAGGCTTATTGGTACGCCTTAGACTTTTTCCAGGGAGTAAAATGGCCTGAACAGGCGTCTACGATGCTTGTACAGGCGTTATTGAGACCTTTGCAGACAGTGTTGTATAGTAATGAGCGGGAGGTGCCATATTCGATTTTGCGATATTTCGCGAATATTCAATTGAATATTCGTCTTATATTCGTTGAAATCGAATATTCGTCATTATTCTATTTATCTTGAATAATATGCGATTTTTTTTTTCGCGTATTGCGATTTTATTTAAACTGTATAAGGCAACTTTCATATTGGTTGGCTAATATGTGTATTTTACGAATATTCGCTGTATCGCTATAACTTTGTTTTTTAGAATATTACGAAGTTATAGCAATATATCAAATATTCGTAAAATACACATAATTTAGCTAACATAGTGCTATAATCTTTTTTTTTATAGTCTAATTTTTTTTGTCTCTTCTGAACTTCATTTTTGGAAAAAATTTACACTATTAAAAAAAATACTACAGCACTATATTAGTTA
Source organism: Bufo bufo (assembly GCF_905171765.1). Lineage (NCBI taxonomy): Eukaryota > Metazoa > Chordata > Amphibia > Anura > Bufonidae > Bufo > Bufo bufo. The sequence goes on along the minus strand of NC_053389.1, from coordinate 102,886,098 downwards.
AATTACAGTCTATATGTGTATATTACGAATATTCGCTATATTGCTATAACTTTGATTTTTAGAATATTTTGAATATTCGAAAAAACAAAGTTATAGCAATATAGCGAATATTCGTAATATACACATATAGACTGCAATTTAGCTAACATAGTGCTGTACATAAAGAGGAAAATTATAAATCAGTAATGAGAATCGTTACTGATTTATAATTTCCCTCTTTATGTAGGATAGTTTATGTTATGCGACAAATAGGCAATTACATATGCGAGTGAATCGGGTCGCATAAGGGCTGTATGCTATTGGGTTGGCTTGGTCGAATAGACGAAGATAGAGAATATAGCGCTATATTCGCTATATTCGACAATTCTACCAAGCCAACCGTAAGTAACTGTTGGCTTGGTAGAATTGTTGAATGTCGAATATAGCGAATATAGCGCTATATTCTCTATCTTCGTCTATTCGACCAAGCCAACCCAATAGCATACAGCCCTTATGCGACGTGATTCACTCGCATATTCAATTGCCGATTTATCGCATAACATAAACTATCTTACATGAAGAGGAAAATTATAAATCAGTAATGAGAATCGTTACCGATTTATAATTTTCCTCTTTATGTAAAATAGTTTATGTCATGCAATAAATCGGCAATTAAATATGCGAGTGAATCGGGTCGCATACAGGCTGTATGCTATTGGTTTGGCTTAGTCGAAATAGACGAAGATAGAGAATATAGCGCTATATTCGACAATTCTACCAAGCCAACCCATTAGTGATAGTAGTAATTTTTACGATCACAAAATTTGTGATACTAAATTACTAGCACTAATTTAGTGATATTAAAGTAAATTACTAATATGACTAATGGGTTCAGATGGAAAAAAAATGAATATTTGTTATAACGAATATATTTTAATATATTCAAAATATTCGCGAATTTACGAAGTTGTAATATTCGTATGAATATTTCGCAATTCAAATATTCACGCTCATCCCTAGTGTTGTATCATAAATGTGGGCAGGCAATGTGGTATTATGTATGTGGGTATAATAAAATGTGGGGTTTTCTGACAGTGTTGCCTTATGTATGTGGGGAGGCAGTGATGCATCATGTCTGGAGATTACTGTATTGAATTCAGATTCCCTCTCTCTCTATTAATCTCTTTGATCAATACATTAATGTATGAAGGCTATTTAGTATTCTATTATTTGGCTGTGTAAAGCTGAAGGTTATCTAGCTTGTGATACAACAATTAATTTTAATAATGCCTGCAGCACAATGCCAAAAACAGAGAGGATACGGAAAATGAAGCAGAGAGAGCGCAAGAAAGCAGCCCATAGTAGTAGATCATTAAATGCATGGTTAAAACCAGGTACCATAACCCAGATATTGACAGTGTTACACCTGAGAGCACGGTAGAGATCCCTCAAGCAACAAATGAAATACAGGAGAAGACTTTGGAGGCAACACTTGATCAAGATGATCATGAAGTTATTGTCAGTGTTGAAGAGGAAGAGGCCACAGGAAGGGAAACAGTGGCTAAAGTTGGGCTTGAGGAAGTAATAGAAGAGGATGTGGCTGAGGAATGTCACCGCCAGCTCTCTGAGAAGATCTGGCAGACGTTCTTCTGTACCTCTTGCATGATGTTCTTTATTTTGTTTTCACTTTGTCATCTCTTTTCCTTCTCCCAGCTGTCACCTATTTACACTAATTGCCTCCCTTTATATTCTCTCCCATACTGCCTCACTTTGCGGTTTATACTACTTCCTGGATTCAAGTTGTCACTGTTGGAGACTTCTGTTACTGCTGGTTCAGATAAGTCTTTTCATGTATTGTGTTTCCTTGATGGCTTGATTCTAGATGACCCTGACTCCCTCCGTATTAAATGCAGGGAGCCGGTGGTCGTGTCCCCTCACTATTATAGGGTTTTCAGGTGTCACACAATCTAGGTATGAGGGCATGCAATCGTCTACCTCTGAGACCCTTGTATGTGCTTAGCAGACAGGGTGAGCTCTTAGGGTTTTATAGGGGTCACCTTTACGCTCCTTAGTTTGGGATCAAGCCAGTCGGATGTTTATCCATAACTTCCAGCTATCTGCAACATCATCCGTGACAATGAAGCTGTGAGTAGTGTAGACGAGGCCATGTTAAAAATTTCATCCTTAAAATATCCAACAGATCCAGCCCATAATCAAGCTTTTCATCTCACGTGTAATGCCAGCTATGTGAAATTGTGTGTTGATAGAGGACCATGTCAACCTGCCATCAGATTTCCCAAAAATACTGAAGGCTGATCATTTCAGAATGAAAATAGGCTGTGGTTAGAGTATTCACCTGACAGTATGTACTGCTTCAGCTGTCGGATTTTTCTAAATGAACAAAAGTACAGCAATAGTTCATGGAGAGTGGCTGGGGTAAGCAATTGGAAAAGGGACTTGACAAAATAAAAGAACATGCAGATTCAGAGGCCCACTTAACAAGCATGGTGCGATGAAACACATACAAAAAGAATGCTTTACAATAGGCTTTTGACGTATCAGATGTTCTAGGCAAGGCAAAAAGGGAGCAAGAGAAACAAAGAAACAGAGAACTCTTGACCCAATTAATTGATATAACTCTATATCTTGCATGGCAGGGGAAGGCTTTCAGGGCTGATGCCAAGTCTGCCACAAGTTTAAACCAGCAACCAGGGCAACTTCCCTGAACTTGTGTTAATGTTTAGCAGTATGATAGTGTACTCAAGCTACATTTGGATAATGTAAAAGGCCAGAAAATACGTGAGAATAGGTGTCAAGTTCACTCCATCTCAAATAGAACACAAAATGATCTTATCAAAGCACTGGCCACATTCACAAAACGAGAGATTAGAAAAGAAATAGAGGAAGCCAATATATATTCAGTTCTTATAGATGAAACTACTGATGTATCTCACTATGAGCAGGTCTCTATTGTGGAACGTTATGTTTACCAAATGGAAGTCAAGGAGCGCTTCCTCCAGGTCTGCAATGTGGCAAAAACGACAGGTGAAGAGATGGAGAAAACAGTTCTTGACTTGCTAAAGAACAACAATCTACAGATAGAAAACATGTGTGGTCAAGGCTATGATGGTGCTGCCAATATGAGTGGTCAATACAAAGGACTGCAGTCAAGAATACTGCAACACAATAACAAGGCTCTATATGTGCACTGCCAAGCCCACTGCCTAAATTTGGTCCTAGTTGAAGCTGCAAAATCAAGCATCCACTCCATTACCTTTTTCAACCTGGTACAGAAGCTCTATGTGTTTCTCACCAGCTCTACAAAAAGGCACACTGCATTTGTGAAATGTCAAGAAGCCTTGCACCCTGGAGAATGTGTAATTCAACCTCAAAAGCTCTCTGACACACATTGGGCATGTAGAGAAAAAGCCCTGAAGGCCCTCATTAAAGTTCTGAGTTCGGTGGTCAAAGTCCTCACTGACATTACAGAGCAGGAGCCTCCCGATACTGCTGCTGGAGATGCCAGGATGTACTTTAAAGCCATAGACTTTGAGTTTTTGCTTTGCCTTGAGATAGCCACTCCAGTCTTTGAGGTCACTGCACTTGTCTCTGATGCTCTGCAGAACTGTGATATTGATCTGTCCACAGCATATATTGTTGTTAATGGAGTAAAGGACACTTTGTCCAACCTCAGGACAGAAGAACAGTTTGGAAAGCTGTTTAAAGGCCACTGGAAAAGGCAGAAGCCGCTGGGATCAGCATTCCCACAGTCCCCCCAGGACAGCAAAGACAGAGGAGGGTGCCTGCAAAATATTGCCAGCGTACCCATGCAGCCACAGAGAGCCACTCCTTCCAGTCCGTAGAAGACTACTACAGAGGGAAGGTATACTATACATTCATTGATGTTCTTTCTCAGGAACTACAAAGAAGATTTAGGGGAGATGGTGAGACACAGTCTAGTAAAATACTAAGTGCACTTCACAGTTTGAGAAAGGTCAACAACTGGATAGGCAAAGATGTAATAGGTCCTGACTCTCTTGAGGCCATTCACACACTGTGAATTCTATGGAGGAGAGGAGCAAAAGTTAAAAACAGAGCTCAGGGTCTTTTATGCCTCTTTCCCGGACACATCCATCGTGAAGGATCTGTTAAAAACACTGAGAGACAACACTGGGCAGGATATCTTTCCAACACTGGTGTAAATGACAAGAACCTATGCAACAATTCCAGTGTCAACAGCAACAGTGGAGAGGTCCTTTTCCAAGCTCAAGCTGGTAAAAGATACACTGAGAAACATTTGTTCAGAAGAGAGGCTTTCTGACCTACTACTCCTGGCTATTGAGAAAGACATTGGCATAAACCACAGTGAAGTAGTATTATTATTACAGGGACATGGACCCCGAAGGCTGCTGTAAGGGAGAAATAACAAGGGAATGAAAGTGATGGTGGGTAGGAAACAATTGTGTGAGTGTGAATGAATTGTGTTGTGTGTAACGTTATCACAAACATATTTCTTTTTTTTTATAGGGACGGAAATTTTATTACAGTTTTAATGTAACATGTTAGGCTACTTTCACACTTGCGGCAGAGAGATCCGGCAAGCAGTTCCGTCGCCGGAACTGCCTGCCGGATCAGGCAAAATGTATGCTAACTGATGGCATTAGTAAGACTGATCAGGATCCTGATCAGTCTTAAAAATGCCTGATCAGTCGAAAAAATGCATTGAAATGCCGGATCCGTCTTTCCGGTGTCATCCGGCAAAAACGGATCCGGCATTTATTTTTTCACCTTTTTCAGTCTGCGCATGCGCATACCGGAAGGACGGATCCGGCATTCCGGTATTCTGAATGCCGGATCCGGCACTAATACATTCCTATGGGAAAAAATGCCTGATCCGGCATTCAGGCAAGTCTTCAGTTTTTTTAGCCGGAGATAAAACCGTAGCATGCTACGGTTTTCTCTTTTGCCTGATCAGTCAAAACGACTGAACTGAAGACATCCTGATGCAAACTGAACGGATTACTCTCCATTCAGAATGCATGGGGACATACCTGATCAGTTCTTTTCCGGTATAGAGCCCCTGTGACGGAACTCTATGCCGGAAAAGAACAACGCAAGTGTGAAAGTAGCCTTAGTTACAAAGTTACAAGTTAGTATTTAAATAAAAAAATATACATTACTATGTATCTGTCGTATTTACAATTACAGTATCAAAAAATTCATGGAGAACAAGGTAGGACTTCTAGAAAAGTAAGCTTCGTGGTACAAACATTTTTAGAAATTATATGCCCTTTTTTTTTTTTTTTTTTTTTATACTTAAGCCCCTGCCCCTCAAAATGTCTGTTCACGTCCCTGACCACAACACACACAAAAAAAAATCCACACACCTCGTATACAATGCACAGGAATGTGAAGTGTGTGAGTATATCATAGCCAACCCACTGCTTTCCGATAGGGAAGCATTGGGAGGCTATTGCGCATGCATTGCTTCATAGATATGCTTTGAATCAATGCATTTTTTATGAGGAGCACCTCTAGTGGCCGTCTGATGAGTGGCCACTAGAGGTGTTCCTTGGCAGTAATGTAAATACTGTGGTTCTGGTGACTATAGTGTCCCTTAAAGGGATTTTCTCATCTCATACAATGGGGGCATATCGCTAGGATATGCCCCCATTGTCTTATAGGTGCGGGTCCCAACGCTGGGACCCGCACCTATATCGAGAACGGAGCCCCGAAAGTGAAGGAGAGAGCACTGCGCATGCGCAGCTGCCCTCCATTAATTTCTATGGGGCCGCCGAAAATAGCCGAGCTATTGCCGTCTGCCCCATAGAAATGAATGGGAGCATGGGCCATTTACTTCTATGGCAGAGGTGGGAATTAGCGCTTGGTGGTGGACGGACCCCGGGAAATCTGCCCCGTTCTCGATATAGGTGCGGGTCCCATCGGTGGGACCCGCACCTATCAGACAATGGGGGCATATCCTAGCGATATGCCCCCATTGTCTAAGATGGAATACCCCTTTAATATAGAGAAAAAAAAGAATCATCACAAAAGTATTAAATAAAATTATAGCCATATGTAATGCTATACAGGCTCAGATACACCTCACAGAAGAAATTATCACACATTATAGACTTAGATAAAGGTAGAGAGGTGTGGGCAGCACAGCTGTCTGTAGGTTACGGTCGGAGTGCCAGCGGCTGTAGAGGCGATCCACCTCCAATGAATATAAAATGAAAAAATTCCACAGCACATCCAAGGCGTAAAAAGTACAAACGGCTTTATTCACCAGACCCGCAACGTTTCGATCCGCTCACTGCTTGAGAAAGATCCCAGTGAGCGGATCGAAACGTCGCGGGTCTGGTGAATAAAGCCGTTTTCTACTTTTTCACGTCTTGGATGTGCTGTGGAATTTTTTCATTTTACAGACTTAGATACACCTCTCAGAAGAAAGTATCACACATGATAGACTTAGATACACCTCTCATAAGACAGTGATAGACATGGATACACCTTTCAGATGACAGTATCACAGATGATAAAATTAGATACACATCTCAGTAGACACATGAAAAACTTAGATACAGCAGCTGAGCAGAAAGTATAACACATGATAGGCTTAGATACAGTGGCCCAGGAGACAGTATGACATATGATAGACTCTTAGATGCACCTCTCAGAAGACAGTGATAGACTTGGATATACCTTTCAGATGATAGTATCGCACATGATAGACTTAGATACACCTCTTAATAGACAGTGTCACATATGACATACAGCAGCTGGGTAGAAAGTATATAACACATGATAGGCTCAGATACGGCAGCCCAGAGACAGTATCACATATGAAATCAGTATCAGATGATAAGCTTAGATACTCATGCTTCACAGATAATAACACACATAAAAAAAACAGATGACTTAGAAAACTGTTTCATAAATGATAGCACTGGATACACCTCTCAGAAGTGTCACATATGATAGGCTTAGATACCTTTCTCAGAAGACAGTATCGAGGGGGGGAGGGTTCACTCACTGGCTGATGGTCAGATGGCGGGCAGCACATAAGCGCAGAGCGGAGGACAAGTACAACACCGGGTGCACGCCCGCAGCTAGAGGTCGGACAGGGAGCGGGCGCGTGAACCAAGGAGCGGGGCGGGTGGGCGGGGCGCGGGGCTGGGTGGGTGGTTAGGCAGTCAGGTTGACTTGTTACTCGGAGCCTTAGGGATAAGTGGGCGGGCCGGGGGAAGGCAGTTTTGCTTGACTTGTTACTCGGAGCTGTAGGGAGAAGTTGGCGGGCCACCTCAATGCATTAACCATGAATAAAAACTGTCTACAGTCTGTGTATTGTGCAGAGTAGACATAGGAGGCTGGGCCTTCCATGTGCTCCGGGCCCCATAGCAACGGCGTGGTCTGCCTATATTGGCGGTACGTCACTGCAGCGGGGCTCAAGAGGCAGCTGACTTGGGCCCCCAAGAAACAACTGGGCCCAGGGCAGCTGCCCCTTTTGCCCCGCATTAAAGATGGTCCTGTCAGTAATCGATCAATGAAGCGATTGCCAAGAGACAACAGTATGCGTGCACTCATCCAACGGCGCAGAAGATGAATGTGCTCCTGGCAAAGTTGCTGGTGCAGCAGTCCCTCCCTTTCCAAGTGGTGGACTCTGCACCTTTCAGAGAACTGATGGCTTGTGCCGAGCCGAGGTGGAGAGTCCCAAGCCGTTATTTCTTTGCCAAAAAGGCAGTACCAGCCCTGCACACGTATGTAGAACAGATGGTGGGCCAGTCCTTGAGCCTGTCGGTGTCTGCCAAAGTGCATGGCAGCGCCGACGTGTGGAGCTGTAACTACAGACAGGGACAATACATGTCCTTTACAGCCCACTTCCAGCACAGCCACACCACAACTTGGCCAGGTGATGTCGCTTCTGCCTCCACATTCTCACGCCGTTGGTCCTGCGACAATGTCTGCCTCTGCCTCCTCATTCTCCACCGTGACAATTCACAGTGCCACTCCAGCATACCACATGGGCAGGGCACGGCGGTGTCACGCTGTTCTACACCTAGGAGGAACTGCTCCGTGTCCTTCATCAAGAAATTGAATCCTGGCTTTCTCCGCGACAACTCAAAATCGTAACCATGGTGACCAACAAGAGGAGGAACATGGTGTCGGCGCTGCGTCAAGGGGGGCTGAGCCATGCGCCCTGCATGGCACATGTGTTCAATCTGGTTGTCAAGCGGTTCCTGAAGTCTTCCACCCATCTGCAAGACATCCTAAAAATGGCCAGGAAACTTTGCATGCACTTCAGCCACTCGTACACCGCAAAGCACACCCTGCTTGAGCTGCAGCAGCAGAATGGCATCCCTCAACATAGGCTGTTATGCGACGTTTCCACCCTTTGGAATTACACCCTCCATATGTTGGACCGACTGTACAAACAGAGAAAGGCTATAAACAATTTCTTGATGATCCAAGCAGACAGGAGTAGTCCCCTATATAACTTAGATGTCAGCCAGTGGCAGCTCATGTGTGACACCTGCAGTTTGCTCAGTTCCTTTGAGAAGGACACGTTATTTGTCAGTCGCCAGGACTACGGGATGAACAACGTCATTCCACTCCTTTATGTCCTGGAACAGATGTTGGTAAATCTGGCTGGTCTGGGGACTGGACACGTGGCGCCTACATCTCATGGCCACAGGAGCCCTGTGGGGGCTGAACTGGAGGAGGATGAGGAAATTGGAGCACAAGCAATGTGTAGCGAAATGGGTGGTTTTTCTACACAGGTGACAGGACAGGAGGAGCAGGAGAAGCCAGATGAGCTACAGGGCGATGAGGAAGATGAGGCAGAGGACCCAGACTCACCGTGGCAGTATGCAGTGGAGATGGAGTCAGGGAGTCCCGCCGAGTCACTTGCGCAAATGGCCTGATGCATGCTCACTTGCTTGCGTAGTGACAGCCGAATTGTCACCATTCGGCAGGGGATGACTTCTGGCTCTCCACCTTGTTGGACCCTCGCAACCGGTTCAAAATGAGGGCCTTTTTTACACCTGCTGAGAGGGAGGACAAACTGAACTACTATAGAGACATCCTAGGTAGTCAGTAGGCCACAACCTATCTGCGCCATCGTCCATCCTCTTGCAGGTCTGTCCGGGGGTCCCTCTGCGCTCACGTTCCTCTGCCATGGCTGCTGTGGCAGGGTAGGGGGGTAGGAGCAGTTCCAGTTCCATCAGCAGCAACTTGAGCGTAGATTCGCTCATGAGTAGCTTTCTTCACCCGCCTAGTAAAGAAACTACTCACCAGCAGCAGCAGCAGCTAGACCTGGAGCAGGACCTGAGCCAGCAGGTGGTGGCATACTTGGACATCAACCTGCCACCCCACATTGAAGATCTGCTGGACTACTGGGTAGCCAAACTGGATTTGTGGCCGCAACTGGCAGAGTTTGCCCTGGAAAAGCTGTCCTGCCCGGCCAGTAGTGGGTGTTTAGTGCGGCGGGGGCCATAGTTACCCCAAGAAGAACTCTTCCACCCAAAATGTGGAGAGACTGACCTTTGTCAAGGTGAATCAGTCGTGGATCAGCCAGGATTTCCACCCACCAATTCCTGATGCATCAGACTAGATCATCCACGGTGTCACACCAACACTTTGACAAAAGAGATCGGTTTCTTCTGGCTAACTGCCTCAGCTACTATTCTGATGCTGCCACCCGCCTGATGCCACACATCTGATGTCAAGTGCTCCTTCTTTCACCCACCATCTTCAGCTGGTACTGGTATTGCCACCCACCTCCCCACTCTGTCACAGGGTAACTCTGTGGTCTCCTGATGCTGCTGCCACCTCCACACTATGTCATCTTGCCACTCTGTGGTCTCCTGATGCTGCTGTCACCACCACACTATGTCACCTTGCCACTCTGTGGTCTCCTGATCTTGCTGCCACCTCTACACTATGTCACCTTGCCACTCTGTGGTCTCCTGATGCTGCTGCCATCTCCACACTATGTCATCTTGCCACTCTGTGTCCTCCTGATGCTGCTGCTGCCACCTCCACACTCTGTATTTTTGTCAATCTGTGGTTTCCTAATGCTGCTTCTGCTGCCACCTCCACACTGTCATTGTGCTACCCTGTGGCCTCCTCCTGATGCTGCTGCTGCCGCCACCTTCACACTCTGTCATTGAGCCACTCTGTGGCCTCCTGATGCTGCCGCCACCTCCACACTGTCATTGTGCCACCCTGTGGCCTCCCCCTGATGCTGCTGCCACCTCCACATTCTGTCATTGTGCCACTCTGTGGCCTCCTGAGGCTGCTGGTGCCACCTCTACATTGTCGTTGTGCCACTCTGTGGCCTCCTCCTGATTCTGCTGCTGCTGCCGCCACCTCCACACTCTGTCTTTCTGCAACTCTGTGGCCTCCTCATGCTGCTTCCACCTCCACACTGTCATTTTGCCAACCTGTGGCCTCCTCCTGATGCTGCTGCCACCTCCTGCTGGTCTCCTCATGCTGCTTCCACCTCACCACTATGTCATAGGGCCCCTCTGTGGACTTCTCATGCTGTTCTTACCCTCCCCACTTCATCACTAGGCCACTATTTTACCTTTCGGCCTGGTTGACATTATCATTTATTTGACCCTTCTTCTGATCTGTCTTTAGGAAGGAAAAATGAGATGCACAACAAATCCTGTCTATGTAACAGCTGTAAGGCCTGCATGACATGGTCCCTATTTTGCATCAGAATTGGCTTATGATTTGGTAGCCAAAAGCAGGAGTGGTTACAAAACACAGAAGACATGCAAATATTCCATTCACATGTCATCTCTGTTTTGGACGATCTCCTATATTTTTGGCTTTAGCAATACTGATGGATTACTGACCAAGAGGATGGACCGAATAAAGGCAGATGCTCCACAGACAGGATCTGTTTTTTGGGGGTTATTGTTCTGACGGATTAGAGGAATGGCAAAATAATCTGTGACGTCAACACAAACCTACTGCTGACACCCTCTCCACTCTGTCGGGGGGGCTCTACTTGTATAAGCATTTAATAGAACATGTTCTGTAGAAATCTATGTGGAATCAGCTCGCACTTGAGTTATTTGGTCAGTTTTGGCCCCGTGACTGCCCAAATAAGTGAAGTGTGCAGTGATTCTAAGAGTGACACCTGTCATCTACATGTCATACTGACTCACAGTATTATTTCACTACCACAGCAGACTCCCTATGCGTGTTACTGCAAGTCACAGCGTTCTACACCACTATAAAGGCTCTCTGCAGCCAGGAAATAGCTGTTTTTAACGTGATTCGCCACAAATAAATTTGGATAGAACCGATTTTTTTTCCAAACATTTTTCAAACCGGCCATCTCTAATTGCCATATTCTGTGTGAGGGACATTTTGAGGGGCAATCTATACTTTTTATTGCTACCATTTTGTGGTGTTTATGACTTTTTAGTCACTTTTTATTTAATTTTTTATGTGAGGTGAAGTGACCAGAAAAACAACAAACTGCCCATTTTAACTTTTTTTCCATCTCAGATAAATATTTTTATATTTTAATAGTATGGGCGTTTTTGCACGCGATGATGCCCATGAAGTTTATTTATTTTTATTGTTTATGTATTTTGATTTTGGGCAAAGGGGGGTGATTTGAATTTTAATATTTGCATTTTTTTTAAATATTTTTAAAAACATTAATTTTTTTTTAGGGCTCTTTTACACTTGCGTTGTCCGGATCCAGCGTGTACTCCATTTGCCGGAATTACACGCCGGATCCGGAAAAACGCAAGTTAACTGAAAGCATTTGAAGACGGATCCGTCTTCAAAATGTGTTCAGTGTTACTATGGCACCCAGGACACTATTAAAGTCGTGGCTGCCAAAGTAGTAGTGGGGAGCGGGGGAGCAGTATACTTACAGTCCGTGCCGCTCCCGGGGCGCTCCAGAATGACATCAGAGCACCCCATGCGCATGGATGACGTGATCCATGCGACACGTCATCCATGAGCGTGGGGCGCCCTGACGTCACTCTGAAGCGCCCCGGGAGCCGCACGGACGGTAAGTATACTGCTCCCCCGCTCCCCACTACACTTTACCATGGCTGCCAGGACTTTAGCGTCCTGGTAGCCATGGTAACCATTCAGAAAAATCTAAACGTCGGATCCGGCAATACGCCGAAACGACGTTTAGCTTAAGGCCGGATCTGGATTAATGCCTTTCAATGGGCATTAATTCCGGATCCGGCCTTGCGGCAAGTGTTCAGGATTTTTGGCCGGAGCAAAAAGCGCAGCATGCTGCAGTATTTTCTCCGGCCAAAAAACGTTCCGGTCCGGAACTGAAGGCACCCTGATGCATCCTGAACGGATTTCTCTCCATTCAGAATGCATTAGGATAAAACTGATCAGGATTCTTCCCGGATAGAGCCCCGACGACGGAACTCTATGCCGGAAGAAAAGAACGCAAGTGTGAAAGAGCCCTTAACTTTTATTTGCTCCCATAGGGAACTATAACAAGCAATCATCAGATTGACTCTCTCATAGACTCCAACGCATTAGAATTTTACTGTGTTCCTATGGAGCCCTGCCACAGGCAGGGGCTTTGTAAAAACTGATGTGCGGCAGCCTCATATCATTCAGGAATACAGGGGCTGCCGCACACACGCTCCGGCTCCCCAGATACTTGCAAGGGGGAGCTGGTGTCAAAATTGACCACGGCATCTAAGGGGTTAAAAGTATGCGATTGACGTTTTTGTTGATCATATACACTACTCCCCGGTGCCTGCTGTTTAAAACACCAGGTATCCGGCGGCTATGGCACCTGCCGCACTCCTGAGTAGGCTCCATCTTTAAAGTCCCGTTTAGCGCCATACATGTACAGTATGGTGCTGGTGGGGAAGGGGTTAAATGAAAGTATGTAGCACAATATGGATATTTCCTCATATGTCTCTGCATTCCTTTGCTGTGACAAGTTGTGTCCCTCCTCATCTGCTCATATCTCTACTGTGTCAACAGCTGTAACTTCAAAACTATGAGAATTATTTACTGAAGTATCCCAGCTACATAAATGTAGAAGAATGCAGCCGCCGAATTTATCAAAAGAAAGGAATCCCGCTGAAAGCAGGTGGAGTCTCCCCTATCATAAATCTCATGAGGTTTTTGATTTGTAACTGGGGAGAGGTAGGTGGGGTGTTAGTAGTACCTGGTACTATAGTTTATAACTCTTATCACCATCATATAAAAAATATTTTTCTTGCTGACACTGTATTACACACAGACTAAATAGTACGTAGCTCATGCCATTAACCCCTTAACATTGCAGATAATTCTGTCCTTGTTGAGAATACTTTTGGAATTTTTTGCCTCCCCACATCAGCGTAGCCATATGTGGTCTTACAATATTGGAGCCGATGTTTAATACATTTTAATTCTTTCTTTAGTTTTTTCAACTTTTTTGTTACATATTGCATGTATGATATCATGTACTGCATGTAATGTACTGTGATCACATTATATGTCAGCACCTTGTCTATGTACATGATGTGCACAGACATTTGTTAAAGGGGTTCCCCGGGAATCAAGAAAATGAAAATACTTAAATATTACTTTATTATAAATATATCCCCCAACACCTTTCATTAGTTATAATGGCTCATTTTGTCTGTGAAGCAATCATCAGGAGAAATAAAATGGCCGCCGTCCTATTAGTACACGCAAAACCTCTCCGAATCACACAGGAGGACAAGTTATTTCACAACACTGAGCTAAAGAGCTCCCTCATCCTCCTCTCTGCTTTACTTGTCAGGGATTAGGATCCTGAATACAGATTATATGAACTTCAGCTGAATCTCTGTAGGAATGGAGTTCATGAGGAGACATGAAGTAGAGAGAGGAGGTGGGGGAGTGGGTAATGAGCAGCAGCACTTGTATGCACTCTCCATTACCACAGCCCCGCATTATCACAGTCTGTCCTGTCCGTCCTCTCTGTACTTCATGCCCCCTCATGAACTCAATTCCTACAGATTCATCTGTATTCAGGATCATAATCCCTGATAATTAGGAGAAGAGGATGAGGCAGCTCTTTACCTTACTGCTCTGAAGTAGTAGGATGCTGCAGAATCAGGCCACTTCCTGGCATATATGCCCGAATTAAGCAGGACATAAACTGCTGCACATAAAGGTTTTTGTCTGGTGGAATCCCAGCATATATGCCAGGGAGCGGCCGGATCCACGCCCCATCCCATTATAGTCAAAGGGGTCCGGTGGGCAAGTGGCATTATCCAGCTATGCCAGATTGAGAGAACTCTGTCTGGCTGTTCTCTGCCGGAACAGGCTGCCAAATTTATTTGAAGCAACCTGCAACACTTGGAATGTATAGAGTTAGAAAAACATGGCTACTTGCTTCCTGAAACAACACCACACTTGTATATAGGATGTGTTTGATATTGAAATAAATGGAGCTGCAATACTACACGCAACTTATGAACAGGTGCACAATCCCTTTAAGTTCAGTTCGGAATAAGTTCAGTTCGGCAAAACAACAGGAGCCTGGTGTCTCACATATAGTATGGATGGAAATATAAGGCTGTCACCAGAGATTTTATGAAATGACAGTGTCTTTTTAAGTAGGTATGATGAATTATATTTTAGAATTACAATATCCATAATGCATTCCTTATTCAAACCAGGATTCTGCGAGCTGTTACTTAAAGTTGTCTCATCTAGGTTGTCTCATCTTAGACATTGGTGGCATATCGCTAGGATATGCCACCAATGTCAGATCAGTGGCGGGTCACACTCTGGGACCTGCATCTATCTCTAGAAGAGAAGCCCGAAGTGAGTGTAAACCAGCCGCACATGCATGGCCGCCCTTTATACATGTGTATGGGACTGACGAAAATAGCCGAGGGCGCTTGATTGGCTATTTTCAGAACTCCAATAGAAATTAATGAAGAGCATGCTGCGCGTGTATGATGTGCACTCCTTTACTTTTGGTGGCCCACTCTGAGCAGGTCTCAGAAGTAGGACTTGAACTTATCTGACTTTGATGGCATATTCTAACGACATGCCATCAGTGCCAGATAACTCACTTCCCTTAACAGATGCTGTAATGACATAGGGTCCTTTACACGTGCTAAGAACCCAAAAGATAATTGTTAACGAGCATTCATAGGAATGCTCGTTAGCGATTATCTGGCAGTCTAACCGAACACGCAAAACGCTCGCTCGCCAGATAACACCACGCAACAAAAAAAAAATTTCATCTGCTACTGGGCAAAAAACATTTGTCCTATACTAAATCGAGTGTGCAGATTACAAATCCAAAGTCAGAATTGTTGTAACACGTCACAAAATGTTGCTATGCATAAGTATGCCTAAATGAATTAAGCACTTGGAAAGTTTTACTCTAACAATTACCTGATCTACATCAAAGTTTGCGTAGTAAACAGTGTATGAAAATGTAATGGAATAACATTTCCAAAAGTCTCGTTTTTCAGTTTAAAAGTCTTACTTGAGCAAGGCCCAGTACTGTTAACAGTGCTTCAGGCATCTGCTTTTGCATTTGTGAACAGTCATATTTTCCCGTTGCAAAAACCAGCAGTCCCCCATCATGTTGGAATTCCAGCGGCCTTGATACCTGTTCTCCATTGTAGAAATATCTTTATGGAACCGCTCTCCATGTTCGTCACTTTCGTGTCCCAAATTGGGTGCGAAAAAGTGAAGATGGGAATGTAAGAAATGCACTTTCAATGACATTCGGCAGCCAAGTTGTTCATATGCTGTAAGCAAGTTGTCTACTAATTCAGCATAGTTTGCAGCTCGTCTGTTCCCAAGGAAGTTCTGCACTACTATTGCAATATATCTCCAATATAATGCATTAATATAATAACTGAATAGGCTTTGCATGTATAACTCAACCCTTTAAGGACCTGGCAGGTGCAGCGGGCGCCATAGCCACCGGTTTTCTGCTATTTTAAATAGCAGACACCGGCGGCACATGTATGCGATCAGCCATAAGGCTAATCGTATACATTTTCCCTTTCAGATGCCGTGGTCAAATGTGACCACGGCATCTGAGCAGTCCGGAAGCGGAAGTCATGCACTTCTGCTCCGGTAACAGCTTTCCCCGGCTGAGATCGGAGAACCTGTTACATTGAATGAGCTGAAGCCTCAAGCAGGCTTCGGTGCCTATTAGATGACTATACCAATACAGGCCACTATGTGGCAGCATTGTAACGTATTGTGCAAATTAAGTGTTCAATGGTGTCTATATAGACATCAATGAACACAATAGGCAATCTAATGACTGCCAGTTATTGTCACCCAAGGTAACATAAAAAAAAGTTTTTGCAAATATAAAAAAAAAAAATCACCCCCCTTTACTTAAAATAAAATAAAAATACTTAAACAATAAAAAAATAAATATCATGGGCATAGCCGCATGCAAAAATGCCCATACTATTAGAATATAACAATATTAATGGCATACGGCAAATGGCGTAACGGGGGAAAAAAGAAAAAAAAACTGCCAATTTGCCATTTTTTTGTCACTTCAACTACCCAATAATTTTTTTTATAAAAAGTGATCAAAAAGTCACACACACTTCAAATTGGTATCACTGAAAAGAACAGATCATCCCGCCAAAAAAGAGGCCTCACACAGCCCCGTGCACACAACCACAAAAAAGTTATAGGGGTCAGAAAATGGTTATAAAAAAAAAAATTCCTCAAAGGTTTAAAAAAAAATTCCAGTATTAAAATGCAAGAAAAATTAGACAATTGTGGTATAGTTGTAACTGTACTGACCTGGAGAATGAAGTTAACAGGTCAATTTTACTGCATAGTGTACAGTGTAAAAAATAAAAATAAAAACCTTTATCAGAATTGCGTTTTTTCCCAATTCTACCCCATTTGGAATTTTTTCCTGCTTACTACTACATGGTATGCAACCATAAATGGTGCCATTAGAAAGTACAACTTGTCCCGCAAAACATAAGCCCTCATAAGGCTATGTGAATGGAGAAAAACGCAAAAATTGGAAAATCCCAGGGTCCTTAAGAGGTTAAAATCTAGACGTTAAAATTCCGAGTTCATATTTGGAATCAGTGCGCTCATTTTAATATAAATCACATGTTTTTCTCTCAGTAGCAAAATCATTGTTGCGCGGTGTAATTGAATCGTTTGTACGCGCACAAAAATTAGCGCATCGCTCTGTCTAATCATGATCTGCTGCCAGCAAACAGTAATCTCTCCTCCCCATACTGTGGAGAAGATCGCTGCATGTAATAGCAGTGGTCTTCTTCACTGATGAGCAGACGATTACTGGGAAGGAAGTGCTCTGCCTGATCGAATAGGGTAATACTATGGGATCTAGCTACAAACAGGCGGGTGCATCTGGCATATATTATATTTATTTATCCTTCTGCTGAGAAAATTGCTTTTTCCAGTCTACATACACTGCATTAACAATCTAAACAATGGCCCTGCCAAAAAGCCTGATTTCTCCTAGAAGCTCCTCCTGTAGTTAATGCCTGAGGTTACCCAAATTCAGGACTCGCTTTCCTATAAACATTGTAGTTTTGATTATGACCTTTATGTCTGGATAATGTACACATTGTGTTTGATTTAGGTAATATAGCTTGATTGCTTGCACTAATGAGTCAGCAGGAAGAAGATGCAAGGAACTTGAGTGTATATACGTAGATGGCGCCTTGGCTCTACAGCTTGAACTCTACAATGACTTGAAGTACAGAGGATCACTCATTTTCCTGAAAGGGTTTTAGTATAATTTATTAATTTACTTATTAAAGGAATTCAGTAAATGATGGAATGACACTAGGATATCCCACCACTTACTAATAGGTGGGTGTCCATCAACCATCACCCTCCTCATTCCTCGTTTTTAACTGCTGGCTGTTGACTGTGTAGGGAACTACACTGCTCAAAAAAATTAAGGGAACACAAAAATAACACGTCCTAGATCTGAGTTAATTAAATATTCTTCTGAAATACTTTGTTCTTTACATAGTTGAATGTGCTGACAACAAAATCACACAAAAATAAAAAAATGCAAATCACATTTTTCAACCCATGGAGGTCTGGATTTGGAGTCACACTCAAAATTAAAGTGGAAAAACACACTACAGGCTGATCCAACTTTGATGTAATGTCCTTAAAACGAGTCAAAATGAGGCTCAGTAGTGTGTGTGGCCTCCACGTGCCTGTATGACCTCCCTACAATGCCTGTGCATGCTCCTGATGAGGTGGCAGACGGTCTCCTGAGGGATCTCCTCCCAGACCTGAACTAAAGCATCTGCCAACTCCTGGACAGTCTGTGGTGCAACGTGACGTTAGTGGATAGAGCGAGACATGGTGGATAGAGCGAGACATGATGTCCCAGATGTGCTCAATTGGATTCAGGTCTGGGGAACGAGCGGACCAGTCCATAGCATCAATGCCTTCGTCTTGCAGGAACTGCTGACACACTCCAGCCACATGAGGTCTAGCATTGTCTTGCATCAGGAGGAACCCAGGGCCAACCGCACCAGCATATGGTCTCACAAGGGGTCTGAGGATCTCATCTCGGTACCTAATGGCAGTCAGGCTACCTCTGGCGAGCCCATGGAGGGCTGTGCGGCCCTCCAAAGAAATTCCACCCCACACCATTACTGACCCAATGCCAAACCGATCATGCTGGAGGATGTTGCAGGCAGCAGAACGTTCTCCACGGCGTGTCCAGACTCTGTCACATCTGTCACATGTGCTCAGTGTGAACCTGCTTTCATCTGTGAAGAGCACAGGGCGCCAGTTGCGAATTTGCCAATCTTGGTGTTCTCTGGCAAATGCCAAACGTCCTGCACGGTGTTGGGCTGTAAGCACAACCCCCACCTGTGGACGTCGGGCCCTCATATCACCCTCATGGAGTCTGTTTCTGACCGTTTAAGCAGACACATGCACATTTGTGGCCTGCTGGAGGTCATTTTGCAGGGCTCTGGCAGTGCTCCTCCTATTCCTCCTTGCACAAAGGCTGAGGTAGCGGTCCTGCTGCTGGGTTGTTGCCCTCCTACGACCTCCTCCACGTTTCCTGATGTACTGGCCTGTCTCCTGGTAGCGCCTCCATGCTCTGGACACTACGCTGACAGACACAGCAAACCTTCTTGCCACAGCTCGCATTGATGTGCCATCCTGGATAAGCTGCACTACCTGAGCCACTTGTGTGGGTTGTAGACTCCGTCTCATGCTACCACTAGAGTGAAAGCACCGCCAGCATTCAAAAGTGACCAAAACATCAGCCAGGAAGCATAGGAACTGAGAAGTGGTCTGTGGTTACCACCTTCACAACCACTCCTTTATTGGGGGTGTCTTGCTAATTGCCTATAATTTCAACCTGTTGTCTATCCCATTTGCACAACAGCATGTGAAATTGATTGTCACTCAGTGTTGCTTCCTAAGTGGACAGTTTGATTTCACAGAAGTGTGATTGACTTGGAGTTACATTGTGTTGTTTAAGTGTTCCCTTTATTTTTTTGAGCAGTGTATATTTCAGCCCCATTCATTTGAATGGTTGTGTGTTGCAGGTCCCTGTCCCGCCAAATAAACTGAAGGGACCCTGGCCCATTTTTTCATGTGATAGTGGGGTTCCAGAGGTCATCTTTGTGATATGCCATAATGTGTTGACATGGGAATATCCATTTCAATTTTAAGACAAAAATAAGATAAGATAATACTTTAACAGTCCCACCATGATGAAATTCCCAGTGTTAGAGCAGCACAGAGAATACAAAAACTCTGAAATAAAGGCATTACAGATAAAAAATAAATAAAACATAAGGGATGTAGATATCACAGCTTAAAGAATTCAGTCTCTGGATGGAATGATATCCACAGGAACCTGTAGATGATGAGTGCAGTCTATCTCTGTTTGGGTCTATGTTGGTTGTACAGCTGAACAACAGAAGGGAGGAATGACTTCCGATAGCGCTCCTTCTCACACTTGGGGTGAAGCAGTTGCTCACTGATAATACTGCCCAACACTATCGCCACCTTATGCATGGGATGGGAGTTATTCTCCAGCATGTAGATCTACTTGGATAGCACTCTTCTCCTACCTACCACCTGCACTGTTTCTAGGGAGCTCCCCAGGAGGGAGCTGGCCCATCTCATAAATTTGTCAAGTATCTTCCTCTCTCTGGTTAAGATGCTGCTACCCTAGCAGGCCACTCCGAAGAAGATGGCTGATGCCACCACAGAGTTGAAAAAAGTTGAAGAAGTGCCCTCTGCACTCCAAAAGCTCTCAGCCTCCTAAGCAGGTAAAGCCTGCTGTGGCCCTGTCTTTATAGTGTGTCTATGGTTTCTGCCCAGTCCAGCTTAAAGAGGACCTTTCACTACTCTACAAACTAAAAACTAACTATACCAGTGGGCAGAGCGGCGCCCAGGGGTCCCCCTGCACTTACTAGTATGTCTGGGCGCCGCTCCGTTTGCTCGGTATAGGCTCTGGTGTCTGCGTTCCCTCTGTTAGTACTGGAGTGATTTCTTGTATGAGGCGTGTCCCTTGCTGCAGCGCTGGCCAATCGCAGCGCACAGCTCATAGCCAGAGGAAGGTTTCCCCCGAAACGCGCGTTGGGGTGTGCGGTCTCCCTGTGGAGTTATTACTTTAAATTATGGTATGTGACTTTTTAAACTTACATTGTATATACTGTACCATTCCTGTCGAGCCTTTGAATAAGCTTTTACCATGCCTTATTGCCACTGGTTTGTGGCCTGCACATGCACTTTATCATGGTATCTGTTGCACTTTACCAAATAGATGTCTACTTAATTGATGATTTATGTAGCTGCTATTTCTTGCACTTGCACTTTACAATATATGGCACCTTCTGCTTTCATTGATTGAGACATCTATATATGTACATACATATTTTATGCAGTAGACTCTTGTCTTTAGGCTCCTTTGTTAGGTCATTTGTTTTATTAAACTCTCCCAGGATTGTACCGCACTTTTTTCAATTACTGATTTGTTTGTCATCTCTCATTGTATGTTTTAATCATGTATTTCAATAAACAATATTTTTATAGCTTATCAATTCTCAGCATCCGTTTATAGGTTCTTCTTAAATGCTTATAGAAGTAGAGCTCCCCGACAGAGTGGAGAGGGTGTCAGCAGTAAGTTTGCGTTGACGTCACTGATTATTTAGCCCTTCCTCTGATCCGTTAGAACACACTAGTGAAGATAAGGTGCGGAAGACACACTAGTGAAGATAAGGTGCTGTCAGCACCAGTGGTTTGAGGTGTGTGCCCATAGCAGAGTGATCCACTGCTGTAAAAGGGTGCCAGGAAGCGCACCTTGGGAGGGGGGCGGACCTGGAAGCTGGTGCACGTGCGACGCCGTGCGTTCCATTGGCCGGAAGTAGATTGGCAAATGGAACGCATCGGGTCATGTGACTGCGTTCCAACGACCGGAAGTGGATCTACTTCCGGCCAATGGAACGCACGGCGTCGCACGTGCACCAGCTTCCAGGTCCACCCCCCTCCCAAGGCGCGCTTCCTGGCACCCTTTTACAGCAGTGGATCACTCTGCTATGGGCACACACCTCAAACCACTGGTGCTGACAGCACCTTATCTTCACTAGTGTGTCTTCCGCATCCTCCTTCCATCTTCCAGCGGCAATGGTAGGTCCTCCTGAGTGGGAATTAGGCTCCTCTATTTAAATGGTATTTTCTGTATATCTAATGCATATCATAGTACTATCATCACCATACCTCGTGTTATTAGTCTGTGGCTGGTTAGGATGGTATTGGCATTACACGGGATTAGAGAATTCTGTCTAGATATAGTTTTTCCTTAATTTTACTTTCTAGGAATCATTGCATCGTCATGTAGATCAGATTTTGCACGCCAGTACAATACTATGTAACTACGGAATTGTAATTCTGCATTTTTTATCTACTGGTTGATGTCTCATTGATTATCTGCCTGCCATTTTTTTCTTGTTTTCTTTTTTCCTTATTTTATGTATCATGTCTTAAGTTTTTCGTCGTCCATGGTTTACTACATAGAATTATGTATATACCTTGTATATGTATGTATATATGACACTATTACTTTTTGTTCCATAGTGTCTGATGAAGGCTAACTTAGCCGAAAGCGCGTTTACACATGAATGTCGCAATTAACCTGCACAAAATAAATCGCAATCAAAGAAAATCTCTCACTGCTGTGATTTTATTGTATAGCAGCATGAGGAGACCACAGAGTGGCAAGGTGACAAAGTGTGGAAGTGTCAGCAGCAGCAGCAGGTGACCACAGAGTGACCCGGTGACAGAGTGGGGAGGTGGGTGGCAGTAACAGAACCCACTGACAATGGTGGGTGTAAAAAGGAGCACTTGGCATCAGAATTGTGGCATCAGGCAGGTGGCAGCATCAGAATAGTAGCTGAGGCAGGTAGCCAGAAGAAACCGGTCTCTTTTGTCAAGGTTTGGGTGAGGCAGCATGGATGACCTAATCTAATGCATCAGGCATTGGTGGGTGGAAATCCTGGCTGATCCATGCCTGATTCATCTTGACAAAGGTCAGTCTCTCCACATTTTGGGTGGACAGGTGAGTTCTCCTTTGGGTAACTATGGCCCCCGCCGCACTAAACACCTGCTCTGATGCCACACTACTGGCCAGGCAGGACGGCTTTTCCAGGACAAACTCTGCCAGTTGCGGCCACGAATCCAGTTTGGCTGCCCAGTAGTCCAGCAGATCTTCGATGTGGGGTGGCAAGTATGCCACCACCTGCTGGTTCAGGTTCTGCTCTATGTCTAGCTGCTGGTGAGTAATTTCTTCACTATGCAGGTGAAGAAACCTTCTCATCAGTGACTCTAGACTCAGGCTGCTGCTTATGTAGCCATGGCAGTGGAAAATGAGCGCAGGGCCTACCCTCCCCCCGTTCAGACCTGCAAGAGGATGGACGATGGTGCAGATAGGCAGCGGTCAACTGACTACATAGGATGTCTCTATAGTAGTTCAGTTTGTCCTCCCTCTCAGCTGGTGTAAAAAAAAAGCCCCCATTTTGGACCGGTAGCGAGGGTGCAACATGGTGGAGAGCCAGTAGTCATCCCTATGGCGAATGGTGACAATTTGGCTGTCACTACACAAGCAAGTGAGCATGCATTGGGCCATTTGCGCAATTGACTCAAAAGGGACTCCCTGCCTCAATCTCCACTGCATACTGCCATTGTGTGCCTGGGTCCTCTGCCTCATCTTCCTCATCTCCCTCTTGCTCCTCCGGCTGCTCCTCCTCTCCTGTCCATATGTAGAAAAACCACCCATTTCGCTACACATTGCTTGTGCTCCAATGTCCTCCTCCTCCAGTTCAGCCCCCACAGGGCTCAATGTGGCCATGAGATGTAGGCGCGACTTCCCCAGTCCCCTGACCAGCCAGATTTACCAGCATCTTTTCCATGATATGAATAAGTGGAATGACGTTGTTCATCTCGTAGTCCTGGCAAATGACAAATAAAGTGACAAATAAAATGACACTAAACTGTGTAAAGTAATTAACACTGAAGAGGACAGTATACTACTACAGAGGGATCTGGATAGATTGGAGGCTTGGGCAGATAAGTGGCAGATGAGGTTTAACACTGACAAATGTAAGGTTATGCACATGGGAAGGAATAATGCAAGTCACCCGTACATACTAAATGGTAAAACACTGGGTAACACTGACATGGAAAAGGATCTAGGAATTTTAATAAACAGCAAACTAAGCTGCAAAAAACAGTGTCAGGCAGCTGCTGCCAAGGCCAATAAGATAATGGGTTGCATCAAAAGGGGCATAGATGCCCGTGATGAGAATTTTTTATTCCCCTAAAGTGAGGAAAATTGGCTTTTACCTCACAGGGTTTTTTTGCCTTCCTCTGGATCAACTTGCAGGATAACAGGCCAGACTGGATGGACAAATGTCTTTTTTCGGCCTTATGTACTATGTTACTATGTTACTAAAGTGGACTCCTCAAAGGGCACGAGCAAAGGGCAGGTGTCACGCATAAGCTGCCACTGGCTAACATCGAAGTTACACAGGGGAGTACCTCTGTCCGCTTGGATCATCAAGAAATCATTTATGGCCTTTCTCTGTTCATATAGTCTGTCCAACATATGGAGGGTGGAATTCCAACGGGTGGAAACGTCGCATATCAGCCTATGTTGGGGGACGCTGTTCTGCCGCTGCAGCTCAAGGAGGGTGTGCTTGGCAGTGTATACGAGTGGCTGAAGTGCATACAAAGTTTCCTGGCCATTCTTAGGATGTCTTGCAGATGGGTTGAAGACTTCAGGAATCGCTTTACAACCAGATTGAACACATGCACCATGCAGGTAGCATGGCTCAGCCCTCCTTGACACAGCGCCGACACCATGTTCTTCCTGCTGTCGGTTGCCATGGTTCAGATTTTGAGTTGTCGCAGAGAAAGCTAGGATTTGATTTCTTGATGAAGGACACGGAGCAGTTCCTCCACTGTGTGACTCCGTTCGCCCAGGCAAGCGAGGTGTAGAACAGCATGAAACTGCCGTGCCCTACACATGTGGTATGCTGGAGGAGCACTGTGAATTGTCCCTGCAGTGGAGGCTGAGGACATGGTGGAGGATGAGAAGGCAGAGGCGGACATTGTCGCAGGACCAACGGCGTGAGAACGTGGAGGCGGAAGCAGCATCACTTGGCTAAGTTGCTGTTGTGGCTCGGCAGGAACAACATTTACCCAGTGGGCCATAAAGGACATATATTGCCCTTGACCATAGTTATAGTTACCGACAAATTTTCCCAAAAAAGGCTGTATCACAAACAAATTTCACCACTGAATAGCTAATTGACGAATTGTTAGTCCCTACGGAAGATACTCTACAATCACCCATGAATTTTCCCAAAAAAGGCTGTTTTACAAACAAATGTCACCACTGAATGGCTACTCGATGCAATTACTCAGTCCCTACAAAAGAAAGTCTACATTCACCGACCAATTTTCCTCAAAAAGGCTGTATCATAAAAAAATGTCACCACTGAATGACAATGTAAATTCACTGCAGAACAGCTAATAAGAAGTACTTATTTTTCCTATTAATAAACACCAAAAATTGCTGTATGACTATAAATTCACAGTATTCAACAATTTAGACAGCACTCCAATGTTGATTAATTGATTTTTATTGGCCGGACATAGTGGTCCTTTTTAGAACTGAAACAACGTTTCGGGCAAAAAGCATGCCCTTCATCAGGCTGGTTACGTGCTCATAGGGATGAATGGCCGGCATGCACCCAAACCAGTCAGTACAAGATAGTGTGCAGTGATCAATACGTAATTATAAATTCACAGTAGAACAGCTAATAACAAATACTTATTTTTGATAATACAGCTCAACAATGTCTGATAATTGTCATAAAGTGCACGGTAAAGGTATGGTGGGGGTGTGTATTTCACTTGGTGGTTCAGTTTAGCTGGGTGAGATAACTGAAATCCAGAAATAGTGCTGCTTCAGCAAGGTATAGCTTGTTGGAGATTGTTTTGTAATGATGGACAAACATCGGCCAGGACGTTTCGCAAACACACTTGTGATGATGTGGCTGGAGGTAAATTAGGTGGTCACTGGATACAAATTTTATTGTAGGCCACTGGAGAAGAGGCCCCAAAATTAGGCATTCACCTGACAGAAAAGAACTTGTGATGATGTGGCTGGATATACATTAGGCGGTCACTGGATAAAAAATTTACTGTAGGCCACTGGAGAACAGGCCCCAAATATTTGCATTCACCTGACAGAAAAGAACTTGTGATGATGTGGCTGGAGGTAAATTAGGCGGTCACTGGCTAAAAATGTTACTGTAGGCCACTGGAGAACAGACCCCAAAAATTTGCATTCACCTGACAGAAAAGAACTTGTGATGATGTGGCTGGAGGTAAATTAGGTGGTCACTGGCTAAAAATTTTACTGTAGAATTAGGCATTGACATGACAAAAAAAGAACTTGTGATGATGTGTCTGGATGTACATTAGGCGGTCACTGGATATAAATTTTACTGTAGGACACTGAAGTACAGGCCCCAAAAATTAGGCATTCACCTGAGAGAAATGAACAAGTGATGATGTGGCTGGAGGTACATAAGGCGGTCACTGGATAAAAATGTTACTGTAGGACACTGAAGTACAGGCCCCAAAAATTAGGCATTCACCTGATAGAAAAGTACTTGTGATGATGTGGCAGGAGGTAAATTAGGCGGTCACTGGATACAAATTTTACTGTAGGCCAGTACATGCCCCAACAATTAAGGTCTTTTATGCCACTGTATTTGCATAAGACAAGGACCATTCTTTGTTCTGGGTCGTGGCGGATATGTGTGGGCTGGCATGAGGAAATTCAATTACACGTGGCCGTCACAGTTGTTGAATTCCTCAGAGATCCATTTCTCATTCATTTTTAGAAGTGAGTGCGCTTATCGGTCACAATCCCCCTGCTGCCCTGAATGTCCTTTCGGACAGGACACTCAACGAGGGGCAAGCCAAAGGTTCCATGGCAAATCATGCCAACTCTGGCCACAGGTCAAACCTGCACACCCAGTAGTCCAGGGGTTCCTCACTTCTCAGAGCGTCCACATCGGCCGTTAACCCAATGTAGTCGGACCACTTTCAGTCTAGGCGTTCCCTGAGGCTGGATCCGGAGGGCAGCTGTCGATGGATTGCATGAAAGAATTATCTCATATGCGAAGTGACTAACACATCTTCAAACCGCCCTCTTCTTGCAGGCACGGTAGGATTGGTACCAGCACCTGTTTCGCTGTGGGTGGAAATTCCTCTGCCAGCTCCCACAACAGCAGAATGCAGCATCTCTCGCAGCAAGGCTTGGAAATGCTGCATTCTGCCAGCCTTCTGTGATGCTGGTAACATGTCTTCCATTTTGTGTTTGTACCAGGGATCTAAGTACGTTGCCACCCAGTATTGGTCCTTGCTCTTTATGCTTTTTATACGGGGCTCCCTCTTCAAACACTGGAGCATGAAGGCCCCCATTTGCACTAAATTGGAAGTGGTGGAGCACCCTGACTCCTGCTCATCGACCAGGAGAATGTTGTCCTCGGTCTCCTCCCCCAGCTACGGACAACACCAGGGATCCCCAAAAAGTTTAAAGTCCCCCTCAAAGCCTGCTCTTCTTGCTCTGCCTCCTCCCCCCAGCCACCATCCTCCTCTGACTCCTCTTCAGACTCCTGCTGACTTGCCTCAGATGGAGTAGCCCCCCTGGGAATTGATTCAGCATTGCGACTTCTTCATCTTTCAGCTCCTGCTCCTCGACAGCTTGATCAATGACGCAATGCACGCTTCAGAAAGAAGGCGTAAGCTACAATGTCACTGATGGCGCCCTGGCTGCGACTGACTAGTTTGGTGATCTCATCAAATGGCTGCAGAAGTCTGCATGAGTCGCACATGAGCAGCCACTGGCACGGTGAAAAGAAACCAAGCTCCCCAGAACCTGTCCTGCTGCAGAGTTCGTACAGGTAGTCGTTAACTGGAGCAGCCTATCAATCATATACAAGGTGGAGTTCCAGCGCGTCGGGCTGTCACAAATCAGAAGTCTGAGGAGCAGTTGGTGTTGCCGCTGAATGCCAGCAAGGCGAGCCATGCCCATGTAAGATCTTCTAAAATGGCCAGAGCTTTTCCTGGCCTGCCGCAAGACGTCCTGGACCCAGGGATATTTGGCAGCGAATTGCTGCATAACTAAGTTCAAGATGTGTGCCATGCACGACACATGTGTCATTTTGCCCTGTTCGCTCAGCAGATTGGCACCGTTGTCTCACACCACTTTACCAACTGTCAAATTGAGCGGGGTTAGCCACTGATCAGCCTGTGACCACAGAGCTGAAAGCAGTGCAGGACCGGTGTGGCTCTTGGCTTCCAGGCACAATAGCCGCAGCACAGAATGGAAACATCTCACCTGGCACATCAAATAGGTTTTGGGGAGCTTGGGGGGCGCAGCGGAATAGGCGGTAGCAATGGAAAAGGAGGAGTCAGCCGAGGAGGAGATGGAGGATGGAGTAGGAGAAAAAGAGGCAGGCCTGCATGCAATAATATTTCCTTCTGAGGATATTCCATTGCTGTGTGCCAATGGCCACAAATTTTCTAAAGGCCTCCGAGTACACCAGTTTATATGGCAGTAGTTGGCGGGCTACCCAACGGTCAGCCATTGGGCAAGAGGGTTATCTGGCGTTATCAACTTTTTATGTTCGAACATTTGGGCCACAGAAGCCTGCCTTCTGCCAGATGAACGTGATGGCGGCACGGTGCAAGGTGGAGTGGAGGACAAATGGGATGAGAAAGGTGGAGGAGAAAGGTGAAGGAGAAGAGGCAGGAAGTGGAGCACCAGGAGTGTGGCTTTGTGGGTTCTGATGGCGTCGCTGTCACTGGGCTCAGTGATGGGAGGCCAGGTGCCTTCTTAAGGTGGTCGTCCCTAGGTGAGTGTTGGGCTTACCGCGACTTATGAGTTGACAGCACAGGCTGCAGATGGCCACATTATTCTCAGCAGCAGCTGACATGTTAAAAAAAAGCCCACACTGCGGAGCCAAGTGCTGGCGTCTTGGGAGAGCCAGAAGTGACCGTGCATGGTGGATGGCTTGCTCCAGATACATTTGCAGTCTGCTTTTTGCCTCCTGTGCCCTGCGAGCTCTGCCTGCTTCTCCTCCTTTTCCTCCCTCTCTGCTGCTCTGTCTCACCCTCTGAACTCCCCTCCTCTTCCTCTTTTGTGGGCACCCACATGACTTCCATCGACACTTCATTTTCGTCACCTTCAGCACAACTGACATTTGAGATCTCGGAGTAGGCAGCAACAGCGGGGACCACCCTTCTTGGGCTGATCTGGGTACTGTCGTCAGACCGCTGGATGGCGGTCGTTGTTACCTCCTCTTCCTCATCCGATTTCAAGAATGGCTGCGCATCGGTAAGGTCTGGGAATGGATGGGAAAATAATTCCTCTGACTCGAGTGGAGGGGCTATGGGGGTGTGGTGGTGTCTTTGGGGGTGCACACAGCAGAGAGTGAAGAGGGTGCAGATACAGAGGATTAGGAGGGTGCAGAAGGCTGAATGAGCCACTCAACCAACTCTGGTGTGTCCTTTGAAGTAATCACACGCTTCTTCTCAAACTTCCCACTTAGGCTCCAGCCTGGTGCACCTGCCAGTCCCCTACCACCCCTGTGGAACGGCCTGCCTCTTCCTCTGCCTGTCATTTTCAAAATGACCCTGTGCCTAAGTCCCTAGAGAAGAGCAGTATTTGTGGAAGCAGGTATATCGCAGGCTTCAATCAATATTTGGTGGAAATAGGTATATCAAACCCCGTAATTAGTATTTTGTGGAAGAAGGTATATCGCAGGTCTCAATCAATATTTTGTGGAAGCAGGCATATCAAACCGCTTAATCAGTATTTTGTGGAAGCAGGTATCTCACAGGCCTCAATCAATATTTGGTGGAAACAGGTATATCAAACCCCTTAATCAGAATTTTGTGGACGCTGGTATATCGCAGGCCTCAATCAATATTTGGTGGAATCAGGTATATTAATCCCCTTAATTAGTATTTTGTGGAAGCAGGTATATCTCAGCCCTCAATCGGTATTTTGTGGGAGCAGTAATCTCGCAGACCTCAATCAATATTTGGTGGAAGTAGGTATATCAATCCCCTTAATCAGTATTTTGTGGAAGCAGGTATATTGCAGGCCTTAATCAATATTTGGTGGAATCAGGTATATCAAACCCCTTAATCAGTATTTTGTGAAAGCAGGTATATCGCACCCCTCAATCTTTATTTGGTGGAAGCAGGTATATGGAACCCCTTAATCAGTATTTTATGGAAGCAGGTATATCACACCCCTCAATTATTTTTTTTGCCACAACAGCTATATCACACCACCCTGTTTATTTTGGGCAACAGGTATATCGCAGCCCTCAATCAGTATTTTGTGAAAGAAGGTATATCACACCCCTCAATCAGGTTTTTTGTGGCAAAAGGTATATCACACCCGTTGCAATTAGTTGTTCCAATAGTGCTTGTCCCTCTATATAGCTGCGGTATCCCAGCAGAACCGCATACAACTGCTGCACAATACAAATGCACTATATACTTTCTATTTTAGAAAGTATATTATAGGTATATCACACCCCTCAATCAGTTTTTTGGAGGCAACAGGTATATTACACCCGTTGCAATTAGTTGTTCCAATAGCGTTTGCCACTCTGTATAGCTACGGTATCGCAGCAGAACCGCACACAACTGCTGCACAATACAAATACACTATAATATACTTTCTTTGTTAGAAAGTATATTATAAGTATATCACACCCCTCAGTATATCACACCTATTGATACCACACCTATACCAGTCCTTAAAAGGACTTTTGTGGCCCTATTAGCTGGAGACCCTGTGTGTAAACTGCGTTTTTGAGGTGAGTCAGGGAGAAGACCTCTGTATTAGCTAGAGCCCAGACGGGCAGGTGTTTATTTTGGTTTATGTTTATGTTTGTGCTGGTGCTAAAGTGCCAGAATAAAGCAACATTTGTCGGAGGATAAATCTGTGATTGCAAACCCCTTAGAGAGAACGATCCCTTAAATACTGTAAATTCACTGCAGAATGGCTAATAACACGTACTTATTTTTCCCATTAATACACCCCAACAATGGCTGTATAACAATGTCGGTTCACTGCAGACCGGCTAATAAGACATATTCTTTTTCCTATTAATACACCCCCAAAAAATTTATATAACTATCACAATTCACCGCAGAACGGCTAATAGTACGTATTTATCCTATTAATACACCCTGTAAATGGCTGTAGTACAATGGAACTTTACCGCTGAACGGCAAATAATATTTTACATGCCAAAAAGGGCTGTAATTTTCTCACTTCACCACACAACGGCTAATAAGCCCTTTTTCTTTCTCCCCACTAATACACACCAACAAAAGGCTTTAGAACATATATACAACTGCACCGCACAAGGGCTAATAAGACCCTAATAACAAGAACGGTTTGCTAGAGTTATTGCAAATCTGAAATTAGTAGCTGTATAATGGCAATTTGGATCCGCAGTCAGTGCAACAAGGTGCAATATGATTGTTCCTATTACCCAGGATGTAAACACCCCTACTGAACCCTGTTCTGCTTCAATACTGTAGAATAATTCCTCCCTATCCTTTCCCTACACTTCTAATGCTCTTTCCCTGAACTTCTATTGATCAAGTTTTCAAATCTTTCTAGCCTAGCACTGTCCATAGCGCCTACTAATGTCTCTCTCTGCACTAAGTACACTGGAAAATGGCAGACTCTAAGATGGATGAGGCTATTTAAAGGGCTGTGACATCACAGGGCTGGCTGCTGATTGGCTGCATGAATGGCATTGTGGGTGATTCCTCGTTCCCAGAGTTATTTGCTCCATGTCCTAACATGTGCAGCAGCCATTTTAGGAAAAAATGTGTTTCGTTACCACGAAGCGTGAGGAAATTCGGATTCGGTGCAAATCTAAAAATTCCTGAAATTCGGATCGAATTCCATTTCGTCAGGTTCGATTCGTTCATCTCTATCCACAACCATCTCCTTAGTCTTCCTAGCATTGATCCTAAGGTGGTTCTGCTGGCACCAATCCACAAATTCCCAGGTCAGTTCCATGTCATGATGCTGTGCACATCGAGCCGTCCGCAGTGCTATTGTCCTGCACTCATAAGATCATATGAGTACGGGACAATAGTCCCACGGGCGACCCGACATGCACAGCATCATTGTAATCTATGATGCTGTGCGCTCCCGTGCGTACAATCAATGCCGCTCCGGGACATATGGCCCGCTCACGGACCGTATATCTCAGAGGGCATACGGTCGTGGGCAAGAGGCCTAAGTTGGAGAGTCAGAGTATCAGTCAAATGGCATAGTTGAGGAGCAGAAGGGAGTGGATAACTCACAACTATAGCAAAGTCAAATAAATAAGTCCATCTGGTTTTTGCCACAGTTTTTCAATTTGAATGCTTGCTTGTGTTTTAGACCCAGTGAACCGAGCTAAACCACAAGTGGACACCCGAGTCTATACAAACATGTCCTATTTTATGTCCTATATCCTATCTATTAGCAATCATAACATAAACTTCAGCATAGAAAAAATGCTGTCAATTCCACATGACCACTAATTGCTTTCGGTGCACAATCTGAGCCGAATCCTACCAGCAAAACCATGGTGTGAACTGGGCTTAAGGGCCCATTTACACGGACATATAATCTGCCCATAAGAGGCAGTGATTGATAATATAGCAAGTCAATTATTCCTCATTTACTTTCATTTACATTGAGTTATGATAGTCAGTATGTTTAGACCAACACTCATTTGTATGATTGTTATGATTGTTCATCCTAATACAGTTAGATCTATGGTTGACAGCACGTTCGTTGCCGACAAACGCAGTAACCCAAATCTGCAAAGTTTGGTCTGTTATATGATGTTTATAATGCTAATGCTATGCTACATAACTACTACTATGTAGTTATTAATTCTGGCCAAGCCCTCTCTGGAGCGCAGAGTTTCCAGTCAGTGTAGTTGTAGAGAGGGAGTAAAAAAGAGCAGTCTCCATATGCTCCTCTCCCATATACTTCAGCTCCAAGCCCTGGAACCTTGGTGTAACGGTCGCGTACACACACACACAGGGGGGAGAGAAGTGACCACTGCGCTCCACCCTTACCCCTGGCCCTGCCTACTTGCCTCGCGAGTCCTAATGACATGGGACAACTGGACGGCAATCCCTAACTTAGAATAAGTGCAGGGATGACAGACAGACAAACAACAGGACGTGAACGGACCGAGTCAATACCAGGAAAGCTACAAAGTACAAATTGAGCAAGCAGAGAATTGTCAGGAGAAGCCGGGGTCATAAATACCAGGAGAGACCTGAAGTACCAAAGGAGTCAGCAGAGGATCGTCAGGAGGAGGCCGGGGTCAAATACCAGGAGAGCAGCAAAGTACACAAGGAGCAGGCAGAGGATCGTCAGGAATTCAGCAGGAGGTAAGTACGCCAGGAAAGACCAAATCACAGGTGGAACCTAAATTAACAGGCAACCTGTGGCCAGCAGGCTGCCTGTATTTAAAGTGGGGAGTGAGGGTCATGTGACGTGGCCAGCGCCACATGACCGACAGACCAACCAGTCGAGCACCGAGTGATCAGCTCGGCGCTCAAGGCAGACTAGGAGCAGGGAGCCACCCAGCTAGTAAAGCCGCCCTGGGAATGAGGTCAAACACAGATCCTCATTCCCAAAGCTAAGCAACAGTTCTGCGGGCAATGGGGGACCGAGTGCACCTTCGGAACCCCGTTACAGTACCCCCCCTTTTACGAGGGGCCGCCGGACCCAAGACTTCAGGCGATGGCTTTTCAGGGTGTTCTAAATGACATTTTCGAACAAGTCTAGGAGCATGAACCTCCCTGGCAGGTACCCAAGATCTCTCTTCAGGTCCATACCCCTTCCAGTGAATCAGGTACTGCAAGGAATTACGCACCTTCCTGACATCCACTATTTTAGACACCACATACTCGACAGCATCATTAACAAGAACCGGCGGAGGTGAGGCTTTTGATGGTACTACCAGTTCAAAATATTTTTTAAGTAGAGACTTATGGAACACATTATGAATGTGGAATGACTCGGGCAGCTCCAACCTAAAAGATACCGGGTTAATCACCTCCGTGATCTTATATGGTCCAATAAAACGAGGAGCAAACTTTTTAGAATCTACCTTAAGAGAGAGATTCTTGGAGGACAACCATACCTTATCCCAAACCTGAACATTCACCCCCCTTGAACGTCTCCTATCGGCCTTGAGTTTCTGAGAACTTTGAGCCTTTTCTAAGTTCGATTGAACCCGGGCACAAACTGTGCACAGTTCAGAGGAGAGCCTATCCGCCTCAGGGTTAGAGGAGGAGACGGATGACTCAGAATGAAAACGGGGATGGAAACCATGGTTACAAAAGAAAGGTGAAACCCCAGCAGAAGAATTGACACGGTTATTCAAAGCAAATTCAGCCAATGGAAGAAATTTCACCCATAATTGCTGGTCATCAGCAACATACGACCTCAAGAATTGTTCGACAGACTGATTAAGGCGTTCAGTCTGCCCATTACTCTCAGGGTGGTAGGCAGAGGAAAAAGACAATGAAATTTTACATTTTTGACAGAAGGCCCTCCAGAATTTGGACACAAACTGCACACCCCTGTCAGAAACAATATTTTCCAGGATACCATGCAATCGAACAATTTCTTTCACAAAAATAGACGCCAGGGTTTTGGCATTCGGGAGTTTAGACAGGGGAATGAAATGGACCATCTTGCTAAACCTATTGACCACTACCCAAACTACAGTCTTACCCTCAGCCAGCGGTAGGTCAGTTATAAAGTCCGTTGAGATATGGGACCAGGGTCTACTGGGAATGGGTAGGGGTCATAGGTTACCAGCAGGTCTAGTCCTAGGTGTCTTGGACCTGGCATAAACCTCACAGGCTGACACGTAGGACTTGACATCCCTAGTTAGAGTGGGCCAACAATAAGATCTAGAAACCAGATCCTTAGTGCCCTCAACACCCGGATGTCCACAAAAGGCAGAATCATGACACTCACCCAACAGCTGGAGACGAAATTGAACGGGAACAAACAACTTATCTGTTGGGGTGGATACTGGTGCCAGATGTTGTTCAGACCTAATGCGAGCCGAGATATCCTGGGTAAGAGCTGCTAAGAAGATTTTTGCTGGTAGGATGGATTCAGGTGGTACCTCAGTAGGTTGAAAAGCCTGGAAGCTCCGAGATAATGCGTCCGCCTTCACATTTTTACTTCCCGGCCTGAACGTGATGGAAAAATCAAAACGAGTAAAAAACAGAGCCCATCTGGCTTGACAGGGATTCAACCTCTTAGCAGACTCGAGAAACATAAGGTTTTTATGGTCAGTGACAAAAGTAACACAATGCCTTGCCCCCTCCAGAAAATGCCTCCACTTCTCAAATGCCCATTTAATGGCCAGCAGCTCCCTATTCCCTATGTCGTAGTTTCTCTCCGTGGGAGAGAATTTCTTGGAGAAGAAGGCACATGGTCTCAGATTAGTGAGGCTAGCAGGACCTTGTGAAAGGACTGCTCCTGCGCCGTCCTTGGACGCATCCACCTCCACAATAAAAGGTTTCTCCTGATCAGGCTGGATCAGAATGGGAGTGCTACTGAATGCCTTTTTTAATTTTTCAAATGAAGAAATGGCCTCAGTAGACCAATTCTCCAAATCCGCCCTTTTCTTAGTAAGGTCGGTCAACGGTTTAGCAATTACGGAAAAATTTATAATAAATTTACGATAGTAATTGGCGAAACCTAAGAACCGTTGTAAAGCCTTTAAGGATGAAGGTCTTACTCATTCCTTAATTGCTAGTACCTTACCAGGATCCATCTTGAAGGCGTAAGGAGTCAGAACATGCCCTAGAAACAGAATCTCCTGTAC
This sequence comes from Bufo bufo, assembly GCF_905171765.1. NCBI lineage: Eukaryota > Metazoa > Chordata > Amphibia > Anura > Bufonidae > Bufo > Bufo bufo. The sequence goes on along the minus strand of NC_053389.1, from coordinate 102,850,618 downwards.
ACCAAAGACACATTTCTCTTGTTTAGCGGATAGCTGATTCTCCCTCAACACCTCTAATACTTGTTTAACATGAGACACATGGGATTCGAAGTCAGGAGAGAATATCAAAATGTCGTCAAGATAGACAATAACAAATTTACCTAAGAACTCTCTAAGAATGTCATTCATGAAGTTTTGGAACACAGCTGGGGCATTGCTGAGTCCAAAAGGCATCACCTGATATTCAAAGTGTCCTACCGGAGTATTGAACGCCGTCTTCCATTCGTCTCCCTCCTTGATTCGGATTAGATTGTATGCCCCTTTCAGGTCAATTTTGGAAAACCAGGTTGCCCCCAGAACCTGGTTAAATAAATCCGGAATCAATGGGAGGGAGTATCTATTCTGGACAGTGATTTTATTTAATCTCCGGTAATCGATACATGGCCTAAGACCACCATCTTTTTTCTTAACGAAGAAAAACCCTGCCCCCATAGGAGAGACAGAAGGTCTAATATGCCCTTTACCAAGGCTCTCCATAATATAATCTTCCATGGCCTTGCATTCGGGCATAGAAAGATTATAAATTCGTCCTTTAGGAAACTTGGCCCCCTCTACTAGCTCTATGGTACAATCATAAGATCTATGGGGGGGTAGAACCTCCGGGATTGGTGATGAGAATACATCAGAATATTCTCTAACAACAGAGGGTAAAGTATCAGACTTTACTGAGACCCCAGCCTGTACCACGGACAAGCACGAGTCACACTTAGGCCCCCATCTCACCAACTCCCCATTGGACCAATCTATAGTGGGGTTATGTAGTCGGAGCCAAGGCAACCCTAGTACCACCTCAGCAGGTAGGTTCTCCAGGACTAGAAGCGAACATCTCTCTGAGTGGCACACACCCACGGTTAGAGAAATCTCCGAGGTACATAAGCTCACTGTACCACCAATAAGAGGAGTAGCATCAATAGCCATGACATGGAAAGGAGTTGGTAAGGCAAACATAGGAATACCCAATCTTACAGCATACTCAGAGTCAATAAAGCTAGCCGCTGAGCCAGAATCAATAAAGGTCTTCGGGTTGTGCTTGGCTTAAGAACCCCATCCATGGCTGTTATCGATGTAGTGGTTGCATCGCCTGTCCGCACATTGCAACTGGCAAATCTTTCAGGAGTAATGTTACGGGCAAGGAATTTACCATTCGCGACTTCATGAACTGCAAGACCCGGGGGGTTATTTATCGGATTGTCTGCCAGTGTGGCAAAGAATACATTGGCAAGACAATCCGTGAATTCCGTAGGCGAGTAGGTGAACATCTCAGTGATGTGGCCAAAGCCAAGGATACCCCAGTGGCCAAACACGTCCATAATGCCCACAATGGCCATGGCCGTCTTTCATTCATGGCCATTGATAAAGTGAATCCACCAACAAGAGGGGGAGACTGGGACAGACTAATCCTACAGAGGGAAGCCAGATAGATATATGATCTTAAGACCATGGCTCCCTTAGGACTTAACGAACAGCTAAACTTTGGTTGTTTTTTGTAAAGGGACCCTTAGTCCCAGCTGTCCCAGTGTGTGCATCCTCCCACTGATAGTTCCAGCTGTCCCTATTTTACATACATCATGCACCCCGATTCAATAGGGGGCTCACTAAGGGTTAACACTGCACCCCAATCATATATTGAAAGCTACCTTCATAATCCTCCCCCACGTCCCCATCCCCCCCCCTCCCCCTGCCTCGCCTCCCCTTCCCTTCTCCTCCCCTGTCTAATGTCATTAAATGCTCACATTCATAAACTTTCTGCCTTTTTGGCTTGCAATCATAGGAGCATTCATGTCTCTTTAAACTGTCAATCTGCACTAAATGCTATTCGTATATTTATAGGAACGCAGGCTATTATGCTTGATTTCCAGCAGCTGACTCGGACGCCTGAGCACTCCTGGCGTCGGTCAGTTGCCCAGCAACAGGCGCTGCATCTAGCCCGTCTCCCAGCCGCCCCACGTGACCGGACGTTGCGCTGCGCTCCACGGCCTGATGCGGTGCGGTCCACAGGCCAGCCGCCTCGGCTGAGGGGGGCGTGGCGTTCCGATCATGTGACCGGACTATTCCACCCCCAGGGGCGGGTGTTAGACACAGGGCGCGCGCTTTGCTGCTTAAATACAGCGTCCTCATGGCAAACGGTGTGCAGCTGACAATATCAGTTCAGCTGCCCCAGAGGCGCCCCTCTTTGATGAACTTTTGGGGTCCCCCTCTCCTCAGGACCATCAATGTCCCATTATTCCAATCCTATTGATCCACTGATCTAAGGTATGTCCTCATTTCTTTTTCTCCCTAATATATGTGAACCCTTTCATTCTTCTAGATCCTCATGTTGAATACATTTTTCCTTGCAGGATTATATTTGCACATTTTTTGGATCTCTTCCCCTGATGATTTATCACCTGAAACGTGACACGTTGGGAACCATCCTATAGGGCAACATTAGGGATACCCGCCTTATCTAGGGTAAGGTATCCGGACAGGGCCGCCCCTTGCGGGGTAGGAACTCTGTGTAGATAGGCAGGTGAAATACAGCGCTACCCCCTCCCCCATTAGGGCTTTTTAGGGACAACGGTTCCCTGCACCAGTCTACAACCTGAACTTACCTACGACTACATCTAACCCTCGGCCCAGACGCGGTATTATTTCCACCACGCTAGGCTGATCCCTATCAGGGGGCGTCTGAATGGTAAGACTGTTCCATACATTCTAGCCATATCGCAAGTATCTGTTTGTGGCGCTATATATTTTATATAAACTACCAGTAAAAGTTATATTTTAAAGCTCTCCCGGGAACCATCCTATAGGGCAACATTAGGGATACCCGCCTTATCTAGGGTAAGGTATCCGGACAGGGCCGCCCCTTGCGGGGTAGGAACTCTGTGTAGATAGGCAGGTGAAATACAGCGCTACCCCCTCCCCCATTAGGGCTTTTTAGGGACAACGGTTCCCTGCACCAGTCTACAACCTGAACTTACCTACGACTACATCTAACCCTCGGCCCAGACGCGGTATTATTTCCACCACGCTAGGCTGATCCCTATCAGGGGGCGTCTGAATGGTAAGACTGTTCCATACATTCTAGCCATATCGCAAGTATCTGTTTGTGGCGCTATATATTTTATATAAACTACCAGTAAAAGTTATATTTTAAAGCTCTCCCGGGAACCATCCTATAGGGCAACATTAGGGATACCCGCCTTATCTAGGGTAAGGTATCCGGACAGGGCCGCCCCTTGCGGGGTAGGAACTCTGTGTAGATAGGCAGGTGAAATACAGCGCTACCCCCTCCCCCATTAGGGCTTTTTAGGGACAACGGTTCCCTGCACCAGTCTACAACCTGAACTTACCTACGACTACATCTAACCCTCGGCCCAGACGCGGTATTATTTCCACCACGCTAGGCTGATCCCTATCAGGGGGCGTCTGAATGGTAAGACTGTTCCATACATTCTAGCCATATCGCAAGTATCTGTTTGTGGCGCTATATATTTTATATAAACTACCAGTAAAAGTTATATTTTAAAGCTCTCCCAAATTTGCTATTTTGTTCATCAAATTGTTAGTGAGAGCGCCATTATCTTTAAATTTCCAATACTCCATCCACCATTTTTTCGTCTTATTTTCACCATAGCATGGCAGGTTTTTTAACAACAGGATTTGATGCCAACAATTGGTTGATAGAGGCAAAAGACATTTTTTCAGAAAAACAATTTGAACAAAAGAAATACACTCCTTCTTTCCAGGCAGCTTTCAAAGACCTTACCACAACATACAAGGACCAAATCACCTCCTGGTGGGAGGTCCAAGGTTTAGAGAACTATTTAAAACATAAAATCGTGCCTCGTGGCCTTCGCATCCCTATACTGCCTGCGCCACGATTTAGAAATCCAGGGTTCTTAACTAGATGGGAAAAAGAGGCTACAGAGAGTTCCTTGCGTCTAATGCAATTATTACTCACTGAAGAAAAAAACAGTCTAGAACAACATAACAAAAGACTGCATGAGAACATAGAAATAGTTCAGACTTTTTCCCAAGAAACAGAATTTAGCATTAAAGAAAAACAACTGCAAAACACATTGGAGAAATTTCAATACCACTTGAAAGAAAGGAAGCACCGGCAGTTTGTTAGGGACCTAGCGGACTTTAAAGAGAACCGTATATATACCTCAATAACTCCAAAGAACATCACAGGTGACCTCACTGACCAATCATCCACTGAGACCGATTTCTCAGATTCAGACAGGGAAGGGGGGTATAACACTCGTAGTAGATACGCCAAAGGCGGAGGTACCGGCCGAGGCCGCTATAGGGGCAAGTACAGGGGTTAGGACTCCCGTTTTTTAGGCCCCAGCAACCAGGGCACATTCAATCCGGTGACCACCAACCAGGCCCCAGTGTACCCCCTAAGAAACCGTCTACAACCACCGAGACCCCCGCAACAATAAGAGGCCCACAAGTGGTAAACCTCTCCTCACGGTCCCTAGACCAAACGGAGATCCGAATCCTCAAATTGGGCCTGTCCTTTGTGCCAACACCGAGGTTCAATAAATTCCACACAGTCAAAGATATAAATTTGTTTGTGCGGAAACTTCGGTGGCATAAACATTTTCGGCTCCAGGACAGGCGGCAATGTCGTGAACTCGGTATACCCCTAGACATTCTGTCAGACGTACGTCTTCTCTATAATTTAGACAACGATCTTCCACCAAGCGAAGGCACAGGACCATTCTCTAACCTTAAATCCAAGAGCAAGAAAATGCCTCCCCCCACCAGTGAGGTATCATGTATAGACGTGTTTTTAGACTTGGTGACCACTGCGATAGGGGAATTGACCCCTTCAAAACAAAGATTTAACTGTGATCGTGCCATGGCCAATGCATTGTCCAACCTTGAACATGATTCGTCAGTGGTGATAAAACCATCTGACAAGGGGGGCAATGTAGTGCTAATGGACAACGAACAATATCGTCAGATGTGTAGCTCAATATTGAAGGACACTAACACCTACGAGATTTTACCTCGAGATCCTACTGAGGAATACAAAAGAGAGCTTAGGGATATTTTGGAGGAGGCCCTTAAAACTAACCTGATTACAAGGGACGAATATCAATTCATGTTCCCCACATTCCCTAGACAGGCAACGTTTTATTGCCTGCCGAAACTCCATAAAGGGGTATCACCCCTTAAGGGCGTCCTATCGTATCGGGGGTGGGCAATCTGTGCCAGCAGGTGGGCATCTATCTGGATCAGATCCTGGCCCCCTTTGTTGTAGCCCTACCGTCCCATACACGTGACACCACGGACCTACTTAAATGACTGGAGGGGGTCCACGTCGATGCTGATGATTTAATTGCCAGCATCGACGTGGAAGCACTTTATTCCAGCATTCCTCATGACCTGGGCCTTAAGGCTGTACAATTTTTCCTCCAAACGAGAGGTTGTCAGTACCGTGCCCACAGTCAGATGATTCTTCAACTACTCGAATTCACGCTGACCAAAAATGTATTTTCATTTAATGGGCGGATCTACCACCAGCTCAGGGGCACTGCGATGGGGAGCCCCTGTGCCCCATCGTATGCGAATCTGTTCCTGGGCTGGTGGGAGGCAACCCTGGTTTTTACCGATGACAGTATTTTCCTTACCGAGCCCATAGGACTGTGGGCACGGTACATTGATGATATTTTTGTTATATGGCATGGCACCAAGCAATCCTTTGAGCTTTTTGTGACGGAGCTCAATAAAAATAACATAGGGCTCCGTTTCACATATGAATCAGATACACAGGCCCTCCCCTTTTTGGATGTCCTAATTACCAAGGGCCAGACGGGGGAGTTGGATACTTCTATATATAGAAAGCCCAGCTCAACCAACTCACTTCTTCGCTGGGAAAGTGAACACCCGCTTGCTTTAAAACGCGGGATCCCTAAGGGACAATACTTGGGCCTACGACGGAATTGTACAAATAAGAGAGACTTCCTGTACCAAGCGGCTGATCTTCGCCAAAGATTTTTGTCCAGAGGCTACCCTGATCGGGTACTCAAAGCAGCATTTAGATCAGCCCTGAGTGCAGACCGTCTCAGTCTACTCACTCCCAAACAGAAACCAGTACAATCCAAAAAACTAACCCGCCTAATAACCTCATATGATGGTCAAGCCCAATCCATCAGGGAGATAATCAACCAACACTGGCACATCCTCTTGATGGACCCGGATCTGAGGGAGGTGCTCGGGGAAACTCCGAGCATATCCTATAGACGCGGAAGGAGCCTCAAGGATCGGCTGGTTAATAGCCAATACACCCCACAACCATCTTCGGGTTGTGCTTGGCTTAAGAACCCCATCCATGGCTGTTATCGATGTAGTGGTTGCATCGCCTGTCCGCACATTGCAACTGGCAAATCTTTCAGGAGTAATGTTACGGGCAAGGAATTTACCATTCGCGACTTCATGAACTGCAAGACCCGGGGGGTTATTTATCGGATTGTCTGCCAGTGTGGCAAAGAATACATTGGCAAGACAATCCGTGAATTCCGTAGGCGAGTAGGTGAACACCTCAGTGATGTGGCCAAAGCCAAGGATACCCCAGTGGCCAAACACGTCCATAATGCCCACAATGGCCATGGCCGTCTTTCATTCATGGCCATTGATAAAGTGAATCCACCAACAAGAGGGGGAGACTGGGACAGACTAATCCTACAGAGGGAAGCCAGATGGATATATGATCTTAAGACCATGGCTCCCTTAGGACTTAACGAACAGCTAAACTTTGGTTGTTTTTTGTAAAGGGACCCTTAGTCCCAGCTGTCCCAGTGTGTGCATCCTCCCACTGATAGTTCCAGCTGTCCCTATTTTACATACATCATGCACCCCGATTCAATAGGGGGCTCACTAAGGGTTAACACTGCACCCCAATCATATATTGAAAGCTACCTTCATAATCCTCCCCCCTTTGATGAACTTTTGGGGTCCCCCTCTCCTCAGGACCATCAATGTCCCATTATTCCAATCCTATTGATCCACTGATCTAAGGTATGTCCTCATTTCTTTTTCTCCCTAATATATGTGAACCCTTTCATTCTTCTAGATCCTCATGTTGAATACATTTTTCCTTGCAGGATTATATTTGCACATTTTTTGGATCTCTTCCCCTGATGATTTATCACCTGAAACGTGACACGTTGGGAACCATCCTATAGGGCAACATTAGGGATACCCGCCTTATCTAGGGTAAGGTATCCGGACAGGGCCGCCCCTTGCGGGGTAGGAACTCTGTGTAGATAGGCAGGTGAAATACAGCGCTACCCCCTCCCCCATTAGGGCTTTTTAGGGACAACGGTTCCCTGCACCAGTCTACAACCTGAACTTACCTACGACTACATCTAACCCTCGGCCCAGACGCGGTATTATTTCCACCACGCTAGGCTGATCCCTATCAGGGGGCGTCTGAATGGTAAGACTGTTCCATACATTCTAGCCATATCGCAAGTATCTGTTTGTGGCGCTATATATTTTATATAAACTACCAGTAAAAGTTATATTTTAAAGCTCTCCCAAATTTGCTATTTTGTTCATCAAATTGTTAGTGAGAGCGCCATTATCTTTAAATTTCCAATACTCCATCCACCATTTTTTCGTCTCAGAATCAATAAAGGCCTTAACCGGACATTTATCTACTCCCAGAGAAATCGTAATGGGTACCGAAAGCTTACATTTAGAAAATTCAGGGTGTACCTGGTCTTTAGGTTGCCTTGCCTTAGGAGACTTGACAGAGAGGACCTTCTTAGGACACTGGTTGATCCAATGGTCAGGATCTCCACAGTAAAAGCATTCTCCACATCTGCGGCGAATATTCCCTCAGGTCATGCCAAGCTGCATGGGTTTCTCGGTGGAGACCTCAGCATTGTCTCTGGGATAGGCCTCTGGCTGGACCACCATCTGGGAAGAGAACTGTTGTTCCTGTCGTCTCTCTCTAACCCGTCGGTCAAGTCGGACAACAAGGGTCATCATCTCCTCTAAGGTCTCTGGAAGTTGATAACTGACCAGAAGATCCTTTAATTTATCAGACAGACCTGACCTGAACTGACTCTTCAGGGCTGGTTCGTTCCATCCTGAGGGGACACACCACCTTCTGAATTGGGTGCAATAATCCTCCGCTGGTAAATTGCCCTGAACCAGTGCCTTTAGAGCCGTCTCGGCTACTAGAGCCCTGTCTGGTTCATCATAGAGGGTACCCAGGGCCTGAAAGAACCCCTCCACAGAATATAAACAACTGGCGCCAGCAGGTAAAGAGAACGTCCAGTCCTGGGGATCACCCTGTAATCAGGAAATGATAATGCCCACGCGGTGACTCTCGGGGCCAGAGGACACGGGGCGCAAACGGAAGTAAAGTTTGCAACTCTCCTTAAAAGAGAGAAACTTCTTCCGGTCTCCAGAAAAGGGTTCTGGGAGCTTAATCTGGGGCTCAAAATGCGGACTGGAGGCCTGAGGAGTGGAAGAACCTTGCCCTAACTGAAAAGAACTGAGTTTTTCCCCTAATTCCTGCACCCTCTGCGTCTGATTAGAGACATGGTCAGTCAGGGTCATCAGAGGATTCATAATACAGTGGTTATTGGGCCTGTTAATCTGTAACGGTCGCGTACACACACACACAGGGGGGAGGGAAGTGACCACTGCGCTCCACCCTTACCCCTGGCCCTGCCTACTTGCCTCGCGAGTCCTAATGACAGGGGACAACTGGACGGCAATCCCTAACTTGGAATAAGTGCAGGGATGACAGACAGACAAACAACAGGACGTGAATGGACCGAGTCAATACCAGGAAAGCTACAAAGTACAAATGGAGCAAGCAGAGAATTGTCAGGAGAAGCCGGGGTCATAGATACCAGGAGAGACGTGAAGTACCAAAGGAGTCAGCAGAGGATCGTCAGGAGGAGGCCGGGGTCAAATACCAGGAGAGCAGCAAAGTACACAAGGAGCAGGCAGAGGATCGTCAGGAATTCAGCAGGAGGTAAGTACACCAGGAAAGACCAAATCACAGGTGGAACCTAAATTAACAGGCAACCTGTGGCCAGCAGGCTGCCTGTATTTATAGTGGGGAGTGAGGGTCATGTGACGTGGCCAGCGTCACATGACCGACAGACCAACCAGTCGAGCACCGAGTGATCAGCTCGGCGCTCAAGGCAGACTAGGAGCAGGGAGCCACCCAGCTAGTAAAGCCGCCCTGGGAATGAGGTCAAACACAGATCCTCATTCCCAAAGCTAAGCAACAGTTCTGCGGGCAATGGGGGACCGAGTGCCCCTTCGGAACCCCGTTACACTTGGTCATCTTCATGAGCTCCAGGAGATACATAAAAGACCGAAAGGAGGCAGATTTGCATGGCTACAGCAATGGAGAGATACAGCACGGTAATCCAGCTTTAGGTGATCCAGAACCTGCTGCTACAGAGGGATAACAAGTTAAGGCACCCTTTGCACCCCAGAATAGTGGAGACTACAGCCATGGTTTACAAAGCACAGCTATTAGCGAAAGATCCCTATAGCAGATATTTTAGCCACAGTAACCTGAGGGCTAATGCCATAGTCATCTGCTTAGCTCATGCTGCTGAATGTACTACAACTTCAATCCTACATACAGTAAACAAAGACTTTTGTTGAGTTTTATCTGGCCTGGTCTCTGACTCTCTAGCACCGAGATGGACTTTAACAACATGGGCAGCTACTGAACCACCATTAGCCAGAAAGACCACAGCTACAGAGGGAGCCCTGAGGGAACACAGGATGCCTCTCCTTTACTGCACTGATGCACCAGGAGCAACAGTCTGAGGGAGTACACCATGACACATCATCATAAGGGCTACTTCTACTCCCATCTTCTGCTTTGGCTCCTCAGGGGCTCACTGCACAAGCAATTTTTATTTCTGCAATGTTTGGGAACAAAAATTAGTTCTGTAGATCATCAGTCCTTGTTAATGGGTGTTAAAGGGGCTTCCAACCTTTGGGCTGACAACCCTTTTGGTCTGGATCTGCTCCTGAAGCCCCTGAAACTAAAAGAAAAGCAAGGATCAGCAATCTACAGTCCAGCTGTTGCTCCATTCTTGGACTTTTTCTGTCCAGCTCCTTGGTCCTTGGTCACAGAGGCTTTAACGGTACATTACTGTTGGGACATAACGTTAAGCTATGCAACCGCTGAGAACTGCGATTAGCTGCAGTGGTCACAGGACCAAGCTAGGCTTAGAAGGAAGGGGAATCACTTTGCTGGAAAGGAACATGGCCTAAGATATGCTGTTTGCCAGCAAAACTGCACCACAATTCTATTGCCAAAATTCTGTCTCAAAGTAAGCCAACCAATGCTTGGCATTGAGTTAAGGTTCTCATACACAATGGTGTATTTTCAGTTAAAATATTTTCACCTGATTTATTTGTTCTCCATCAGAAATGTCTGACACCAGCATTCTCCTCTCTCTCCATTGACAACACAATTGTGTGGCCGAACCAATTGCATATGTGTATGAAAGAGTCAAGATGGAGTCTGGAGAAATAGCCGTCAGCTAAACAATCGTTTATCCAACAACTATTGAATGGGTATGGCCAGCTGTAGACAAAAGTGTCTATTCCTGCACCAAAGTTATCTTCCAGCTTGAGTCACCATGATTAATCTGGTGCTTGTCTAGATGGCTCGTCTAGGTTTCTGGTATTTATAGGTTTAGTAAATCTGCCACAGTATTCCTTTCTAAAATGACACATTTTTTTAGGCATTTTTTTGCAGCAGAAAAACTCTGCAGACAGATGTTAGCTGTAAGTCCACAGAAATTATGACATGCCCTACAAAAGTGTGTTTTTGTGGCATTTCTCTTCACTTGAGTTGCATTTTTGGTGGTTTATGGTGTTTTATTCGAAATGTAGGATGGTCTGATTATGGTGTTTTTCTCAGCATTTTCACACAGACTTCTCTACAGGGCGAAAAAACAGGAAAGATATATTTCAAAAATATGTGACCAAAAACACAACCAACAAAAAAATGTACAAAAATGCTTGTATTTCATAGAGGTTTTTTTTACCAGCCTCCATACCTGCCACAAAAAACTTGTGTGAAGGAGGCCTAAAGTTGTTGTCTCATGTACGGTAGTTTCACATCTTCAGCCTATTGATATTGTAGAGCCTATTTATATATTCATGCAATTCAGCCCTAGGTGTTCATCAGAAGTTGATTAACTTATTCGTAACTGCAGTTGAAGAAGAAAAAGATGGTTACATAATGACCCATATAAAATAATCTGGATTTTAGTTTTTTCTTAAATGTAAAAATAGAATACTTCTATATTAATTCATACACCAGGGTTCCAAAGCAATAAGAATAGCTTGGAAATTATTCCATTGCAGGACCGGTTTCTTCAGATTGTCTCAATCACTAGGTTAGTATAGGACACTGATGATTACCTTGACCATCAGATGGCATTTCTAAGTCAAGGTTATAGCTTATTACACTAAGAATAGAGGATTCTCCTTTGTCGAGATGTCTTTACTGTTCTTTATGTTACATTGTATTTGAAAGGTGAGAAAAGAGGATTGTGTCAGGTACCTGTCTTCAGATTTATAGCATGGAAATCATAATGTAATTTTATTCTCATACTCAATACTTTTAAACAAAGGGTTGCATGTGACGCATGGAGTTGTTGAAATGTTATTATGAATTTTTCTTGTATCTATATAATATTATATGAACTAATGTATGATTTGTTTTGTGTCATCTAGTTGAAATAGGTGGACTATGGAACTCTCTACCTTGTGATGTGATTGTTGATGATGATAATTTTAAAAGTGGTCTTGATACCTGGCTTAGCTGCAATTAATGTTTCAGATAGTTAATTAATCCAAGGATTCAGGCTTCATACACATGGATGCCTATATGCTTGAATGGAGTCCATACAGCAACAAATTGAGTTCTTATAGTTTCAAATTGCAATGGTGTAGCCAGTGGGTCAGCTGTCAACTTCATGGGACTATCCTAAGAAGTAGTGGTCTAGTTGAGACTATCCTAAGAGGTAATGGTCTGGTTGCTCACGTACAGTGAAGTCTAGATCCCTGTACAGGGGTTAAAGTATGAATACTAGGGGAGTCCTAGACTAACGCCTTTAGGGTTAGCCCAAAGTTAAACCAGTTAGTTGGCACAGTGGGTCCACAATTACTGATCCGTAATACATACAAAATCCATGGAGATGTTGCCTTTGGATGGAATCAAAGTCAGGACTACTATGCTACAAGGCAATAGTGCTAGCCACTGAGATACAAAGTCTATAGAGAGAAAACATCATTGTACCCTATACTAACAATTTTTGTAGCCAAAACTCAGAGAATTGGCATGTACTGTACAAAAAAGTTTGACCTGTTAGTCATTCGTCATAACCAAGATATAAATGCCTCAAATGGAATAGTGCAAAGTTAAGACATATTAACAAGTATAATATTTTAAGTTCCATACTTTAATGTAAATAATATCTAACATTTTAATACAATTAAATGTAAAATTGAAAACTTCTATATAAATTCATACACCAGGGTTCCAAAGCCATACGAATAGCTTGGAAAATTATGCCATTGCAGGACCCGTTTGTCTCAATCACTAGGTTAGCATAGAACAATGATGATTACCTTGACCAAGAACACCCCCATCATCAGATGGAATTTCTAAGTCAAGGTTATAGCCTTTTACATTAAAAATAGAGGATTCTCCTTTGTGTGCGATGAATTTACTGTTCCTTATGTTCCATTGTATTTGAAAAGTGAGAAAAGAGCATTGTGTCAGGTACCAGTGTTCATATTTATAGCATAGAAATCATAATGCCACTTTATTCTCATGCTCAATGCTTTTAAACAAAGGGCGGCTGTGACGCATGGAGTTGTCGAAATGTTAGTGTGCATTTTTATTGTGTTATATGACTAAATTATAAGAACTAATGTATGATTTGTTTTTTGCCATCTACCGTAGTTGAAATAGGTGGACGATGGAGCTCTCTGCCTTGTGATGAGATGATTGATGATGATTTTAAAAGCGGTCTTGATACCTGGCTTAGGGTGGGTTCACATAGGCGTTATTGAATTCCATTATAGGTTCCATTATAACAGAGTTATAACAGAATATAGCAGAATTCTAGGACAGAATGCAAAACGGAATCCTTTAAGTGGCATTCCGTTTTGTCCTAATACATGTCTATGGGGGCACATAACGATTCAGTTTATTTCCGTTATAAACGAGGGAAAATATAATCCTGTCGACTCTGTTATAACAGAACCTGTAACTGAATTCAATAACGCCGATGTGAAGCCACCCTTAGCTGTAATTAATGTTTCAGATAGCTAATTAATCCAGAGATTCAGGCTTCATACACATGGATGCCTATATGCTTGAATGGAGTCTATACAGCCACAAATGGAGTTCTTATAGTTTCAAATTGCAAAGGTGTAGCTATTTAATGTGCCACCATATGGTGCCTCCATACAGCACCCTAGAAACAATTATTCTAGAGGACATATCAATAAGTATACTTTTTTAATTCTATATATTAATGTAAAAAATATCTAAAATTTTAATACAAATGTATTTTGACAATTGTTTACAAATGTTTTAAGCATAAAAATAGATTTTAAGAAAAGACAGTTTCTAGACAAGTCACATATTTTTTATTACTTTGTTACCAGAGCCTTCTTTTCATATGACTGTAAGTTTACTATGCCACTGAAAAGGTTAACACACACGTTATGCAACCGATGTATTTTTATTTCTCTATTAGGACACAGTAACGTGTCACACATTGAATTCTAAGTCGAGTTATGGGAAGGATTCTTTAATTCCTGGACTCTCCACTTCATTAAGAGGGAACATTTTCCATTTCCATCTGGACAATAAATTCTATTCAGAATAATGCAGCCTGTATAAAATCCAATGCTTCAACAGTTTTATTTCCGAAGAGTCAAACATACCTTCCAACAAAATCGACTGTTGCTTGTCCTGCACAAAAAAACCTGCTGGGATTATAAGGTATCAAACACTAAAAAGCCAGACTATTCATGTATAAATATAAAGATGTATTTGCTCCTATGTGTTTAGACAGATTAGAAGAAAGAACTAATTTCTTTAATGCTTTTTGGTGAGTCCTAGGCATTAGGAGATCCTAGTGATAAACTGATATATGACCAATGGCCAAGCAGTTGCTGGAGAACCTATGAAGAAAGGTGGTCCAGCCTTAGTTGATTCTATCCCATTTGCAATTGGGAATGTGGAACCTGTGAAAGGTTCCTCTCTTCAGATGAACTGCATAAAAAAAATAAAAAAAATAGGGGAATTGGCTCAAGCGTCTTAGTAAGGGTGTTGTAGAGTTAAACAAATACCAGGTCCCTCTGTACTGGGTGGCAAAATCCGATACTATAATGGGAGGTCCATTTTGATCTTTGCTATGGGATCTTCTTTCCACTGTGTACTTCTTTGTTAAAAGATCCATCTGGAATATCATTTTTTGGATGAGGTTTTTATTTCATTGGATTGTGGCATGGAAGGTTGCCAGGAGTTCTCAAGAGATATCCGTGTACTCCATTTCTTTAAGCGAGCACCCTACAATAGCACACCTCTGAGATCCACCCAGAAAACAGGTGTATGTCTTTGACCATGGTATAGGTCAAGGACATGCATTAATACAGCATTAAAAGTGTCCAATTTTAAAGGTTAAAGTGGTTCTCTGCTTTGAGCAAATGTTATTTGTAAAAAGGGTACAGATGCAATTGCAGCAAGCATGCCTGCTGGGTGGGAAATGTGCTGGCGGGTGCAGAGAAGATGAGAGTGCCTATGGTGGAGATGATGGGGTAGTAGTCTTTATGATGGCTGACCCATTCCAGCTCTCCTGGCCATTGAAATCAATTAACAGCTTGTGTAATGCATTGACAAGCCAGGTAATGCATTGACAAGCCAGGTCCTTGAAATTAGGAGATAATCTTTGCAGTTTATATAGTGCAACATGTTTGTTTATGATTCATTTCTGGTTTTGGTAAACATCTGAAGGTTAGTTTTAGTCAATTCTAATTATATACAGTATAGTAGGTATATACAGTGTACTTACCATGAAGGCAGGCCCACTGTGAATGTTATGAATGCATAGGCTCCTTAAAGGGAACCTGTCACCGGGATTTTGTGTATAGAGCTGAGGACATGGGTTGCTAGATGGCAGCTTACACATCCGCAATACCCAGTCCCCATAGCTCTGTGTGCTTTTATTGTGTTAAAAAAAACGATTTGATACATATGCAAATTATCCTGAGATGAGTCGTGTCCCTGACTCATCTCACATACAGGACTCATCTCAGGTTAATTTGCATATGGATCACATAGTTTTTTTTACACAATAAAAGCACCCAGAGCTATGGGGACTGGGTATTGCGGATGTGCTAGCGGCAATCTAGCAACCCAGGGCCTCAGCTCTATACACAAAATCCCGGTGACAAGTTCCCTTTAATAGGTAATGGAAACATGCTAAGAGTTCCCTGCTTTTACTAGAGTAATTTCATGCCATATTTCTGTCCTGCAAGGAGTAGCAGAATGAGGGTAAACAAGATTCAGACATGGAATGAGGCCAATGGTGGCATCATGAACCAATACAAAAAATGGGTTCTACGCATGTCCTTATATGAATACAATGCATGTACATTGTGATATCATATATGTAAAACTAAAAGGTTATGGAGTTCATGACAGCCAGCACAATGAGTTTTCATAAAAAATGATTTGTGTCAGTAGAAGGTGCATGGAAATCACAAGGCATCAGTAAAACGGACAGGTGGTGCTATGTGATCTATCTTCACTGAACATTGCTTGATCATCCACAGTTTTCAGCATATTTCCAGCAGCTATTTAATATGTCATGCTGTGTGTCTGATGGCTGGTGATGTCATTCCCAGTGATAACATACCAAGGACATGTGCTGGAACACCTGGATTTTAAGGATCCCTTTTATATTTGATTGATTGGAGCATTTGATATAATAAAGAGAAAAATAGGAGGATAAAATACACAGAGAATAAACTTTTAAACTCTTTAATGCCTGTGTTATAGCCTTTGTAATTTCATAGTGTCTTGAGACATACTGGCAGAATGATAAATGACTTTCATGGCGACTGCCTGCTGCCTATTCCGATGAGCACTGCTTCCAGTCTAGCAAATTGTTACAATGAACTGAATATTAATTTTACAATCCTAGATATTCTAAACTGTGTACTATATTCATGAAACCAAATATAATTGGCATGGACCATTTCTAGTGCTGCTGTGAGAGTAATGGAGGTGTCCAATGCATACTGTTAGAGGACACTTGAAGAACTCATCTGATTATGTTTGTGGAGGAACGATAATGTTAATGTGATTTGTATAGGCTGCAGAGACTAATAATATTTAGTGACTGGAGCAGAATTTAAAAGTTAAGCACATTACCTGGTGGTCTGGAGCAATGAAAATGCGAAAGGAGACATCCTCAGATGTCTACGGTAGTAAAAAGGCTAATGGAGAGATCCTTGTGTTAACTGGCTTAAAGGGAACCTGTCATCAACTTTATGCTGACCTCACTGAGGGCAGCAGAAATTAGTGACAGACATGTTGATTTCAGCGGTGTGTCACACATGAGCTAAAAGTAAGTGGTTTCCAAGAACCAGCATCATAATAATTGCAGCCCAGGCCTTGAAAAGAGTCAAATGTACCTGAGAAGAGTCAGATATTCTAAATTCCCTACTGGGATTATCTCTACAGCAAGTAGTTGAGGAGCCAACCCGGAAGGAGGCCATTTTAGATTTAGTATTCACAAATGGGAATTTGGTATCTGATATTACTGTAGGGGAAAGCTTGGGATCTAGTGATCACCAGTCAGTGTGGTTTACTATAAGTACAGTGACTTAGTCACACCACACAAAAACAAAAGTTTTAGATTTTAGAAAAACAGACTTTTCTAAAATTAGATTAGTGGTATACGAGTCCCTATCAGATTGGAACAGTTTCAATGGAGTCCAGGAGAAATGGGACTACTTAAAAGTGGCACTATTGAAAGCAACAGAAAATTGCATTAGGCTTGTCAGTAAAAGCAAAAAAAGGAAGAGACCACTGTGGTACTCAGCAGAAGTGGCCAAAATCATTAAAAACAAAAAGATAGCATTTAGGAATTATAAAAAAAAAAAAAAAAACGAGGAACAAGTTATAAGAACTTCTAAAGCACAAGCAGAAGAAAAATTATCTCAGTCAGGGAAAAAAGGCGATAAGGCATTTTTCAGATACATAAATGAAAAAAGGAAACTAAAACAAGGAATTACCATTTTAAAAACAAAAGAAGGAAGGTAAATGGAAGAAGATAAAGAACTAACTGACTGCCTCAATGAATACTTCTGTTCAGCTTTTACAAAGGAAAATTAAGGAAAAGGACCTCAGTTAGGAAAGAAGACTAATGAATCTTTTGATGCATGTGTCCTTACAGAGGAAGAGGTTCTAAGTCAGCTGTCTAAAATTAATACAAATAAGTCACAGGGGCCTGATGGGATACACACAAAGCTATTAAAAGAGCTTAGCGGTGAACTAGCAAAACCACTAACAGATTTATTTAACCAATCACTGGCAACAGGAGTCATCCCAGAAGATTGGAAATTAGCAAATGTGCCCATTCACAAGAAAGGTAGTAGGGAGGAATCGGTCAACTATAGGCCAGTAAGCCTGACATCAATAGTGGGGAAATTAATGGAAACCATACTTAACCACCTCCGGACCGCTGTACGCACAGACGCGTCCTGGAGGTGGTTGATTCATTCCTCCTGGACGCATATACGCGTCCTCTCGCGAGACGCGAGATTTCCTGTGAACGCGCGCACACAGGCGCGCGCGCTCACAGGAACGGAAGGTAAGAGAGTTGATCTCCAGCCTGCCAGCGGCGATCGTTCGCTGGCAGGCTGGAGATGTGTTTTTTTTAACCCCTAACAGGTATATTAGACGCTGTTTTGATAACAGCGTCTAATATACCTGCTACCTGGTCCTCTGGTGGTCCCATTTGTTTGGATCGACCACCAGAGGACACAGGTAGCTCAGTAAAGTCCCACCAAGCACCACTACACTACACTACACCCCCCCCCCGTCACTTATTAACCCCTTATTAGCCCCTGATCACCCCTGATCACCCCATATAGACTCCCTGATCACCCCCCTGTCATTGATTACCCCCCTGTCATTGATCAACCCCCTGTAAAGCTCCATTCAGATGTCCGCATGATTTTTACGGATCCACTGATAGATGGATCGGATCCGCAAAACGCATCCGGACGTCTGAATGAAGCCTTACAGGGGCATGATCAATGACTGTGGTTATCACCCCATATAGACTCCCTGATCACCCCCCTGTCATTGATCACCCCCCTGTCATTGATTACCCCCCTGTAAAGCTCCATTCAGACGTCCGCATGATTTTTACGGATCCACTGATAGATGGATCGGATCCGCAAAACGCATCCGGACGTCTGAATGAAGCCTTACAGGGGCATGATCAATGACTGTGGTGATCACCCCATATAGACTCCCTGATCACCCCCCTGTAAAGCTCCATTCAGATGTCCGCATGATTTTTACGGATCCACTGATAGATGGATCGGATCCGCAAAACGCATCCGGACGTCTGAATGAAGCCTTACAGGGGCACGATCAATGACTGTGGTTATCACCCCATATAGACTCCCTGATCACCCCCCTGTCATTGATCACCCCCCTGTCATTGATTACCCCCCTGTAAAGCTCCATTCAGACGTCCGCATGATTTTTACGGATCCACTGATAGATGGATCGGATCCGCAAAACGCATCCGGACGTCTGAATGAAGCCTTACAGGGGCATGATCAATGACTGTGGTGATCACCCCATATAGACTCCCTGATCACCCCCCTGTAAAGCTCCATTCAGATGTCCGCATGATTTTTACGGATCCACTGATAGATGGATCGGATCCGCAAAACGCATCCGGACGTCTGAATGAAGCCTTACAGGGGCATGATCAATGACTGTGGTTATCACCCCATATAGACTCCCTGATCACCCCCCTGTCATTGATCACCCCCCTGTCATTGATTACCCCCCTGTAAAGCTCCATTCAGACGTCCGCATGATTTTTACGGATCCACTGATAGATGGATCGGATCCGCAAAACGCATCCGGACGTCTGAATGAAGCCTTACAGGGGCATGATCAATGACTGTGGTGATCACCCCATATAGACTCCCTGATCACCCCCCTGTCATTGATTACCCCCCTGTCATTGATCACCCCCCTGTAAAGCTCCATTCAGATGTCCGCATGATTTTTACGGATCCACTGATAGATGGATCGGATCCGCAAAACGCATCCGGACGTCTGAATGAAGCCTTACAGGGGCATGATCAATGACTGTGGTGATCACCCCATATAGACTCCCTGATCACCCCCCTGTCATTGATTACCCCCCTGTCATTGATCACCCCCCTGTAAAGCTCCATTCAGACGTCCGCATGATTTTTACGGATCCACTGATAGATGGATCGGATCCGCAAAACGCATCCGGACGTCTGAATGAAGCCTTACACGGGCGTGATCAATGACTGTGGTTATCACCCCATATAGACTCCCTGATCACCCCCCTGTCATTGATCACCACCCCTGTCATTGATCACCCCCCCTGTCATTGATCACCCCCCCTGTCATTGATCACCCCCCCTGTCATTGATCACCCCCCCTGTCATTGATCACCCCCCTGTCATTGATCACCCCCCTGTAAGGCTCCATTCAGACATTTTTTTGGCCCAAGTTAGCGGAATTATTATTTTTTTTTCTTACAAAGTCTCATATTCCACTAACTTGTGACAAAAAATAAAATTTGACATGAACTCACCATACCCCTCACGGAATCCAAATGCGTAAAATTTTTTAGACATTTATATTCCAGACTTCTTCTCACGCTTTAGGGCCCCTAGAATGCCAGGGCAGTATAAATACCCCACATGTGACCCCATTTCGGAAAGAAGACACCCCCAGGTATTCAGTGAGGGGCATATTGAGTCCATGAAAGATTGAAATTTTTGTCCCAAGTTAGCGGAACGGGAGACTTTGTGAGAAAAAAATAAAAAATATCAATTTCCGCTAACTTGTGCCAAAAAAAAAAAATTTCTATGAACTCGCCATGCCCCTCATTGAATACCTTGGGGGGTCTTCTTTCCAAAATGGGGTCACATGTGGGGTATTTATACTGCCCTGGCATTCTAGGGGCCCCAAAGCGTGAGAAGAAGTCTGGTATCCAAATGTCTAAAAATGCCCTCCTAAAAGGAATTTGGGCCCCTTTGCGCATCTAGGCTGCAAAAAAGTGTCACACATCTGGTATCGCCGTACTCAGGAGAAGTTGGGGAATGTGTTTTGGGGTGTCATTTTACATATACCCATGCTGGGTGAGATAAATATCTTGGTCAAATGCCAACTTTGTATAAAAAAATGGGAAAAGTTGTCTTTTGCCAAGATATTTCTCTCACCCAGCATGGGTATATGTAAAAAGACACCCCAAAACACATTCCCCAACTTCTCCCGAGTACGGAGATACCAGATGTGTGACACTTTTTTGCAGCCTAGGTGGGCAAAGGGGCCCATATTCCAAAGAGCACCTTTCTGATTTCACTGGTCATTTACCTACTTACCACACATTAGGGCCCCTGGAAAATGCCAGGGCAGTATAACTACCCCACAAGTGACCCCATTTTGGAAAGAAGACACCCCAAGGTATTCCGTGAGGGGCATGGCGAGTTCCTAGAATTTTTTATTTTTTGTCACAAGTTAGTGGAAAATGATGATTTTTTTTTTTTTTTTTTTTTCATACAAAGTCTCATATTCCACTAACTTGTGACAAAAAATAAAAACTTCCATGAACTCACTATGCCCATCAGCGAATACCTTGGGGTCTATTCTTTCCAAAATGGGGTCACTTGTGGGGTAGGTATAATGCCCTGGTATTTTAGGGGCCCAAATGTGTGGTAAGGAGTTTGAAATCAAATTCTGTAAAAAATGACGAGTGAAATCCGAAAGGTGCTCTTTGGAATATGGGCCCCTTTGCCCACCTAGGCTGCAAAAAAGTGTCACACATCTGGTATCTCCGTACTCAGGAGAAGGTGGGGAATGTGTTTTGGGGTGTCATTTTACATATACCCATGCTGGGTGAGAGAAATATCTTGGTCAAATGCCAACTTTGTATAAAAAAATGGGAAAAGTTGTCTTTTGCCAAGATATTTCTCTCACCCAGCATGGGTATATGTAAAAAGACACCCCAAAACACATTCCCCAACTTCTCCCGAGTACGGAGATACCAGATGTGTGACACTTTTTTGCAGCCTAGGTGGGCAAAGGGGCCCATATTCCAAAGAGCACCTTTCGGATTTCACTGGTCATTTACCTACTTACCACACATTAGGGCCCCTGGAAAATGCCAGGGCAGTATAACTACCCCACAAGTGACCCCATTTTGGAAAGAAGACACCCCAAGGTATTCCGTGAGGGGCATGGCGAGTTCCTAGAATTTTTTATTTTTTGTCACAAGTTAGTGGAAAATGATGATTTTTTTTTTTTTTTTTTTTTTTTCATACAAAGTCTCATATTCCACTAACTTGTGACAAAAAATAAAAACTTCCATGAACTCACTATGCCCATCAGCGAATACCTTGGGGTCTCTTCTTTCCAAAATGGGGTCACTTGTGGGGTAGTTATACTGCCCTGGCATTCTAGGGGCCCAAATGTGTGGTAAGGAGTTTGAAATCAAATTCTGTAAAAAATGACGAGTGAAATCCGAAAGGTGCTCTTTGGAATATGGGCCCCTTTGCCCACCTAGGCTGCAAAAAAGTGTCACACATCTGGTATCTCCGTATTCAGGAGAAGTTGGGGAATGTGTTTTGGGGTGTCATTTTACATATACCCATGCTGGGTGAGAGGACATAGTTTTAAATTAGAGGGGCAAAGGTTTAAAACTAATATCAGGAAGTATTACTTTACTGAGAGAGTAGTGGATGCATGGAATAGCCTTCCTGCAGAAGTGGTAGCTGCAAATACAGTGAAGGAGTTTAAGCATGCATGGGATAGGCATAAGGCCATCTTTCATATAAGATAGGGCCAGGGGCTATTCATAGTATTCAGTATATTGGGCAGACTAGATGGGCCAAATGGTTCTTATCTGCCGACACATTCTATGTTTCTATGGTTATTCATAATCTGCTCTCCTCACCCATCTGCTGATGATTGGCAGTTCTCTCCTAGAGAGAAAGGGAGAAAACTAGGTAGAAGACTGTCAGTCATCAGCAGGTGGGCAGGGAGAGCAGGAATTTATGAATAACCAGGACTCTCTCTCAGGTGGCCGTGACTCTTTTCCAGGCCCAGTCTGCAATGATTGTGATGTTGGTTCTCGGCAACCACTTACTTTTAACTTATAAATGACAGACCGCTGAAATCAACTCACCTGTCTTTACTTTATTCTGCTGTTAGTATGGGCAGCATAAAGTTGATGACAGGTTTCCTTTAATACAGACATCCTGGATGGTCTATGGTGGTGAGATGATAAACTGATAAATCCCTGGTGGTCTAGGCAGGGTGGTGAAGGATTCAATGGTGATATTTCTGGTGCTCCATACTTAAAGGAGTTGTGCAGTGCAAAGATACTGATGACATCCTCCTCTCAGTGCCGGCAGAGTGATTTCATTGTAAAGCAGTCCCAAAACCTTACATTCCTTCACTCCTAATTCTAAATTCATAGACTGTATACAGCAGCTATATCTCTCAGTAGACAGTGGATAAGGAAATTGGGGAAGGACATTGCACACCATAGTGTTATTTATTAGTGGAATCGCAGCGGCTTTCTGTAAGGGATTATATTCTAGGCATGGGAGGAAAAGGTTAACAAGACCTGATTGCAATGTACCCCTGGGAGATGCAGGTGCTTGACTATCACCTGCAGCCCACCTACAGAAATTAAAGACAGGGCAGTTGAGTAAAGCTGCAGAGAGGTGAGAAAGAGTGAAGGGGACATGGGAGTGAGAATCCTTAGCGTATGACCACATAGGCATTTACAGTAGCAGCAAAGTGGATGAGATTCTATGACATCTCAACCATGCACTGCAGAAAAAGTTAATGTAGAATCTGCGCAGAAATTAAACCGATGCAGATTTTGAATCCGCAGTACATCAATTTATTCTGCAAATGTAAACAACAGATTGCATAGGATTCAACCTGCATAAACATTTAAAGACTAAGAGGACCTTTCACCACTCCTGACATGCCTATTTTAATAGCTCCATGCATTTCCCACGTACTAACAATTCTGAGGCATCTATTCTTATGTCTGTATGTTGTGCCATGCCTTTATTATTTGCTCTAGAAGTTTTGAATGAATTGCTATTAGCCTTTAGTAAGGGTAAAGAGGAGAGGTAACCAGTTGGGGGGGGGGGGGGGTTGTCCCTGTACAGACTGTACCCCCCCCCCCCCAAACTGGTTACCACCCCTCTGTACCCTTACTGAAGGCTAATAGCAATTCATTCATAACTTATAGTGCAAATAACAATGGAATGGCACAACATAGAGCCATAAGAATAGATGTTCCAGATTTGTTATGACATGGGGAATGCATGGAGCTATTAACACCTTAAGTACCCTGACATTTTTCACCTTAAGGACCAGGCCATTGTTAGCAAATATTGAGACATGTGTCACTTTATGTGGTGATATCTTTAAAACACTTTTACTTATCCAGGCCATTCTGAGATAGTTTTCTTGTCACATATTGTACTTCATGGCAGTGGTAACATTGAGTCAAAAAAAATTCATTTTTATTTATAAAAAAATACAAAATTTACCAAAAATTTACCAAAGATTCTTTAAGTCACTTCCTTGAGAGTGGCAGTACTACTCGTGATGTGTCTCCTCAGCCTCATTTTATTTCAAGGATGTAGAAGCAAAACTTGCAATTTTTCAGAAAATTTCCAAAACCCACTTTTTAACCTCTTTAGGACACAGGGCGTACAGGTACGCCCTGATGTCCTGGTACTTAAGGACACAGGGCGTACCTGTACGCCCTGTGTATTTCCAATCACCGCCGCGTGGCGGGCGGTGATCGGAACCCGGTGCCTGCTCAAATCATTGAGCAGGCACCTGGGGCCAATGCGCCGGGGGGTCCTGTGACCCCCCGGTGTAGGCGATCGCAGCAAACCGGAGGTCAATTCAGACCTGTGGTTTGCTGCATTTCAGGGTTATTCAGGTCTCTGAGGACCCGATAACCAGGAACAGGATGGTGATCGGTGGTGTGATATTACACCACCAATCACCATCCTGCGATCCTGAGAGGTGATGTGACATCACCTCTCAGGATCGCCTCTGATTGGTAGGTGAGCGGGCAGTGGGACGTTCAAATCTTGGCAACGCTCCTCTCCTTCTCCATTTGTGTCCGGGGAGCAGAGGAGAGAGGAGCGCTGCCGCTGCACGTGTGGATTTCAACAAGCATCACCCCATCTGTGCCCCAGCACCCATCCGTGCCCCAGAACCCGATCTGTGCCCCAGCACCCCTCATCTGATCAGCCAGGTAATTAGGAAAAGGCTAGGGAAAGGTTGGGCTAGGCAGGGATATAAAAGGGAAAGTTAGTGGGGAAAAAAAACTTTGATTGCATCACCCTAAATAGGGTGTCTGGGGTCCACAGCACAGCTGTGTAACCCTAGACCCCCCAGGGGTGCTGCCGCTTGCCCCCCTGCCCCCCCCCCACAACTTTTTTGAGGCGCAGGCAGTTTTTTTTTTTTGTGCGTACGCTGACTGTGGCCGGCACTCTTAGCGTCCGGCCGCATCGCACACCCCACCGCTGATCAACTTCGGACGGTTGATCAGCGGTTTTGAATTTTTTTTGTAACATTTTTTTTCACATTTTTAAACTTTTTTTTTTCTGTTAGTTTTAGGGATAAGTACGCGAACACCCGTGCCCCCACACACACGCACACTGAATAAAGATTTATATGCACACACACACACATGCAGACAAACACTCCCCTATGGCCCGCCGGATGTTCTCGGCCGAGGAGGCATACGCCCAGCTTGCCTCTGAGTCCGAGAGTCCTAGTGAGGACGAGGTTGACCCCACTTTCCCTTTGTCATCCGTGTCCTCCTCATCATCTAGCGATGATGATGAGCCCCCAAGGCGGCGTAGCAAGGGGACCGCCATGCTAGGGACCCTGTGGCCCATCCTAGTACGAGCAGCTCTGGGGCTCGTACTAGTTTTCCGGCACACCAGTTAAATCCACCGGAGCCCCCTGCCGGTGAACTTGTCTGGTGTACCCCAGAGCGATTTGAGCCCGTGATTCCTGATTTTGTAGGCCAACCAGGAATTCAGATTTCCACAGTGGGCTTCACTGAATATGACTTTTTTAGTCTTTTTTTCAGTGACCAACTGGTAAATCTAATGGTGGAGCAAACAAACCTGTACGCCCAGCAGTTTGTTGCTCAACACCCGGGCTCCTTTTTGGCTAGGCCCGGTGGCTAGACCCCGTTCAGTGAAGCTGAGATGAGGACATTTTGGGGCCTCGTGTTGCACATGGGCCAAGTCAAGAAACCTAGTGTCAGGCATTACTGGAGTGGGGACGTCCTCTACCAGACCCCACTTTACAGTACGGCCATGACACGTACCCGGTTTGAGGCCATCCGGAAATGCCTGCATTATTCAGATAATGCAACATGTCCCCCCCAGGTGATCCTGCCTATGACAGCCTGTACAAAATCAGGCCGGTCATCGATCACTTTGTGGCCAAATTTGTACAGGCCTATGTACCTGGAAGGGAGGTCGCGGTTGATGAGTCTCTCATTGCGTTCAAGGGGAGACTCATTTTCCGCCAGTATGTTCCCTCAAAGCGGGCGATGTATGGCGTGAATCTGTACAAACTTTGTGAGAGTACCTCAGGGTACACTTACAAGTTTCGGGTCTACGAGGGGCGAGATTCCCATATTCAACCCCCAGAATGTCCCCCCACTCTGGATGTTATCGGGAAATTTGTGTGGGACCTTATGCACCCACTGCTAGATAAAGGTTATCACCTGTACGTGGATAACTTTTATACTAGTATCCCCTTGTTCCAGTCCCTCGCCGCCAGATCCACGTCCGCTTGTGGGACCGTGCGGAAAAATCTACTCGGTTTCCCTGCCCACCCCCTCCAGGTACCTATCCCCAGGGGTGAGACCCGTGCCCTTACCAGTAAAAACCTGTTGCTGGTCAGATATAAGGACAAGAGGGATGTCGTTGTACTGTCCACAATTCATGGTAACGGCATCACCCCTGTCCCTGTGTGAGGTACTGCGGCAACGGTCCTCAAGCCCGATTGTATGGTCGACTACAATCAGTATATGGAAGGAATTGATCTCTCTGATCAAGTCCTCAAGCCATATAACGCCATGCGCAAAACCCGGGCATGGTACAAAAAAGTTGCGGTCTACTTGGTGCAGGTTGCCTTGTACAACTCTTTTGTGCTGTCCCAGAGCGCTGGCAACACAGGGACATTCCTTCAGTTCTATGAGGCAGTCCTCAAGGCCCTGATCTTTTCGGACCGGGAAAGAGCAGGCCGAAGTACCTCGGGAACTGGAGGCGCCCGGATCGTCCCTGGCCAACACTTTTCAGGTGTGGTCCCCCATACTGGAAAGAAGGGATAGACCCAAAAAAAGTGCAGAGTGTGTCGCAGGAGGGGGATACGGAAGGACACCACTACTCAGTGCGACACGTGCCCCGATCATCCGGGCCTCTGCATTGACGGTTGCTTCAGGGAGTACCACACTTCCATGGAGTACAAAATTTATATCCCAATTTAGCCACTGACAATCGGATAAAAAACTGGTTCTCAGACTTGAGACACCAAACAAAAAACTAAAAATTTCAAAAATATTATTAAGTAAAACCAAAAAAAAAAAGTAGACTTATTAGGTATCGCCGCATCCATAATAATCTGCTCTATAAAAATCCCCCCACTAACCCCTCAGATAAACACGGTAAAAAAAACAAAAAAAACTGTCACCTTACATCACAAAAATTGTAATAGCAAGCGATCAAAAAGTCATATGCCCCCAAAATATCGCCAATAAAACCGTCCTCTCATCCCGCAAAAAATGAGCCCCTACATAAAATAATCTGCTAAAAAAAATTTAAAAAATGACTCTTAGACTATGGAGATACTAAAATGTTTTTTCTTTTCTTTATAAAAAGATAATATAGTGTAAAACATAAATAAATAAAAAGTAGACATATTAGGTATCGCCGCGTCCGTAAGCATCTGCTAAATAAAAATACCCCCCCAAATCCCTCAGATGAACACAGTAAAAAATTAAAAATTAAAACGGTGCCAAAAAAGCAATTTTTGGGCAAATTTTCCATGTTAATCAGTTTTTTCTCCACTAACAAAGCAAGGGTTAACAGCCAAACAAAACTTAATATTTATTACCCTCATACCACAGTTTACAGAAATACCCCATATGTGGTCGTAAACTACTGTATGACCAAACGGCAGGGCGCAGAAGGAAAGGAACGCCGTATGGTTTCTGGAAGGCAGATTTTGATGCCCTTTTTTTTTTGGCACCATGTCCCATTTGAAGCCCCCCTGATGCACCCCTAGAGTAAAAACTCCATAAAAGCGACCCCATCTAAGAAACTACACCCCTCAAGGTATCCAAAACTGATTTTACAAACGTTGTTAACCCTTTAGGTGTTCCACAAGAGTTATTGGCAAATGGAGATGAAATTTCAGAATTTCTATTTCTGGTAACCTTGCCTCATAAAAATGTAATATAGATAAACCAAAAATAATATGTACCCTACAAATAGTCCCAACAAAAATGCCACCTTATCCCGTAGTTTCCAAAATGGGGTCAATTTTATGGAGTTTCTACTCTAGGGGTGCATCAGGGGGGCTTCAAAAGGGACATGGTGTAAATAAACCAGTCCAGCAAAATCTGCCTTCCAAAAACCATACGGCGCACCTTTCCCTCTACACCCTACCGTGTGGCCGTACAGTAGTTTACCGCCACATATGGGGTGTTCCTGCAAACTACAGAATCGGGGCAATAAATATAGCATTTTGTTTGGCTGTTAACCCTTGATTTGTTACTGGAAAAAAATTATTAAAATTGAAAATTTGCCCAAAAATTTAAATTCGCAAATTTCATCCCTATTTGCCAATAACTCTTGAGCAACACCTAAAGGGTTAGCAAAGTTTGTAAAATCAGTTTTGAATAACTTGAGGGGTGTAGTTTCTTAGATGGTGTCACTTTTATGGAGTTTCTACTCTAGGGGTGCATCAGGGGGGCTTCAAATGGGACATGGTGTCAAAAAAACAGTCCAGCAAAACCTGCCTTCCAAAAACCATACGGCACACCTTTTCCTCTACGCCCTACTGTACCGTACAGTAGTTTATGGCCACATATGGGGTGTTTCTGAAAACTACAGAATCGGGTCAATAAATATAGCATTTTGTTTGGCTGTTAACCCTTGATTTGTTACTGAAAAAAATGGATAAAAATGGAAAATTTGCCAGAAAATTGAAATTCTCAAATTTCATCTCTATTTACCAATAAATCTTGTGCAACACCTAAAGGGTTAACGACGTTTGGAAAATCAGTTTAGAATACCTTGAGGGGTGTAGTTTCTAGAATGGGGTCTTTTTTGGGTGGTTTCTATTATGTAAGCCTCACAAAGTGACTGAACTGGTCCCTTAAAAATTGTTTTTTTGAAAGTTTTTGAAAAATTTAAAGATTTGCTTCTAAACTTCTAAGCCTTGTAACATCCCCAAAATATAAAATATCATTCCCAAAATAAACCAAACAGGAAGTAGACATATGGGGAATGTAAAGTAATAACTATTTTTGGAGGTATTACTATGTATCATAGAAGTAGAGAAATTGAAACTTGTAAATTTGGTATTTTTTTATAAATAATTTTTTTTTTTTACTTCATTTTACCAGTGTCATGAAGTACAATATGTGACGAAAAAACTATCTCAGAATGGCCTGGATAAGTCAAAGCGTTTTAAAGTTATCGCCACTTAAAGTGACACTGGTCAGATTTGCAAAAAATGGCCTGGTCCTTAAGGTGAAATAAGGCTGTGTCCTTAAGGAGTTAAGGACCAATTCAGGTCTGAAGTCACTTTGTGAGGCTTACATAAGAGAAACCACCCAAAATGACCCCATTTTAGAAATTACACCCCTCAAGGTATTCAATAATGATTTTACAAACTTTGTTAACCCTTTAGGTGTTCCACAAGAATTAATGGAAAATGGAGATCCAATTTCAGAATTTAACTTTTTGGCAGATTTTCCACTAACAAAACAAGGGTTAACAGCCAAACAAAACTCAATATTTATTGCCCTGATTCTGTAGTTTGCAGAAACACCCCATATGTGGCCGTAAACTGCTGTACGGACACACGGCAGGGCACAGAAGGAAAGAAATGCCATATGGTTTTTGGAAGGCAAATTTCACTGGGATAATTTTAAGCTGCCATGTCAAATTTGAAGACCCCCTGATGCACCCCTAGAGTAGAAACTACAAAACAGTGACCCCATTTTGGAAACTACGGGATAAGGTGGCGGTTTTGTTGGTACTATTTAGGGTACATATGATTTTTGGTTGCTCTATATTACACTTTTTGTGAGGCAAGGTAACAAAAAATAGCTGTTTTGGCACCGTTTTATTTTTTGTTATTTATAATGTTCATCTGACAGGTTATAACATGTGGTATTTTTATAGGGCAGGTTGTTATGGATGCGACAATACCAAATATCTTTGTTTGTTTCAGTTTTTTAGTGTCTCCATATTCTGAAAGCCATAGTTTTATTTTTTGAGCAACTGTCTTATGTAGGGGCTCTTTTTTTTTCAGTATGAAATGACTGTCACGAGTTGGAGGTCCCAGGAGAGACCACCGCGTCGTCATGCAATAAACAAACGGAAATCAGGTACAGACACATAAGAGTTTATTGCACAAACAGGAACATAGAAAGCAGCACAGATAAAACATGAGCTCTATGTACCGTCAGCACAGTGGGAGAAAACCCCCACTGCGCCACTGTCTAGTAATTCTCCAGAGGGGCGTAACTAAGCAACTCCTGGTTTTCACTAGAGCCCTAGATGGTAGGGTTAGACTTAGCCGCAGAAAGTTGCCAGGGTCCACTCTGGAGCGTGACCTAGACAGTGACAGCAGGAGCGAATGGACAACAGGTACCAGAAGGTACCGACGGCACATAGGCAAACATAACAGACAGGTAAATACAAAACAGGGCAAATAATAACACAAGCAGGAGTTCATGCAAGGGAGCAGGAGTGGCAATGAGCAGAGAAGGACTTGCTCCACCAGAAGTAAACTGCATGGCCTTGTCATGCCACTCTGCTGCAAAGGCTTGCAGAACACAGACATCAGAATAAACACAAAGTAACTAAAACATAACTGACAGAACAGATAACAGAAAGACAGGAAGGAAGACATCAGAGAACATAAATGAACAAGTAGGGAAACCCACAGAGCACAGACAAACAGACACGGATCCCATGGGTCAGCAGCATGGGAGACAGAGTAGAAACCAGGAGCAGCACAAGACAACACACACCAGGAGAGCTGACACAGAACTGAGGAAACCTCAGCTTTAGGCCTCCTGCACACGACCGTTGTGTGCACCCGTGGCCGTTGTGCCGTTTTCCGTTTTTTTTCGCGGACCCATTGACTTTCAATGGGTCCGTGGAAAAAACGGAAAATGCACCGTTTTGCAGCCGCATCCGTGATCCGTGTTTCATGGCCGTGAAAAAAATATGACCTGTCCTATTTTTTTCACGGCCAACGGTTCACGGACCCATTCAAGTCAATGGGTCCGTGAAAGAACACGGATGCACACAAGATTGGCATCCGTGTCCGTGATCCGTGGCCGTAGGTTAGTTTTTATACAGACGGATACGAAGATCCGTCTGCATAAAGCTTTTTCAAAGCTGAGTTTTCACTTCGTGAAAACTCAGAACCGACAGTATATTCTAACACAGAAGCGTTCCCATGGTGATGGGGACGCTTCTAGTTAGAATACACTACAAACTGTGTACAAGACTGCCCCCTGCTGCCTGGCAGCACCCGATCTCTTACAGGGGGCCGTGATCAGCACAATTAACCCCTTCAGGTGCGGCACCTGAAAGGGTTAATTGTACTATCATATCCCCCTGTAAGAGATCAGGGATGCCAGGCAGCAGGGGGCAGACCCCCCCCCCCCCTCCCCAGTTTGAATATCATTGATGGCCAGTGCGCCCCCCCCCCCCCCTCTATTGTAATTATTCGTTGGTGGCACAGTGTGCGCCCCCCCTCCCTCCCTCTATTGTAATAATTCGTTGGTGGCACAGTGTGCGCCCCCCATCGGCCCCCCCTCCCTCTATAGCATTAACAACATTGGTGGCCAGTGTGCGGCCTTCCATCTCCCCCCCCCCCCCATCATCATTGGTGGCAGCGGAGTTCCGATCGGAGTCCCAGTTTAATCGCTGGGGCTCCGATCGGTAACCATGGCAACCAGGACGCTACTACAGTCCTGGTTGCCATGGTTACATAGCAATAGTACAATAGTAGAAGATTCATACTTACCGGCTGCTGGGATGTTCGTGTCCGGCCGGGAGCTCCACCTACTGGTAAGTGACAGCCTCAGGTCTGTGCGGCGCATTGCTAAATGAACTGTCACTTACCAGTAGGAGGAGCTCCCGGCCGGACACGAACATCGCAGCTCCCAGGTAAGTATGAATCTTTTACTATTGTACTATTGCTAGTAACCCGCTGCCACCAATGATCGGGGGGGGGGGAGATGGGAGGCCGCACACTGGCCACCAATGTTGTTAATGCTATAGAGGGAGGGGGGGGCGATGGGGGGCGCACACTGTGCCACCAACGATTTATTACAATAGAGGGAGGAAGGGGGGGGGCGGGGGGGCGCACACTGTGCCACCAACGATTTATTACAATAGAGGGAGGAAGGGGGGGGGCGCACACTGCCACCAACGAATTATTACAATAGAGGGAGGAAGGGGGGGGGCGCACTGGCCACCAATGATATTCAAACTGGGGAGGGGGGGGGGGTCTGCCCCCTGCTGCCTGGCAGCCCTGATCTCTTACAGGGGGATATGATAGTACAATTAACCCCTTCAGGTGCGGCACTTGAGGGGTTAATTGTGCTGATCACGGCCCCCTGTAAGAGATCGGATGCTGCTAGGCAGCAGGGGGCAATCATGTACACAGTTTGTAGTATATTCTAACTAGAAGCGTCCCCATCACCATGGGAACGCCTCTGTGTTAGAATATACTGTCGGAAATGAGGTTTCACGATCTAACTCATATCCGACAGTATATTCTAACATAGGGGCGTTCCCATGGTGATGGGGACGCTTCAAGTTAAAATATACTATCGGATTGGAGAAAACTCCGATCCGATGGTATAAAAGGGACTCCAGACTTTACATTGAAAGTCAATAGGGACGGATCCGTTTGAAATGGCACCATATTGTGTCAACGTCAAACGGATCCGTCCCCATTGTAATTCAGGACGGATCCGTTTGGCTCCGCACGGCCAGGCGGACACCAAAACGACTTTTTTTTCATGTCCGTGGATCCTCCAAAAATCAAGGAAGACCCACGGATGAAAAAACGGTCATGGATCACGGAAAAACGGGACCCGTTTTTGCGGACCGCAAAAAAATACGTTCGTGTGCAGGAGGCCTTATATACAGGTTCCATGGGTGCAGCAGAGAGACCACACCCATGGAGCAGACAGATTATTAACTCCTAATAGGAACACAGGGGAGTTAACCCATACAGAACCACAAATAATACACAGGAACAGAACTTCAGCGAGGAGCGCCGAACAAGCAAGAACGGAAGGTCACAGCCAGAGATAATGGCTGTGACAATGACAGTTTGATTGGTACTATTTTAGGGTGCATTCAACTTTTTGATTGCTTGCTATTACACTTTTTGTGATGTAAGTTGACAAAAAAATGGCTTTCTTTACATCGTTTTTATTTTTTACGGTGTTCACCTAAGGCAGTGCTTCTCAATTATTTTCTGTCATGCCTCCCCTAGGAAGAAGAAAACATTTTGCGCCCCCCGCGCGACTGTAAATAGTATCATTTGTCTATAAAATTGTTATAAGTACACCTCTGCATAACACTGTATCCTTATTAACGTATAAGAGAATAAAAAAAGAAAGAAATGTGGATCGGACACACACTTATGGGGGGATCTGTGGATGACGGACACTTATGGGGGGATCTGTGGATGACGGACACTTATGGGGGGATCTGTGGATGACGGACACTTATGGGGGGATCTGTGAATGACGGACACTTATGGGGGGATCTGTGGATGACGGACACTTATGGGGGATCTGTGGATGACGGACACTTATGGTGGGATCTGTGGATGACGGACACTTATAGGGGGGATCTGTGGCTGGCACTGTTACAGGGGGATCTGTGGCTGGCACTGTTATATATGTGCCATCCACAGACCCCCCACCCCATAACAGTGCCATCCACAGTGCCCCCCCCAGCCCATAACAGTGCCATCCACAGACCCCCACCCCTTAACTGTGCCACCCACAGATTCCGTGTGCCCGCCGCCGCCGTTTAAAGTTATTAAACATGCCCCCCCACCACAATGGAAGCGCTCATCTCCCGGCCGCATATTACACTGTGAGCTGTCGGCCGCCCGGCGCCCCTGTTGCTATGGCGCCCTGTGCGGCCGCACAGCCCACACACCCCAAAGGCCGGCCCTGAACGAGCCCCCCTTTACGGAGCCTGGTGCCCCCCCTGGGGGGCGCGCCCCACTATTTGAGAAGCACTGACCTAAGGGGTTAGGTCAAGTGGTATTTTTATAGAGCAGGTCTTTACGGACGTGACAATACCTAATATATGAAGAAAATGAATTGGATGGTCCAGCTTGTATTCGTGGTAATCCAAAAGCTTTATTCAGTATTCAATAAAATCCAGGTACAGGAGTGCAGGTCTACATGTTTCGGGCACAATACAATCTTAGCCCTTACTCATGACAATTTCCAGTACACTGAAAGAGGTTTTTATAGAGAGGAGGGAGGGACTGACTTCCTCACCTGAGGTAATCAGGCTGAGGTTCAGCCACTCCCATCCACAAATCAACACTTGATTAAAAACATACCATAAATTTATGTGGTTCATAAAAACATATATTCATAGAAATAACAATGACATATTCAGAGAAATAGTAATAAAGGAGCGGAATGAGGAAAATAAGAAAGGGAAGAATAATGTATGATCGATAAATTGAGGATCAATATTGTAGGATGAGGTCAAGTTTTTTGTTGAGACCATGGGGTTGGCGACTTTCTAACTGGAAAATCCAGTAAGATTCTCTATTTAAAAGTTTGCGTTTTCTGTCGCCACCTCTTAAAGGTTTTTTGACTTTTTCAATACCTTGTGCTGACAAATATGAGACATCCCCACCATGCACTGTGGCAAAGTGGAGACTTGCCGCAGATACATTGCGATTTGCATGGTGCGGTATGTCTGATATATGTTTTCTAATGCGCGTTTTTATGGCATTTGTTGTGCATCCTATATATTGTAGCTTGCATTTGGTGCATGTTATGCAGTAAATGGCAAAGGTGGTATTACAATTGAGAAAAGAATGTATTTTAAAAACCTGACCGTTAACAGTGGATTCAAAATTCTGGCTAATTTTCATATATTTGCAACAGATACAGATGGAATGACCACATTTGTAGTTCCCTTTTGTAGATAACCATGTACTCTGAGTAGAGCGGAGTTTATCATTTTTAAAGAGGGAGGGGCTTACTGAGCTGGCAATGGTAGGTGCTTTTTTGGCTGCACATTTTACACCTTTTTGTGCCATTGCTGCCCATGCTTTGTCGCATGCCAGAACTGGAAAGTGTTTTTTTACAATATTACAGATTTGAGTGTATTCTTTACTATATTGTGTTACAAAAATATTTTTTCTTTCCTGATTCAATGTCTCTCTAGTGTTGTGATTAAGTTTTTTTGCATTTGTACTAAGTAATGAGTTCCTATCTATGTTAGATACTTCTCTGTTGCATTTATCCAGCATTTTTTGTGAATAAGCCCTATGTGTCAGTCTTTTGGTAATGTTTTCTGCCTCTGTTTTGTAAGTTGACTCGTCACTGCAGTTTCTCTTGGCTCTAATTAGTTCTCCCTTGGGTATATTTCTGATGGTGTGTATGGGGTGGCATGATTTGGCATGCAATAGTGTGTTACCAGCTGTTTGCTTTCTGTGTGTGCTGGTATATATGGAGGCTGTGGCGGAGTCCCCCCTGAGTCTGAGATCTAAAAATTCAATGTTGTCAGTACTGTGTTGGACGGTAAATTGAATACCATTTACACACGAATTCAGATAATCCGTGAATGGCGGTATGGCCGCCACATCGCCCGACCAGATGAAGATCAGGTCGTCGATGTAACGACCATACCACCTCACATGATCCGAAAAAGGGTTGGTGTCGATGAGGAGAAAGCTCCTCTCCCACCATGCCATAAAGATATTAGCTATGGAGGGGGAGAACTTGGCCCCCATCGACACCCCCGATGTCTGCAGGAAAAACTTTCCATCAAACATAAAATAATTTCGTCTCAGGAGGAAGTCCACCACAGCCACCACATACTCTGATAGCACCACAGAGAAATTCCCAAAGTTTTCCAAAAACCAAATCAGGGAGGTATGAATCATATTGTGGGGGATACTGGGATAAAGTGCAATTACATCTGCAGTGACCCAGGAACATTTCTGGGACCATTCAAGCTTCTGCATTGCTTGTAAAACTGATTTGGTATCCCTTAAAAAACCAGGAATGTTGGGGATCAGAGGCTGCAGTAACGAGTCAACCCACTGGCAGAGGCGTTCAGAATAAGACCCTATACCCGAGACAATTGGTCTCAGGGGGGGTGGAAAGATTAATTTGTGAACTTTTGGTAGGGCATGTAGGATGGGGGTAACAGGAAAGGCAACAAAAATATAGTCCTGTTCTTTTTGACTGAAAATGCCTAGGCTGAAACCATGCAACAACAGAGTTTTCAGTTCTGATTGAAAAGAGGGGAGCGGGTCACTTGATAGACTCATATACGTCTTGTCATCTTGTAACATCCGATTCATTTGGCATCTATAGAGTTCACTATCAAGAATGACCACAGCTCCCCCCTTGTCAGCTTGTTTCACAACAATATCATCTCTATTTTGGAGATTGCGCAATGCTAATGATTCTTTCCTAGACAAATTGTCAGTATAGAGGTCATTATGCTGTGAAGCTACAAGGATGCTCAATGAGACAAGATCCCTTTCAACCAGTTCCTGAAATCTATCCAGTGCATGAGATCTAGATTGCACCGGATAGAAATCACGGTTGAAGAATCAATTGACTCACAGCTGTGTAGTCCATGCGATGCTGCGGTCAGTGTGCTCGCCTCCAATGTTAAACCAGACCTTGATGAAACTATTGCTTTGTCTATACCAGACCAGATATCCAATGTTACCAGTATGTCTTTCAATGAAATGTTACATATCTATGATTTAATTGAACTGGAAAATACTTGTCTCCCTCTTGATACTATGCACTGTTCATCAGACTTTAACCCCTCCAACCGTGATTTCTATCCGGTGCAATCTAGATCTCATGCACTGGATAGATTTCAGGAACTGGTTGAAAGGGATCTTGTCTCATTGAGCATCCTTGTAGCTTCACAGCATAATGACCTCTATACTGACAATTTGTCTAGGAAAGAATCATTAGCATTGCGCAATCTCCAAAATAGAGATGATATTGTTGTGAAACAAGCTGACAAGGGGGGAGCTGTGGTCATTCTTGATAGTGAACTCTATAGATGCCAAATTAATCGGATGTTACAAGATGACAAGACGTATATGAGTCTATCAAGTGACCCGCTCCCCTCTTTTCAATCAGAACTGAAAACTCTGTTGTTGCATGGTTTCAGCCTAGGCATTTTCAGTCAAAAAGAACAGGACTATATTTTTGTTGCCTTTCCTGTTACCCCCATCCTACATGCCCTACCAAAAGTTCACAAATTAATCTTTCCACCCCCCCTGAGACCAATTGTCTCGGGTATAGGGTCTTATTCTGAACGCCTCTGCCAGTGGGTTGACTCGTTACTGCAGCCTCTGATCCCCAACATTCCTGGTTTTTTAAGGGATACCAAATCAGTTTTACAAGCAATGCAGAAGCTTGAATGGTCCCAGAAATGTTCCTGGGTCACTGCAGATGTAATTGCACTTTATCCCAGTATCCCCCACAATATGATTCATACCTCCCTGATTTGGTTTTTGGAAAACTTTGGGAATTTCTCTGTGGTGCTATCAGGGTATGTGGTGGCTGTGGTGGACTTCCTCCTGAGACGAAATTATTTTATGTTTGATGGAAAGTTTTTCCTGCAGACATCGGGGGTGTCGATGGGGGCCAAGTTCTCCCCCTCCATAGCTAATATCTTTATGGCATGGTGGGAGAGGAGCTTTCTCCTCATCGACACCAACCCTTTTTCGGATCATGTGAGGTGGTATGGTCGTTACATCGACGACCTGATCTTCATCTGGTCGGGCGATGTGGCGGCCATACCGCCATTCACGGATTATCTGAATTCGTGTGTAAATGGTATTCAATTTACCGTCCAACACAGTACTGACAACATTGAATTTTTAGATCTCAGACTCAGGGGGGACTCCGCCACAGCCTCCATATATACCAGCACACACAGAAAGCAAACAGCTGGTAACACACTATTGCATGCCAAATCATGCCACCCCATACACACCATCAGAAATATACCCAAGGGAGAACTAATTAGAGCCAAGAGAAACTGCAGTGACGAGTCAACTTACAAAACAGAGGCAGAAAACATTACCAAAAGACTGACACATAGGGCTTATTCACAAAAAATGCTGGATAAATGCAACAGAGAAGTATCTAACATAGATAGGAACTCATTACTTAGTACAAATGCAAAAAAACTTAATCACAACACTAGAGAGACATTGAATCAGGAAAGAAAAAATATTTTTGTAACACAATATAGTAAAGAATACACTCAAATCTGTAATATTGTAAAAAAACACTTTCCAGTTCTGGCATGCGACAAAGCATGGGCAGCAATGGCACAAAAAGGTGTAAAATGTGCAGCCAAAAAAGCACCTACCATTGCCAGCTCAGTAAGCCCCTCCCTCTTTAAAAATGATAAACTCCGCTCTACTCAGAGTACATGGTTATCTACAAAAGGGAACTACAAATGTGGTCATTCCATCTGTATCTGTTGCAAATATATGAAAATTAGCCAGAATTTTGAATCCACTGTTAACGGTCAGGTTTTTAAAATACATTCTTTTCTCAATTGTAATACCACCTTTGCCATTTACTGCATAACATGCACCAAATGCAAGCTACAATATATAGGATGCACAACAAATGCCATAAAAACGCGCATTAGAAAACATATATCAGACATACCGCACCATGCAAATCGCAATGTATCTGCGGCAAGTCTCCACTTTGCCACAGTGCATGGTGGGGATGTCTCATATTTGTCAGCACAAGGTATTGAAAAAGTCAAAAAACCTTTAAGAGGTGGCGACAGAAAACGCAAACTTTTAAATAGAGAATCTTACTGGATTTTCCAGTTAGAAAGTCGCCAACCCCATGGTCTCAACAAAAAACTTGACCTCATCCTACAATATTGATCCTCAATTTATCGATCATACATTATTCTTCCCTTTCTTATTTTCCTCATTCCGCTCCTTTATTACTATTTCTCTGAATATGTCATTGTTATTTCTATGAATATATGTTTTTATGAACCACATAAATTTATGGTATGTTTTTAATCAAGTGTTGATTTGTGGATGGGAGTGGCTGAACCTCAGCCTGATTACCTCAGGTGAGGAAGTCAGTCCCTCCCTCCTCTCTATAAAAACCTCTTTCAGTGTACTGGAAATTGTCATGAGTAAGGGCTAAGATTGTATTGTGCCCGAAACATGTAGACCTGCACTCCTGTACCTGGATTTTATTGAATACTGAATAAAGCTTTTGGATTACCACGAATACAAGCTGGACCATCCAATTCATTTTCTTCATACTTATATTTCTCCTACTTCGGGTGAAGGAGCCGGTCCGTGCTATACCAGTGGAATCCCTGGCAGGTGAGAGCTGCTCAAACCTCTGATTTTTACATTTTCAATTCAACCCGAGAGCGTGCACTCCCTTCCACAGCTTTCTATCTTCATTTGTTTTTTCTGCGATACTGGCTAACACTATGGCACACGCTTCATTGCGTCCGATGGAGGATGAACAGGAAAGATTCCTGAAAATTAATGCCATTTTTGAACAGCCACAGCAGGATATCCAGGACAGTCTGCGTTCCATTACACTAATGTCTACACTAGAAAAACTGCTTCTAAAAGAGCTTCGCACCTGGTGGGACTATACGTCACTTAAAAAGTATATTGAAAAAGAAATGATCCCCAGAGGCCTACGCTTAAAAAAGAAACCATCTACCATCTATTCAGATCTATTTTTAACGGAATGGGAATCCATCTTGTCAAATTGCTCCCTAAAACTCATGGACTTAATTGTTCAAAATGAAAAACAAATCTTGGAAGACTTAAGAAAGGAGATCAAAACTACACAAGATTCATTGCTGGAACACATTAATAACCCAGCATTCTTGAAATTTGATGATAAACTAAAGGAGGACCTTGCAGCAACTGAGGAAGCCCTCATGCAAATGAAGCAATCTAAATTCAACAGAGATTTACTAGACTACAATCGCAAAGAAGTATATACCTGGCCAGGAATGCGGTCACATACACCGAGATCCATTCTGAGAGGCTTACGATCCAAAAAAGCCCAACGTCGCAAAGTTTCATTCAGTTCAACCGAGGCTGACTCTGCTGAATCAGAAAGTGATACTAATCAACTTCAAATGGAAACACCAAGCATCCGCTCCACACAAGGTTCTGGTTCACACAGACAGATGTCAAAAAACGCAGAGGCGGACGGAGACATCGAAGGCCGTCGCTATCCTGCAAGATCCAGACGGGGGAAAACGAACTACAGATAATTAATCTGTCGGCGTGCATCTTATCGGAACATGAACTTAAAGTTCTAGGCAAAGGTCTTACTTTTTCGCCATCCTGTCATTTTGATCTATATAGAACCATATTGGACGTGAACAGACTGGCCCGCAGCTTAACCCTGCAGCAGCATTTTGAATCAATTGACTCACAGCTGTGTAGTCCATGCGATGCTGCGGTCAGTGTGCTCGCCTCCAATGTTAAACCAGACCTTGATGAAACTATTGCTTTGTCTATACCAGACCAGATATCCAATGTTACCAGTATGTCTTTCAATGAAATGTTACATATCTATGATTTAATTGAACTGGAAAATACTTGTCTCCCTCTTGATACTATGCACTGTTCATCAGACTTTAACCCCTCCAACCGTGATTTCTATCCGGTGCAATCTAGATCTCATGCACTGGATAGATTTCAGGAACTGGTTGAAAGGGATCTTGTCTCATTGAGCATCCTTGTAGCTTCACAGCATAATGACCTCTATACTGACAATTTGTCTAGGAAAGAATCATTAGCATTGCGCAATCTCCAAAATAGAGATGATATTGTTGTGAAACAAGCTGACAAGGGGGGAGCTGTGGTCATTCTTGATAGTGAACTCTATAGATGCCAAATTAATCGGATGTTACAAGATGACAAGACGTATATGAGTCTATCAAGTGACCCGCTCCCCTCTTTTCAATCAGAACTGAAAACTCTGTTGTTGCATGGTTTCAGCCTAGGCATTTTCAGTCAAAAAGAACAGGACTATATTTTTGTTGCCTTTCCTGTTACCCCCATCCTACATGCCCTACCAAAAGTTCACAAATTAATCTTTCCACCCCCCCTGAGACCAATTGTCTCGGGTATAGGGTCTTATTCTGAACGCCTCTGCCAGTGGGTTGACTCGTTACTGCAGCCTCTGATCCCCAACATTCCTGGTTTTTTAAGGGATACCAAATCAGTTTTACAAGCAATGCAGAAGCTTGAATGGTCCCAGAAATGTTCCTGGGTCACTGCAGATGTAATTGCACTTTATCCCAGTATCCCCCACAATATGATTCATACCTCCCTGATTTGGTTTTTGGAAAACTTTGGGAATTTCTCTGTGGTGCTATCAGAGTATGTGGTGGCTGTGGTGGACTTCCTCCTGAGACGAAATTATTTTATGTTTGATGGAAAGTTTTTCCTGCAGACATCGGGGGTGTCGATGGGGGCCAAGTTCTCCCCCTCCATAGCTAATATCTTTATGGCATGGTGGGAGAGGAGCTTTCTCCTCATCGACACCAACCCTTTTTCGGATCATGTGAGGTGGTATGGTCGTTACATCGACGACCTGATCTTCATCTGGTCGGGCGATGTGGCGGCCACACCGCCATTCACGGATTATCTGAATTCGTGTGTAAATGGTATTCAATTTACCGTCCAACACAGTACTGACAACATTGAATTTTTAGATCTCAGACTCAGGGGGGACTCCGCCACAGCCTCCATATATACCAGCACACACAGAAAGCAAACAGCTGGTAACACACTATTGCATGCCAAATCATGCCACCCCATACACACCATCAGAAATATACCCAAGGGAGAACTAATTAGAGCCAAGAGAAACTGCAGTGACGAGTCAACTTACAAAACAGAGGCAGAAAACATTACCAAAAGACTGACACATAGGGCTTATTCACAAAAAATGCTGGATAAATGCAACAGAGAAGTATCTAACATAGATAGGAACTCATTACTTAGTACAAATGCAAAAAAACTTAATCACAACACTAGAGAGACATTGAATCAGGAAAGAAAAAATATTTTTGTAACACAATATAGTAAAGAATACACTCAAATCTGTAATATTGTAAAAAAACACTTTCCAGTTCTGGCATGCGACAAAGCATGGGCAGCAATGGCACAAAAAGGTGTAAAATGTGCAGCCAAAAAAGCACCTACCATTGCCAGCTCAGTAAGCCCCTCCCTCTTTAAAAATGATAAACTCCGCTCTACTCAGAGTACATGGTTATCTACAAAAGGGAACTACAAATGTGGTCATTCCATCTGTATCTGTTGCAAATATATGAAAATTAGCCAGAATTTTGAATCCACTGTTAACGGTCAGGTTTTTAAAATACATTCTTTTCTCAATTGTAATACCACCTTTGCCATTTACTGCATAACATGCACCAAATGCAAGCTACAATATATAGGATGCACAACAAATGCCATAAAAACGCGCATTAGAAAACATATATCAGACATACCGCACCATGCAAATCGCAATGTATCTGCGGCAAGTCTCCACTTTGCCACAGTGCATGGTGGGGATGTCTCATATTTGTCAGCACAAGGTATTGAAAAAGTCAAAAAACCTTTAAGAGGTGGCGACAGAAAACGCAAACTTTTAAATAGAGAATCTTACTGGATTTTCCAGTTAGAAAGTCGCCAACCCCATGGTCTCAACAAAAAACTTGACCTCATCCTACAATATTGATCCTCAATTTATCGATCATACATTATTCTTCCCTTTCTTATTTTCCTCATTCCGCTCCTTTATTACTATTTCTCTGAATATGTCATTGTTATTTCTATGAATATATGTTTTTATGAACCACATAAATTTATGGTATGTTTTTAATCAAGTGTTGATTTGTGGATGGGAGTGGCTGAACCTCAGCCTGATTACCTCAGGTGAGGAAGTCAGTCCCTCCCTCCTCTCTATAAAAACCTCTTTCAGTGTACTGGAAATTGTCATGAGTAAGGGCTAAGATTGTATTGTGCCCGAAACATGTAGACCTGCACTCCTGTACCTGGATTTTATTGAATACTGAATAAAGCTTTTGGATTACCACGAATACAAGCTGGACCATCCAATTCATTTTCTTCATACTTATATTTCTCCTACTTCGGGTGAAGGAGCCGGTCCGTGCTATACCAGTGGAATCCCTGGCAGGTGAGAGCTGCTCAAACCTCTGATTTTTACAATACCTAATATATATACTTTTTTTATTTATTAAAATTTTACACAATAATATCATTTTTGAAACAAAAAACAAATCATGTTTTAATGTCTCCATAGTCTGAGAGTAGAGATGAGCGAACCCGAACTGTATAGTTCGGGTTCGTACCGAATTTTGGGGTGTTCGTGACACGGACCCGAACCCAAACATTTACGTAAAAGTTTGGGTTCGGTGTTTGGCGCTTTCTTGGCGCTTTTTGAAAGGCTTCAAAGCAGCCAATCAACAAGCGTCATACTACTTGCCCCAAGAGGCCATCACAGCCATGCCTACTAGTGGCATGGCTGTGATTGGCCAGTGCTGTGACCCAGCCTCTATTTAAGTTGGAGTCACGTAGCGCCGCACGTCACTCTGCTCTAATCAGTGTAGGGAGAGGATGCAGCTGCTGTTAGGGCGAGATTAGGTAGGGATTAACTCAGCAAAAACACTTAATGAAGTGATCGATCTACAGCTGTGAATCATTCAACTTCTGCTAGTTAATTGCTCACTGTTTTTAGGCTGCCCAGAGCGTTTTTCTGTCACTTTTTTCTGGGGTGATCGGCGGCCATTTTGTGTCTTGTGGTGCGCCAGCACAAGCTGCCACCAAGTCCATTTAACCATCAATAGTAGGTCTTTTTTTTTTTTGCTATATCCTACATCAGGGGCTTGGCTGTGCTTATTGTCACCCCTAGAAACTCAGGATAGAATTTTCTATATTTTATTGAGGGGTGAAATTCACTTGCAAAAATAGCAATCCCCTAAATCTGGTGTTCCAG
The DNA here is from genome assembly GCF_905171765.1 of Bufo bufo. Classification (NCBI taxonomy): domain Eukaryota; kingdom Metazoa; phylum Chordata; class Amphibia; order Anura; family Bufonidae; genus Bufo; species Bufo bufo. Next base: position 102,806,627 of record NC_053389.1, on the reverse strand, counting down.
CTGTGGCTAGCCAAGTGTAATACTGTCTGCTGTCTGGCAAAGGATATATTTTTTTCGGCGGTGAAATTAAATTGCCAAAATAGCAATACCCTAAATCTGGTGTTCCAGCTGTGGCAGGACAAGTTTTATAGTGTCCGTCAAAGCATAATTTTTGTTCTGGCTTGAAATTCAATTCCCAAAATAGCAATACCCTAAATCAGTGGTTTCTGCTGTTGCAGGCCATGTGTAAATCTGTCCTTAAAAGGGGATATCACACTCAGCGTGCATCTCCAAGTGTATTTTTTTACGTAAAAGGGTATATTACACAAAGTTTTAAATTACAATTCCTGATAGCATAAGCCTTTAAATTTGCACGCACTATTGTGCATCTCATAGTGTATTTCTGTCCGTAAAAGGGTATATTAAACTCAAGGTGCAAATTCAAGTGCTGATAGGGTCATCCTCAATAACTTCACACGCTACCGTGCATCTCCAAGTGTAATTCTGTCCGTAAAAGGAAACCTTTCATCCAGGGCCTAAATACTAGGCCTACAATTTATATTCAGCTAAATCTGTGGTTACTGCTGTGCCTGTATTAGTATAATACGGTACATAAATAGATAGCCAGATAGTGTTAGGTGCCTGTAAAAAAAGGCCTGAATTTGAATTCAATACATTGGGCCAAATAATTTTTTTCTTATTATGGTGAACAGTAACAATGAGGAAAACATCTAGTAAGGGACGCGGACGCGGACATGGTCGTGGTGGTGTTAGTGGACCCTCTGGTGCTGGGAGAGGACGTGGCCGTTCTGCCACAGCCACACATCCTAGTGAACCAACTACCTCAGGTCCCAGTAGCCGCCATAATTTACAGCGATATTTGGTGGGGCCCAATGCCGTTCTAAGGATGGTAAGGCCTGAGCAGGTACAGGCATTAGTCAATTGGGTGGCCGACAGTGGATCCAGCACGTTCACATTATCTCCCACCCAGTCTTCTGCAGAAAGCGCACAGATGGCGCATGAAAACCAAGCCCATCAGTCTGTCACATCACCCCCATGCATATCAGGGAAACTGTCTGAGCCTCAAGTTATGCAGCAGTCTCTTATGCTGTTTGAAGACTCTGCTGGCAGGGTTTCCCAAGGGCATCCACCTAGCCCTTCCCCAGCGGTGGAAGACATAGAATGCACTGACGCACAACCACTTATGTTTCCTGATGATGAGGACATGGGAATACCACCTCAGCACGTCTATGATGATGACGAAACACAGGTGCCAACTGCTGCGTCTTTCTACAGTGTGCAGACTGAACAGGAGGTCAGGGAGGAAGACTGGGTAGAAGACGATGCAGGGGACGATGAGGTCCTAGACCCCACATGGAATGAAGGTCGTGCCACTGACTTTCAGAGTTCAAAGGAAGAGGCAGTGGTGAGACCGAGCCAACAGCATAGCAAAAGAGGGAGCAGTGGGCAAAATCAGAACACCCGCCGCCAAGAGAGTTCGCCTGCTACTGGCCACCGCAACCTGGGACGGAGCACCCCAAAGGCAGCTTCAAGGAGTTCCCTGGCATGGCAGTTCTTCAAACAATGTGCTGACGACAAGAGCCGAGTGGTTTGCACGCTGTGCCATCAGAGCCTGAAGCGAGGCATTAACGTTCTGAACCTTTGCAAAACCTGCATGACCAGGCATCTGCATGCAAAGCATGAACTGCAGTGGAGTAAACACCTTAAAAACAAAGAACTCACTCAGGCTCCCCCTGCTATCTCTTCTGCTGCTGCCTCGGTCTCTTCCTCCGCCTCTGGAGGAAGGTTGGCACCTGCCGCCCAGCAAACAGAGGATGTACCACCAACACCACCACCTCCGTCACCAAGCATCTCCACCATGTCACACGGCAGTGTTCAGCTCTCCATCTCACAAACATTTGAGAGAAAGCGTAAATTCCCACCTAGCCACCCTCGATCCCTGGCCCTGAATGCCATCATTTCTAAACTACTGGCCTATGAAATGCTGTCATTCAGGCTGGTGGACACAGACAGCTTCAAACAGCTCATGTCACTTGCTGTCCCACAGTATGTTGTTCCCAGCCGCCATTACTTCTCCAAGAGAGCCGTGCCTTCCCTGCACAACCAAGTATCCGATAAAATCAAGTGTGCACTGCGCAACGCCATCTGTGGCAAGGTCCACCTAACCACAGATACGTGGACCAGTAAGCACGGCCAGAGACGCTATATCTCCCTAACTGCACACTGGGTAAATGTAGTGGCGGCTGGGCCCCAGGCGGAGAGCTGTTTGGCGCACGTCCTTTCCGCCGCCAAGGATCGCAGGGCAACATTCTTTGCATCCTGTAGCCTCCTCCTCCTACTCGGCTTCCTCCTCCTCTTCTTCCACCTGCTCATCCAGTCAGCCACACACCTTCACCACCAACTTCAGCACAGCCCGGGGTAAACATCAGCAGGCCATTCTGAAACTCATATGTTTGGGGGACAGGCCCCACACCGCGCAGGAGTTGTTGCGGGGTATTGAACAACAGACCGACGAGTGGTTGCTGCTGGTGAGCCTCAAGCCCGGCCTGGTGGTGTGCGATAATGGGCGAAATCTCGTCGCAGCTCTGGGACTAGCCGCTTTGACGCACATCCCTTGCCTGGTGCATGTGCTGAATTTGGTGGTGCAGAAGTTCATTCACAACTACCCCGACATGTCAGAGCTGCTGCATAAAGTGCTGGCCGTCTGTGCGCGCTTCCGGCGTTCACATCCTGCCGCTGCTCTCCTGTCTGCACTACAGCATAACTTCGGCCTTCCCGCTCACCGCCTCATATGCGACGTGCCCACCAGGTGGAACTCCACCTTGCACATGCTGGACAGACTGTGCGAGCAGCAGCAGGCCATAGTGGAGTTTCAGCTGCAGCACGCACGGGTCAGTAGCACTGCGGAACAGCACCACTTCACCACCAATGACTGGGCCTCCATGCGAGACCTGTGTGCCCTGTTGCACTGTTTCGAGTACTCCACCAACATGGCCAGTGGCGATGACGCCGTTATCAGCGTTACCACTTCTATGTCTCCTTGAGAAAACACTTAGGGCGATGATGGAAGAGGAGGTGGCCCAGGAGGAGGAGGAAGAGGGGTCATTTTTAGTACTTTCAGGCCAGTCTCTTAGAAGTGACTCAGAGGGAGGTTTTTTGCAACAGCAGAGGCCAGGTACAAATGTGGCCAGACAGAGCCCACTACTGGAGGACGAGGAGGACGAGGATGAGGAGGAGGTGGAGGAGGATGAGGATGAAGCATGTTTACAGCGACAGCGGGGTGGCACCCAACGCAGCTCGGGCCCATCACTGGTGCGTGGCTGGGGGGAAACGGAGGATGATGACTATACGCCTCCCACAGAGGACAGCTTGTCCTTACCTCTGGGCAGCCTGACACACATGAGCGACTATATGCTGCAGTGCCAGTGCCTGCGCAACAACAGCAGAGTTGCCCACATTTTAACGTGTGCGGACTACTGGGTTGCCACCCTGCTGGATCCCCGGTACAAAGACAATGTGCCTACCTTACTTCCTGCACTGGAGCGTGATAGGAAGATGCGCGAGTACAAGCGCACGTTGGTAGACGCGCTACTGAGAGCATTCCCAAATGTCACAGGGGAACAAGTGGAAGCCCAAGGCAAAGGCAGAGGAGGAGCAAGAGGTCGCCAACACAGCTGTGTCACGGCCAGCTCCTCTGAGGGCAGGGTTAGCATGGCAGAGATGTGGAAAAGTTTTGTCACTACGCCACAACTAACTGCACCACCACCTGATACGGAACTAGTTAGCAGGAAGCAACATTTCAATAACATGGTGGAACAGTACGTGTGCACACCCCTCCACGTACTGACTGATGGTTCGGCCCCATTCAACTTCTGGGTCTCCAAATTGTCCACGTGGCCAGAGCTAGCCTTTTATGCCTTGGAGGTGCTGGCCAGCCCGGCGGCCAGCATTTTGTCTGAACGTGTATTCAGCACGGCAGGGGGCTTTATTACAGACAAACGCAGCCGCCTGTCTACAGCCAATGTGGACAAGCTGACGTTCATAAAAATGAACCAGGCATGGATCCCACAGGACCTATCCATCCCTTGTGCAGATTAGACATTTATAACTACCTCCCCTTAACCATATATTCTTGTACTCCAGGGCAATTCTTCATTCAATCCTCTTTTTTTAATTTTACCATTATATTGCGGGGCAACCCAAAGTTGAATGAACTTCTCCTCTGTCTGGGTGCCGGGGCCTAAAAATATCTGACAGTAGCCTGTTCCAGTGGTGGGTGACATGAAGCCTGATTCTCCGCTATGGGACCTCTCTCCTCCGTCTGGGTGACGGGGCCTAAAAATATCTGACAGTGGCCTGTTCCAGTGGTGGGTGACATGAAGCCTGATTCTCTGCTATGACATGAAGCCTGATTCTCTGCTATGGGACCTCTCTCCTCTGTCTGGGTGCCGGGGCTTAAAAATATCTGACAGTGGCCTGTTCCAGTGGTGGGTGACATGAAGCCTGATTCTCTGCTATGACATGAAGCCTGATTCTCTGCTATGGGACCTCTCTCCTCTGTCTGGGTGCCGGGGCCCAAAAATATCTGACAGTGGCCTGTTCCAGTGGTGGGTGACATGAAGCCTGATTCTTTGCTATGACATGAAGCCTGATTCTCTGCTATGGGACCTCTCTCCTCTGTCTGGGTGCCGGGGCCTAAAAATATCTGACAGTGGCCTGTTCCAGTGGTGGGTGACATGAAGCCTGATTCTTTGCTATGACATGAAGCCTGATTCTCTGCTATGGGACCTCTCTCCTCTGTCTGGGTGCCGGGGCCTAAAAATGCAGCACGCCAGACCTGCAGGGTATAGCGAAGCGAGGTCACGGTTATGGGCAATCGAGGGTTGCTCACTGTCTTGGAGAACCCTGGGCAGGCATGCGGCAGTGAAGGAGAGGCAGACACAGTTCCTCTGGGGCACACTCGGCATGTAGGGACCAGGCCTGATGGTGGATGAGGTGCCCTGGATGTTACAGGTATTTTGAGTGCCTGGGGCAAGGTCCCTTTTGGATTCGTGACGCCAGTGCCTGTAACGGTGGCACACCGATTTATAGTTGGAATAAGTGAGGTACACAGGTGGTATAGTGAACCAAACGTTGCTTTACTTAAACAGTCCAACTTTGTACATCAAGATAGTAATACAGTCCTTTAGATCACAAGCAGGCTTATTTCACAAGATGGCAGGTATTGATCATGCAAGATACTCAGAGGGTAAATCCACAACACACTTAGAATCAGGTTGTACCTTTCCTCAGAAATAGTGTACACTGTTCTTTTAGAACTCCTGTCTGGTTTCTATCCCAAGGCCCGGATGCCTAAATGGTGGCTTAAATCCTTGGTATATATATATCTTCCTCCCGTATAAATCCTTGCTTTGCTTTATAGTTCCTCTGCCTATTAATGTACTTATCTTGGCTGGAAATATCCTTACTTGGCTTGAGAATGACTGTAGGTTTCTCCCAGGAGGTTCTGTCCTGCTACTGGGGTGATTTCTGAGCTAACTAAGGCTCTCTTGATCTTCAGGCAGGCTAGGGTTCCTCACTAGCCTCCTGGTCATAGCTAGCAGCCAGGGCTATCAAGCTGCATGTCAGGAGGAGGCCTTCAGCATATCTCTGGCTGGTGCCTTCTCACTTCTGTCTCCACAGACTCCTGACTATGAACTCCCTCTCCCTGTCTGGGCCTGAACCTTTATACTAGGGGCTCCCTATCTCCCTCTAGTGTCTGGGATGTCTAACTACACCCAACTAGGCCTGCTAAGCATTTACACAGGGGAATATTGCATATAAAAACACATTAGAAAATACATTAAATGCATAGTTAAATAGAACATTTCTGTTCCTTGTGAGTAGGAGTACACGCACACCAATTGACCCTTGTGTAGTGCCCACGCCTATCTAGTGGGACACTACATACCACCACGCTATAACGTTGCCTGTCCTCGGTGCAACATGGGGGCCCTGCCCAGCTGGATACTGCACCTGAAAAAGAGAAAATAATGCAAAGCAGGAAAAATTCATCTACATTTGCAAAAATACATCATATACATAAATCAGGCAGTTCCACTGGCTTAGGAACAAGTTCGGTGAAAAGGGGCGTCGTTCTCTTCTCTCAGGATAATGGAAGGGAACAGGGGCGCTGACCTGGTGCAGCGTATCAATAAACCAGGATAGTCCATAAGTGTAAATTGTCCATAATAGAACAGTAGACAGGAACAAATATGAGTCCGTACCCAGGTTTCTTTCTTATTTTTAGAGCAAGTGTTACCAACAAGCCAGCAGAGGTAGAAGATCACAGAGGCTCAGGTACTTTTGAGTCCGTCTCTGGGCACATTTCTTTAAAGTAGCAATATCTCAGAGGCTCATGTACTTTTGAGTCTATCTCCGGGCACGTTTCCTTGAAATTTAATGTTGCACAATAAAAAGACAGCACATAAAAATAGCCCACATTATTCCATTGGCATATATATATAAAATAAGTGCTGCAATACCCTTAATCAACCTGAAAAGGGGGTTAAAGGGTTAAAGGTGCAACATAAAAATAGGCACAACTTGGTGAGATACCGTAGAAGCAGGCAGGAGGTCCTGTAAACAAAATGGCTTTGCAGCACTTGGTGTTTCAGTGGGTGACCATACCACTGAGCCGTGGGTAACTGGCAGCAGCAACAAAGAACCAAAACAAATGACTCCTGTCCTGAAAGGGTTAAATCCTTTTTGAAGTAATCCCTTGGCAAAGAAAACAAATCAATGGTCTAGCAGGCCAATTCACAGGGGCATTTCATAATCACTTTGCATCTCAGTGGTGCTCCCTGGTTCTGCTTGCAAATGAGGCCTGTAGTAAGCTTCAACAGGCGGATGTGCCCACAACACGGTATTGGGGGGCAACTGCAGCATAAATGGACCCCTAATAGGTATGGGCCCCATAGGCCTAGGGGTAATTACAGTTGGGGACCGCACTGGTCCAGGCATAATTATTGTAGGCTGTGCTGGCCTAGGTACCGCCGCCGCAAGCGGTCCGGTGGGCTCTGGATTAACTGGCTCTGCGCAGCAAGTCACAGTGTGAGAGGGCCTTCTTGGGGGCCTCAACGCAGCCGCAGTAGCAGTAGGTGGCCGGCGGGTAGGGACAGGTACCCTTACCTCTGACCCCGCGATGTCCGAGTACTGAAGGCGGACTTCTTCCTTCCTAGGTGGCGTCCGGATTCTGGCGGTGGCAATTCGGCGTAACTCCCGCAGCTTCTCCTCCAGACGGACGATCTGGTCATCTAGGCTCTCGGACTCAGGATCGCTGTCCTCCGATGTGGCCGCCGGCACTGGTACAATAGATGGCGCATCCTGCGCAGTCGCTGCAGGTTCAGGTGACGCATCTGGCTTTTTACCCTTTCGGATGTTGTCCAGGGTCACATGGAATCTTTCCAGGTTCTCCAACTCCTTTATGGTCTTCTCCCGGCGAGGCAGCTCAGGGGACGGATAGGGGCTCACCCATTTCTCCACTACCATTGGCTGCCAGAATACATTCGGGCCAATGAAAGAGCCCCGCTCTTGAAACGCATGATGGGCCGGTTCTGGAGAGCGCGCTGGTTCGCGCTCGCAGCCAGTATAGGCCTCATCTGCTTCCCAGTCCTCCGGTTCTTTCTTGGGACGGGTTACGGCAGTGGCATATGGGCCTCGCAGGCCCTCGGCAGGGGTGAACTCCACCTCTTCTCCCTCGCGGAGGTTGTGCATATATTCGGAGAGGTAACTCCGCTTGACGGACCTCCGATTTACATATAGGTCTCTGCCGGTGGTATAGTCCTGGATGAAACCGTAGCCACGGTTCTTGTCAAATGCCACAACCAACCCCTTTCTCCTTTCCAGGCGGCGTTGGGTGTCAGCGTGGCGCTCATGAACGGTCTTTGCCAGTTCCTCTTAATATATCTTTGTCTTTGTCGTTTTCTTTATGGCGGCCTCCCGTATCTCTGCCATTAATGCTGACCACTTGAATGAGGGCTGGAAAAAGTCTCTCCAGGAGCCATAATAATTCTCCGGTTGCGTCCTCGGTGGCGGGCAGGCGGGTCTCTCCGGTCCCGGAGAGTAGGCCGGTGGAGCGTCCTCTTGCTCTACACCAATAACATCCATCTTTAACAGATCAGGCGCGGACATCCCAGCAGAGCAGTCTTCACTCTTCAACATGCTCGATCCTTCTCTGGAGAGCGACAGGGTGGCGCCAATAATGTCAGATAGATCCTCCCATTGCACTGGGAGGCCGCCCCCCAGGTACTCCAGTATTGGGGAGGCGGAGTCCATTTCTGCAGACATGCAAATGTCCAGACAGGGCGGTGGTGCCGACAGATAGCCTTTCCCGCTCTTTTCAGCAAAAGGCGCCAACTTTTACCGCCAATTTAGTATGAAGATGACGCAGCAGTAAATTGAAGCAAGCTAAGCGGCCATCTTTAGCAAAACGCTGTCTCTTCACGGACAGCAAGCGGTGGCTCAAATAAGCAGCAAACAGTCCAGAAAATATTATCTTCACACCGCTAATTTTGACAGTTCTTTGGCCCAGCAATTTTTAATAAAACAATAGGGCTTAGTCACTTTAAGGCAATTTTCAGCACACATTTTTATATCCGCAATGGCGCAGGAATGTTCGTTATCCTGTTTATGACGCCAATTTATGCAGCACGCCAGACCTGCAGGGTATTGTGAAGTGAGGTCACGGTTATGGGCAATCGAGGGTTGCTCACTGTATTGGAGAACCCTGGGCAGGCATGCGGCAGTGAAGGAGAGGCAGACACAGTTCCTCTGGGGCACACTCTGTATGTAGGCACCAGGCCTGATGGTGGATGAGGTGCCCTGGATGTTACAGGTATTTTGAGTGCCTGGGGCGAGGTCCCTTTTGGATTCGTGACGCCAGTGCCTGTAACGGTGGCACACCGATTTATAGTTGGAATAAGTGAGGTACACAGGTGGTATAGTGAACCAAACGTTGCTTTACTTAAACAATCCAACTTTGTACATCAAGATAGTAATACAGTCCTTTAGATCACAAGCTTCACAAGCAGGCTTATTTCACAAGATGGCAGGTATTGATCATGCAAGATACTCAGAGGGTAAATCCACAACACACTCAGAATCAGGTTGTACCTTTCCTCAGAAATAGTGTACACTGTTCTTTTAGAACTCCTGTCTGGTTTCTTATCCCAAGGCCCGGATGCCTAAATGGTGGCTTAAAGAGGACCTTTCACCGATTATTACACTATGAACTAACTATACAGACATGTAGAGCGGCGCCCGGGGATCTCACTGCACTTACTATTATCCCCGGGCGCCGCTCCGTTCTCCTGCTATGTCCTCCGGTATCTCAGTTTCCTAAGTTATAGTAGGCGGAGATTCCAGTCACTAAGTTATGGTAGGCGGAGTCTGCCTTTGTTCTTCTCTAGCACTGGCCAATCGCAGCGCAGAGCTTACAGCCTGGGAGGTTATTTTCTCCCAGGCTGTGAGTTCTGCAATGCGATTGGCCAGCGCTACAGAAGAACAAGGGCAGACTCCGCCTACCATAACTTAAGGAACAGAGATACCGGAGGGCATAGCAGGAGAACGGAGCGGCGCCCGGGGATAATAGTAAGTGCAGTGAGATCCCCGGGCGCCGCTCTACATGTCTGTATAGTTAGTTCATAGTGTAATAATCGGTGAAAGGTCCTCTTTAAATCCTTGGTATATATATATCTTCCTCCCATATAAATCCTTGCTTTGCTTTATAGTTCCTCTGCCTATTAATGTACTTATCTTGGCTGGAAATATCCTTACTTGGCTTGAGAATGACTGTAGGTTTCTCCCAGGAGGTCCTGTCCTTCTACTGGGGTGACTCAACTGAGCTAGTCCTAGCCTCAGGAGCTTCAGGTAGACGAAGTAACTCCTCTAGTCCCCTGGAATGAACTAACACTCCCCTGTCTGGGCCTACCTATATATATCCAGGGCTCTCTGGCTCCCTCTAACGTCTGGGAGGCCTGATTCTCTGCTATGACATGGAGCCTGATTCTCTTCTATAGGACCTCTCTCCTTTGTCTGGGTGCCGGGGCCTAAAAAATATCTGACAGTAGCCTGTTCCAGTGGTGGGTGACATGAAGCCTGATTCTCTGCTATGACATGAAGCCTGATTCTCTGCTATGGGACATCTCTCCTCTGTCTGGGTGCCGGGGCCTAAAAATATCTGACAGTGGCCTGTTCCAGTGGTGGGTGACATGAAGCCTGATTCTCTGCTATGGGACCTCTCTCCAATTGATATTGGTTATTTTTTATTTATTTTCTATTATTTTAATTCATTTCCCTATCCACATTTGTTTGCAGGGGATTTACCTACATTTTGCTGCCTTTTGCAGCCCTCTAGCCCTTTCCTGGGCTATTTTACTGCCTTTTTAGTGCCGAAAGGTTCGGGTCCCTATTGACTTCAATGGCGTTCGGGTTCGGGGCGAAGTTCGGGTCGAGTTCGGATCCCGAACCCCAACATTTTCGGGAAGTTCGGCCGAACTTCTTGAACCCGAACTTCCAGGTGTTCGCTCAACTATATCTGAGAGCCATATTTTTATTTTTATTTTTTTGGCGATTGTCTTAGATAGGGTATCATTTTTTGCAGAACGAGATTACGGTTTGATTGGCACTATTCTGGGGTACATATGACTTTTTGATCGCTTGCTATTACACTTTTTGTGATGTATAGTGACAAAAAATGGCTTTGACACAGTTTTGTTTTTTTTACTGTGTTCACCTGACGGGTTAGGTCATGTGATATTTTTATAGAGCACGACGTTACGGATGTGACAATACGTAATATGTATGCTTTTTTTTATTTATTTAAATTTTAAACAATGATATCGTTTTTGAAATAAAATAAAAAAATCATGTTTTTGTGTCTCCATAGCCTGAGAGACACAGTTGTTGTTTTTTTTTTGGGCGATTGTCTTAGGTAGGGTATCATTTTTGCGGGATGAGATGATGGTTTGATTGGCACTATTTTGGGGTGCGTATGACTTTTTAATTGCTTGCTATTACACTTTTTATGATGTAAGGTGACAAAAAATTGCTTTTTTTACACCGTTTTTATTTTTATTTTTTTACCGTGTTTACCTGTGTATGTAGGTCAGGTGTCACTGAGCTTACCAAGCCAATTTGAGTCCCAATAATTAGTTCTAAAGGTTTTGGAATCAATAAAATGGAAAGAGTGCCCGAATTTATGCACCTGCCTAATTTTGTTTAAACAATTATAGCACACTTTCTGTAAATCCAATAAACTTCATTTCACTTCTCAAATATCACTGTGTGTGTCTCCTATATGATATATTTAACTGACATTTTTTATCGTAACAGCCAATGATTTATACAGGAAAATCATGATGAGTAACAAGGTTGCCCAAACTTTCGCATCCCACTGTATAGAGCCGGTTGATACTGATGCGGCGATACCTAATATGTCTACTTTTCTTTTTTGTTTTTCTATTATTATTTTTTTAAATTACTTTATTTTGGGAAAAGGGCGCTTTTTAATTTTTTTGTCCCACTATGGGACTTCAACATTTCGTCCTAGTGCGTTATGTACCGGCCAGGTAGGACGAGCATTCTCGTCCTACGTTGGCAAAGTGTTGAAACAGGAATGTCAGGAGTGACAATACATTTGTATTGTACTGTATTGAACTGTGTCTTACACTGTAAGACGCTAACAGTTGCCTAGGAGACCCCGCCCTGGGGCTGGATCTCCTCGGCTTCTGTAGCTGGTAGTCCCGATGCCTGTTCAAGGCAACGGGGCTGCCATAGCAACCATCAGGTCCCTGTCACCGCAGCACGGGACCCCAATGGGGCTGTACAAGCTGCCACAAACCGCTTTTATGACGCGGTCAGCGTGACCGTGGCATACAGGAGGTTAATCCACCGGCATCTGTGTTTTTACCGATTGTGGCAGATTGTCACGGATGGTGTACAGGAAACAAGACAATGCAATACAATTAATGACTCACTGGATCCACAACTAAGGAACAAAAGGGAGACCCCTACATGAGTCCTGCCACTCTCCCTAATTGCTCAGCCTATGCGAACACCCCAAAGGTGGATGGGCGCATATCCACGTACCTCGGCTATCTAATACCTGAAGACCCTACAATAGTGAGGGGACACGACCACCGGCTCCCTACACAAGACACGGAGGGAGTCAGGGTCACCTGAAAATCCAGCAGACAGAAAATCACAAATAAAGGAACAGCACTTATCTTGCAGAGGACTGAGGAATAGAAACAGCATGCACACACACTCCAGGAAGTTGTATAAGCCGCAACCTAATGCATCATGGGGAGGAACTTAGAGGGAAGCAATAAGTCCAACTGCATGACAGCTGAGATAGACTAACGAGATGAGGAACTTAACCAAAACAAAGAAACTCAAGGAGGAGGATCTGGAAAGCTCCTGTCAGAGCTTCTCAACTGTCTGGTTGTGACAGTACCCCTCCCTCTACGAGTGGACTCCGGACACTCAGGGCCCACCTTCTCAGGATGGGACCTATGGAAAGCCCTGATGAGACGAGTGGCCTTAATGTCCGTCACTGGGACCCACATCCTCTCCTCAGGACCATAACCCTCCCAATGAACGAGGTACTGGAGGGAACCGCGGACAAGACGAGAATCCACAATCCTAGAGACCTGAAATTCAAGATTTCCATCAACCATAATCGGAGGAGGAGGCAAAGGCGAGGGTACAATAGGTTGAACATAAGGTTTCAATAAGGACTTATGAAAAACATTATGGATCTTCCAAGTCTGAGGAAGATCAAGACGGTAGGCAACAGGATTGATGACAGACAGGATCTTGTAAGGCCCAATAAACCTAGGACCCAACTTCCAGGAGGGAACCTTCAATTTGATATTCTTGGTAGACAACCACACCAGATCACCAACATTCAGGTCCGGACCAGGCACACGTCTCTTATCTGCCACACGCTTATATCTCTCACTCATGCTCTTTAGATTATCCTGAATCTTTTGCCAAATAGATGACAAAGACGAGGAGAATCTGTTCTCATCAGGTAAACCAGAAGACCCCTCTCCCGAGAAAGTCCCAAACTGCGGATGAAACCCATATGCACCAAAAAATGGTGACTTATCAGAGGACTCCTGACGACGGTTATTTAAAGCAAACTCAGCAAGGGACAAAAAAGAACACTAATCCTCCTGATTCTCCGCACAAAACAGTGCAGATATGTCTCCAGATTCTGATTGACGCGCTCTGTCTGGCCATTCGACTGCGGGTGGAAAGCAGAAGAGAATGACAACCGAACCCCCAAGCGAGAACAGAAAGCCTTCCAGAATCTGGAAACAAACTGCGTGCCCCTATCAGAGACTATGTCTGAAGGAATACCATGCAATTTGACAATGTGGTCAATAAATGCCTGCGCCAGCGTCTTAGCATTGGGCAAACCAGGAAAAGGGATGAAATGCACCATTTTGCTAAAACGGTCCACCACCACCAGAATCACAGTCTTCCCCGAGGAACGAGGCAAGTCCGTTATGAAGTCCATGGACAGATGTGTCCAAGGACGGGAAGGAATGGGTAAGGGAAGGAGAGGACCTGATGGCCGTGAATGAGGGACTTTGGCACGAGCGCAAGTCTCGCAAGCTGCCACAAAACTCTCAACCGACTTACGAAGCGCAGGCCACCAGAATCTCCGAGCGATGAGATCCAGTGTGGCTCTTGCCCCCGGGTGCCCAGCAAGGACCGTATCGTGGTGTTCCTTAAAAATCTTGTGTCTCAAAGCAAGAGGCACAAACAACCTCCCAGGAGGACAAAGATCAGGAGCCTCTGACTGGGCTGCCTGTACCTCTGCCTCCAATTCAGGAAAAAGAGCAGAGACCACCACACCTTCAGCCAAAATGGGACCCGGGTCTTCAAAATTCCCACCTCCCGGAAAACAACGTGACAGGGCATCTGCCTTCACATTCTTAACCCCAGGGCGGAACGTGACAACAAAATTAAACCTTGAAAAGAACAAAGACCATCTGGCCTGTCTCGGGTTCAGACGCTTGGCTGACTCTAAGTAGGCCAGATTTTTATGGTCAGTAAACACGGTAATAGGGTGTCTGGCTCCCTCTAGCCAATGGCGCCATTCCTCAAAAGCCAACTTGATGGCCAACAATTCCCTATCTCCCATATCATAATTTCTCTCTGCGGAGGAGAGTTTCTTCGAGAAAAAGGCACATGGTTGCCATTTGGCAGGAGAGGAACCCTGAGACAAGACCGCACCCACCCCTACCTCAGAAGCATCAACCTCAACTATGAAGGGTAACGAAATATCAGGTTGTACCAGGATGGGAGCGGAAGCAAAACTCTCCTTGATATTAGAAAAGGCCTTACGCGCCTCTACCGACCAGGAAGAAAAATCTACCCCCTTTCTGGTCATATTAGTGAGTGGTTTAACAACAGAGGAATAATTTAAAATAAATTTCCTGTAATAATTGGCAAAGCCCAAAAAACGCATCAGCGCCTTCTAATTCTCAGGAAGCTCCCACTCAAGCACAGCGCGGACCTTCTCGGGGTCCATGCGAAAACGAGAAGCGGAGAGAAGAAACCCCAGAAATTGAATTTCTGGAACCGCAAACACACATTTTTCCAGTTTCGCGTATAATTTATTCTCCCGCAGGATGAGCAAGACCTGACGTAAATGTTCCTTATGAGTCTTGAAATCAGGAGAAAAAATCAAAATGTCATCCAAATACACTAATACAAATTTTCCCATTAAATGATAAAAAATGCTGTTCACGAAATGCTGAAAAACGGCTGGGGCATTCATCAAACCAAAAGGCATAACCAAATTCTCAAAATGGCCCTCAGGGGTATTGAAAGCCGTCCTCCATTCGTCTCCTTCTCTGACCCTGACCAGGTTGTATGCCCCTCTTAGGTCTAATTTGGAAAAGACTTTAGCCCCAACAACCTGGTTAAACAGGTCCGGGATCAGAGGAAGCGGATAAGGGTCACGAATAGTGATACTGTTCAGCTCCCTGAAATCCAGACAAGGTCTTAAAGAACCATCTTTTTTCTTAACAAAGAAAAAAACAGCGGCAACAGGTGACTTCGAGGGTCGTATGTGTCCTTTTCTCAGACTCTCAGAGATATAAGCACGCATAGCGACCCTCTCAGGTTGGGAAAGATTGTATAAACGAGATTTAGGCAGCTTGGCGCCTGGGATGAGATTAATAGGGCAATCGTACTCCCTGTGCGGGGGCAAATCCTGAACTCCACTCTCAGAGAAGACATCCGAAAATTCAGAGAGGAAAGGTGGTACAGTCTTAGTAGAAACCTCAGAAACAGATGTCATGAGGCAATTCTCTCTGCAAAAGTCACTCCAACCATTTATTTGCCTCGCTTGACAATCAATGGTGGGGTTATGTTTAGTGAGCCAGGGTAGCCCCAACACTAGAGGAGTAGGCAAACCGCTAAGGACGAAACATGACACATCCTCAACATGAGCATCACTCACAATTAAACGGATATTGTGAACTATGCCCTTTAATGATTTCTGAGAAAGTGGAGCTGAATCAATAGCAAAAACAGGAATATCCTTTCCCAAAGTGCATACCTGGAAACCATGAGTTATTGCAAATTGATTATCAATGAGATTGACAGCTGCTCCACTATCCACAAAAATCTCACAAAAAATGCTTTTGCTCTCTAGCGCCACCCTAGCAGGCAGGACAAAACGGGAACTACAAGCAAACGGAAAACCTTCAATTTCCGCTTCAACCCTGCCAATAGTAACAGACGGAACATTTTTAAAAGATTTTTTCCTTTTTGTTTCTTTATTACTCCCAGAAAACTGCCTGAATCTCCTAGAGGGACAAACATTTGCCAAATGATTTATACCTCCACAACAAAAACAAACCCTCCCATGCGGGCTGAATCTTCTATTGTCAGAGGCAATCAACCCCAGCTGCATGGGCTCCTGCTAAGAAGGGGCTGACAGCGACTGAGACCCCTGCGCACAGAAAGAGACCGCAGCACTGTCCCGGGACTGAGTATGACAGGAAGGAGAGATCTCTCCTCTCTCTCTAAGACGCCTGTCAATACGAACGGCCTGAGACATAGCAGAATCCAAGGAGGTAGGTCTCTCATGAAAGGCAAATGCATCTTTCAATCCCTCAGAAAGACCATGGCAAAATTGACTTCGGAGTGCAGCATCATTCCAACCAGTATCAGCTGCCCATCTCCGAAATTCTGAGCAGTATATCTCTGCGGATTGTTTACCCTGGCATAACAGACGTAGTCTAGACTCAGCCAGAGCAATACGATCCGGATCATCATATATCTGACCCAGGGCTAAAAAGAATTCATCCACTGAACGGAGGGGACGTGCCCCCTCCGGCAGCGAAAAGGCCCAGGATTGAGCGTTACCCCTGAGCAGCGATATAATGATCCCCACCCTCCGTTCTTCATCACCAGAGGAATGGGGAAGAAGGCGAAAATGGAGTTTGCAAGCCTCTCTAAAACGCACAAAATACTCACTACCCCCGGAGAACGTATCCGGGAGCGAGATCTTAGGCTCAGAACAAACTCCATGAACGCAAGCTGAACCGGTCACTTGAAACTGAGAAAAAGTCTTACGGAGATCAGCTACCTCCAATGAAAGACCCTGGAAGCGCTCAGCCAAAAGTGAAACCGGATCCATGCTTGAGACGGTTTTGGCGGCTTATAATGTCACGGATGGTGTACAGGAAACAAGACAATGCAATACAATTAATGACTCACTGGATCCACAACTAAGGAACAAAAGGGAGACCCCTACATGAGTCCTGCCACTCTCCCTAATTGCTCAGCCTATGCGAACACCCCAAAGGTGGATGGGCGCATATCCACGTACCTCGGCTATCTAATACCTGAAGACCCTACAATAGTGAGGGGACACGACCACCGGCTCCCTACACAAGACACAGAGGGAGTCAGGGTCACCTGAAAATCCAGCAGACAGAAAATCACAAATAAAGGAACAGCACTTATCTTGCAGAGGACTGAGGAATAGAAACAGCATGCACACACACTCCAGGAAGTTGTATAAGCCGCAACCTAATGCATCATGGGGAGGAACTTAAAGGGAATCAATCAGTCCAACTGCATGACAGCTGAGATAGACTAACGAGATGAGGAACTTAACCAAAACAAAGAAACTCAAGGAGGAGGATCTGGAAAGCTCCTGTCAGAGCTTCTCAACTGTCTGGTTGTGACACAGATACAGCAGGGGCCCAGTTGATCGCGGCAGCGCGTGTGGGGCAGTCGGTTAACCCTTGGACGAAAATGCTCGTCCTAGTGCGTTATGTACCGGCCAGGGAGGACGAGCATTCTCGTCCTACGTCGGCAAAGTGTTGAAACAGGAATGTCAGGAGTGATGAAAGGTCCTCTTTAACTCATGCACGTTTTGCCTCAGATGTGGCACAGATTTTTTCACTGCAAGCTTTTCTTTTTCTTTTTGATCTAAACACTAAGCATTACTATTGTGGCTTTCACTTCTAGTATTCTTTAAGTCACTTCCTTGAGAGTGGCAGTACTACTCGTGATGTGTCTCCTCATTTTATTTCATGGATGTTTCATTTAAAAAATTTCTCGATAACAAACAAGGCTTTGGTTTGAATGACACTGTAAGAAATCTAGTTTTACTCCGAGAGTTTTTTTTTTCCTTTTAATATATTTCCTGTCTGCAAATTTCCCAGTCAATTAATCTAATTCCTGTGGGGTACAGAGTTTGTGGGAAACATTTTTTTCAAATAATAGTAAACCTTAGAAAGCCATCATTGAATCACAGAACAATTTTATTGGTTTGCTCAGGAAAACAGAGCATGAAAAAGAAAACATTGTATTTAGTTAACAATACAAACAGTATACTATGGATCACTTCTCTTGGGATCAAATCTCTCCACTTCACACTCAAAGTAAAATATAAACTTCTATGAGTGTATTCCATTTTACTTCACAAAACTAGATTGAATTAGCTAATGAGGAGTTAAGGAAATGGCCCATAAGTTAACAAAAAGTGGATGTAGGTGTTAAAAGCATCTCCTTAAGCTGTATTGTATTTGGATAAAGAATGTGACAGTGCCATGGCATGACAGGAAATTCTACTATGGCTTGATCTTATTCACATAGATTAGGTAAACAAGTCTTTAACACAACTTGGAAACGTATGTGAGTATGCTGTCTTGCTTCAACTGTGGACACCATTCCACAGTGCTATGCACAGCCCCAATACCATTTGGCTCCAGACTCTATACCAGGGATGGCCAACCTGCGGCTCTCCAGCTGTTGCAAAACTACAACTCCCAGTATGCTCAGTCTGCCCACAGCTATCAGCCTATAGCAGGGCATGCTGGGAGTTGTAGTTTTACAACAGCTGGAGAGCCGCAGGTTGGCCAGCCCTGCTCTATACTTTCTGACTTCAGCAATCCAATGGTTGATAAAGTTCTGACTTGCAGTCCAAAACATCATATCCATGTGATGGTATGGATTGGACTTATGAAATATAAGCAGTGTCCTAACAAATGCAAAAGATGTCTTGTTCTGAGTTTTAGTTATGTTATGATTAGTAGGAATTTTCCTGCAATTTCATCTTCTCGTGTCTATTGGTTTTCTTGAGGCAGTAGACAGTATGCAACTGTTTTGCAGTTGACCTCTTTGCTGCAGCCCAG
This sequence comes from Bufo bufo, assembly GCF_905171765.1. Classification (NCBI taxonomy): domain Eukaryota; kingdom Metazoa; phylum Chordata; class Amphibia; order Anura; family Bufonidae; genus Bufo; species Bufo bufo. The sequence goes on along the minus strand of NC_053389.1, from coordinate 102,787,911 downwards.
ACTTTTTTCAAGGATAGTAGCTAATTGGTTAGCCTCTCTTTAAATATTTTTGGCTTCAGCAATGTGTTGCAAGTTATAACACTAGCCCTGTGTACTTGCATCCATTAAATCCTTGTGTATTTCTGGTATCTAGTTTCTTTTCTAGTTGCTTCTTGTGTGTATACTTGGCTCTTGCGAGTATTCTAGTCTAGCCTTGTTTCTGAGTCATGTAGTTTGTACTTTTTGGTTTTATGTGTATGCCTTATGTTTTACAGCATTGCTCAATTTTGTTTACTTGCCTCGTTGTCCTAGAGTCCTTCTACTGGTGTTTTAGGGTCAATATTGCAGATTAGGGTTTTCAGTAGCGATGTCTCTAGTGAGACTGAGGGTCAGTGGTGTTGGTGTTAGGGTCAGTGTTCAGGCATAGATCTAGGAAAAGATTCTTGGAGCATTTGTTATGGCTATCTTTGTCTTTGTGTTCATCTCTAGTTATCATTATCTGTCTTCTCTATTACATGACTGTCATCACCATCATCCATTTGGGTCCTCATCTGTTACCATTACCATACAGTTGCTGTCATCTGTTGGTGAGTTCCAATTTGCATGCATTCTTGTTACCTACTAGTGTTGATACATGCTTCATATTATTGTTCATGCCAGTGTCTGGCTGTTACATATCAGCCCTACTATAAGGCTTGGAGGGATCTGAGTAATGAGATACACTATTAGTAGCCAGGAAAGGTAACTGCTACATGTGAAGTCTAGTTGTGACGTCTAGTATCCAGCCATCATCATTACTATAAGGAGCCAAAATGCAGGAGACATTTCCTACCAGACTGTACCAACCTCTTTCTCTCACTATACGATGCAAACCTTGGTTAGCACATTTAGTCACAATGTGTAAAAGAGCCAGTTTTCTGTGCAATAAAAACAGTTTACAATGTCCTGTCCATGGACCCAGGAAAACTGTCTATAGTGCATCCAGTATACCCGATTTCAGCATTCAAAGATGTGAGAAGTATTTTGTTGCCTTCCTAAAGCTGCATTTACACAAATCAATTTTTCAAATCAGCACAAATGATCAATAGTTTTAAATATGGTCATGAGTATATGAAGGGAAATTTTATCAGTACATCTACAATACATAACCGTTACAAATCCCCCGATTCCCATTGCACAGCCATAGAATTAAATCAAAGTGGGTATTAATCATGAGGGTAATAATCTTTCTTGGGTCTGCGTTGGCTTACTTTTAGAGATGAGCGAATCGAAGCTGACGAAGTGGAATTCGCTCTGAATTTCAGGAAAAATTTGACTCACACCAAAGACGAATTTCCTCGCGCTTCATGGTAATGAATCACATTTTTTCCTAAAATGGCTGCTTTATGTGTGAGGACATGGAGAAAGCAACTCTGGGAAGGTGGGATCACCCCCAGTCATGCATGCAGCCAATCAGCAGCCAGCCCTGTGATGTCCACAGCCATCTTATATTCTGCCATTTACCAGTGTACTTAGTGAGGGAGAGATGTCAGCAGGTGCTAGGGACAGTGTTAGAAAAAACGTCATTGTGCTGAAAAAAATGATTTACAAGTGCAGGGAAATATTATTCAATGTGTAGGGAAAGGATAGGGAGGAATCATTCCACAGCTTTTATGTTGAAAAGGATTCAGTAGGGGAGGTTACAGCCTGGGTAATAGGAACAATCCTATTACACCTTGCTGCACTGACTGGGGATCCAAATTGCCATTTTACAGCTCTGTAATTCCAGAAAACCGTTCTTATTAGAGTGCAAAAGCTGATTGATACAGGCATTAACAGGGTTTATTACAAGGAAATATTTATACGTCTTATTTGCCCTTGTGTGGTGCAGTTACATGTTCTAAAGCATTTTTTGGCGTGTATTAGTGGGAAAAAAGGGCTTGTTAGCCGTTTTATGGTGAAGTGCTAAAATTATAGCCCTTTTTGTCCTGTATTAGTCGCAAAAGTAAAATATATTTGCCGCTCAGCGGTGGCATTATCTGTTGTAAAGCCTTTTGTGGCGTGTATTACTGGAAAAAGAAAAAATATATTTGCCTCTCAGTGGTGCAGTTATCTGTTGTAAAGCCTTTTATGGGGTGTATTAGCGGAAAAAGAAAAAATATATTTTGCTGCTCAGCGGTGCAGTTATCTGTTGTAAAGCCTTTTGTGGCGTGTATTAGCGGAAAAAGAAAACATATATTTGCCGCTCAACGATGCAGTTATCCGTTGTAAAGCCTTTTCTGGCGTTTATTAGCGGAAAAATAAAAAATGTATTTGCCGCTCAGCGGTGCAGTTATCTGTTGTAAATCCTTTTGTGGCATGTATTAGCGGAAAAAGAAAAAATATATTTGCTGCTCAGCTGTGCAGTTATCTGTTGTAAATCCTTTTGTGGCATGTATTAGCGGAAAAAGAAAAAATATATTTGCCGCCAAGCGGTGCAGTTATCTGTTGTAAAGCCTTTTGTGGTGTGTATTAGTGGAAAAAGAAAAAATATATTTTCTGCTCAGCGGGGCAGTTATCTGTTCTAAATTCTTTTGTTGCGTGTATTAGCGGAAAAAGAAAAAATATATTTGCCGCTCAACGGTGCAGTTATCTGTTGTAAAGCCTTTTGTGGCGTGCATTAGTGGAAAAAGAAAAAATATATTTGCAGCTCAGCGGTGCAATTATCTGTTCTAAAGCCTTTTGTGGCGTGTATTAGCGGAAAAAGAAAAAATATATTTGCCGCTCAGCAGTGCAGTTATCTGTTCTAAAGCCCTTTTTGGCATGTATTAGTGGCACAAAAAAGTATTTGCCGTTGTGTGGTGAAGTGAGAAAATTACAGCTCTTTTTGGGGTGTTTTAATTTCCTTTTTATTTATTTATTGGATCTAACAGTATGTCAGACAGAGAAGAGCCAGGCCCTGCACAGGGGAGTGTCAGAGGCCTAAATGTTTCTTGTGCAGGCAGAGGTCGCAGCAGAGTAAGGGGCCGTGGCAGCAGGGGTTGCAGCGAGAGGCCTGAGCTCCCGTTGTCATCTAGAGGTTGTGTCTTAACCAGCAACCCAGTGGTTCTTGAATGGTTGACTCGGTCATTTACTTCGTCCCAATTGCCATCAGACACCCCCAGCCAAGAGTCGGTGGGTTCCTCTAACACGACGCTTAGTTGGCATGGCCCAGGAGCAGGCCCTGTGTCCCTACCTGCCCTTAACATTCCTCTGTCATTTTCAGGTCCCTCAGCGCAAGAAGTATTATATGCCGCAGGCTCGGCTCCACTTTTCAGCGAGGATAAGCTACTACAGGACAGTCAGCAGCTACTTCCCAGCCAAGATTTGGAGGAGACATCCACGGCTTCCTCCGGTAGGTGGGCAAGTAGTGCTGAGGAGAGTGGCGTGTGAGCTGGTGTTGCGAGCGGTCAGGATCCTGACCCAGAGACGGTTGAGGAGGAATTCAGTGACGTGCAGACAGTACTGGATGATGATGATGTAGCTGATCGCACTCGGGAGCCGGGTGACAAAAGGGGCTTCATCATCATCGAGAGAAGAGGGTGGCAGCTTGATCGTGAGGCAGCAGTGGAGTCAGCAAGTCGCTAGCGTTGCTGGGAATCAGCAGGGTGGCAGCAGTGGGAGGTCGATAGCCAAACGTGCCCGGGGTAGACCACCTGCTTCACAGGAGCCTATCTGCCTGGGAAGTAGCGGTGCACGGATTCACGGAGGCAGCGGTGGTAGCAGTCATTCAGTGCGTAGTGTTGGGGTAAAATCACCTACTCGACGGTGTGGCAGTTTTTTGTTAAGCCACCGGAGGAGGTTCACACGCTCATATGTAGAATCTGTGGGCACAAGGTGAAGCGTAGCCAGGGTGCCAATGTTGGCACTATGGCCCTGTTTCAACATATGCATCGTCGCCATAAAGTGACCTGGGAGAACCGTGACTCCGATGTAGTGGTTCAGCCTGCCGCAGCAACCGCTGCATTGCCCAGTGGCACGCACCCAATTTCAGGCAGTCAAGTCTCCACCACCTCAGCCGAAGGAAGCTGTCTTTCCTTCCCATCATCTGCTGGTCCTGATGCCCTGCTCCTCGCCCTCCTGCTCCTGCTAGTCATTCCGTCAGCAATCGATCACTGAAGCGATAGCCAAGAGACAACAGTATGCGTGTATTTATCCAGTGGCACAGAAGCTGAATGTGCTCCTGTCCAAGTTGCTGGTGCTGCAGTCCCTCCCTTTCCAAGTGGTGGACTCTGCACCTTTCAGAGAACTGATGGCTTGTGCCGAGCCGAGGTGGAGAGTCCCAAGCCGTCATTTCTTTGCCAAAAAGGCAGTACCAGCCCTGCCCACACATGTAGAACAGAAGGTGGGCCAGTCCTTGAGCCTGTCAGTGTCTGCCAAAGTGCACGGCAGTGCCGAGGTCTGAAGCTGTAACTACAGTCAGGGACAATACATGTTCTTTATGGCCCACTGGGTGAATGTGGTTCCTGTACAGCCACACCAGCAACTTGGCCAGGTGACGCCGCTTCCGCCTCCACGTTGCCACAGCAATGGTCCTGCGACAATGTCCGCCTCTGCCTCCTCATCCTCCACTGTGTCCTCAGCCTCCACTGCAGGGACAATTCAAAGTGCCCCTCCAGCATACCACTTGTGCAGGGCACAGCAGTGTCACGCTGTTCTGCACATCGTTTGCCTGGGCGAACAGAGTCACACAGGGGAGGAACTGCTCCATGTCTTTCATCAAGAAATCGAATCCTGGCTTTCTCCGTGACAACTCAAATTCAGAACCATGGAGACTGACAATGGGAAGAATATTGTGTTGGCACTGCGTCAAGGAGGGCTGGTTGTCAAGCAGTCTTCTATCCATCTGCAGAAGTCTTCTATCCATCTGCAAAACATCCAAAAAATGGCCAGGAAACTTGGCATGCACTTCAGCCACTCGTACACCACAAAGCACACACTCCTTGAGCTGCAGCAGCAGAACGGCATCCCCCAACATAGGCTGATATGCGACGTTTCCACCCTTTAGAATTCCACCCTCTATATGTTGGACCGACTGTACGAACAGAGAAAGGCCAACAACTATTTCCTGATGATCCAAGCGGACAGGAGTAGTGATGGACGAACATCGGCCGGGACGTTTCGTGAACGCGGGTTCTCGACCAAATGTTCGCGAACCGCGAGTTCGCGGTGGGCCTCATTTACTTTAATGGCAGGCGAACCTGAAAAACCTTCAGGTCATATTTACAGCCACAAAATACTTACTAGAAGTGCACAAATATTCCCACAACGTGGACAGTGACATACCAGAGGGGGATCAATGGCAAAGATTCCCACAAAAAATATGTATTTTAATCAGGGGCCATTTTTATGCGTCTTAAAGGGAAACTCTCAAAAATGTGCCCTGCTGGAGCAAAAATGTATTTTAGGCCACGGGAGTACAGGCCCCAAAAATTAGGCGTTCACCTGACAGAAACGAATAAGTGATTATGTGGCTGGAGGTACATTAGGCGGTCACTGAATAACAATTTTACTGTAGGCCAGTGGGGTACAGGCCCCAAAAATTAGGCATTCACCTGACAGAAAAGAACAAGTGATTATGTGGCTAGAGGTACATTAGGCGGTCACTGAATAACAATTTTACTGTATACCAGTGGAGTACAGGCCCCAAAAAATAGGCATTAACCTGACAGATAAGAACAAGTGATTATGTGACTGGAGGTACATTAGGCGGTCAATGAATAACAATTTTACTGTAGGCCATTGGAGTACAGGCCCCAAAAATTAGGCATTCACCTGACAGAAAATAACAAGTGATTATGTGGCTGGAGGTACATTAGGTGGTCACTTGATAACAATTTTACTGTAGGCCAGTACAGGGCCCAAAAATTAGGCATTCACCTGACAGAAAAATACAAGTGATTATGTGGCTGGTGGTACATTAGGCGGTCACCGAAAAACAATTTTACTGTAAGCCAGGGGTGTACAGGCCCCCAAAATTAGGCATTCACCTGACAGAAAAGGCCTTTTATGATGCTGTATATACATAAAACAAGGACCATTCTTTGTTCTGGGTGGTGGCGGATATGTGTGGGCTGGCATGAGAAAATTCAATTACACGTGCTCGTCACAGGTGTTGAATTTCTCCCAGATCCATGCCTCATTCATTTTTAGAAATTTGAGGTAGTGCACACTGTCATGAGCTAGGAGAGTGCGCTTATCGGTCACGATCCCCCCTGCTGCGCTGAACGTCCTTTTGGACAGGAGACTCGACGAGAGGAAGCCAAGAGTTCCATGGCAAATCTTGCCAGCTCTGGCCACAGGTCAAGCCTGCACACCCAGTAGTCCAGGGGTTCCTCGCTTGTCAGAGCGTCCACATCGGCTGTTAACCCGATGTAGTCAGACACCTGTCGGTCTAAGCGTTCCCTGAGGCTGGATCCGGAAGGCGGCTGTGAGTGGAAATTCCTCTGCCAGCGCCTCCAACAGCAGAGTGCAGCATCACTTGCAGCAAGGCCTGGAAATGCTGCATTCTGACAGCCCTCTGTGATGCTGGTAATAACATGTTCGCCATTTTGAGTTTGTACCGGGGGTCTAAGTACGTTGCCACCCAGTACTGGTCCTTTCCCTTTATACTTTTTATACGGGGGTCCCTCTTCAAACACTGGAGCATGAAGGCCCACATTTGCACTAAATTGGAAGCGGTGGAGAGCCCTGGCTCCTGCTCATCGCCCAGGTTAATGTTGTCCTCGGTCTCCTCCCCCCAGCCACGAACAACACCAGGAATCCCCAAAAAGTTTAAAGTCCCTCTCAAAGCCTGCTATTCTTGCTCCTCCTCCTCCCTCCAGCCACCGTCCTCCTCTGACTCCTCTTAACACTCCTGCTGACTTGTCACAGATGGAGTAGCCCCCACTGGGAATTCATTCCAGCTCCTGCTCTTCGACGGCTTGATCAATGACATGACGCAATGCACGCTCCAGAAAGTAGGCGTAAGGTATGATGTCACTGATGGCACCCTGGCTGCGACTGACCAGTGTGGTGATCTCATCAAATGGATGCAGAAGTCTGCATGCGCCGCGCATGAGCAGCCACTGGCACGGTGAAAAGAAACCAAGCTCCCCAGAACCTGTCCTGCTGCAGAGTTCGTACAGGTAGTCGTTAATGGCATGTTGCTGCTGGAGCAGCCTATCAAGCATATACAAGGTGGAGTTCCAGTGCGTCGAGCAGTCACAAATCAGATGTCTGACGGGCAGGTGGTGTCGCCGCTGAACGCCAGCAAGGCGAGCCATGGCCGTGTAAGATCTTCTAAAATGGCCAGAGATTTTCCTGGCCTGCCACAAGACATCCTGGACCCTGGGATATTTGGCAATGAATCACTGCACGACTAAGTTCAGGACGTGTGCCATGCACGGCACTTGTATTATTTTGCCCTGTTTCAGTGCGCTCAGCAGATTGGCACCTTTGTCGCACACCACTTTACCAACTGTCAAATTGAGTGGGGTTAGCCACTGATCGGCCTGTGACCGCAGAGCTGAAAGCAGTGCAGGACCGGTTTGGCCAATTCCTGATGCATCAGACTAGATCATCCATGGTGCCACACCAACACTTTGACAAAAGAGACCGGTTTCTTCTGGCTACCTGCCTCAGCTACTATTCTGATGCTGCCACTCGCCTGATGCCACACATCTGATGCCAAGTGCTCCTTCTTTCACCCACCATCTTCAGCTGCTACTGGTATTGCCACCCACATCCACACTATGTCACCTTGCCACTTTGTGGCCTCCTGATGCTGCTGCCACCTCCACACTATGTCACCTTGCCACTCTGTGGTCTCCTGATGCTGCTGCCACCTCCACACTATGTCACCTTGCCACTCTGTGGTCTCTTGATGCTGCTGCCACCTCCACACTATGTCACCTTGCCACTCTGTGGCCTCCTGATGCTGCTGCCACCTCCACACTATGTCAACTTGCCACTCTGTGGTCTCCTCATGCTGCTGCCACATCCACACTGTCACCTTGCCATTCTGTGGCCTCCTCATGCTGCTGCCACCTCCACACTATGTCACCTTGCAACTCTGTGGCCTCCAGATGCTGCCGCCACCTCCACACTCTCATTGTGCCACTATGTGGCCTCCTCCTGATGCTGTTGCCACCTCCAGACTCTGTCATTCGGCCACTTTGTGGTCTCATCATGCTGCTTCCACCTCACCACTATGTCATAGGGCCACTTTGTGGACTTCTCATGCTTTTCCCACTCTCCCCACTTCATAACTGGGCCACTATTTTGCCTTTCGGCCTTGCTGACATCATCATTTATTTGACCCCTTTTCTGATCTGTCAGAAGGAAGGAAAAATGAGACGTACAACAGATCTTGTCTGTGTATCAGCTGTGAGGCCTGTATGGTCCCATCTGAATTATCCTGTGATTTGGTATCCAAAATCAGGAGTGGGTACAAAACACAGAAGACATGCAAATATTCCATACACGTGTCATCTCTGTTTTGGATCCTCTCCTGTTTTTTTTGCATTAGCAATACTGATGGATTACTGACCAAATGCTGACTGAGTAAAGGCGGATGCTCCACAGACAGGATCTGTTTTTTGGGGGTTATCAGAGGAAGGGCAAAATAGTCAGTGACGTCGACACAAACTTACTGCTGACACCCTCTCCACTCTTGGATTAGTAGAACTACAGGTAACAGCACTCTGCTAGTCAATTGCACAAAGATATAAGCAAACACTGAAAGAATAAATACTTGGTGGTCATACTTACTGCAAATGCAGCTAGAAGCTCTTTGCGAATATAATTGATCAAAAATATTTCGGGCCCATCTACCGGTCGTCAAGGTCGCTTCTAATCAGATGGGTCCTACTCTGACATGCCTCTCCTGGGCTTACAGCCTACAATAAGTCCAGGAGAGGCATGTCAGAGTAGGACCCATCTGATTAGAAGCGACCTTGACGACCGGTAGATGGGCCCGAAATATTTTTGATCAATTATATTCGCAAAGAGCTTCTAGCTACATTTGCAGTAAGTATGACCACCAAGTATTTATTCTTTCAGTGTTTGCTTATATCTTTGTGCAATTGACTAGCAGAGTGCTGTTACCTGTAGTTCTACTAATCCAAGTGTGTTTTAGCCAAGGTAGCGTGCACCTGCGTTCTTATATTCACTTATTGTGGAGGTGCTGGTTCGTGTATTTTTACCCTCTCCACTCTGTCGGGGGGCTCTACTTGTATAAGCGTTTAATAGAACAGGTTCTGTAGGCATCTATGTGGAATCAGCTGACGACGGTGTAAAAGGAGTGCGTTTCTTCTTGGTACTAATATCGACCTGTAAGGCTGAATTCATACTTAAGTTATTTGGTGAGTTTTGGCCCCATGACTGCCCAAATAAGTAAAGTGTGCAGTGATTCTAAGAACGACGCCTGTCATCTGCATGTTATACTGACTCACAGTATAATTTGACTACCACAGCAGACTCCCTATGTGTGTTACTGCAAGGCACAGTATTCTACACCACTATAAAGGCTCTCTGCAGCTAGAAAATAGCAGTTTTTTAACGCGATTCTCCACAAATAAATTTGGATCAAACCAAATTTTTTCTAAAAAATTCTGCGAACCGGCGAATCGAATTTTTGAAAAATTCGCTCATTTCTACTTACTTTCCACCACATATTTCAAACTGTACACGTTGCTTGTTAAATTTGACCCATCTTTCAATCTAATACTTTTGTCTATAAATGCAATTCATTTTGTGCATCACCCCCCTATTGAGGTGACTTTGGGACCTTTTTTTTTTGTCTTTTTAAAGATCTGAAGTGAAAGTCATGAACATAGCTAACAATGCCCACTTTCCCATCTGCTTTTCAAATCTAGAGTGAGTGGTAGGGATGAGCAAATCAACTTCGGATGAAACATCCGAAGTCGATTTGCATAAGACTTCGTTCTAATACTGTACGGAGCTCCTGATCCATACAGTATTGGAACAAAGTTTTATGTGAAAATGCTAAAAGTTGCCAAGTTTTTGTGCAAGTGACAAATTCCTTCCATCATGTTCAACCACCACTAAGGGGGACCTAAGAGCTTAGTGCATGTTGTTTATACATTGAACTAAATAATAACAGTATGCTGCAAGCTAATAGACTCCTAATCCAGAATTTTATTATTTTAAGGATCCAAAGCTGTGTAGGAGGGAGGAACCTTCATTTTAAGATGTGGTAGTTTATAAGGTGGACATGAGTCCATTGTATTAATCTAGTAATATCAGTTTTCGTAAAGCAATTCAGATTTTTGCCTCTTTTAGGGCAAATATTTTTGTGTGTATTCCTAGCATTGTAAAAAAAAATTGTTCTAGTTTCATTATTGCTGGCCCCTTATATTTTGGGCATTTATCTAAAAGAACAATATTTCTTCTCTGTTTCTATTATGTTTGGTTGCAAAGTTTCACATCCTCCACACCAGCCCGGTCAGTAAAAACAGGTCTATTTTTTTCTTCTTTTAAATTGAAACTGGCTATTCCTCAAAAGCCATCCAAGCTTGGAACCCAACACTGAAAGCAATACTTCTTGGCACCATTCACACACGGTCAACAAATTCCAATAATATCAGTGGAAAGGCTGTGGGAACAGTCAAACATGCTCAGTTAAACTTTAAGGATCAGTTTATGAGATTTCTGACTTTCCAATGAAATTCTATGTCTCTTACAGTAAATCTGGTAAAGTCACATAAGGAAAGTATTCAGTATGAGTTGTGCAGGTCTGTCTTTGGAGAAAGATGCTTAAGATTGAATATTGCTATTACTATTTATAGGTTTTTAGAAAGACATGCTTTTTCCATGGCAACCCAATATCCATCTGGTGTACACTGCACAATACAATGACACATGAGAAAGAAAAACGGTGGTTTTCATTAACTTTGCTCATTTATTGTGTAGGAAACGTCTCCTCGGAGTCTTATTTCTTCCGTTCACGTTGAATATACATCTCTATATCCTGACCAATCAAAACCAAATTACCTCATCATATTAGGGGCTCCAATGTATTGTTATATATGAATGAAATCTATGGAAAAGCCAGAAAATGGTCTGCAGATTACATAACAGCATAAATGAATCTTTGAGATTTGTGGCGTGTAGAAACGTATGAATTTAATAACTCACACAACAAGTAATTTTGTAGATTTCTATAGAACAATAATATCCAGATTCCAATTGACAGTTTTCTTTGGTAGAATGGAAAATGTAATTGGCAACTGGATTGTAGGTATAGAATGGCATTTAGCTAAACTTGTAGGGAAGGTAAAGTTATTTCCCTTTTAGATAAAAATACTACTTGTTTTTCTTGTTTGTTCCACTTGTATATGGACTGGGTGGCTTGTCTATTGCAGAGAAGGTGGTGGACTGAAGGCTGGAGAGAGTGACGTGAGGCATGTGGTATGAAGCACGTCACACTGTCAAGCCTCTGTTTGTTCTATTATGTTTGGTTGCAAAGTTTCACATCCTCTTCCACACCAGCCTGGTGAGTAAAAATATTTCTATTTTTTTTTTCTTTTAAATTGAAACTGGTTATTCCTCAAAAGCCAACACTGGAACCCAACACTGAAAGTAATACTTCATATATGGTGCACAAATTCCAATAATATCACAGGAAAGGTTGTGGGAACAATCAAACATGCTCAGCTAAACGTTTGGCTTTTTTTTAATGGTTCTCAACCATCTGTAAATATTCATTGTTTCCTTCTTTCAGGGGATAATCCTTAGCAATGTTTCTTTTCTGGCAATTTTCCACTCCCAGGAATGGTGTTTTCCTGGAAAATGTTTGTCTTGGCCTACTTTTCAGCAGTACACACAAAATAGGTCTTGTCTCTTGTTTGTTTAGTAGCAGACTCTCCAGTGGATGATGAGACCAGACCACTATCCAGTAACTGTAACTAATATCTAATTTTGCCTAATTTTTGTGTGTATTCCTACCATTGTACAAAATTGTTCAAGTTTCATGACTGCCACTTAACTATTTCCTACCTATACATAGCCTTTTGGGAAACATGGTGCACAGATCATCACAGTAAACATTTTAATAGCTTTCACAATGTAAATTAACAATTTAGCAGTGAACTATTTCATTATCACTTTAGTCATGATGGGTCATTGCACTAAGGAGTAGTATAAACTCAATGTCCATAGGTTTGTGTGAAGACAATGTTAGCCAGAAGGCCTCTTTGAAGTCAACAGTGACCCAAGAAAGAAAGTTATAGCATTTGAATTCTAAAGACTATTTATGTGTGTTCTGGAACATTTACTGAATGGCCTCAACCACCAAGCGAACTGCCACCACAAAGTTTCAGTACTCTGTAGGAGAGCTGTAGCCACCAAGTGTATTGGGACTCTGTACTGTAAAGAAGGAGTAAATTATTGTGTTTTAACCCATTCTGATCTTTGTTTCTTTAAAGGGACGTCACTTGACTACAATATTGACATATTTATAGGAGAAAGAGTCAGAGGAAAATTATAATAAGCTGGATATTCAATCTATGGCAAGCTCATGAGGGTTGTACAGTTTGGACAACTTCTTAGCACAATGTTCCTATTCCCCAATTAATGCCGGGGTTCGTACTGCTAATAATTTGTCATCTGGGGCAGGCATTAGTTTTCATTTCCCTTGTAGTGTTGATGTAGGGAAATTGAAGTAAAACATATGTACTATTAAATCGCTGTGGGTTCTACAATGTTCACTGTTATACTCATCATCCTACCATCCAAGCTGTTGAGCTGTTTCCAGCTGTATTCCCTGATGGGTGCGTGCTACTTGCAGTGGCACTCTATCCAATAGAGGGGTTACCATGTAGGATTCCCCACCTCTATTATATTCTTATACCATAGCAGGGCATATAAGAAGGGGTTATCTAAAGCAGATAACCCCTCTAACAGTGCAACTGTCATTTAACTTCCTATCATGCACTTCTCTTGGTGACAGATCCCCTTGAACAGCTAAAGACTCCCAGTAAGCTGGCACTATAGGCACAGACAATATAATGTGGTAAATAAAATTTACACTTTGGACTTTTGAAAGCTCAAAAATAATATGTGAATTGTTTTTCTAATACATATGACCCAGCCATACTTGCAGCTAAGGATGATGCGTGGATTACTTCTAACTGTTCTGGTGAAGAAACCATTCAAACATTTTTTTAAGAACAAATAATATCACACGTTCATCTCCATTAAAACCATTCTAGCAACTGTTATAGTATAATTATTTTCCATTTTCTGTGTTATTAGCGATGACAAAATGATAGCAATTTTCATATATTTAAGCAAAGTGCATGTTTTTATTTTCCAACTAACTCTTCACTTTGCTTGACACCTTTTATAATGTATATGATTTATGCAACCATTGATTCACTTTGACAAACCCTTTAGATCTGATAGATAGATAGATAGATAGATAGATAGATAGATAGATAGATAGATAGATAGATAAAACTGTATGTGGAAATGGGCTCTTCATCGTATCCATGCAGGACAGAAGGACTTATTATTTGTTCCCCTTTAAAGACGTTTTCCATAATCCTTGGACCCTCCTGTTTGCTACCAGCTGTATGCCTCTATGGTATGTACACCGTTTAGGGGCAGACTGGGAACTTAAAATGGCCCTGGAAAATATACAAAAAGTGGTCCTATTTTGTAGTTAGGTCTAAATTGATGGAAGGCAGGGCCAACACTACCATATTGTGGCACATTATACCACCCCAACAGAGCCAAATACCACAGTCCATCACAAAATACTACCAGTAGCATGAAATACAGTACATCCCCAAAAACCTCCACTGGCCGGCCCCCTGGGCATCGGTCCACCAGGAAATTTCCCTGTAAGGTCTATGGCCAATCCACCCCTGACAAATACTGATATCAATTTGGATCCAGCTCTCCCCCTGGTGATTCCTGTATGTATACACATGTGGATAAAATTGCTGGTACCCTTCTGTTAAAGAAAGAAAGACGCACAAAGGTCACTGAAAAAAGTAATAATAAATAGAAAATTTACTGAGAATCAGCTACTGAAAATTAGACGTTGGTTTTGAATTATGGTTCAACAGACTAAAAATAAAAAATAAAATAATGAAACTGGCTTGGACAAAAAGCATGGTACCCCAAGAAAAGATTGAAAATAATTTGACCATAGGGAAATGTTAAACTAAGTTGTGTCCTGTAATTAGTATCACTAGTATCTTCAGACTTGTAATCAGTCAGATGAAAATGAGCTCTTAGCAAGCTCTGCCTCTAATGCCACCAGATGTCAGGCAGCTATCCTATAAGTCAATGTTCAACCCTTTAAATAGAACTTGTGACATGACTCGGACATCAAATAAGCCAGCACCTCATCTGCAGACAGCTATTTCCGGGTGATTGCCCTTCATCAGTGCAGAGCAGAGAGAACTGGTTTAACTCGGTGAGAGGCCTAAGTCAGGATTTAGGGGGTACTATCTCTCCTAGGGGAGAGAACACCTTAATTGCATGAGAAGACTTATAGGCCATACATGCTCCTTTGGAACTCTGGGAAGGAAGGTATGCAAATGAGCTGTTAACAAGTTCAGACTCTAATGCCACCAGATGTAATGCAGCTATTCTATAAGTAACATTGAATGCTGTGTTGAGTCTGCTCCATACGCGATGGGTGTCGGCTGTAGACACCCGTCCACAATAATGGGGAATGGCGATCCCACTGAACCTTGTAATTTAACCCCTCAGATGCAGCGATCAATAACGATCGCGGCATCTGTGAGGTAAGGCAGAGGGGTGCAGCTATGGTAAGCTCTATGCTGCGCTGTGCACGAGGCACAGCTCAGCAGCAAGCACGGTATAATGCCATTCATACTAATAGATCTCTATTCGAGTAAGGGCGGGTTCACATCACCGTTATGAAATCCCTTATTGCTTTCTATTATAACATGGTTATAATGGAAAATAATGGCATTTATAAGACGGAATTCAAAACGGAAACCTTTAGAGGCATTCGGTTTTAATCCGTCATAATAGAGGTCTATGGGCAAGCATAATGGAACTGTCTGCAAGGGTGGTATGAAATGAAAGGGGCCCTTTTTCATAGGCCATGATGTCTGTATCTTGTTTCCAATTTCTATTGAGTGTAAATGGGTAACTTGACCCCAGTTAATACTAACACATGAAGCATATGATATGTGCCTATGAGACTACGTATTATTCTGCTTTATTTCAAAATCCCTGTGCTTGAGAAGCCTTCCATAGGTATTTACCAAGTGAAGATAATAGGGAACTAAGGTCCTTTTCGCCTGTGGAGTATATGTTTAATTTTGGCGTTGTTTGTATCTCCCATGAAATGACTGGTGATTGGCAGTTTGGCTTACCCTCAGCTTCAGTTGCGCAGCACAGCTTCGGTTGCACAGGGTAAAGACATTTTCTGGAGATACGGTGACATATCGGGCTCTACATGGGGAAAGTTAGGAGGAGGTTTCCGCCTAGCAGTGAGCTCAGTGACGTCACCAGCACTAATGGGCGGGCTTTGGCGCTGGCCTAGCCTGTAAAACAGCTAGGGCAATGCTAAAGCCCGCCCATCAGAGCCAGTGACGTAACCGGGAACACTGCTAGGCAGAAGCCTCCACCTAGCAGTGTAATAATATAAACAAAGAAGCCCTTGCCCTGCACGACACTGTGCAGGGCAAGGGAGAGCATCGGATTATAAAATGCTCCGATGCTCGTGTCAGGGGGCTGGAGTGGTGAAAATGGGGATATGTCCCAGTTCAGCTCTCAACCCTGACAACCCGTTTAACTCGCTGAGTTTGGACCCCTTATTTTCCTGGGCGTCTATAGAAGTGGCATCTGCACAAGTGTATCACGTCTGATATAACAGGTTACAGACATGCAGCGCAGAGTGGAGGGAAGGTGAGTACCCTTTCACTAGGGAGAGGGATGAGTGGTGACCCCTAACTCACCTAGCACTGGCACCTGGCTGCCCTGACGTCACTAGATGGGCTGCTAACCCGTACGCCAACCACGTGCCTTGTCCCTGGCTAACCCTGAAATAAGTCATAGGTAGTGAGTAGTGTGGTGGGAGCACTAGTCCTTACCACTGACACCTAGGGTAACAACAGGGAAAGGACAAACAACACAAACGCCACAAACAATCCCAGAAGGGAGACAACAAACAGGTGAGAACCGGAGATCCGACAGCACCAGTTCCAACAGCTCCACAGCAACTGAAACTCCACCAGGGGTCAGAATAGAAGCTCTGGAAAGAAGGTCTATATCTGGCAACAAGGGAAGCAGAAAGGGAGAATATTTAGTAGCTGGGAGGGGCTGACAGAGAACAGCTGAAAGGAAAAGCTACAGATTCCTAAATGGGACAAAAAGGATCGCAAACCTAAGCAGGAAAACCTGGACTTCAATCCATTCCCACCACTAGGTCATGGAGCGATCTCTTGAAACCGAGCAAGTAGCCACCCTCTGCAAACTTCAGACCCCAGGCACAACAGGGTCAGCGATAGGTCGTGACACCCTCATGACAAAGTGCTGTCAGGGGCCCAGAAAGAAGTGTCAGGACCCCATTTTCTGTAGGTATACCAATGAAAAAGAAGAGAGTAATTTTGCTGTGGGGAACCCTGTGCCCAATGGCTAGATATAAAGGTTGCTGAACCCCAATGCAAAATCTATAACTTGGTTTACCCACCTACCATGTGCTATGTATAATACTAGTGTCTTCTTATAAGGTGTCTTTGGGCCCCCCTCTGGCATCCTCTACAACCTCAAAAGTCAAAAAAATCACTAAAGAAAAACTGGACTAGCATTTCTAGACAGAAGTAAATGTTAGTTTATATTTTGGCCAAAGCATAGTAAGCCACTCACCGCGTCAAGGCTGTCTCATGAGTGGTCCCTAACTCTTGTTCCTACCTGTTCATGGGCCATGACAGCCACATAAAATCCAGGGAATGCAGGTCAGCATGCAAGCCAAGTACACTTTGCTTGTAACCCCGTCCGGTGCCATTACAGCTTTCATCGGATCCAGGGATGCAAGTACCAACATGCATGCTGAACCTACCATATACTTCTCCTGGAGCCAGATGGCCAATGGTAGGTTCTATACAAGCAGACTCAGTTTTATACTGACTTTAAAACCAGCCTCAAGGACAGATTAACTGGTCAGGTGTGCAATGACTCCAAGGAGATCGCCACGCCTCCAATATATACTACAAAGAAAAAAATAAGGGGTTGGGTCAGCACAACCTGCTGCAGGTGCAGATCACTATGGCGAAATACATATACAAACGGAAAATGCAAATGTGATCGCACACTACATCCAGCACTCTGCCCTCCATGCTGGATGAGACATTGGTTTATATTTTGGCCAAAGCATAGTAAGCCACTCACCGCGTCAAGGCTGTCTCATGAGTGGTCCCTAACTCTTGTTCCTACCTGTTCATGGGCCATGACAGCCACATAAAATCCAGGGAATGCAGGTCAGCATGCAAGCCAAGTACACTTTGCTTGTAACCCCGTCCGGTGCCATTACAGCTTTCATCGGATCCAGGGATGCAAGTACCAACATGCATGCTGAACCTACCATATACTTCTCCTGGAGCCAGATGGCTAATGGTAGGTTCTATACAAGCAGACTCAGTTTTATACTGACTTTAAAACCAGCCTCAAGGACAGATTAACTGGTCAGGTGTGCAATGACTCCAAGGAGATCGCCACGCCTCCAATATATACTACAAAGAAAAAAATAAGGGGTTGGGTCAGCACAACCTGCTGCAGGTGCAGATCACTATGGCGAAATACATATACAAACGGAAAATGCAAATGTGATCGCACACTACATCCAGCACTCTGCCCTCCATGCTGGATGAGACATTGGTTTATATTTTGGCCAAAGCATAGTAAGCCACTCACCGCGTCAAGGCTGTCTCATGAGTGGTCCCTAACTCTTGTTCCTACCTGTTCATGGGCCATGACAGCCACATAAAATCCAGGGAATGCAGGTCAGCATGCAAGCCAAGTACACTTTGCTTGTAACCCCGTCCGGTGCCATTACAGCTTTCATCGGATCCAGGGATGCAAGTACCAACATGCATGCTGAACCTACCATATACTTCTCCTGGAGCCAGATGGCCAATGGTAGGTTCTATACAAGCAGACTCAGTTTTATACTGACTTTAAAACCAGCCTCAAGGACAGATTAACTGGTCAGGTGTGCAATGACTCCAAGGAGATCGCCACGCCTCCAATATATACTACAAAGAAAAAAATAAGGGGTTGGGTCAGCACAACCTGCTGCAGGTGCAGATCACTATGGCGAAATACATATACAAACGGAAAATGCAAATGTGATCGCACACTACATCCAGCACTCTGCCCTCCATGCTGGATGAGACATTGGTTTATATTTTGGCCAAAGCATAGTAAGCCACTCACCGCGTCAAGGCTGTCTCATGAGTGGTCCCTAACTCTTGTTCCTACCTGTTCATGGGCCATGACAGCCACATAAAATCCAGGGAATGCAGGTCAGCATGCAAGCCAAGTACACTTTGCTTGTAACCCCGTCCGGTGCCATTACAGCTTTCATCGGATCCAGGGATGCAAGTACCAACATGCATGCTGAACCTACCATATACTTCTCCTGGAGCCAGATGGCCAATGGTAGGTTCTATACAAGCAGACTCAGTTTTATACTGACTTTAAAACCAGCCTCAAGGACAGATTAACTGGTCAGGTGTGCAATGACTCCAAGGAGATCGCCACGCCTCCAATATATACTACAAAGAAAAAAATAAGGGGTTGGGTCAGCACAACCTGCTGCAGGTGCAGATCACTATGGCGAAATACATATACAAACGGAAAATGCAAATGTGATCGCACACTACATCCAGCACTCTGCCCTCCATGCTGGATGAGACATTGGTTTATATTTTGGCCAAAGCATAGTAAGCCACTCACCGCGTCAAGGCTGTCTCATGAGTGGTCCCTAACTCTTGTTCCTACCTGTTCATGGGCCATGACAGCCACATAAAATCCAGGGAATGCAGGTCAGCATGCAAGCCAAGTACACTTTGCTTGTAACCCCGTCCGGTGCCATTACAGCTTTCATCGGATCCAGGGATGCAAGTACCAACATGCATGCTGAACCTACCATATACTTCTCCTGGAGCCAGATGGCCAATGGTAGGTTCTATACAAGCAGACTCAGTTTTATACTGACTTTAAAACCAGCCTCAAGGACAGATTAACTGGTCAGGTGTGCAATGACTCCAAGGAGATCGCCACGCCTCCAATATATACTACAAAGAAAAAAATAAGGGGTTGGGTCAGCACAACCTGCTGCAGGTGCAGATCACTATGGCGAAATACATATACAAACGGAAAATGCAAATGTGATCGCACACTACATCCAGCACTCTGCCCTCCATGCTGGATGAGACATTGGTTTATATTTTGGCCAAAGCATAGTAAGCCACTCACCGCGTCAAGGCTGTCTCATGAGTGGTCCCTAACTCTTGTTCCTACCTGTTCATGGGCCATGACAGCCACATAAAATCCAGGGAATGCAGGTCAGCATGCAAGCCAAGTACACTTTGCTTGTAACCCCGTCCGGTGCCATTACAGCTTTCATCGGATCCAGGGATGCAAGTACCAACATGCATGCTGAACCTACCATATACTTCTCCTGGAGCCAGATGGCCAATGGTAGGTTCTATACAAGCAGACTCAGTTTTATACTGACTTTAAAACCAGCCTCAAGGACAGATTAACTGGTCAGGTGTGCAATGACTCCAAGGAGATCGCCACGCCTCCAATATATACTACAAAGAAAAAAATAAGGGGTTGGGTCAGCACAACCTGCTGCAGGTGCAGATCACTATGGCGAAATACATATACAAACGGAAAATGCAAATGTGATCGCACACTACATCCAGCACTCTGCCCTCCATGCTGGATGAGACATTGGTTTATATTTTGGCCAAAGCATAGTAAGCCACTCACCGCGTCAAGGCTGTCTCATGAGTGGTCCCTAACTCTTGTTCCTACCTGTTCATGGGCCATGACAGCCACATAAAATCCAGGGAATGCAGGTCAGCATGCAAGCCAAGTACACTTTGCTTGTAACCCCGTCCGGTGCCATTACAGCTTTCATCGGATCCAGGGATGCAAGTACCAACATGCATGCTGAACCTACCATATACTTCTCCTGGAGCCAGATGGCCAATGGTAGGTTCTATACAAGCAGACTCAGTTTTATACTGACTTTAAAACCAGCCTCAAGGACAGATTAACTGGTCAGGTGTGCAATGACTCCAAGGAGATCGCCACGCCTCCAATATATACTACAAAGAAAAAAATAAGGGGTTGGGTCAGCACAACCTGCTGCAGGTGCAGATCACTATGGCGAAATACATATACAAACGGAAAATGCAAATGTGATCGCACACTACATCCAGCACTCTGCCCTCCATGCTGGATGAGACATTGGTTTATATTTTGGCCAAAGCATAGTAAGCCACTCACCGCGTCAAGGCTGTCTCATGAGTGGTCCCTAACTCTTGTTCCTACCTGTTCATGGGCCATGACAGCCACATAAAATCCAGGGAATGCAGGTCAGCATGCAAGCCAAGTACACTTTGCTTGTAACCCCGTCCGGTGCCATTACAGCTTTCATCGGATCCAGGGATGCAAGTACCAACATGCATGCTGAACCTACCATATACTTCTCCTGGAGCCAGATGGCCAATGGTAGGTTCTATACAAGCAGACTCAGTTTTATACTGACTTTAAAACCAGCCTCAAGGACAGATTAACTGGTCAGGTGTGCAATGACTCCAAGGAGATCGCCACGCCTCCAATATATACTACAAAGAAAAAAATAAGGGGTTGGGTCAGCACAACCTGCTGCAGGTGCAGATCACTATGGCGAAATACATCCTTGAGGCTGGTTTTAAAGTCAGTATAAAACTGAGTCTGCTTGTATAGAACCTACCATTGGCCATCTGGCTCCAGGAGAAGTATATGGTAGGTTCAGCATGCATGTTGGTACTTGCATCCCTGGATCCGATGAAAGCTGTAATGGCACCGGACGGGGTTACAAGCAAAGTGTACTTGGCTTGCATGCTGACCTGCATTCCCTGGATTTTATGTGGCTGTCATGGCCCATGAACAGGTAGGAACAAGAGTTAGGGACCACTCATGAGACAGCCTTGACGCGGTGAGTGGCTTACTATGCTTTGGCCAAAATATAAACCAATGTCTCATCCAGCATGGAGGGCAGAGTGCTGGATGTAGTGTGCGATCACATTTGCATTTTCCGTTTGTATATGTATTTCGCCATAGTGATCTGCACCTGCAGCAGGTTGTGCTGACCCAACCCCTTATTTTTTTCTTTGTAGTATATATTGGAGGCGTGGCGATCTCCTTGGAGTCATTGCACACCTGACCAGTTAATCTGTCCTTGAGGCTGGTTTTAAAGTCAGTATAAAACTGAGTCTGCTTGTATAGAACCTACCATTGGCCATCTGGCTCCAGGAGAAGTATATGGTAGGTTCAGCATGCATGTTGGTACTTGCATCCCTGGATCCGATGAAAGCTGTAATGGCACCGGACGGGGTTACAAGCAAAGTGTACTTGGCTTGCATGCTGACCTGCATTCCCTGGATTTTATGTGGCTGTCATGGCCCATGAACAGGTAGGAACAAGAGTTAGGGACCACTCATGAGACAGCCTTGACGCGGTGAGTGGCTTACTATGCTTTGGCCAAAATATAAACCAATGTCTCATCCAGCATGGAGGGCAGAGTGCTGGATGTAGTGTGCGATCACATTTGCATTTTCCGTTTGTATATGTATTTCGCCATAGTGATCTGCACCTGCAGCAGGTTGTGCTGACCCAACCCCTTATTTTTTTCTTTGTAGTATATATTGGAGGCGTGGCGATCTCCTTGGAGTCATTGCACACCTGACCAGTTAATCTGTCCTTGAGGCTGGTTTTAAAGTCAGTATAAAACTGAGTCTGCTTGTATAGAACCTACCATTGGCCATCTGGCTCCAGGAGAAGTATATGGTAGGTTCAGCATGCATGTTGGTACTTGCATCCCTGGATCCGATGAAAGCTGTAATGGCACCGGACGGGGTTACAAGCAAAGTGTACTTGGCTTGCATGCTGACCTGCATTCCCTGGATTTTATGTGGCTGTCATGGCCCATGAACAGGTAGGAACAAGAGTTAGGGACCACTCATGAGACAGCCTTGACGCGGTGAGTGGCTTACTATGCTTTGGCCAAAATATAAACCAATGTCTCATCCAGCATGGAGGGCAGAGTGCTGGATGTAGTGTGCGATCACATTTGCATTTTCCGTTTGTATATGTATTTCGCCATAGTGATCTGCACCTGCAGCAGGTTGTGCTGACCCAACCCCTTATTTTTTTCTTAGAAGTAAATGTTAGATTTAAAGATGTGCCAAATTTATCAACAAATGTGTGACTTTTGATAAATTTGGAAAACCTTTCAGCAATGCAAACTCGAAGCAAAACTCACGACAAAAAGTCTCATCATGATGCATTCCCCCATTGTCTTCTGGGTTGCTGTCTGTACATAGTGAATTGTTCTGACCTTTTCAACCTCCCCATGGCACGGCCAGGTACAGGATTCCTTCCAGTACTGTGTTAGTCCAACATTTTATGGTCCAAAGCTGGAAAAATGAGGCGAGTTTCTATGATATGCACTCACACATAGTTTACTAGAACATTAGGTCAAAATGGGTTAAACGTAATATGTGTTAGAAACAGCTGTGGTGACTATGGCACCAACAAAACATGTTTGCAGAATTCACGCTGACAGGGGCTGGAGTAGTCTTACAGATAAGGATATAATAAACACAAGTGTTGAAGAATGCATGATGAAATACTATCTGGTAGAAGATCCGTCTGCATTGGCCAGGTGACGTCTCACACAGCTCTAGTTCTGCAATGTGTCGAGTAAACTTTTTAGACTTCTTTACTATACTTAGCACAGAGCAGAAGGTTCATTGGATCTAAGAATGTTCAATCTGCTATGAAAATGACCATCTGACCCCAAGTTCTTCCAATCAGCCCACCTGTAGCTGGTTGGTGAAAGTGAGCTTCAATATCAATTTCCCTGCACATTGAACCGTCTCTGTACTGATTTATTTTGTAGGATTAGCTACAAATTTTACTGACAGTGACTTTTCCTGATGACCTGAAAGTTTCATCCTGAGCAATTCCCAGTCAATGCTCACAAGCAGATGTAAGCCATGTCTAGCTTGCAGTTTATTGCTGCCTCTCTGTGTCTGGCAGATCCATATTAGGGATAGTGATGAGAAGCTTTAGGCAGATCCGATAATTGGGACATTATCTTATTTTTAAATGTGGTTTGTCAGACACAAAATTATAATATGTACAAGATCTAGAGCTTGCCACATGATGGTACATGTTGGGTTATAACAGGGAAGTAGCTATATTGGATGCAGAGTATGAGCGAATCTAAACAAATCTGATTTGTTACGAACTCATGAAATTGAGGTTACCTTGCCAGAATAGATGATTTTTTATTAAATATATTTGCTAAGAACCTCATATCCTATCAAATGTTGTATTAGTTTATATATAGATTTTCCAATTAGTTATTTGAGAGTGCCGTTATCTTTAGAGTTGAGCGGACACCTGGATGTTCGGGTTCGACGGGTTCAGCCGAACTTCACAAAAAAGTTCGAGTTCGGGATCCGAACTTGACCCTGAACCCTATTGAAGTCAATGGATACCAGTACTTTGGAGCACTAAAATGGCTCTAAAAAAGTCATGGAGATGGCTAGAGGGCTGCAAATGGCAGTAAAATGTGGTTAAGAGCATGGCAAGTGCTCTGCAAACAAATGTGGATAGGGAAATGACTTAAAATAATATAAAATACGTAAAAAATAAATAAATAAAAATCTTGATCTAGGAGGAGGAGGTCCATATGGAGTAGGAGGTTGAGGAGGCGGTGGATGTGGTGGTGTAGGTGGAAGCGGCGGTGGAGGAGGTAGCCAACACTGTTTTTTTGTTTTGTTTTATATTTTATTTTATTATTATTATTATTTTTTTCAAATTTGGGTAGACCCCAAGACATTGGAAAATATAAAAAATAAAACAAAGAGAAAGTGCGCTGGAGTACAACAATGGCTGGGTGAGGCCGGTATACATGTCTATTCTGCACAAGGTACGGACAAGTCCTGTGGGATCCCTACCTGGTTAATTTTAATGAACGTGAGCTTGTCCATATTGGCTGTGGACAGGCGGCTGCGCTTCTCTTTGATAACCCCCTCCTGCCATGCTAAACAACGTTCAGACAATACACTGGCTGCAGGGCAGGCCAGCACCTCCAAGGCGTAAAGGGCAAGCTCAGGCCATATGCCCAATTTGGAGACCCAGAAGTTGAAGGGGGCAGACCCATCATTCAGTAAGTGTAGGCGTGTGCACACAAACTGCTCCACCGTGTTGCTGAAATGCTGCCTCCTGCTAAGACGTTCCATATCAGCTGGTGGTGCTGGTTGTTGTGGCGTGCTGACAAAGCTTTTCCACATTTCGGCCATGCTAACCCTGCCTTCTGAGGTGCTGGCGTTGGCGACCTCTTCCTTCTCCTCTGCCTTCGCCTTGTGCTTCCACTGTGCCCCCGCTGTCAGGTGGGAATGCCACCAGCAGCGCGTCTACTAGCGTGCGCTTGTACTCGCGCATTTTACGATCACGCTCCAGTGAGGGAATTAAGGACGGTACGTTGTCCTTGTAACGGGGATCCAGCAACGTGGCCACCCAGTTATCAGCACAAGTTAGAATGTGGCCAACTCAGCGGTCATTGCGAAGACCCTGCAGCATGTAATCGCTCATGTGTGCCAGGCTGCACAGAGGCAACAACAAGCTGTCCTCTGTGGGAGGTGTATCGTCTGTGTCCTCTGTATCCCCCCAGCCACGCACCAGTGATGGCCATGAGCTGGTTTGGGTGCCAACCTGCTGTGAACACGGTTCCTCCTCCTCAATCTCCTCCTCCTCATCCTCCACCTCGTCATCCTCAAGAACTGTGCCCTGGCTGGACAAATGTGTACCTGGCGTATGTTGGTGCAGGAACCTAACCTCGGAGCCACTTGTGAATGACTGGCCTGAAACCCTTGTAAATAATCCCTCTTCCCCCTCCTCCTGTGCCACATCCTCTTCCATCATCGCCCGAAGCGTTTTTTCAAGGAGGCATAGAAGTGGGATAGTAACGCTAAGAATGGCATCATCGGCACTGGCCATGTTGGTGGAGTACTCGAAACAGCGCAACAAGGCACACAGGTCTCGCATGGAGGCCCAGTCATTGGTGGTGAAGTGGTGCTGTTCCACAGAGCGACTCACCCGTGCGTGCTGCAGCTGAAACTTCGCAATCGCCTGCTGCTGCTAGCACAGTCTGGCCAGCATGTGCAAGGTGGAGTTCCACCTTGTGGGCACGTTGCGTATGAGGCGGTGAGCGGGAAAGCCGAAGTTACGCTGCAGCGCTGACAGGCGAGCAGCAGCAGGGTGAGAACGCTGAAAGCACGCACAGACGGCCCACACTTTCTGCAGCAGCTTTGACATATTGGGGTAATTTTTAAGGAATTTCTGCACCACCAAATTCAGCACATGCGCCAGGCAAGGGATGTGCGTCAAACCGGCTAGGCCCAGAGCTCCTACGAGATTTCGCCCATTATCGCACACCACCAGGACGGGCTTGAGGCTCACTGGCACCAACCACTCATCAGTCTGTTGTTCCATGCTCATCCACAGCTCCTGCGCGGTGTGGGGTTTGTCCCCCAAACAGATACGTTTTAAAACTGCCTGCTGTCATTTACCCCTGGCTGACCGGATGAGGAGGCAACAGGAGGCAAAGAGAAGCGCCCTGCAATCCTCTGTGGTGGAAGGACATGCGCCAAACTGCTATCCGCCTCAGGCCCAGCCGCCACTGCATTTACCCAGTGTGATGTTATGGAGATATAACGGCCCTGACCGTGCTTTCTGGTCCACGTATCCGTAGTGAGGTGCATCTTGCCACAGATGGCGTTGCACAGTGCACACCTGATTTTGTCCCCTACTTGGTTATGAAGGGAAGGGATGGCTCGCCTGGAAAAGTAGTGGCGGCCGGGCATGACGTACTGTGGAAAAGCCACCGCCATAAGGCTTTTAAAACTCTCCATCTCCACCAGACGGAATGACAGCATTTCAAAGGCCAGTAATTTTGAAATTCTGGCATTCAGGGCCAGGGATCGCGGGTGGGTAGGGGGGTACTTCCTCTTTCGCTCCAGTGTTTGGGAGATAGACAGCTGAACGCTTCCATGGGACATTGTGGAGATGCTTGGTGAACCAGGTGGTGGCGTTGCTGGCACATCCTCTGTTTGCGGGGTGGCAGTTGCCACTGTCACTCCAGAGGGGGATGAAGAGGCTGAGACTGCAGCAGAAGAGGAAGCAGGAGGAGCCAGAGACCTTTCTTGGGTTTTGAGGTGTCTACTCCACTGCAGCTCATGCTTTGCACTTAGATGCCTGGTCATGCAGGTTGTGCTCAGGTTTAAAACATTTATGCCTCGCTTCAGGCTCTGATTGCACAGCGTGCAAACCACTTGTGTATTGTCGTCAGCACATTGTCTGAAGAACTGCAACGCCAGGGAACTCCTTGGAGCTGGCTTTGGTGTGCTCGGTCCCTTGGTGAGGTAGGCAGTAGCAGGTGTACTGTCTAGGGGACGGCCGCTCCGCTTTTGCACCCTGCTCCCTTTTCTGCTGTGCTGGTGGCTCTGTGCGACCACCGCCTCTTCCTCCGAATTAGACAGGTCATTTGCATTACCTTGATTCCATGTGGGGTCGAGGACCTTATCGTCCTCCACATCATCTTCCACCCAGTCTTCACCCCTGCCCTACCTTGTCGGTCTGCACACTGCAGAAAGCCACAGCAGTTGGCACCTGTGTTTCGTCATCATCCGAGACATGCTGCGGTGGTTATCCCATGTACTCATCCTGAAACATAAGTGGTTGGGCATCGGTGCACTCAATCTCTTCCACTTCTGGGGCAGGGCTATGTGGATGGCCCTGGGAAACCCTGCTAGCAGAGTCATCAAAAAGCAGAAGAGACTGCTGCATGACTTGGGGCTCAGACTGCTTGGCTGATTTGCAAGGGGGTGAGCTGAAAGACTGATGGACATCAGCTGCAGGTGCCAACTCTGATCTTTCAGCAGGAGACTGGGTGGGAGACAATGTGAAGGAACTGGATCTACTGTCAGCCACCCAATCTTCTATCGCCTGTACTTGTTCTGGCCACACCATTCATAGAGCCGCATTCGGCCCTACCAAATAACACTGAAGGTTCTGTCACCTACTCGCACCTGAGGAAGGTATTTCACTTGTGTGTGTAGCTGGCACAGATCGACCACGTCCTCTCCCTGCAACAGGAGCTCCACCAGCAGCACCACGACCTGGGCCACGTCCCTTATTTGACGCTCTCCTCATTCTTTGCTTTCACCAACCAAACTAACAGATGGTTTATGTCAGGCGACAATGTAACCGCCAATAGTCAACAATTAAGTTCACTGACAGTAAGGCAGTGCCGGTGTCATAAAGAGGAAGAATTTCTTGAGGTCACACAACAGTGTGACAGGCGAATTTTATACAATTACTTCCCGGTCACAAAAATTTTTAATTTGTCAACCAACAATGTAGCAGCAGTATTGACTGGTTGTATTGGACTGTCAGAAATTCATTAAAGGCCGCAAATGTAGTATCTAGCACAAAATGGGTGTTTTTTTAAAACCAGAATATAACAGCGGTATTTAACTCTTTTATTGGACTGTCACAAATGCAGTAAAGGCCGCAAATGTAGTATTTATCACAAAATGGGTGTTTTTTTAAAACCAGAATATAACAGCAGTATTTAATGGTTGTATTGGACTGGCACAAATGCAGTTAAGACCCCAAATGTAGTGTCTTGCTTAAAATGGGTGTTTTTTTTAATACCAGAATATAACAGCGGTATTTAAAGCTTGCATTGGACTGTCACAAATGCAGCAAAGGCCGCAAATCTAGTATCTTGCACAAAATGGGTGTTTTTTTATAACCAGAACATAACAACAGTATTTAACGCTTGTATTGGACTGTCAATAATGCAGCAAAGGCCGCAAATCTAGTGTCTTGCACAAAATGGGTGTTTTTTTAAAACCAGAATATAACAGCAGTATTTAACGCTTGTATTGGACTGTCACAAATGCAGCAAAGGCCGCAAATCTAGTGTCTTGCACAAAATGGGTGTTTTTTTTAAATACCAGAATATAACAGCGGCATTTAAAGCTTGTATTGGACTGTCACAAATGCAGCAAAGGCCGCAAATCTAGTGTCTTGCACAAAATGGGTGTTTTTTTTAATACCAGAATATAACAACAGTATTTAACGCTTGTATTGGACTGTCACAAATGCAGCAAAGGCCGCAAAGGTACTTTATGGGAAAAAAAATATGATTTTTTTTCAACCACAATTAAACAGATGGATTTAACAGATTTTCTTTCACTAATCACAAATGCAGTGCAGGGCGCAAATGTACTTTTTAGCAAAAAAATAATATTTGTCCCCACAGAATCTAACAGATGGATTTACTTGGATTGTACTTTACAGAAAAAAAATAAAGGGAATATGTCACCCCCTGGATCCCTGAACTCACAGACGGATTCCCTATATTATTTTCCCTTCCCCTGGCACATATGCAGTGCAGGTGCACTTAAAAAATGGGTATAAGTTGCCCGCTGAACTAGAAGAACAAGGTTAAATTATTGTCCCTGTCACATATGCAGTGCTGGTGCACTGAACTTGCACAAAATGGCCGCCGACGTCCACCTAACTAACAGATGGATAAAACTTATTTTTCTGTGTCACTGGGCTCAGGGCAGGGTACAAAAATGTTGCACTGCACCCACAAAACAAAATCAGAGTAGATCGCAGAGTTAATAACAAGTTGTGATGTGATATCAGATAGATTATTTATTTCCTATTCTCTCCCTCACAGCAGCAGCATCCTCTCCCTACACTAAGCACAGCAGAGTGACGTGCGGCACTACGTGACTCAAGCTTAAATAGAGGCTGGGTCACATGCTGCACCGGCCAATCACTTGGCTTCTAAGGTCAGACAGTTAACCGCTTGTTGATTGGTTGCCCTGCAGCCTTTCAAAAAGCGCCAAGAAAGAGCAGAACACCGAACCCGAACCCAAACCCAAACTTTTACTGAAAAGTTCGGGTTCGGGTCCGTGTTCCAAAAATCCTAAAGTTCAGTATGAAACGGAACTTTACAGTTCGGGTTCGCTCAACCCTAGTTATCTTCTGTCTTTGTCTATGTTGGCATATTTATTTATCAGATCATATACACTGCTCAAAAAAATAAAGGGAACACAAAAATAACACATCCTGAATTAATTAAATATTCTTCTGAAATACTTTGTTCTTTACATAGTTGAATGTGCTGACAACAAAATCACACAAAAATTAAAAAATGGAAATCAAATTTTTTAACCCATGGAGGTCTGGATTTGGAGTCACACTCAAAATTAAAGTGGAAAAACACACTACAGGCTGATCCAACTTTGATGTAATGTCCTTAAAACAAGTCAAAATGAGGCTCAGTAGTGTGTGTGGCCTCCACGTGCTTGTATGACCTCCCTACAACGCCTGTGCATGCTCCTGATGAGGTGGCGGACAGTCTCCTGAGGGATCTCCTCCCAGACCTGGACTAAAGCATCTGCCAACTCCTGGACAGTCTGTGATGGATAGAGCGAGACATGATGTCCCAGATGTGCTCAATTGGATTCAGGTCCTGGGAACGGGCGGGCCAGTCCATAGCATCAATGACTTCGTCTTGTAGGAACTGCTGACACACTCCAGCCACATGAGGTCTAGCATTGTCTTGCATTAGGAGGAACCCAGGGCCAACCGCACCAGCATATGGTCTCACAAGGGGTCTGAGGATCTCATCTCGGTACCTAATGGCAGTCAGGCTACCTCTGGCGAGCACATGGAGGGCTGTGCGGCCCTCCAAAGAAATGCCACCCCACACCATTACTGACCCAATGCCAAGCCGGTCATGCTGGAGGATGTTGCAGGCAGCAGAACGTTCTCCACGGCGTCTCCAGACTCTGTCACGTCTGTCACGTGCTCAGTGTGAACCTGCTTTCATCTGTGAAGAGCACAGGGCGCCAGTGGCGAATTTGCCAATCTTGGTGTTCTCTGGCAAATGCCAAACGTCCTGCACGGTGTTGGGCTGTAAGCACAACCCCCACCTGTGGACGTCGGGCCCTCATATCACCCTCATGGAGTCTGTTTCTGACCGTTTGAGCAGACACATGCACATTTGTGGCCTGCTGGAGGTCATTTTGCAGGGCTCTGGCAGTGCTCCTCCTGTTCCTCCTTGCACAAAGGCGGAGGTAGCGGTCCTGCTGCTGGGTTGTTGCCCTCCTACGGCCTCCTCCACGTCTCCTGATGTACTGGCCTGTCTCCTGGTAGCGCCTCCATGCTCTGGACCCTACGCTGACATACTCAGCAAACCTTCTTGCCACAGCTCGCATTGATGCGCCATCCTGGATAAGCTGCACTACCTGAGCCACTTGTGTGGGTTGTAGACTCCGTCTCATGCTACCACTAGAGTGAAAGCACCGCCAGCATTCAAAAGTGACTAAAACATCAGCCAGGAAGCATAGGAACTGAGAAGTGGTCTGTGCTCACCACCTGAAGAACCACTTCTTTATTGGGGGTGTCTTGCTAATTGCCTATAATTTCCACCTGTTGTCTATTCCATTTGCACAACAGCATGTGAAATTGATTGTCACTCAGTGTTGCTTCCTAAGTGGACAGTTTGATTTCACAGAAGTGTGATTGACTTGAAGTTACATTGTGTTGTTTAAGTGTTCCCTTTATTTTTTTGAGCAGTGTAGTATGTGTAGATCATTTTTCTTTTTTTGTAGTTACTAACTTCACAAAAATTAGTCCGCCAAACAAATCTGAAGCTTTTGTGGATTGCTTTGGATAGCACCATTTTATTGTTAATATTGGCAGAGAAAAACAACACAGGAGAAAGAAGATTAAGGATCACATGGCACTGGGTAGAAGTGGTGGTAGGGTAGCTTGGCCTGATTTGCTCTGGGGCTGAAAGACATCCTCCTCAGTCAATCAGTGAGGCAGTAGGCAGGGAGATGTACATGCTGAACAAGCAGAAGTGCAGTGTCTGCCAGAAAAACGATTACAGAGTATGCAGAGTCACAAGCAACTATTGTAGAGATGGGTACACTATAGGGAAAGAATAGAAAGACATAATTGTGTAGACTTTAGGGAATTTGATAAAGGGAAGATTTGAGGAAGTAAGGGGCTGGTCACACTGTGAGAGGTTGTCCCACTTCAACAAATGGAATTTATCATGTAAACAAAGTTAATACAAGGCACTTACTAATGTATCGTGATTGTCCATATTGCCTCCTTTGCTGACTTGATTAATTTTTCCATTGCATTTTACACTGTTCGTTTCCAGGGATTACAATTGCTAGATTGCAGCGGTGGTTGTAACCCCTGGATGCAAGCAGTGCATAATGCGAATGAAAAATGAATCAAGCCAGCAAAGGAGGCAATATGGACAATCACAATACATTAATAAGTGCCTCGTTTTAATTTTGTCTATATGATGAATACTAGTGGCTGAAGTGAGACAACTTCTTTAAGCTGCTTGCTGCAACAGCAACTCAGCCTAGTAGTACTGTCAAACTCATTTTTTATATGAACAGAAAGGCAGCTGTTTTTTGTTAGTTTTTTCAAAACTTAAGTTTCTGCCGTTCATTATTGCCAGCACATCACCCCAACATCATTCTGCTGCAAATGCTGAGCAATTGCACATTTTTTCAATGCATTATAGCCATATTATTGAAAGTGTTGCATCATTGTAAAAGCATTTTTCTGCAATAACACCATTTTATACCCATGTTATTGAACGCCTCGTTGAAAGACAATTCTCAGGAAAAACTGCATTGTTAGGCTACTTTCACACTTGCGTTCGGAGTTCCGCTTGTGAGTTCCGTTTGAAGGCTTTCACAAGCGGCCCCGAACGGATCCGTACAGCCCCAATGCATTCTGAGTGGATGTGGATCCGCTCAGAATGCATCAGTATGGCACCGTTTGGCCCCCGTTCCGCTCAGCAGGCGGACACCCGAACACAGCTTGCAGCGTTCGGGTGTCCGCCTGGCCGTGCGGAGCCAAACGGATCCGTCCAGACTTACAATGTAAGTCAATGGGGACGGATCCGTTTGAAGTTGACACAATATGGTGCAATTTCAAACGGATCCGTCCCCTATTGACTTTCAATGTAAAGTCTGGACGGATCCGTCTGACTAACTTTCACACTTAGAATTTTTTCTGAAATATAATGCAGACGGATCCGTTCTGAACGGATCTCAACGTTTGCATTATACGAGCGGATCCGTCTGTGCAGATACCAGACGGATCCGCTCCAAACGCAAGTGTGAAAGTAGCCTTATATTTGTGCGAGCCAACATATTACTGCATCAGACCGTGTGTTTCAGACATTTTATTACAAAAATGTAATTGCTGAACCAGTGTAATATTACAGGTCTAGATAAGGGACAATTTACCACAAACACTGCATTGTTATATTTGTGTTAGTGGAGTCATTACTGCATTATACCGTGTATTTCAGACATTTTAGTAAAAAATAAAAAAAAATTAACCAGTGATATAACATGCCAAGTTCAAAGACAGTTCACTGAAAACACTGCATTGTTATATTCGTGATAGCGGATACATGACAGCATCAGACCATGTGTTTCAGACATTTTAGTTCAAAAATATAATTGTTGAACCAGTTATTACATGCCTAGTTGAAAGACAATTTGCCCCAAACACTTCATTGTTATACCTGTGTTAGTGGACACATTGCATAAGACCATGTGTTTCATCATGCAGGTTGAGATAAAGTATAGGATGAGTTAACTATTGCCAAGGTATCAGCATGCCAGCCTAATGCCAATGGAGGCTGAGGTTGAATCTTTGGAATGATTGCCTAGTAAACTCAGCAGTACCGAACACTCAGTGGACAGGATGGCACTATTCTGGAAAAAAGCTGCCTTTTTTTGTATCCATTTGAAAACTCTTTAAATTGCAGACCAGAAAACTTGATAGTACTCAAATCATGCCATATTAATCAGATTTATTTTTTATGCATTAAAATGGAGAACCACTGAATTTCAATAGGACAGACAGTTTAACATCACAGCTATTCCCATGGTCTGTCTGGATACACATGCTTACCACTACAACTACACGCGCAGCTTCCTTCTATATCTATACCTGGAGGCTAGAAGGGCAGAAGCTTAAATAACAGTTTGTAGCCACATCACAGTCTACAACAATTCCCTGGTATGGAATCATGCAAAGAAAAGTATTAGCAACCAGGATTAAGGATTAAACAATTGATAACATCCTACTTTTCTGTGTTGGAGGCTCTGTTCGGGCCATCCATCACACATTCCGCCAAAAGATCAGACATTCCGCCAAAAGATCTGCATACAGAACTTTTTTCTGCTAAAAAGTGGACCTCCAAATGGAAACCTGACGTACCCCATTATAGTCAGTGGGGTCTGTTCCGCTCTGTATGTTTCAGTTGTGTTTCGGATACAGCACTTCAGTTATCTTCATTATTCTTTTCCTCTAACAGAGTAGAACAACAAAAATTGGCAACGTCGAGAACATGGCCTTAGTCATTTGGTGATACTATAGTAGAGTGTGATATAAAGCTGTTTTATTTGTGGTATATACGAAAAGTGAGTAAGGTTCCATTCTATCAATGCACCAAGTGACAGTTTCCTACTGAGTTGGGGCTCCTTTGTTGGACAGATCCCTTCTCCTATTGAGTGATGTGGACTTAAACATGGGGAAACTGCCTTAGGCTACTTTCACACCTGCGTTTAGGTGCGGATCCGTCTGGTATCTGCACAGACGGATCCGCACCTATAATGCAAACGCTGGTATCCATTCAGAACGGATCCGTCTGCATTACTCTGTCAAAAAAAAGTCTAAGTCTAAGTCAAACGGATCCGTCCTGACTTACAATGAAAGTCAATGGGGGACGGATCCGTTTACAATTGCACCATATTTGTGTCAATGTAAACGGATCCATCCCCATTGACTTACATTGTAAGTCAGGACGGATCCGTTTGGCTCAGCATCGACAGGCGGACACCAAAACGCTGCAACTAGCGTTTTGGTGTCCGCCTCCAGAGCAGAATGGAGGTGGAACGGAGCCAAACTGATGCATTCTGAACGGATCCTTATCCATTCAGAATGCATTGGGGCTGAACTGATCCGTTTTGGGCCGCTTGTGAGAGCCTTGAAACGGATCTCACAGGCGGACCCAGAAACGTCAGTGTGAAAGTAGTCTTAGAGTTAAGCCATCCTTCTGTCCAAAAAGGGATGGGAAAGGTAAAGTAATCACTCTGCCTACCAGAGCCTTGATGGATTATGTGGTGACATTATTCAACACTTGGATGGTTGAAATCTATAGTTTAATTTTTGCAACAGGACCCCTCTAATCTAAGAACACCCTTGCAATACCTAGTATTTTTGTAAATGCACCCGTTTAGCAGAATATCCTAAAATAGGTAATCAAATATCAGATACTGTTTGTGTTAAATTAGACTTTCAGTGATTATTGCTAGTACTGACTCTGAGATTCTTCTATAGTATTTCAGTTCTCAACACAAAAAAAAATCTGTATACACCAACAAAGGAAGCCATGACCATCATAGACTCAGTCCAGAACAGATGTTTCATTCTCCTAATGGAATATAACTTAAAACAATTGTATGCATTTCCTTAGTCTAATGTTCTGATCTTACATAGTGTTGATCACGAATATTCAAATTTTTATCACTTTGGCACTTTGAGAATTCGCGAATATCAAAAATATAGTGCTATATTTTCGTAATCGCGAATATTCGAGATTTTCTTTTTATCAGTACCCATGATCTCTCTCTGCCTCATTTTCTTTCTAATCTCTGTGGTAATTATTTTTAAACCTGTGGTGCCGTCACTGCGCTCATCACATGGTCCATCACATGATCCATCACCATTGTGATGGATCATGTGATGGACTATGTGATGAGCGCAGTGACGTCACCGCAGGTTTTTTACCCAGGTCCTGAAGAAAGAAGACAGAAGAGAAGACAGAAGTGGATTAAGGTGAGTTACATATTTTTTTTATTTTTTTTTAACCCCTCCAGCCCTATTGTACTATGCATTCTGTTTTAAGAATGCTATTATTTTCCCTTATAACCATGTTATAAGGGAAAATAATACAATCTACAGAACACCTTCTCAAGCGCGAGCAAAACGCATTACAATATTTTGCACTCGCGCGGAAAAATCGCACATGTTCCCGCAACGCACCCGCATCTTTTCCCGCAACGCCCGTGTGAAACCAGCCTAAGGGAACCTGACACATTGTACACATGTGGACAAATTTGTTGGTACCCTTCCATTAAAGAAAGAATAATGCACAATGGTCACAGAAATAGCTTCAAACTGACAAATGTAAAAATAAATAAAAAATGTACTGAAAATCAGCTAATGAAAATTAGACATTGCTTTTGAATTGTGGTTAAACAGAATAATAAAAAATAATAATAATGTAACTGACCTGGACAAAAATGATGGTACCCCAACAAAAGATTGAAAATAATTTGACCATAGGGACATGTCAAACTATGGTGTGTCCTGTAATTAGCCTCACATGTGTCTTCAAACTTGTAATCAGTCAGTCTGCCTATTTAAAGTGTGAAAAGTAGTCACTGTGCTGTTTGGTATCATGGTGTTTACCACACTGAACATGGACCAAAGAAAGCTCAGGAAAGAGTGGTCTCAAGAGATTAGAAAGAAAATTATAGACAAACATGTTAAAGGTAAACAGCTTAATGTCCCTGTTACTACAGTTGCACATATTGTTTAGAAGTATAAGGTCTAGGGACTGTAGCCAACCTCCCTGGTCGAGGCCAGCCAAAGTGGACTTAAAGGGGTTATCCGAGTTATAAAAAAAATTATAATAATTATAAAACTCATCAGAACATACATATACATTAAAGTAAAGCTTGATTTCTTAAGAGAAAAACCCATACCTTTGCATAGTTCTGTTATTATTGCTTTGTTTACATTCTGCTGCAAAGCTGTGGGGGCGTGTAATAACAATGACTAATCTCTCCCTCATGAATATTTGTGGGTGTGAATAATTTGCCCTGCCGCACCCCCTGCACTGCAGTGCTTGCTCTGCACAACCTAACCTTACATATAAACACAGTCACATGATCATCTCCTAGCTCACACAGGCAGAAGATCTTCCTGTCACATTGCAGATACTCTCTCTCTCTATATATATATATATATATATATATAGTACAGACCAAAAGTTTGGACACACCTTCTCATTCAAAGAGTTTTCTTTATTTTCATGACTATGAAAATTGTAGATTCACACTGAAGGCATCAAAACTATGAATTAACACATGTGGAATTATATACATAACAAACAAGTGTGAAACAACTGAAAATATGTCATATTCTAGGTTCTTCAAAGTAGCCACCTTTTGCTTTGATTACTGTTTTGCACACTCTTGGCATTCTCTTGATGAGCTTCAAGAGGTAGTCCTATGAAATGGTTTTCACTTCACAGGTGTGCCCTGTCAGGTTTAATAAGTGGGATTTCTTGCTTTATAAATGGGGTTGGGACCATCAGTTGCGTTGAGGAGAAGTCAGGTGGATACACAGCTGATAGTCCTACTGAATAGACTGTTAGAATTTGTATTATGGCAAGAAAAAAGCAGCTAAGTAAAGAAAAACAAGTGGCCATCATTACTTTAAGAAATTAAGGTCAGTCAGTCAGCCGAAAAATTGGGAAAACTTTGAAAGTAAAGGCTATTTGACCATGAAGGAGAGTGATGGGGTGCTGCGCCAGATGACCTGGCCTCCACAGTCACCGGACCTGAACCCAATCGAGATGGTTTGGGGTGAGCTGGACCGCAGAGTGAAGGCAACGTTGGTGGATAGAGCGAGACATGATGTACCAGATGTGCTCAATTGGATTCAGGTCTGGGGAACGGGCGGGCCAGTCCATAGCATGAATGCCTTCATCTTGCAGGAACTGCTGACACACTCCAGCCACATGAGGTCTAGCATTGTCTTGCATTAGGAGGAACCCAGGGCCAACCGCACCAGCATATGGTCTCACAAGGGGTCTGAGGATCTCATCTCGGTACCTAATGGCAGTCAAGCTACCTCTGGCGAGCACATGGAGGGCTGTGCGGCCCTCCAAAGAAATGCCACCCCACTCCATTACTGACCCAATGCCAAACCGGTCATGCTGGAGGATGTTGCAGGCAGCAGAACGTTCTCCACGGCGTCTCAAGACTCTGTCACGTCTGTCACATGTGCTCAGTGTGAACCTGCTTTCATCTGTGAAGAGCACAGGGCGCCAGTGGCGAATTTGGCAATCTTGGTGTTCTCTGGCAAATGGCAAACGTCCTGCACGGTGTTGGGCTGTAAGCACAACCCCCACCTGTGGACGTCGGGCCCTCATATCACCTTCATGGAGTCTGTTTCTGACCGTTTGAGCAGACACATGCACATTTGTGGCCTGCTGGAGGTCATTTTGCAGGGCTCTGGAAGTGCTCCTCCTGTTCCTCCTTGCACAAAGGCGGAGG
Source organism: Bufo bufo (assembly GCF_905171765.1). Taxonomy (NCBI): domain Eukaryota; kingdom Metazoa; phylum Chordata; class Amphibia; order Anura; family Bufonidae; genus Bufo; species Bufo bufo. The sequence goes on along the minus strand of NC_053389.1, from coordinate 102,750,169 downwards.
TAGCGGTCCTGCTGCTGGGTTGTTGCCCTCCTACGGCCTCCTCCACGTCTCCTGATGTACTGGCCTGTCTCCTGGTAGCGCCTCCATGCTCTGGACACTATGCTGACAGACACAGCAAACCTTCTTGCCACAGCTCGTATTGATGTGCCATCCTGGATAAGCTGCACTACCTGAGCCACTTGTGTGGGTTGTAGACTCCGTCTCATGCTACCACTAGAGTGAAAGCACCGCCAGCATTCAAAAGTGACCAAAACATCAGCCAGGAAGCATAGGAACTGAGAAGTGGTCTGTGATCACCACCTGCAGAACCACTCCTTTATTGGGGGTGTCTTGCTAATTGCCTATAATTTCCACCTGTTGTCTATCCCATTTGCCGGGCTGCGCGAGCAAGTGGATTAAGGTGAGTTAATTTTTTTTTTTTTTTAACCCCTTCAGCCCTATTGTACTATGCATTCTGTATTCAGAATGCTATTATTTTCCCTTATAACCATGTTATAAGGGAAAATAATAAAGATCAGGTCCCCATCCCGATCGACTCCTAGCAACCATGCGTGAAAATCGCACCGCATCTGCACTTGCTTGCGGATGCTTGCGATTTTCACACAGCCCCATTCACTTTTATGGGGCCTGCGTTGCGTGAAAAACGCACAAAATAGAGCATGCTGCGATTTTCACGCAACGCACAAGTGATGCGTGAAAATCACTGCTCATGTGAACAGCCCCATAGAAATGAATGGGTCCTGATTCAGTGCAGGTGCAATGCGTTCAACTCACGCATTGCACCCGCGCGGAAAACTCGCCCGTGTGAAAGAGGCCTTAGAGAAGGCAGGGACAGTTACCAGTTACGAGCGCTGTGTATACAGAGCAGGAAGCAGGGGAGTAAGTATCAGGGAAGCAGCTGCTTCGGGGCCCCGAGCTTAGAAGGGGCCCGGGAGCAGTAGCAGGGGTGTCAGCAGGGCAGGGTTGCATGTACTATGGTGTAAACTTCTGGCCTCACAGGCAGCGTACAGTGGAGGGCCGCACTGAAGATAACAGCAGCTCTTGTCAGCAGCAGCTTATGCTGCTACCTTAAAAAATCTCCCTGGAGCTCCCTTAAAGAGGACCTTTCACTAGAATAGAAAATCTAAACTAAGTATACAGACATGGAGAGCGGCGCCCAGGGATCTCCCTGCACTTACTGTTATACCTGGGCGCCGCTCCGTTCTCCCGGTTATAGCCTCCGGTATCTTCACATGTTAGGCTCCACCCAGGGGAACCTGACGGCGTCTCCTTCTCCCATGCTGTAGCGCTGGCCAATCACAGCGTTCAGCTCATAGCCTGAGAGTTTTTTTTTTCTCTCAGGCTATGAGCTGAGCGCTGCGATTGGCTACTTTCACACTAGCTACTTTCCGCTTGTGAGCTCAGTTTGAAGGGTCTCACAAGCGGCCCCGAACGCAGCCGTCCAGCCCTAATGCATTCTGAGTGGATGCGGATCCGCTCAGAATGCATCAGTCTGGCAGCGTTCAGCCTCCGCTCCGCTCAGCAAGCGGACACCTAAACGCTGCTTGCAGCGTTCGGGTGTCCGCCTGGCCGTGCGGAGGCAAACGGATCCGTCCAGACTTACAATGTAAGTCAATGGGGACGGATCCGTTTGAAGATGACACTATATGGCTCAATTTTCAAACGGGTCCGTCCCCATTGACTTTCAATGTAAAGTCTGGACGGATCCGTCTGAACTACTTTCACACTTAGAATTTTTTCTAAGCTATAATGCAGACGGATCCGTTCTGAACGTATCCAAACGTCTGCATTATAGGAGCGGATCCGTCTGTGCAGACAGCAGACGGATCCGCTCTGAACGCAAGTGTGAAAGTAGCCTAAGTCGCAGCAGGGCCTGGTCTGAGTGAGTGATTTTGACTAGCTGCAGGACTGGGGCTTGCATAGGGGGAGGGGGGGGGTTGTGAAGAAGTTGCCCATGAGGGGGGGGCCCATTCAATAATTTGGTGTGGGGCCCAGTCAGTTCTAGTTACGCCACTGGCAGGAAGCGCTATGCTTTTACAGACCTCGATCAGCCCTGCACTGAGGCTGTACAGCGCTGTATAGTGCTTTACAGTCTCTCCGGGGGGTGTATTTCCCCTGTAATTGGGGCTACTATGTCAGCCCCAGTTACAGGAGAAATCAACAGTGGGGAAAAAAAAAAGTGAAGTTAAATGTCCCCCAGAGGTCTTGTATGACCTTATGGGGGATGAAAAGTGTAAAATAAAAAAATAAAGTGTTAAAATAAAAAAAAAAGGTTTCACATGTAAAAAAATAAATAAAAATCCCCAAGTAAGGAATTAAAATAAAATTAAAAAAATAGAAAGAAATTAAATAAAATAGACATATTTGGTATTGCCGTGTCCGTGACGGTCGGCTCTATAAATATATCACATGATCCACCCAGTCCGATAAACACCATAAAAAAATAAAATAAAAACTGTCACCTTACATCACAAAAAGTGCAACACCAAGTGATCAAAAAGGCATATGTCCCACAAAATTGTACCAATAAAACCGTCACTTCATTCCGCAAAAAATGAGCCCCTACATAAGAAAATCAAAAAAAAAATATATATATATATAGCTCTCAGAACATGGACACATTAAAACATCATTTTTTTGTTTCAAAAATGCTATTATTGTGTTAAAGTGAAATAAAAAAAAAAGTATACATATTAGGTATCGTGTGTCCGTAACAACCAGCTCTATAAAAATATCACATGACCTAACCCCTCTGGTGAACACAGTAAAAAAATAAAAATAAAAACTGTGTCAAAAAAAGCCATTTTTCTCACCTTACATCACAAAAAGTGCAACACCAAGTGATCAAAAAGCGTATGTCCCACAAAATGGTACCAATAAAACCGTCACCTCATTTCACAAAAAATTAGCCCTTACATAAGAAAATCGCTCCAAAAATGAAAAAAAACGAGCTCTCAGAACATGGACACATTAAAACATCATTTTTTTGTTTCAAAAATGCTATTATTGTGTAAAGCTTAAATAAATAAGAAAAAGTATACATATTAGGTATTGCCAAGTCCGTAATGATCTGTCTATACAAATCTCACATGACCTAACCCCTCAGGCGAACGCTGTAAACATAAATAAATAAAAACTGTGCTAAAACAACCAATTTTCTGGTCACCTTGCCCCATAAAGTGTTATAATGAATGGTCAAAAAATCATATGTACCCAAAAATAGGTATCCCTTAGCCTCCAAAATGGGGTCACTTTTTGGGAGTTTCTACTGTAAGGGTGCATCAGGGGGGCTTCAAATGGGACATGGCATCTAAAAACCAGTTCAGCAAAATCTGCCTTCCAAAAACCATGTGGCGCTCCTTTTCTTCTGCGCCCTGCCGTGTGCCCATACAGCAGTTTATGACCACATGTGGGGTGTTTCTGTAAACTGCAGAATCAGGGTAATAAATATAAAATTTTGTTTGGCTGTTAACCCTCGATGTGTTAAAGAAAAAAATGGATTAAAATGAAAAATCTGCCAAAAAAGTAAAATTAAAAAATTTGATCTCCATTTTCCTTTAATTCTTTTTTGTAAAATCTGTTTTAAATAACTTGAGGGGTGTAGTTTCTACAATGGGGTCATTTATGGGGGTATCTACTATGTAAGCCTCACAAAGTGACTTCAGACCTGAACTGGTCCTTAAAAAGTGGGTGTTGGCAATTTTCTTAAAAATTTTAAGAATTGCTTCTAAAATTCTAAGCCTTCTAACGTCCTAAAAAAATTAAATGACATTTCCAAAATGATGCCAACATAAAGTAGACATATGAGGAATCTTAAGTAATAAATATTTTATGAGGTATCACTTTCCGTTTAAAAAGCAGAGAAATAGAAATTTAGAAAATTGCGAATTTTTCAAAAATTTGGTAAATTTGGGATTTTTTCATAAATTAAGGTGCAATATATTGACTCAAATTTATGACTATCATGAAGTACAATGTGTCATGAGAAAACAATCTCTAAATGGCTTGATTAAGTAAAAGTGTTCTAAAGTTATTACCACATAAATTGAGATATGTCAGATTTGCAAAATTAGGCCAGGTCAGGAAGGGGGCAAATGGCCCGGATGTGAAGTGGTTAATGTAAACACTGCCTTTTCAGAAAAAAAGGCAGTGTTTACATTACTTCCAAGGATCACCTCTAGTGGCCATTCATCATTATTAAAGTTTACTACTCTACGAGGTGTGTGGATTTTTTTTGTGTGTGTTGTGGTGGAGGGCATGATTGCATGCTAAGGTGTGGGAAGGCGGGATCCAGGGGGCCCAAGTAAATTCATGCCCAGGATCCAATCAATATTAAAGACAGCTCTGAGTACAGCAGCGATCTGTCAGTTTTGCCAAACTGAAAGTACTGCCCATGCTGCCCACCCGCTTCACTAAGCGTTCCTCTGCAGTTTTCCCTCCCCCACCTCAGCTGCTGTTGGCTGGGAGAGAGAGGGCAGCACTGCCATTGGCTGCCTGAGTCTTTCAGCCTAGCAGGGCCTGCAGAGGCAGAAAAGAATGCAGCTTGGGGATTTAACATCAGGAAACATCTCTTGTGCGCCCCTCCCCTGCCACCATGCCTAGAGGAAGAAGGCACGAGGACAGAGCACATCAGAACTGTAAGTACCTTTTCTATCTGCGATGCACCCCTGACCAGCACCCCCTGCGTTACATGCACCTCTGACTAGCGCACCTTGCGTTACAAGCACCCCTGACCAGCGCACCCTACATGCACACCTGACCAGCACACCCTGAGTTACACGCACCCCTGACCGCCGCACTCTGCGTTACAAGCAGAATAAGTAGTATTAGTTGCACATACCAACAACACCCACAGGGTTATTTCACAAAAGGGTGAAGAGTTTGGAGAAGTCAGGAGAAGTGAGTAGGACAACATAGCTGATTTGAAAAAAATTCTCCAATTCCGCTCACTTTCCTATTTAGTTATGTTGTCCTAGATTGTTCCCTTCTCCAAACTCTTCACCCTTTTGTGAATAAGCCTATGAGCGTCTGTTCATTGGTTTTCTTTAGTGACATGTTTAACATATGGGATTATTTACACAGCCCTGGTGTTTTCTGAAACTGCTTTGAACTATAAAGAAAAGTTTTCGAGAGTGTTTCTCTCTTCCTCGGGTCTGAAGCAATACCGAGGAAGAAAGGAAAACTCTTGAAAGCTTGTCTTTTAGGTATTAGGTTACTACAATAAAAAGGTATCCCTGCATACCGCAATGCTCTCGTATTTTGTAATCTTATTTATATATACTTATTTCGTTTTTTTCAGTAGTATGATTAAGTGAAAATTATTAGTGCCCCCCATTTTTGAGTGTGGTATCTTATGTGCCCCCCCTATATATTGTTCCTAGAGTCTCCACTGCCTATATCACAGCTATATATATATATGACGGACAATGATTTACTTTGTGATGTTCCTGGGGGTGGTTTTGTTTGTGATGTCCAGTGGAGTAGGACAATAGTAACTTGCTGAGGCTGCCGGAACTGGTAAAGATCGCCAGACGCAGAGGCAGTGGAACGGGCACACTGGTGGATCACAGGGAGGGAGCGGGCACACCATTGAATCTTTCCGCACGCCGCAGACAGAGAAGAGAGAGGGGAGCGGGCACACAAGGCTCTGACATTTCGTGTCGGGCCACTCCCTAAGGCAGTGAGAAGCCTGTACATGAAACGTCACCACCGGATGACGTCAGGGGTCACGTGACCCGCATCGGCCGTGCAGAAACACGGCAGAATAAATGATGTGGGCAAATTACTAATGTATTTTTAATAATGTTATAAGCCACCGTAACATATATAGATATAACTCGGACAACCCCTTTAAGGGAAGATGACCACTGTTGAAATTAAATCATAAAAAAAAGAGAGAACGTCCTTTGGTCAGATAAAAGCTGGAGCTTTTTGGCAGATCACATCAGCTCTATGTTCACAGATGCAAAAATGAAGCACACAGAGAAAAAAGCATCGCACCTACTGTGAAACATGGAGGCGCAGTTATTTTTTGGGCTGTTATGCTGCGTCTTGAATCTGTGCAGGGTACAATGAAATCTCAAGACTTTCAAGGCATTCTGGAATGTAATGTGCTGCCCAGTGTCAGAAAGCTTGGTCTCGGTCGCAGGTCATGTATCCTCCAACAGGATAAGGACCCAAAACACACGGCTAAAATCAAAGCATTGGTCTATACCCAAGTGGCCTTCTACGAGTCCTGATCTAAATCCTATCGAAAAAATCTGAGACAGCTGGAGAAGTTTGCTCATGAAGAGTGAACTAAAATACCTGTAAACAAGTGCAGAATTCTCATTGAGAGTTATAGAAATCGCTTTATTGCAGTGATTGCCTAAAAATATTAAAGAGGTTATCCACGAAAAGATATTTATGACTTATCCTTGAGTACCACAGCCTCCTCTTAGGCCAGTAGATTGGTCACATGGCCTAGTTGCAGCTCAGCCCCATTCAAATCAATGGGTCTGAGCTTCAATACCAAGCACTGCCACTAGGGGTAAGGGAATAATGCTTTGGATCGAAGATTTAAAGTCGATTCGTTCCCCAACTTCGTTTTAATGCTGTACGGATACTTCTGCAACGAGGTACCACCCCGTACCTAAGCCGACTTCGGATTGCTGTTTTAAAATGTTTTAAAATTGTCCGAAGTTCTTCACTGAAGCCTCGCAAATTTTGTCTCTGCGCAATGCATATATTTTAATGCTGTACGGAGACAGGTCTCCGTACAGCATTAAAATGAAGTTGGGGAATGAATAGACTTGGAATCTTGGATCCGAAGCGCGATTTGCTCACACCTATCTGCCATTATACGATGTACAGCACTGTCCATGGAAAGCTAACTGCATCGCTCACCATAGATTCCGTGAACACAGCAGCTCCCTGAAACAGCTGATTGGCAGGGATACTGGGGCTTGGACCCCCACTGATAATGATCACCTATCCTGATGATAAGTCATCATTATCGTTTCCAGGATAACCCCTTTAAGTTAAGGGCACCATCTTTTTGGTCCAAGTCAGATTTGTCAATTTGTTTTTATAAATTACTCTGTTGAACCACAATTCAAAAGCAATGACTGATTTTCATTACTTGTTTTTCAATACATTTTTATGTATTATTACTTTTGTCAGTTTCAAGTTATTTCAGTGACCATTGTGGGTTTATCATTCTTTAACGGAAGGGTACCAACAATTTTGCCCACGTGTGTATATGTAGTCTGCAGGCAGCATGTTATAGAGCAGAGGGAGCTGAGCAGATCAAAATGAATCAATAGTTGTGTGGGAAAAATCATTAAAACTTGTATTTTATTTATTTAAATCTCTTTTCTTTCTATGCTTAAAAGTCCAGTGGGTGGTCCTACTCAGTGACTGACAACCTCACCTGTATCAACGTACATACTGAGATAGTTGTCAATCACTGGCAGGATCTCCCACTGAATCATAGGCATAGACAAGGCAGGGATTTAAATCAATATAATGCAAGTTATACAAAAACATCCCACAAAACTACATCTCAATCTGCTCAGCTTCTTCTTCTGCTCTATAAAGGTTAGAACTGCATGTACAACTTGTCAAGTTCCCTTTAATGTCCAGTAAATGTTTATTAAAGTGTGATCGGTGGAGGTCCAGCCAATCTGACCCTAAGAACAAGAGAGCCGCCTGGCCATTCTCAGGACAGAGGTGGACACAGATAGAAGGTCATTTTCCTATTCTATAGAGGAATGGAAAAGGTACTGTATATACAGATAGTACTGGTTTCTAATTTAGGCAGTTTTTTTAAGTGATGGCCTATCCCCAGATCGGTGGAGGTCTGACCAACATTAGTAAAAAGTGGGTCACAGATAGAGGATGGTGTAGGACAACCAAATAAGCATTACTTACCCATTGATTCATTTGTGGCTCCAGTGCTACTGTTTCATTCCCCTGTTTACCATGGGCTTTTATGTGACTGCTACAGCCAATGACTGGTCTGAACAGTGTACTTTTAAGGTCAGTTATTGGCTGCCATGATCACGTGTTGTTTATGTGACACCAGTTCTGGCAGGGAGACGACGGTGACCCAACAAGTACGTAATGTTTATTTTATTGTTTTACACCATCCCCTGCCTCTGTTCCACTTTTTACTAATCTCAGACCACCCCTTTAAATTGACAGTTTACTTCAATTGACAGCATTAATCTTACATTCCACCTGTCGGGGCACTGCAGTGGACTTGAAGACTTGATGCCAAGTATCCTTACAGATTACAGCTGATTACTGGGCGCCCCATTGTGAATTTCTTATTGTCGTAAAAAGTAGAAAACCTTTTAGGTAAACAGTTGCCCCAGTAATATTGGGTATAGTACATCACTATTGTTATTACTATGCTATTGTGCAAGCTAGTGCTTCAAAACATATCTAGAACCAATGGCAATAGTCAATTAAATGAAGTGGCTCACTGCTGTGAGCGGGTGGTACGGTGCTACAAGCTAAAAAATGAGGACACCCGGCCTCAATGTAATTGATATAGCAAAATAGTAATGGAAGCGAGCACTCACTCTATGGCAAATACTCAGATTTAATATATTCCTTCAATAAAAATGATAATACATATTCAATATAAAATACAATAGCACATAAAGCTGAATGGTCGACCATATATATGACACTGTTAGGATTATCGCAATTAAAATGCTAATTGAATGCTAATTGCGATAATCCTAACAGTGTCATATATATGATCGACCATTCAGCTTTATGTGCTATTGTATTTTATTAATTGTATTTTATATTGAATATGTATTATCATTTTTATTGAAGGAATATATTAAATCTGAGTATTTGCCACAGAGTGAGTACTCGCTTCCATGACTATTTTGCTAGAACCAATGGCAACCACTGAGAATTCTTGAAAAAAAAATGTGCCATCCATGACCAGCTTCAGAATCATACAGAAAAAATATTTCTAATTGACACCTATAAAAACCCTTTAAAAAAGCTACAGAAAGAGTCCAGTACAAGCACAGCCCCATCTGATAATATATTGTAATATTTTTATATATGCCAGACTCTTCCAGTTATTAAGCACTACCTTTGTTGCATGGAATTTGTTCCTCCGCAGCTTCCATAACTGGTCTGGATTAGCTTGGCAACTGTCCAAGGCATTGCTACATTAAAATGAATCTATAAGACCGCTCACTGATTAACAGTGTTCTTTTGTGCTAAGACCACTAACCCCTGCCAAGTCCAGCTTCACAGCAGAGGTGAGAAAGTGAATATAAATGGAGGTGGATGGTTTCCATGGGTTAAGATGAAGGATGGCTGTGTGTGCCCTTCACAAAAACAAAAGTGCCTTATGAACATCTGTTCCTTTTTTCAGGACTATTTCATACGTCTTTGTTGCAGCGGCATAGTTAGACCTTTGAACATTAGATGAGACTACAGTTTTAATGCTACATAGTAAATGCATGCACTAAAATGTCCTTTTTATGTGGATGCTTATTATGTTACTGGAATTTTGGAGTTTGCAACACAAAATTCATTAGCAACACAGGCACAGGAAACTAGTAAACTGTAAAGAAACGCTGTAGCCAAAGGGAAAATGCAAATAAAATATTATTGTACTTCTCAAACTAATGAAATTCACTTTTTTTTTACATTTCAAATTCTGATTTCCAAAGGGTCAACAGATTAAATGAAGGGGACAATAATCTAAGGTTCTGTTCATACTACGTCTGTGGCCTGTCTCTGATGTGTTTTTATACCAAGAAAAGAAAAAGAAAAAAAGTATATATATATATATATATATATATATATATATTTACACTGTATATATATAAATAAAATGTTGTAATATACCAATAGGTTCTTGGGTTATCCGCTTGGAAATCAGTTCACAAGTATACTCCTGGGCATCTTTTTCTTTTGAGGTTCTGACTTATTCTGCAACATGAAATAAGTACTGTATATGCTATGATCCATTTCAGGATGAACTTTAATAGCACAGAATGCAACTAAAATACATTTTTAAATTGCATCCCCGTCATTTTGATATAGGAGATATATAATTTGCGGTCACTGAGGGCGGGGCGAGAAGTTGCAGTAAAAGTTTTTATTTATTTTACTTTAACATTATATATTTTTTTTATTGCTGATCTCATGTACCTTAGGTTGATATATTAGCATTTCCTACAGTTACCTGGTCCCCAGCACTACCATAGCTGCATGTTCAGTACCCCAGAGCACAAGGAATCTGCAAATACTTTGTTATTTAATGTAATGTTATTAAATGTTACGTTAGGCTATGTATTTTTATGTGCCATGTATTGCAACCTGTATAGCCATCTATGGATGGCACTGCCAAGGGTTAATAACTATGACACAGCACTTTGCAGGAGGTTGCTAGGTGGTGGCTAGTTCCACCCCTAGCCCTAGAGTGTTAAAGGAGTCTCAGGAGGGAGTTCAGAGAGGAAAGAAGCAAAGCCCATGTGTTCCTTCTCCTTGGGCCTCAAGACTCAGAGATTAACAGATCTGTATGTGAGTTGCTACAAGATCTACAGCAAGAAGGAGAGATAGAGAAAAGAGAACTTGGAATCTGCATGGCTGCAGGAAAGGAATCAGTAAGGTAACCACCTTTGAGGGCAATACAGACTTTACTGGCGTGGAGGGATTACAGTTAAGACAATCTACACACCTAAAGCAGTTTTCCAGGATTTTAATATTGATGACCATATCGTCATTATCAGATAAGAGGGGGTCCAACACCCAGCACCCCCGCTGATCATCTGTTTGAAGAGAAGGCTGCGCTCTGCATTAGTGCAGCCTTCCCTTTATTGTTTACCTGCTAGCTGCAGACATCACAGCAGTGAGCAGGTGTAAATACAATCCATCCCATTCACTTCTATCGGATGGCTCGTTCCCATAGATTTCAATAGGAATGACTCGTCCCATTGAGACCTATTGCACACAACCGTAGGTGTCCCGTTGCCGTACTGCGGACCGCATATGCGGATCCGCAATACATGGGCAACGTTCCGTGTGCATTCTGCATCACGGATGCGGACCCATTGACTTGAATGGGTCCGCAAATATAGAGGTGCGGAACGGAACTACGGATAGAACATGTCCTATCTTTTTGCGGAACGGCCGGATCGAGGACCCATTAAAGTGAATGGGTCCGCGATCCGCTGCAGCTGCCCCATGGTCGTTGTTCGTGCATTGCGCCCCACAGCACGGCCACGGAGCGCACCCCTTTGTGTGCAGGAGGCCTGAAGTGAATGGGACAGCTTGCAATTACACCTGCTCACTACTGCGATATCGACAACGAGCAGGTAAACAATAAAGTTAAGGCTGATCTTGCACGGAGCGCAGCCTTCTCTTCAACCAGCTGATCCAGAGGGGGGGTTCTGGAGCCGGGTGTCGAATCCCCACTGAACTGATATTGATGACCTATCCTGAGGATAGATAATCAATAGGGATAACGAATGGACTTCGGATGAAACATCCGAGTGGTACCTTGGAACCGAAAACCGAGTTCGGTAAATGGTTTTTAACAGTATAAATGAATTTCTGAAGTTATTATTACCCGAAGTCTTACAAGACTTCGCGAAGTAATAACTTCGGCTCATCTAAGCCAATACATTCTAATACTGTACAGAGCGCTCGCTCCGTACAGTATTCTAATGAAGTTTTATGCGAATTGACTTCGGATGTTTCATCCAAAGTCGATTCGCTCATCCCTAATTATCAGTATTAAAATCCTGAAAAACCTCTTTAAAAAATTACCCGACTCAGCCTGTATTCCGTCATGCTAATTACAGTCGTAATTGCAAAAGCACAGTCACCTGCCAATGACTCTACGGAGAAAGACTTTAGCAAGATAGTGAACAAAGAGGGCCATAACTATCATCCTTGCCTCAATCCATATACTTCTGGGAGAGAATTGCACTGTGTACAATTGGAACTGTGACTGCCATAGTTGGATGTAGTACTCCCAACTTGCACTACAATTAATAGAGACATTTATTCTGTTTAATATGTCCTGGCTACTGATTCTTGCACTATATGCAAGCCTGCTTTGCACCCATCCAAACACCTAACATCAAGGGCACCCCAGCTACCATCAGGCAGGATACAGACCAAAAGACGGGTCCCACTTAACAATACAAAGTCAAATTGTACCCAACCAAACAATACCACCAAAAAGAACAAGGTACCCAAAATACCGCAGTAAAACAACCATCTTTATTGAGATTTCATATTAAAAGGTAGAAAAGCCACATTAAATACAGAAAAAAAAAACAATGGGGTGGTTTCCGGTTCCGGCGCTGGGATGCGAGCAGCGGAGTGAAGGAGCTCCGACTCTCGCCAGCCTGCTTACAGCTGCTTTTTTTCCCCTACAGTGACCGGTGGGGCTAGTTATTGAGAAATCGGAACCCCAGACTTTCCGCGGTATACGCTACATGAATCGTTATCTCTTGCATAGCGGTAGTCAGAGCCTCACTTCTACCATCAGCACAGGAGAAGCGCAGGGCAAGATGGCGGATACGCGCCTTCTCCCACCAGAGCCAGTGCTGAGTCATTGGTGCTGTCTTCGGTGCCTCTCGCTCCCCCTAGCATTGATTATAAATCTCTGGCCATTGAAGTGGCCACACAGTTGGCTCCGGACATCAGAGAGACCCTGGCTAAAACGCTGTCGGCCTCACTACAACAAATGCATGAGGCCATTGCGCAGCATGATGCAAAAATAGAGGAGCTGGAGCAAAGAACTCTATCTCTGGAAGCAGATAATGCCAAGTGTGCCCATAAAGTGAATGAACTGGCCAAACAAAATGACATATTGTGGGACCGGGTGGAAGATTTGGAAAACCGGTCGAGGCCTCTTGGGCCTCCCTGAATCTGTTAAACCGCAGGCATTGAAAGGAATATGTGAATTAGACCTCCCGCGGGCATTGGGGCTGGTAGGGTGCCATAAGATGGAGCATGCACACAGGATTGGACCTGTGCCCGAAAATCGAGATGCGCAGAGGCCACGCCAGGTGATAATGAAATTCCTGGACTATGGGGATAAAGAGGCAATCCTTAGAGCATTCAGAACAAGAAAGGGGCCACTAAAGATCCTAGGATATGCCGTCTTACTATTTGCTGATTATTTATCGGCGGTGGCGAAGAAGAGGAGAGAGTTCAGCCATGTCTGCTCTATACTACATAAGAGACAGATAAAATTTCAGCTTCTGTATCCTGCCAAACTTCGGGTCACTAATACAGATGGCTCTACGATTATATTCCATGAACCGTCGGCAGCGGAGGAGATGATAGACTCACTGCAGAACCGGAGTCACACAGGACAGTTGGAGCAGGCAAGGAGAGCCGATTCACCTGGCCTGGATGGGCATAAAGAGGAACGTCGCAGACTTGAGTCCAGCCAAGATAAGTCACGTGGACCCGGGACTGGGCGTAAAAGGTCTCCCATGAGAGGTGACTCCTCGGGCCCGAGGAGATGACTGATTAATGCATAGCAGAAGTCAGTGTATGACATGATTAATCTTTCTTCACCAAAAGAAGAACTCAAATGTTATTTTCCTGATAGAGGGATCCAATCTGCTGTCCTGAGAGTCGGAGGGTCTAATGCTACTATTAGATGATTTGTTAGGAGTTTCTGCGGTTCAGTTTTTATTGTTATTTTATATCTTCTTGTGGGGGTTACGACCCAGAAAGGTGGGCGAGGGTCGCAACCCAGAAAAAAGGAAGTTACATACCAGAAAGTATTTCGGGCGGGTAAGGGGGGAAGGATTATTATAGTAGTAAGAAATTATTTTACCATTGTTTTTTTCCTCTCTGATTGTACTGAGATTATCAATCTACTAGTGGGTGTGTTAAGAATCGCAAGATGAAGATTGTATCATGGAATGTCAAGGGTCTGAGATCACCCCAAAAAGAGGGATGGTCCTCAGGCATCTCAAAAAGCTCAAACCTGATGTTGCTCTCCTGCAGGAAACCCACCTGGGGGAGAACGATTTTGCTAGAATGAAGAAGATGTGGGTGGGCTCAGTAATAGGATCTCCAGCGAACAACAGGAAGGCGGGAGTTCTGATTTTGATAGATAAGCAACTGAATTGTAATATTGTCCAGCAATCTATAGATACACAGGGCAGATGGGTACAGGTACTTCTGCAGATCCAAGATATGCAGTACAGCATTTATAACATATACGGTCCTAACTCAAACAATGGCCTTTTTTTCAGGGACCTGGAGAAGTCTTTGCTAGGTGACACGTGTGTAAACAACATTATTGGAGGTGACTTCAACTCTGTGGTAAAAGGGATGGAGGATCGGAGACGAGTAGGTGACAGGGTGGGGGGGGGGACCTTAGGACAAAGTTCTGGTACCATTGATGAAAAGTACGGGACTGATAGATCCATGGCGACAACTCCACCCTGATGATCGTAGCTTCACGTTTTATTCGACCCCGCAATCCTCATGGTCTAGAATAGACTATATATTTCTACCTCACTTCCTGATGCACAAGGTGGAATTGGCAGAAATTGGAGACATCGTCATCTCTGACCATGCACCGGTTTCTCTGACTTTACTGGATAGGTATCCTAGGGGGCCAGATTATATTTGGCGATTCCCCTCCAACTTGTGCTCAAGGGAGGAGTTTGCAGAAAAGCTCATTATATGGTGGGAGGAATATAAGATTGATAATGAAGCCCATGTTAGTACACCAGCCCTGTTCTGGAACACATCTAAGGCTGTAATGCGGGGGAAAATAATGGGTTATGTGAATGGTATCAGGAAGAAGGCTCAGGTCTCCTTCAATCAAGCAAGTCTCAAAGTTAGAGAGGCGTATGTGGCCTATACTGAGAACCCGTCTGTGATTAACAAAAAGAGATGGGTTGAAGAGCGTCACCTATTTGAGAGTTGTTTGAAAGACAGAGAGGCTCTGCGGCTTACTGAAATGGAAACCAAATTGTTTAAATACGGAAACAAGTCAGGGAAGCTTCTGGCTAATTTAGCGAAAGGGATGAGATCTTCCCAACATATAGTGAGTTTGAGGGATCCTAGTGGTGGTATAACCCATGACCCGGCAAAAATTAACTCTATGTTGGGATTGTACTACGAAACATTATATCAGGACGAGACCCATTGTGATATGTCGGGATCTCTCCTTACTAAAGCTAAACTTCCTAGACTCACGGACGAACAACTCCAGAAATTAAACTCAGAAATATCCTTACAGGAATTGCAGGGGGCTATTAAACATTTAGGTAACTCTAAGCACCAGGGCCAGACGGATTTACCGGGGAATATTATAAGGCGCTAATCACTCCGATTTCTCCAGTTGTTGTTGAACTGTTCAATGGAGTATTTCAAGGGAGAATGGCACTAGATAGTGAAAATATGTCATATATCAAATTATTGTCCAAGCCGGGAAAGGATCCCTTACTTCCAGGATCTTATAGACCCATATCCTTGATTAATGTCGATGCCAAGCTTCTAGCTAAGATTGTAGCGGATCGCCTAGCCACTTTAATGCCCCAACTGATAGGGAAGGAACAAGTGGGATTTGTACAGGGTAGGTCTGCAGTAACTAATATTAGGACAGTGTTAACAATTCTGGATAGGATTCATAACTTGCCTATGATGGGGGAACTCCCGGCCATGCTCACCCTGGACGCCGAGAAAGCGTTTGATAACGTCCGTTGGGCATGGCTGCGAGCGGTACTGGACAAGATGGGGTTCTCTGGGGCCTTCAGGGCGTACCTATCCCAGATGTACCAAAATCCAAAGGCAAGAGTGTACACCCAAGGTTTTTTATCTACTCCCTTCAATCTCCAGAAGGGGACGAGACAGGGCTGCCCCTTATCACCCCTTCTGTTTAACTTAGCACTAGAACCACTAGCTAGGGAATTGTGTAGCTCTAAGTTTTTGAGGGAATTAGAGTTGGGGAAACCCAGGTGAAAGCGGCATTATTTGCAGATGATGTGATTTTATTTTTTTCTAATCCAAAAGAGCATCTGAGAAAAGTGATGGACCTGCTGAAGGATTTTGGAAATTACTCTGGGTATCAGATCAATATATCCAAATGTGAATTGCTGCCTTTAACACAGGGTGATGACGGAGGCTATGTAGGATCCCTGGGATTAGGCATTACCAAGGCCTCGTCGCAAATTACATATCTTGGGATCAAAATTGGACGATCTCCTCACTCTATTTACCAGCTAAATTACCCTCCACTGATAATGAAGATAACGGGTGATTTGGAGAGGTGGCGAAATTTGCCCCTTTCCTTGATGGGGCGTTGCCATCTGATCAAAATGATGGGGGCGGCGAAGCTGATGTACCCTCTCCAAACTATCCCGTTGCTTTTGCGGCATGCTGATGTGACGGAATTAGAAAAAAAAATTGTCAGTTTTCTTTGGGGGGGGGAGGGCTAGAATCGCTTTAAAGAAACTAAAGTTACATAAGGGGCAAGGCGGACTTAATTTCCCAGATTTACGAGGTTACAACCTAGCATGCTTCAGTAGGCACATAATAGATTGGGCTAATGCGAAATTTTACTACTCCAATTTAGATATAGAAAGGCAGCTCGCAGCTCCATGGGACCTGATGGCCCTCTTG
Source organism: Bufo bufo (assembly GCF_905171765.1). Classification (NCBI taxonomy): domain Eukaryota; kingdom Metazoa; phylum Chordata; class Amphibia; order Anura; family Bufonidae; genus Bufo; species Bufo bufo. The sequence continues at coordinate 102,733,537 of NC_053389.1, read as the reverse complement.
CATACAGGGATATCGAAACTCCCCGGTATAGCAAGGAGATCGTTAATCCTGCGAGACACAATTATCGCCTGGAAAAACATCAGGAAATTGTACGGTCTCTCCCACCAGTTCTCTAAACACCTGCCTTTACAGGGCAATCCCAACTTTTCCCCTGGGAATGGGGATAAACACTTTAAGTCATGGGCGGTTAAAGTTATTGGGAAGATAGGAGATTTGTTTCATGAGCGGGAAGCTCGATGGATGACACTGAGCGAACTGGAGGAGAGATGGAATCTCCAGGGATCAAATTTGTTCCCTTATATGCAGGTGAGGAGCTATGGTAAGAGTCTAGTAAAGGATTTATCTAGAGAATGGCAGCGGAATAAATTTGATGCCCTTATAAAGAGGAAGGATAAAATCTCCATATCTTGGCTATACGACTCACTCAGGAGCGCTTGGGAGGATCAAATATCTGCAAGTTTATTTAAAAAGTGGGGAGACCAACTGGGAGTGTTGGAGATCGGGCCAGTAGCCTGTTCCGGCCTTCAAGGTGTATATAGGGCAGTCTCAAACGAAAAAATGAGGGAAACCCAATTTAAGATTCTGCATCATGCAATCTATGGATTTGATCTACCAACTTCGACAGCTAGGCCAGACAGAATCACAGCATGTCCCAAATGTAGCACCCCAAAAACGGACCTGTTTCATGGTCTTTGGCAATGCCCCAAACTTGGAGACTTTTGGCACCAGGTTTCTGAACTTCTGAAACGAATTAGTGATAGAAAATCGGCGCTAACTCAGACGCTAGTGGTGCTTCAGGCAGACAGGGTTGAGGAGTCAGATGATAGGGGGGGTAGAGATGAAAAGAAACTGACCATGATAGAGCATAAGGTGGTGCTGGAAGCCAAGAGGTGTCTATTGGCAAGTTGGTTGTCTGCAGAGGTGCCTAGTATAGATAATCTGTTGGGACGTCTACGACATATTTTCCAGTTAGAATGGCGAGATGCCATCACTAGAAAAGAAACACTGGGAAAAAAACTATTTAAGACCTGGAGAAAGTTTATTCTAGCTTATAAATCAGAATTAGAATATGGTGACCTGATGGAACCGTTTAAGCTAACGGCTTGGTATCTACAGGAGGACTTGAGGGGCGACTGGGCAAGTTGAAGGTCCGAGACGGTTGACACTCAACCCACTATGTTAAAAGGGTTGTATATCTGATAGGTGTTGTTGGTAACACATGGAGAGGAATTTAGTCATTTAAAGAGGTGAGGGAGGGGGAGGGTAGTTAGGGGAGGGGGGATTAGGGGGAGGGTGGGGGGGTTGGGGAAAACAAAAGAAAGAAAATGTTTGCCATATTTCAATTGATTTCTATTAACAAAGGAATGTTATGCCATTGTATTCGATGTAATCTTTTGTTTCTGATTTCTGTTCATGTATGATGAATGATTGTGGCATAACAACAATAAACAATATAAAATAAAATAAACTTTGGGGTGAGCCTGCATGCATAATTAGAGATGAGTGAATTTCTTAAAAATTTGTTTGGTCGGTTAGCTGAATTTTTCTAAAAGATTTGATTCAATACGGATTTATTTGAGGGGAATCTCATTAAAAACAGCTATTTCCTGGCTGCAGAGAGCCTGTATAGTGGTGTAGAACACTGTGCCTTGCAGAAACACTCATAAGGAGTCTGCTGTGGTAGTGAAATAATACAGTCAGTATGACACACAGATGACAGGCGTCGCTCTTAGAATCACTGCACACTTCATGGGCCAAAACTGACCAAATAACTTAAGTGTGAATTCAACCTTACAGGTCGATGTTAGCCAGGTATAAAGAACCGTGCAGAGGCCCAAGATCCTACTATAGCGTGAAAGAGCATACTCCTTTTATACCGCCATCAGCTGATTCCACATAGATTTCTACAGAACCTGTTCTATTAAACGCTCATACAAGTATAGCCCCCTCTGACAGAGTGGAGAGGGTGTCAGCAGTAAGTTTGTGTTGACGTCACTGATTATTTTGCCCTTCCTCTGATATATCAGAACAATAACCCTCAAAAAAAGGATCCTGTCTGTTGAGCATCCGCCTTCACTTGGTCAGCATATGGTCAGTAATCCATTAGTATTGCTCAAGCCAAAAAAAAAAAAAAACAGGAGTGGATCCAAAACAGAGATGACACTTGAATGGAATATTTGCATGTCTTCTGTGTTTTGTACCCACTCCTGCTTTTGGCTACCAAATCATAAGCCAATTCTGATGCAAAAAAGAATGGTCAAATAAATGGTGATGTCATCCAGGTCAAAAAGGCAAAATAGTGGCCCAGTCATGGAGTGGGAAGAGTGGGAAGAGCATGAGAAGTCCACAGAGTGGCGCAGTGACATAGTGGTGTGGTAGAAGCAGCATTAGGAGACCACAGAGTGGCCAAGTCCCATAGTGGTGAGGTGGCAGCAGCATGGGGAGACCACAGAGTGTCCCAGTGACAGAGTGGGGAGGTGGCAGCAGCATGAGAAGACCAAAGCGTGGCCCAGTAAAAAAATGGGGAGGTGGCAGCACCATGAGGAAACCACAGAGTGGCCCAGTGAAAGAGTGGGGAGGTGGCAGCAGCATGAGGAGACCACAGAGTGGCCCAGTGACATAGTGGTGAGCTGGCAGCAGCACAAGGAGACCACAGAGTGGTGAGGTAGCAGCAGCATTAGGAGACCACAAAGTGGCCCAGTGACATAGTAATGATCTGGCAGCAGCATGAGGAGACCACAGAGTGGCCCAGTGACAGAGTGGTCAGGTGGTGGGCAATACTAGTACCAGCTGAAGATGGTGGGTGGCAGTAGGAGCACCTGGCAGCAGATGTGTGGCATTAGGCGGGTGGCAGCATCAGAATAGTAACTAAAGCAGGTAGCTAGAAGAAACAGGTCTCTTTTGACAAAATTAGGTGTAGCACCATGGATGATCTTCTGATGCATCAGGCACTGGTGTGTGGAAATCCTGGCTGATTCACGCCTGATTCATCTTCACAAAGGTCAGTTTCTCCACATTTTGGGTGGACAGGTGAGTTCTCCTTGGGGTAACTATAGCCCCTGCCGCACTAAACACCCACTCTGATGCCACACTGCTAGCCGGGCAGGAAAGCTTGTCCAGGGCAAACTTGGACAGTAGCGGCCACAAATCGAGTTTGGCTGCCCAGTAGTCCAGGGGATCTTCGATGTGGGGTGGCAGGGTGCACTCCAAGTATGCCACAACCTGCTGGTTCAGATAATGCTCTATGTATAACTGCTTGTCACCGCCAGTTCTGTGAGAAGGTCTGACAGACGTCCTTCTTTACCTCTTGCATGATGTTCTTTGTTTTGGTTTCACTTTCTCATCTCATTTCCTTTTCCCAGGTGTCACCTATTTAGACTAATCATCTTTCCTTTATATTCCCTCCCATACTGCCTCACTTTGCGGTTTATACTACTTCCTGGATTGAAGTGTTCACTGCTGGAGGCTTCTGCTGCTGCTTGTTAAGATAAGCCCTTTCATGTATTGTGTTTCCTTGCTGGCTTGATTCTAGGTGACCCTGACTCCCTATATATGAAGTGCAGGGAGCCGGTGGTCGTGTCCCCTCACTATTATAGGGTTTTCAGGTGTCACACAGTCTTAGGTACGTGGGCATACAATCGTCTACCTCTGAGACCCTTGTATGTGCTTAGCAGTCAGGGTGAGCTCTTAGGGTTTTATAGGGGTCACCTATATGCTCCTTAGTTTGGGATCAAGCCAATTAGACATTTATTCATAACTTCCAGCTATCTGCAACATCATCCGTGACACTGCTGCTGCTGGTGAGTAGTTTCTTCAGTAGGCAGGTAAAGAAAACTGCTCATCAGCGACTCTAGACATAAGTTGCTGCTGATGGTGCTGGTACTGTTTCTCCCTCCCCCCCCCCAGCAGCCATGGCAGTGGAATGTGAGCGCAGAGGACCCCACCGGTCAGACCTGCGTGCAGATGGGCGATGGCGCACATAGGCAGTGGCCAACTGACTACATAGGATGTATCAATAGTAGTTCAGTTTGTCCTCCATCTCAGTGGGTATAAAACAGGCTCACATTTTGGACCGGTAGCGGGGGTCTTACATGGTGGAGAGCCAGTAGTCATCCATCTGGCGAATGGAGACAATTCGGCTGTCACTACGCAAGCAAGTGAGCATGCATTGGGCCATTTGCGCAAGTGACTTGGAAGGACTCCCTGTCTCCATCTCCACTGCATACTGCCACGGTGTGTCTGGGTCATCTGCCTCGTCTTCGTCATTGCCCTGTAGCTCCTCTGGCTGCTCCTGCTCCTCCTCTCCTGGCACCTGTGTAGAAAAACCACCCATTTCTCTATGCATTGCTTGTGCTCGAATGTCCTTCTCCTCCTCCTCTAGTTCAGCAGCCACAGGGCTCATGTGGCCGTGAAATGTAGTCACCACATCTCCTGTCCCCTGGCCAGACAGATTTAGCAGCATCTGCTCCAGGACTGTGGAATGACGTTGTTCATCCCGTAGTCCTGGCGACTGATAAATAAAGTGGCCTCCTCAAAGGGCCTGAGCAAACGGCAGGTGTCACGCATGAGCTGCCACTGGCTAACATCGAAGTTACACAGGGGAGTACCTCTGTCCGCCTGTATTATTAAGAAATCGTTTATGGTCTTTCTCTGTTCATATAATCGGTCCAACATATGGAGAGTGGAATTCCAATGGGTGGAAACATCGCATATCAGCCTATGTTGGGGGGCGCCGTTTTGCTGCTGCAGCTCAAGGAGGGTGTGTTTTGCGGTGTACGAGTGGCTGAAGTGCATGCAAAATTTCCTGGCCATTTTCAGGATGGAGTGAAGACTTCAGGAACCGCTTTACCATCAGATTGAACATGTGCGCCAGGGTGCATGGCTCAGCCCTCCTTGACGCAGCACCAACACCATGTTCTTCCCGTTGTCAGTCACCATGGTTATGATTTTGCGTTGTCGAGGAGAAAGCCAGGATTCGATTTCTTGATGAAGGACATGGAGTAGTTCCTCCCCTGTGCGACTCCATTCGCCCAGGCAAACTAGGTGCAGAACAGCGTGACACCACCGTGCCCTGCACGAGTGGTATGCTGGAGGAGCACTGTGAATTGTCCCTGCAGTGGAGGCTGAGGACACGGTGGAGGATGAGGAGACAGAGGCTGACATTGTCGCAGGACCAACGGCGTGATAACGTGGAGGTGAAAGCGTCACCTGGCCAAGTTGCTGGTGTGGCTGGGCAGGAACCACATTTACCCAGTGGGCTGTAAAGGACATATATTGTCCTTGACCGTAGTTACAGCTCCAGATGTCGGCGCTACCGTGCACTTTGGCAGACACCGACAGGCTCAAGGACTGGCCCACTTTCTGTTCCACATACAGTATGTGTGCAGGGCTGGTACTGCCTTTTTGGCAAAGAAATGATGGCTTGGGACTCTCCACCTCGGCTCAGCACAGGCCATCAGTTCTCTGAAAGGTGCAGAGTCCAACACTTGGAAAGGGAGGTACTGCAGCACCAGCAACTTGACCGGGTGCACATTCAGCTTCTGCGCCGTTGGATGAGTGCACGCTTACATTGGCACCCTGGCCACGCTTCACCTTCTGACCACAAATTCGGCAAACGGCCATGTTCAACTCCTCCGGCGGCTTAACAAAAAATTGCCACACCGCCAAGTATGGCATTTTCCCTCCAACACTACCGCTGCCTCCATGAACCCCTGCACCGCTACTTTCCAGGCAGGTAGGCTCCTGCGAAGCACGTGGTTTACCCCGGACACGTTTGAATCTTCTCCTGATGATGATGATGAAGCCCCTTCTTCACCCAGCTCCCAAGTGTGATCGGCTACATCATCATCATACGCTACTGTCTGCACATCACTGATGTCCCCCTCAACGGTCTCAGGGCCAGGAGCCTGACTGCTCACAACATCTGCTCCCACGCAACTCTCATCATCACTACTTGCCCGTCTACTGGAGGAAGTGGCGGATGTCTCCTCCATATCTTGGCTGGGCAGTAGCTGCTCGTCCTCGCTGAAAAGGGGGAGACCCTTGGCTGGGGGAGTCTAATGTCACTTTTGACGAAGTCAACCATTCAAGCACCGCTGGGTTGCTGATCAAGACACGACCGCTAGATGACACTGGGAGCTCAGGCCTCTCGCTGCAACTCCTGCTGCCACCCCCCTCCCTTCTTCTGCTGCTAGTTCTTCCTGCGACAGAAACATTTTGGCCACTGCCCGTTCCCTTTGAAGGGCCTGTCACTTGTCTGTTTGACATAATGTATAATAAAAGAATTAAATTAAAATTAAAATAATGCACCCCAAAAAAGGCTGTAGTACAATTTAACTTCACCGCAGAACGCCAATTAAGACGTATTCTTTTTTCTATTAATACACCCCCCCAAAAAAATATAACAATCAAAATTTACTGTAGAACGGCTAATATGACGTACATATTTTTCCTATTAATACACCCCGTAAATGGCTGCAATACAATGTAACTTAACCACAGAACAGCAATTAGGGTGTATTCTTTTTTCCTATTAATACACCCCAAAAAAAATTATAACGATCAAAAATCACTGCAGAACTATTTCCTATTAATACACCTCGTAAATGGCTGTATCACACAGCACTTGCACCCCAATAACAAGCAAGGTTTGCTGGAATTACTGAGCATCATTTAGTGCAATTTGGATCCCCAGTTAGTGCAGCAAGGTGTAATAGAATCGCTCCTATTACCCAGGCTGTACACTCCCCTATTGCACCCTGTTCTTCTTTTATAGTGTAGATAATGCCTTATAACAAAACAATAACAAAGACAGGTGCACTCTGCAGTCTCACTAAACCCTCAAACTGATTTTAAAATTGAGAGATTAGTCAACATGTCCTACGGTGTAGAACATGTCTAAGCCCGGGCACCACGCCAAGGTTTCTCAAGTAGCCCGGGACCTAACACTCTCTTACCTGAGCCGTATGGGCAATACCAGGAGCCAGTGGGCAAATTACAGGAGCATAAGGCCGACTCACAAACAGCTCACCAGTTACCTCCAGCATGTAGCCATGCTTGCAATGGGAGGAGGGAGTCTGCGAGTCCCACTCAAGACTGGCTGATATGTCCCAGGCCTCACAGGTGCACCTAAATGTGGCCTGTAGATGGAAAACAGCCTACACAAGGCACTTGTTACCTTGTGTAGGATGTCTATTGTGGTTCGCCGCGGGCATCCTCCACCGTATGCATTTTGCTGGGGATTGCCATTAGCAACGGGCCACAAGTGCAGGATTTGCTCCCCTATATATATGCACAACTGCATGTGGGTTTGAGCACCTCCTGCTAATGCCAACCTGTCTTCTTAGTTTGTATATATAGATTCCTGGAGGTGTATAAACTCCAATTTAAATGTGCCTGTTTTCCATCTACAGGCCACATTTAGGTGCACCTGTGAGGCCTGGGACATATCAGCCAGTCTTGAGTGGGACTCACAGACTCCTCCCTCCTCCCATTGCAAGCATGGCTACATGCTGGAGGTAACTGGTGAGCTGTTTGTGAGTCGGCCTTATGCTCCTGTAATTTGCCCACTGGCTCCTGGTATTGCCCATATGGCTCAGGTAGGAGAGTGTTAGGTCCCGGGCTACTTTAAAAACCTTGGCGTGGTGCCCGGGCTTAGACATGTTCTACACCGTAGGACATGTTGACTAATCTCTCAATTTTAAAATCAGTTTGAGGGTTTAGTGAGACTGCAGAGTGCACCTGTCTTTGTTATTGTTTTGTTGTAGATAATGCCTCCCTATCCTTTACCTATACTATGAATAATAATCTTTCCCTGAACTTATAAATCATTTTTTCAGCACAGTAAAGTCTTTCCTAGCACTGTCCCTAGCACGTGTCATGTCTCTCCCTGCACTAAGTACACTGGAAAACAGCAGAATCCAAGACGGCTGAGGCTATTTATAGGATTGAGACATCACAGGAGCTGGCTGCTGATTGGCTGCATACATGACATTGTGGGTGATCCCTCATTCCCAGAGTTCTTTGCTCCATGTCCTAACACGTGCAGCAGCCATTTTAGAAAAAAAAATTGATTCGTTACCACGAAGCATGAGGAAATTCAGCTTCGGTGCAAATAGAATTTTTCCTGAAATTTGGATCGAATTCCACTTTGTGCTCGGATCGGCTCATGCTGAGAGGGTCCCCTACCTACGCCTATACTCCACCCCCCCAACCTAGAAGCAGCAGAGTTATGCCGGAACTGCTTATCGAAGGGTAGCCTAAAGGGGGCTACCCCAATAATGAGACCTGAAAGAAGGGAGGGCTCCTGGGTGGGTTGAAATCGTTCGAACTGACAAGTGGGGGGAGGAGGGCCAGGTTTAAATAGTGAACGCCCCGCCTCCCCTCACACAAATACGGCACTCTTAATTGCCTACCACTTGTGCTCGGATCGGCTCATGCTGAGAGGGTCCCCTACCTACGCCTATACTCCACCCCCCCAACCTAGAAGCAGCAGAGTTATGCCGGAACTGCTTATCGAAGGGTAGCCTAAAGGGGCCAAAAGAACCATGCATAGGAGTTAGAAAACTTGATAACAGAAACTACAGACCAAAACTCGAAAGCCAATGATATTTCGTATAAGGATCCGGGATATTACGTATGGAACACACGGAACTGCGACGACCCAACCGTTTGATGACATGTACTGGCACCTTATGCATGGACGCCGCCGCTGCCGCGCCCATGCGGAAGGAATGTCCTGTGATCCAGCGAGGACCGACCCCTGGACCTGTCAACTAACCTGAAAGTACGTAAGAAAGGCCGCGGTGGTTAGCCGGGCATTGCCTAGTTCGAGTACGGGAGAACATGCCGCTTGGACTAAATACTACGCAGCCAAGCCTCCAAGGCCTGCACCGGACACCATCTGCTGTCCGTGGGAAAGTATCTGACCGCCACTGGTTGCCCCGGCCGTGACGTCTTGGACGAGGCCAAGGTGAGGACATAGATGGACCCGCGCCGGATGAGCTGACCTTTCCGCAGGCACCCAGCCAGCGTATTGGTGCCCATGAGCTCGCCTGACCTGAGGAATCCATGGAAAGCCAGGTACAAGGCTGTTTCTACCAGAGCGCTAACCTGCGGCCCGAACGGTTTGCCCCTGCAGTTTGCCTGTCACGGCCTGAACAAGCTACCGGTAAATGGCTGACGCCCATGTCGTTTCACAACAGACATCTTGCGCAAACCCTTCAACGCCGCTTTGATCGGGTGGGCGGAGAAGAGTGACGGTAGGTCCGGATGTAGCCTGCACCAATGGTGCTGAATACCTGCCATGTATAGTTAACAATGCTATAGGACAGGTTTAATTGAGAGTGGCAAAAACCCCGACAAAGCCCAATAGGTGAGTGATAGGTCCCCGGCCAGCGGCCGGGTAGGTGTTCTCATATCTCTGAAACAGGTGCCAAGCTGTCTTGTAAGCCCTCAGAGTATTACTGGCCAAGGAATTGGCCATCAGTCTCTTAGCTATGGTGAGATGGGAGACTAGTCCCAGCGCAGCTGGGCCTGGTGAGGAAATTTTTATTTATTTTTTTAATCTCCATGCGTGAGAGACTCTAATGGCGGAGTCATATGTGTAAAACTAAAACGGAGAAGCCATGCGTGAGAGACTCTAATGGCGGAGTCATATGTGTAAACCTAAAACGGAGAAGCCATGCGTGAGAGACTCTAATGGCGGAGTCATATGTGTAAACCTAAAACGGAGAAGCCATGCGTGAGAGACTCTAATGGCGGAGTCATATGTGTAAAACTAAAACGGAGAAGCTCTGCGTGAGGGACTCTAATGGCGGAGTCATATGTGTAAAACTAAAACGGAGAAGCCATGCGTGAGAGACTCAGATGGCGGAGTCATATGTGTAACCTAAAACGGAGAAACCATACGTGAGAGGCTCTAATGGCGGAGTCATATGTGTAACCTAAAACGGAGAAGCCATGCGTGAGAGACTCTAATGGCGGAGTCATATGTGTAACCTAAAACGGAGAAGCCATGCGTGAGAGACTCTAATGGCGGAGTCATATGTGTAACCTAAAACGGAGAAGCCATGCGTGAGAGACTCTAATGGCGGAGTCCTATGTGTAAACCTAAAACGGAGAAGCCATGCGTGAGAGACTCTAATGGCGGAGTCCTATGTGTAAACCTAAAACGGGGAAGCCATGTGTGAGAGACTCTAATGGCGGAGTCAAATGTGTAACCTAAAACGGAGAAGCCATGCGTGAGAGACTCTAATGGCGGAGTCATATGTGTAAACCTAAAACGGAGCAGCCATGCGTGAGAGACTCTAATGGCGGAGTCCTATGTGTAAACCTAAAACGGAGAAGCCATGCGTGAGAGACTCTAATGGCGGAGTCATATGTGTAACCTAAAACGGAGCAGCCATGCGTGAGACTCTAATGGCGGAGACATATGTGTGAACCTAAACGGAGAAGTCATGCATGAGAGACTCAGATGGCGGAGTCAAATGTGTAACCTAAAACGGAGAAGCCATGCGTGAGAGACTCTAATGGCGGAGTCATATGTGTAAACCTAAAACGGAGCAGCCATGCGTGAGAGACTAATGGCGGAGTCATATGTGTAAACCTAAAACGGAGCAGCCATGTGTGAGAGACTAATGGTGGAGTCATATGTGTAAACCTAAAACGGAGAAGCCATGCGTGAGAGACTAATGGCGGAGTCATATGTGTAAACCTAAAACGGAGAAGCCATGCGTGAGAGACTAATGGCGGAGTCATATGTGTAAAACTCACACGGAGAAGCCATGCGTGAGAGACTCTAATGGCAGATCTGTATGTGTAAAACTAACACGGAGAAGCCATGCGTGAGAGACTCAAAAATGTATATATTATTTTTTTTTTTTTTTTATATATATATATACACATACTTTTTTTTTTTTTTTCACTATCAACCACTTAAGCAGCTCCCGTATGGGCACAGCTCTGAGTACGAGCATGAAGAGCATGGTATAACGCAGATCACCTGCACGGACTAACTAACATCTTGTGCCTAAATAACCCCCTTGGAACCTAATGTACGGCCGGCAGCAGGAAGCCAGCCACCGCCTATGATCTGCTCCCCCTGACCGAGCCTAGTACTCCTTCCCCTGATCCCTGCCTACCTAACGGCACGGCGGCCCGTGCCAGACTTTATTGAAGATGAGGAGCCTTACCCCCCAGCCGCGTGGGGAGCTCACGCTGCTCCCTGGCAGAATGCACCAGTGCGGGAGGGCCAACCCACCGCCGGCTGGACACTCGTACCGCGTGGGGAGCAGCGCCACTCCCTGGCAATGTGCACCGGATCAGAGGGAGCCCTTCCTTTACCGTGGGCCCCGGCCCCGGCCCCCGCTGGTTTGAACCGTGTGCCGCGTGAGGAGCCGCACAGCTCCCTGGCATTGTGCGCCGGTGCGGGAGTGCCCCCCCTCACCTAGGGGCTGGTTATTGTGACTGGAACCCGCTGGGAGACTGAAGCCTAACTGGACCTACCTGTGACCGTGAAGGCTGACCTCCCAGGCCGTGGCTGACCCACGTGCGTAGTCGTGACGCAACTACCCGTAGATGCCCACCCAGTGCCTGTAGTTAACGGGAGTGCGACCGAGTCTGTGGATGTGACCGACTAGCCCCTATAGTCGTGAGGGGACCCTACATCAAGAGTAGCGGTAACGGACCATCGCCTGTAGACGTGGTAGTATTACCTCATGAGTCTGTTGACATGAGACTAATGCCTGCAGTCGTGGCCGGTCTTAATAATGAGTCTGCAGTCGTAACGGATTTGTGCCTGCAGTCGTGGCAGGGCTTTAGAGCGGGTCTGTAGTCGTGACAGACTGATGCCTGCAGTCGTGGCAGGACTTTATAACGAGTCTGTAGTCGTGACAGACTGATGCCTGCAGTCGTGGCAGGGCTTTATAACGGGTCTGTAGTCGTGACAGACTGATGCCTGCAGTCGTGGCAGGACTTTATAACGAGTCTGTAGTCGTGACAGACTGATGCCTGCAGTCGTGGCAGGGCTTTATAACGGGTCTGTAGTCGTGACAGACTGTTGCCTGCAGTCGTGGCAGGGCTTTAGAGCGGGTCTGTAGTCGTGACAGACTGATGCCTGCAGTCGTGGCAGGGCTTTATAAGGAGTCTGTAGTCGTGACAGACCTGGCAAAGCAACATTCCTATCTATACCATTATTATAATTTTTTCTTTTTTTTTTTTTTTTTTTTCTTTTCCCCCCCACCAAAGGCCACGACTGTAGGCGCCACCCTGTAAGAGATGCGCCAGAGGCCTGGACATAATAGACCACCATCCCCTGTCCCCCAAGCCTATGCAGGAGAAAAGAGGGGGTTGGCCCCCGCATGCACCACCCCTGACTCACCTGGCGGCCATGACAGCCACGAACCCCACAGTATCGTAAGTTAGACCACCACCTGTGAACCTGAATAACCAAGGACAGACGTGTGAGTGAGCGCACGCCAGCTGGGCGACACTTCACTCATGCCACCGCTCCCTAGCTAACCACCGGATTATTGTGACTGCGCCCGAACCAACCCCCTGACTGACCGTATGGGCTTACGGGCGGCCCGGCTGCGTGCGCAAAGTGACTTGGCCAGCCCCCCTCCTTGAAGCCCTCTTTATATTTGATCCTTGAACATATTCCAGATTTATTTATTTTTTTAAATATATATATATATTTTTTTTTTTTTTTACTCCTGCCTTAGTACCTAGCCACTGTGCCTGAGCAGAGGAGCCCTGCACCAAGACTGCAGTACCAGTATGGGCCTGTAGGTGTCGACCATCCCCCGCCCTCTCTCAAGCCAGGACCTGCTGGAGCGCAGCAAGCCAGTGATTCCCTTCTAGGTTAGAATTAACCATTGAAATCATAACTTGTTATACAGTGCACATGTCTGAGTATCTGCTTATCTCGTCTTGCCTGAGTTTGGCGCAGTAAAGAAGACGAGTTTATTCTGCAGCGGATTCCTAGACATGAATAAGCATGTCCACCTTCACAGCCTCGCTAATTTGTAATTACCAGGAGAACGTGCATCAGGATCGGCTGCGAGGGATTTGCGCTCCGCCATGTGGAACATTGCATCCCGTGCCCACCGCTATCGACTATTTGTACAGGGAAAGCCGCGGCGTATTAATCGCCTATAGGTTTCGGCTTCCGTCCCCTGATCCTGCAGCTGGACCTCCGCTTACTGATTGCAGCTAATGAATAGACCCCTGTGTAAGCGGACGGCGTTTTCCTCTACGGCGGAACGTTCTGATACGGGAGTGAGTGATATATAACGCTGCGTCGTGGAGCCGACGGCCGGCGTGACCGATGTTCAGGGTATGCGAGCGGACGTCGTGACCCGTCGCTGCTGAGCCACAGGTGAGGGGTGCCTGCCTGGGGGACGCTGCATGTGGGAGCGGGGGTGCTTAGCGCAGGGCCTGGAGCGGATCGGGGTGCCTGTCTCGGGGTGCCGGAAGCGATCGGGAGTGCGGGCAGTCTCCAGCGCAGCTGGGGACCGGCGGCACGCTCGGCAGCCCCACATGTTATACATAGCGAGACGGGTGTGCAAGCCACCCTGCCTACCTAATCACCGTAGCGACGAGCTCGACGCAGCCGATCCCCCGATCCTCCAGTGACGCATGCCCTTCTCTGGCACCAACCCACAAGCCGATTCGAAATCGTTCGAACCGACAAGTGGGGGGAGGAGGGCCAGGTTTAAATAGTGAACGCCCCGCCTCCCCTCACACAAATACGGCACTCTTAATTGCCTACCACTTATCAACTTCGATTCGCTCATCTCTATGCATAATACAAGACATAAAGCGAAAATAACCAGTAGAAGTATAGTACAGGCAAGTGCCCAGATACCATAAGGCAGGAGCCTCAGATTCGGGGTGCGCCCTGAGGGATGAAAGTGTGCTCCCTTCTTGCACTGCACTGGCACAGAGGAGCTATGGTGAGAGGACAGACACTTTGATAGACTGTGTTATAACCAGAGCAACTACCACTCTCTTCTTCCACTCTGGATCCTCATGGGCTTGCTGCACATGATCTGCCTGTAGCTGCCATCATGCTTTGTAAGGATGTAAGCTTTGTTCACAAACATCCTTTCAGAGGTGAATGAGGACTATCCAGATATTTTAATTCTATGGAGATCAGGACTGGTTAACCATTTGACCTTAGTTGTGATCACATGTTCTAAGATTCTGCCAGAATACTGTAGTGGATGTATATGTCATGGCTGTGTCATGATCTGGTGGTAGTGGACCGTTACACTTGTGCCATGCATGCCTGTTTCAGGTGGAAATGTGTTGTTTTAGCATGTGTGGTCACTTCCCCTTTTAGTCTGGTGTTCCTTCCCATTTTGGTGTGTACAGGGTTAAGGTATGTGCAAGGTGGAGCTGGGTGTGGCCTCATGGCTCTTCTTATGTTGGAGTTGTGTGCCTGAGGTCAGTTGTTTGTGTGCCTTTGTAGGAGAAGGAGCTTTTCATCTGTCCGTGAGGTCCTCCTTGTGGAACACCAAGGTCTTTAGCGATGTCTCCCTATATTCTCCACCTTGTTCCCTAACTTACCTGTTGTTATGTTTGGCGTGGGTTTGTTTTGGGGATTTGTTGTTATGTCTAGTTTGGTGTTCTATGTCTGGTATGTTTGGTGTATTGCCCAGCATGGTTGTTACACATCCCCTTGTTTGTCTGTACCTCCAGTGAGGGGGTCCCAGGGGTTCCTCAGAGGGGGAACCACAAGTCAGCAAGCAGTAGTTGTTCCACCCAGTCGTTGTGGCAGGCAAGTGCTGTTGTTCCAGTGCTTGTCATTTTGAGCCGGGCTCTTACCTGCTGCTATGTGTTTTTGCTTGCTGTCTGCTCCTTCCTAGTTGATAGGCCTGTGTGACACTCCGGTTCATCCGTGTTGTGGATGAACCAGTCGTCTCCTTGCCCTGACATTATTACCAGGGATCTCTAGGGTTAGTAGGGCCCGAGGTTCCGGGTATGAGCCCTCCACCATCAGGATTGGCTCATACAGGCCTAGTGGCATGGTCTATATAGACATTGTGCGGTGGGGTTTTTCCCCCAGCTCCCCACCGTGACAGTATAATCAGGCTGCAGGATATGGGTTTTTAAATTGTTCATAAAGAAACATCTATATGAAAGATGTCAACATGTGGAAGTATAGGTAGGATTAATGCAAAGGCATTGTTGTAGCTATCGCACCCAGGCCAGGGTGCCGGAAAGGACCAAGAGCCTCTCTGCTACAGAAACACCAGTATTATAAATGGTAGGTAGGCCATGTTAGAGATTTTACTTTACAGCCTCAGTTTCATCTCTTACTTGGTCCCTAATTTTCAAATTACAGGGATTTAACACATATCCATCATATTATGTATCTGTCACTACCAGAGTTTTGAGACGTTCTCACAGCTCTGTTTCTCCACCCCTGTGATGATGTCACTACTAGAGCTTGGAGGAGTCCTCCCAGCTGTTCCTCCTGCGTTTGATTTCCCTGCCTTTAAATCACCCCTCCTCCTTTCTAGGCTGTGGATTATAGTTCTCATTTGAGTTGTAGCTCTTGCTTGAGTATCTTCACTTGTTAGCTATCAGTTCACTGGACCTGTGTTCTGCTGCAGCAAGCACTCCGGATATTGCCACCTGTCCTTGGATCCGTCTTCTCTGCGGCTGCAGCACCTTCAGCTAAGTGTGCAGACATTGTTGTGTACCTGGTTATTTTCTGACTGGATCTGAGGTGGCCACGGTTCCCTCCATATACTGAGCAGGGCACCGGTGGCCGTGCCCCTTTCACTATTGTAGGGGTTACAGTGGTCATTAGTCTTAGGTACGTGGGCATGCCTCGTTCCGCCATTTGGATCCGGGCATGTGCTTTAGCAGCATAGGGAGAGCTTTGAGGGTCTGACAGGGGTCACCCTTTATCCTCCCTAGTTTGGGTCCGGTCAGTAGCTTTATTAACTGTGTATGCTCTTGTTGCTCACATACAGCCGTGACATTATAATCCACCAAAACCGTCCTTTTTGACATGGATCCGCTTTCTGGCCTGGTTGACCGCATGCAGGGTCTTTCTTTGGAAGTAGCGGATCTCCGTCAATCTATGTCTCAGCTTCAAGCATTGGGCTCTGCTCCGGCTCATGGAGTCTGTTGCGAGCCAAAGGTCTCACTTCCGGAAACGTTCTCCAGGGGCAGTGAGAATTTTGTTCGCTTCAGAGAGGCATGCAAACTCCATTTTTGCTTGTGTCCCCACTCCTCTGGTAAGGAGGAGCAGAGGGTGAGGATTGTCATCTCCCTGCTCAGGGGTAATGCTCAGACTTGGGCTTTTTCGCTGCCATCAGGGGATCCCTCCCTTCGATCCGTGGAAAGATTTTTTGTGGCCCTGGGACAGATATATGATGACCCGGATCGTGTTGCTCTGGCCGAATCTAACTTACGTGTTTTATGCCAGAACAAACTGTCTGCGGAGCTTTATTGTTCTGAATTTCGGAGATGGGCAGCTGATTCAGGTTGGAATGATGCTGCACTCCGGAGTCAGTTCTGTCATGGTCTCTCAGAGAGATTGAAGGATGCGTTTGCTTTCCATGAGAGACCAACGTCCTTAGAGTCTGCCATGTCATTGGCGGTACGCCTTGACAGGCGTCTAAGAGAAAGAAACGAGACCTCTCTGTCCAGCCATTGTCAGTCTAGGGGCAGTGGTGCGGACTCATTCAGTGTGCAGGGGCCTCATCCTGTCTCGCTTCCCTCTGAGGAGGAGCCCATGCAGCTAGGTCGACTTGCCCCTGATAAAAGAGGATTTAGTCCTCAGAGTATGGTGTGTTTTTGTTGTGGGGGCATAGCTCATTTGGCAAATGTTTGTCCGTCTAGGAGATTCTTGAACTGTACTAAGAGCAATAATAAGAGAAATACCTCAAAAGGTAAATCATCAAATTCTGCTTCATCTGCTACTTTGGGCAAAGTTGATGTAGGAATTGATGCTTTTCCTCTGACCTGCAGTTCCCGTTTTCTCCTGTCTGCCAGGGTGGCGCTAGAGAGCAAAGTAATTTCTTGTGAGATTTTTGTCGATAGTGGAGCGGCCGTCAATCTTATTGACACTCAATTTGTAGCCATGCATGGTTTTCAGGTTTGCACATTAGAAAAGGATATACCTGTTTTTGCTATTGACTCTGCTCCACTCTCACAGAGATCTCTGAAGGGCATTGTTCGCAATATCCGGCTAGCTGTAGGTGACACTCATGTGGAGGATATATCTTGTTTTGTCCTTAACGGATTGCCTTCTCCTCTAGTTTTGGGGTTACCCTGGCTCACTAGACATAACCCCACTATTGATTGGCAAGGAAGGCAAATAAATGAGTGGAGTGACTTTTGTAGAGAAAATTGTCTCACAGCGACTTTTGCAGAGGTGTCTACTAAAACTGTGCCATCATTTCTCTCTGATTTCTCGGACGTGTTTTCCAAGAGCGGTGTTCAGGAGCTACCTCCTCACCGGGAGTTTGACTGTCCCATTAACCTCATTCCCGGCGCCAAGCTGCCAAAAGCACGCCTCTACAATCTCTCACAACCGGAAAGAATCGCAATGCGAACCTATATCTCCGAGAGTCTCGATAAGGGGCATATTCGTCCCTCAAAATCACCTGTTGCCGCGGGTTTTTTTTTTGTTAAAAAAAAGATGGCTCTCTGAGACCTTGCCTAGATTTTAGGGAGCTGAACCGTATCACGATTCGCGATCCCTATCCCCTTCCTCTGATCCCGGACCTCTTCAACCAAATTGTTGGGGCCAAGGTTTTTTCCAAATTGGATTTGAGAGGCGCGTACAACCTGGTCAGGGTCAGAGAGGGGGATGAATGGAAAACGGCCTTTAATACTTCTAACGGGCATTTCGAGAATCTCGTTATGCCTTTCGGCCTGATGAATGCTCCGGCCGTCTTTCAGCATTTTGTTAATAGTATTTTCTACCATTTAATGGGGAAATTTGTATTGGTGTATCTTGATGATATTTTGATTTTTTTCCCCTGATGTTCAGACCCATCAGGATCATCTTTTTCAGGTTCTGCAGATTCTGCGGGAAAATAAATTGTACGCCAAGCTGGAGAAATGTCTTTTTATGGTATCGGAGATTCAATTTCTGGGTTTTCTCCTCTCTGCTTCTGGTTTTCGCATGGATCCGGAGAAGGTCCGTGCTGTACTTGAGTGGGAGCTTCCTGAGAATCAGAAGGCATTGATGCGCTTTCTGGGTTTTGCGAACTATTACAGAAAGTTCATTTTGAATTATTCCTCTGTTGTCAAACCCCTTACTGACATGACAAAAAAGGGGGCGGATTTTTCCTCTTGGTCGGAGGAGGCGCTTGCAGCTTTTTCTAAGATTAAAGAGAGTTTTGCGTCTGCTCCCGTCTTGGTGCATCCCGATGTTTCCTTACCTTTTATTGTTGAGGTGGATGCTTCCGAGGTGGGTGTGGGTGCGGTTTTGTCCCAGGGCCCTTTTCCTGCCAAATGGCGACCCTGTGCCTTTTTCTCTAAAAAACTCTCCCCGGCAGAGAGAAACTATGATGTGGGAGATAGGGAGTTGTTGGCCATCAAGTTGGCTTTCGAGGAATGGCGCCATTGGTTGGAGGGGGCCAGGCACCCTATCACCGTTTTTACCGACCAAAAGAATCTGGCATACTTGGAGTCGGCCAGGCGTATGAATCCGAGACAGGCCAGATGGTCTCTGTTCTTCTCCAGATTCAATTTTGTCGTTACATTCCGCCCTGGGATCAAAAATGTGAAGGCTGATGCTCTCTCTCGCTGTTTTCCGGGAGGAGGAAACTCCGAGGACCCGGGTCCCATTTCGGCGGAGGGGGTAGTTGTTTCTGCTCTATATTCCGATTTGGAGGCCGAGGTCCAGGCTGCCCAGACTGAGGCACCTGCCCGTTGTCCTTCTGGGAAGTTGTTTGTGGCTCCTGAGCTACGTCACAAACTCTTCAAGGAGCATCATGATACTGTTCTTGCTGGTCACCCCGGGAGTAGAGCCACGGTAGATCTCATTGCTCTGAGATTTTGGTGGCCGGCTCTTCGTAAGTCGGTGGAGGGTTTTGTGGCTGCTTGTGAGACGTGCGCTCACGCTAAGGTCCCTCGTTCACGGCCTTCAGGTTCCCTTCTCCCGTTACCCATAACTTCCCGTCCTTGGACACACCTGTCCATGGACTTTATCACGGATCTTCCTCGTTCCTCAGGGAAGTCGGTGATCCTGGTGGTGGTGGACCGTTTTAGCAAGATGGCTCATTTCGTACCTTTCCCTGGTTTACCCAATGCTAAAACGTTGTCGCAAGCTTTTGTCGACCATATTGTTAAATTGCACGGCATTCCCTCTGATATTGTTTCCAATAGAGGCACGCAGTTTGTGTCCAGGTTCTGGAAGGCTTTCTGTTCTCGCCTGGGGGTTCGGCTGTCCTTCTCTTCTGCTTTTCACCCGCAGTCGAATGGTCAGACTGAGCGCCTCAATCAGAATCTGGAGACATATTTGCGCTGTTTTGTGTCAGAGAACCAGGAGGATTGGTGTTCATTTCTCCCTCTTGCTGAGTTTGCTCTGAACAACCGTCGTCAGGAATCTTCTGATAAGTCACCATTCTTTGGTGCATATGGGTTCCATCCGCAGTTTGGGACATTCTCGGGAGGGGCTCTTTCTGGTTTACCTGAGGAGGAGAGATTTTCCTCGTCTTTGTCTACCATTTGGCAAAAGATTCAGAGTAATCTTAGAAAGATGAGTGAGAAGTATAAGCGTGTGGCTGATAAGAGACGTGTGCCTGGTCCGGACCTGAATGTGGGTGATCTGGTGTGGTTGTCTACAAGAAATATTAAACTGAAGGTTCCCTCCTGGAAATTGGGTCCCAAGTTTATTGGGCCTTATAAAATCTTGTCAGTCATCAATCCTGTTGCCTTCCGTCTTGATCTTCCACGGGTTTGGAAGATACATAATGTATTTCACAGATCTCTCTTAAAACCATATGTCCAGCCCACGGTACCCTCCTCTTTGCCTCCTCCTCCGATTTTGGTTGATGGCAATCTGGAGTTTGAGGTTTCCAGAATTGTGGACTCTCGCATTGTCCGCGGTTCTCTTCAGTACCTCGTTCATTGGAAGGGTTATGGTCCTGAGGAGAGGATGTGGGTTCCAGTGTCGGACATTAAAGCCACTCGCCTCATCAGGGCATTTCATAGAGCTCATCCTGAGAAGGTGGGTCCTGGGTGTCCGGAGTCCACCCATAGAGGGGGGGGTACTGTCACTACCAGAGTTTTGAGACGTTCTCACAGCTCTGTTTCTCCACCCCTGTGATGATGTCACTACTAGAGCTTGGAGTCCTCCTCCCAGCTGTTCCTCCTGCGTTTGATTTCCCTGCCTTTAAATCACCCCTCCTCCTATTGTAGGGCGTGGATTATATTTCTCATTTAAGTTGTAGCTCTTGCTTGAGTATCTTCACTTGTTAGCTATCAGTTCACTGGACCTGTGTTCTGCTGCAGCAAGCACTCCGGATATTGCCACCTGTCCTTGGATCTGTCTTCTCTGCGGCTACAGCACCTTCAGCTAAGTGTGCAGACATTGTTGTGTACCTGGTTATTTTCTGACTGGATCTGAGGTGGCCACGGTTCCCTCCATATACTGAGCAGGGCACCGGTGGCCGTGCCCCTTCCACTATTGTAGGGGTTTGTCACGGATGGTGTACAGGAAACAAGACAATACCATATAAACAATGTCTCTCTGGATCCACAACTAAGGAACAAAGGGAGACCCCTGCAATAGACCTGCCGCTCTCCCTCACTGCTCAGCCTATGCGAACACCCCAAAGGTGGATGGCCGCATATCCACGTTCCTCGGCTATCTATTACCTGAAGACCCTACAATAGTGAAGGGACACGACCACCGGCTCCCTACACTGACACGGAGGGAGTCAGGGTCACCTGGATCCAGAAAAGACAAAATCATAAATACATAAACAGCACTTATCTTGCAGACGACTGAGAACTAGGAACAGCATGCACACACACTCCAGGAAGTTGTATCAGCCGCACACTACTGCATTATGGGGAGGAACTTAAAGGGTAGCAATCAGTCCAACTGCATGACAGCTGAGATAGACTAACGAGATGAGAAACTAAACCAAAACAAAGAAATTCAAGGAGGAGGATCTGAGAAGCTCCTGTGAGCGTTTCTCAGCTGTCTGGCCGTGACAGGGTTACAGTGGTCATTAGTCTTAGGTACGTGGGCATGCCTCGTTCCGCCATTTGGATCCGGGCATGTGCTTTAGCAGCATAGGGAGAGCTTTGAGGGTCTGACAGGGGTCACCCTTTATCCTCCCTAGTTTGGGTCCGGTCAGTAGCTTTATTAACTGTGTATGCTCTTGTTGCTTACATACAGCCGTAACAGTATCAGATCCAAACAAGACAGTAATGCTTAGGTAGGAAAATGTCAGCATCTTTTTCACCAATGCAAATGGACAACTTCTGGACAGACAGTGGACCATGACTGATGTGATGGGGTTAACTCTAGTGACAGGTTCAGTATAACTTATATCTATCAGGTGATTCCCTATTCATACATCACTTGGACCAATTTTCTAAAAAGTTGGATTTGTAAGAATTCTGAATAGCTGAGTGCCAGGTTATAAAAATCATAAATCATATCCTATATTAGACCAATGGTTGTTCGTCTGATGTATAAGGCCACAATCCTTTTATGTGTATGGCATAACTTATTGTGCCCAAAGAAATCTGGCATCAGCAGTCCTCTATACAATAGTCTTATTAACTACATCAGTAGCAAAAAATTAGAAGCACTAAAATAATCCTGTGTGGTTGGAAGTAATATATAGAAGGTATGGAAAATCTACTCCAGACACTCCTGAATATATAGTGTTTGTGTGTACGTGTGTGTATTTTCACGTGCTGTTACTTATTTTCCTAGGTAGACACTAATTGTGCCTCGCCCATTCTGTACCTATTCCTGTCACAGGCAGCTGCCATCCAGTAAGGCTTATGACGCCACTATCCTGAAAAAGGACAGCAACAACTGGTGGACACTTGTCACAGGCTACCATGAGAAGTAAACCCTACTGCATTCCCAGGAACGAAATGAGCTATGAAAAGCTCCATGTAAAGGCCATACCAGGTCAGGATCATCTGGAGCTTTCCGTGCACCACTGCAAAACATAGACAGACTATCCTGGAATTTCCTGTGCCTAGAAATAACCCGCGTTTAACAATATACTGTATGTAGATAGATATATTAAAACAGTAAGGCCTCATGAAGACGTCTCTATGAAATGTAGCGTCCATGTTCCATCATCATCAGTAGACAGCACTCATTTTTACATCTGTGTTGAAATGTGTTTCAGGATGATAGAGAACTCGGGAATATATATTTCAATCATACTTTCTGATTATTGATCTCTGCACATCCTACTTTAGAGATTGAATCATTCTGATACTTTATAGAATTATGGCTTGCTTTGTTATAAGCAGGGAAGTATCTCCAGCATAATTCAAGAGCTGGAATCATAGTGCCCAGAATGGTAAGGGCGTGGTGAATATTGCACCCAAATCTCTGTGCTCCTTAAAGGGCTTCTGTCACCCCCCTAAACTCTTTTTTTTTTTTTGTGTACTTATAATCCCTATCCTGCGATATACAGTCAGGTCCATAAATATTGGGACACAGACACAATTTTAACATTTTTGTCTCTATACACCACCACAATGGATTTGAAATGAAACAAACAAGATGTGCTTTAACTGCAGACTGTCAGCTTTAATTTGAGGGTATTTACATCCAAATCAGGTGAACGGTGTAGGAATTACAACAGTTTGCATATGTGCCTCCCACCTGTTTAGGGACCAAAAGTAATGGGACAGAATAATAATCATAAATAAAACTTTCACTTTTTAATACTTGGTGCAAATCCTTTGCAGTCAATTACAGCCTGAAGTCTGGAATGCATAGACCTCACCAGACGCTGGGTTTCCTCCCTGGTGATGCTCTGCCAGGCCTCTACTGCATCTGTCTTCAGTTCCTGCTTGTTCTTGGGGCATTTTCCCTTCAGTTTTGTCTTCAGCAAGTGAAATGCATGCTCAATCGGATTCACGTCAGGTGATTGACTTGGCCATTGCATAACATTCCAGTTCTTTTCCTTAAAAAACTCATTGGTGGCTTTTGCAGTATGCTTTGGGTCATTGTTAGAGTTGAGCGAACACCTGGATGTTCGGGTTCGAGAAGTTCGGCCGAACTTCCCGGAAATGTTCGGGTTCGGGATCCGAACCCGACCCGAACTTCGTCCCGAACCCCATTGAAGTCAATGGGGACCCGAACTTTTCGGCACTAAAAAGGCTGTAAAACAGCCCAGGAAAGAGCTAGAGGGCTGCAAAAGGCAGCAACATGTAGGTAAATCACCTGCAAACAAATGTGGATAGGGAAATGAATTAAAATAAAAATAAAAAAAATAAAAATTAACCAATATCAATTGGACAGAGGTCCCTTAGCAGAGAATCTGGCTTCACGTCAGCAGAGAATCAGTCTCTTCATGCCATAGCAAAGAATCTGGCTTCATGTCAGCAGAGAATCAGTCTCTTCATGCCATAGCAGAGAATCTGGCCTTATGTCAGCGCAGAATCAGTCTTCATGTCATAGCAGAGAATCAGGCTTCACGTCACCCACCACTGGAACAGGCCACTGTCACATATTTAGGCCCAGGCACCCAGGCAGAGCAGAGAGGTCCCGTAACAGAGAATCTGGCCTTATGTCAGCACATAATCAGTCTTCATGTCATAGCAGGGAATCAGGCTTCACGTCACCCACCACTGGAACAGGCCACTGTCACATATTTAGGCCCAGGCACCCAGGCAGAGGAGAGAGGTCCCGTAACAGAGAATCTGGCCTTATGTCAGCGCAGAATCAGTCTTCATGTCATAGCAGAGAATCAGGCTTCACGTCACCCACCACTGGAACAGGCCACTGTCACATATTTAGGCCCCGGCACCCAGGCAGAGGAGAGAGGTCCCGTAACAGAGAATCTGGCCTTACATCAGCGCAGAATCAGTCTTCATGTCATAGCAGAGAATCAGGCTTCACGTCACCCACCACTGGAACAGGCCACTGTCACACATTTAGGCCCCGGCACCCAGGCAGAGGAGAGAGGTCCCGTAACAGAGAATCTGGCCTTATGTCAGCACAGAATCTGTCTTCATGTCATAGCAGAGAATCAGGCTTCACGTCACCCACCACTGGAACAGGCCACTGTCACATATTTAGGCCCCGGCACCCAGACAGAGGATTGAGAGGTCCCGTAACAGAGAATCTAGCCTTATGTCAGCACAGAATCTGTCTTCATGTCATAGCAGAGAATCAGGCTTCACGTCACCCACCACTGGAACAGGCCACTGTCACACATTTAGGCCCCGGCACCCAGGCAGAGGAGAGAGGTCCCGTAACAGAGAATCTGGCCTTATGTCAGCACAGAATCTGTCTTCATGTCATAGCAGAGAATCAGGCTTCACGTCACCCACCACTGGAACAGGCCACTGTCACACATTTAGGCCCCGGCACCCAGGCAGAGGAGAGAGGTCCCGTAACAGAGAATCTGGCCTTATGTCAGCACAGAATCTGTCTTCATGTCATAGCAGAGAATCAGGCTTCACGTCACCCACCACTGGAACAGGCCACTGTCACATATTTAGGCCCCGGCACCCAGACAGAGGAGAGAGGTCCCGTAACAGAGAATCTGGCCTTATGTCAGCGCAGAATCAGTCTTCATGTCATAGCAGAGAATCAGGCTTCACGTCACCCACCACTGGAACAGGCCACTGTCACATATTTAGGCCCAGGCACCCAGGCAGAGGAGAGAGGTCCCATAACAGAGAATCTGGCCTTATGTCAGCACAGAATCTGTCTTCATGTCATAGCAGAGAATCAGGCTTCACGTCACCCACCACTGGAACAGGCCACTGTCACATATTTAGGCCCAGGCACCCAGGCAGAGGAGAGGTTCATTCAACTTTGGGTTGCCCCGCAATATAATGGTAAAATGAAAATAAAAATAGTATTGAATGAGGAAGTGCCCTGGAGTAGAATAATATATTGTTAAGGGGAGGTAGTTAATATCTAATCTGCACAAGGGATGGACAGGTCCTGTGGGATCCATGCCTGGTTCATTTTTATGAACGTCAGCTTGTCCACATTGGCTGTAGACAGGCGGCTGCGTTTGTCTGTAATGCCGCCCCCTGCCGTGCTGAATACACGTTCAGACAAAACGCTGGCCGCCGGGCAGGCCAGCACCTCCAAGGCATAAAAGACTAGCTCTGGCCACGTGGACAATTTGGAGACCCAGAAGTTGAATGGGGCCGAACCATCAGTCAGTACGTGGAGGGGTGTGCACACGTACTGTTCCACCATGTTAGTGAAATGTTGCCTCCTGCTAACACGTTCCGTATCAGGTGGTGGTGCAGTTAGCTGTGGCGTGGTGACAAAACTTTTCCACATCTCTGCCATGCTAACCCTGCCCTCAGAGGAGCTGGCCGTGACACAGCTGCGTTGGCGACCTCTTGCTCCTCCTCTGCCTTCGCCTTGGGCTTCCACTGGTTCCCCTGTGACATTTGGGAATGCTCTCAGTAGCGCGTCTACCAACGTGCGCTTGTACTCGCGCATCTTCCTATCACGCTCCAGTGTAGGAAGTAAGGTGGGCACATTGTCTTTGTACCGGGGATCCAGCAGGGTGGCAACCCAGTAGTCCGCACACGTTAAAATGTGGGCAACTCTGCTGTCGTTGCGCAGGCACTGCAGCATGTAGTCGCTCATGTGTGCCAGGCTGCCCAGAGGTAAGGACAAGCTGTCCTCTGTGGGAGGCGTATCGTCATCGTCCTGTGTTTCCCCCCAGCCACGCACCAGTGATGGGCCCGAGCTGCTTTGGGTGCCACCCCGCTGTGAACATGCTTCATCCTCATCCTCCTCCACCTCCTCCTCGTCCTCCAGTAGTGGGCCCTGTCTGGCCACATTTGTACCTGGCCTCTGGTGTTGCAAAAAATGACCCCTCTTCCTCCTGGGCCACCTCCTCTTCCATCATCGCCCTAAGTGTTTTCTCAAGGAGACATAGAAGTGGTATTGTAACGCTGATAACGGCGTCATCGCCACTGGCCATGTTGGTGGAGTACTCGAAACAGCGAAACAGGGCACACAGGTCTCGCATGGAGGCCCAGTCATTGGTGGTGAAGTGGGTCTGATCCGCAGTGCGACTGACCCGTGCGTGCTGCAGCTGAAACTCCACTATGGCCTGCTGCTGCTCGCACAGTCTGTCCAGCATATGCAAGGTGGAGTTCCACCTGGTGGGCACGTCGCATATGAGGCGGTGAGCGGGAAGGCCGAAGTTACGCTGTAGCGCAGACAAGCGAGCAGCGGCAGGGTGTGAACGCCGGAAGCGCGAACAGACGGCCCGCACTTTATGCAGCAGCTCTGACAGTTACGAATGAACTTCTGCACCACCAAATTCAGCACATGCGCCAGGCAAGGGATGTGCGTCAAACCGGGTAGTCCCAGAGCTGCAACGAGATTTCGCCCATTATCGCACACCACCAGGCCGGGCTTGAGGCTCACCGGCAGCAACCACTCGTCGGTCTGTTGTTCTATACCCCGCCACAACTCCTGTGCGGTGTGGGGCCTGTCCCCCAAACATATGAGTTTCAGAACGGCCTGCTGACGTTTACCCCGGGCTGTGCTGAAGTTGGTGGTGAAGGTGTGTGGCTGACTGGATGAGCAGGTGGACGAAGAGGAGGAGGAAGCTGAGTAGGAGGAGGAGGAGACAGGAGGCAAAAAATGTTGCCCTGCGATCCTTGGCGGTGGAAGGACGTGCGCCAAACAGCTCTCCGCCTGGGGCCCAGCCGCCACTACATTTACCCAGTGTGCAGTTAGGGAGATATAGCGTCTCTGGCCGTGCTTACTGGTCCACGTATCTGTGGTTAGGTGGACCTTGCCACAGATGGCGTTGCGCAGTGCACACTTGATTTTATCGGACACTTGGTTGTGCAGGGAAGGCACGGCTCTCTTGGAGAAGTAGTGCCGGCTGGGAACAACATACTGTGGGACAGTAAGCGACATGAGCTGTTTGAAGCTGTGTGTGTCCACCAGCCTAAATGACAGCATTTCATAGGCCAGTAGTTTAGAAATGCTGGCATTCAGGGCCAGGGATCGATGGTGGCTAGGTGGGAATTTACGCTTTCTCTCAAATGTTTGTGAGATGGAGAGCTGAACGCTGCCGTGTGACATGGTTGAGATGCTTGGTGACGCAGGTGGTGGTGTTGGTGGTACATCCCATGTTTGCTGGGCGGCAGGTGCCAACGTTCCTCCAGAGGCGGAGGAAGAGGCCGAGGCGGCGGCAGCAGCAGAAGAGGCCGAGGCGGCGGCAGCAGCAGAAGAGGTAGCAGGGGGAGCCTGAGTGAGTTCCTTGTTTTTAAGGTGTTTACTCCACTGCAGTTCATGCTTTGCATGCAGGTGCCTGGTCATGCATGTTGTGCTAAGGTTCAGAACGTTAATGCCTCGCTTCAGGCTCTGATGGCACAGCGTGCAAACCACTCGGGTCTTGTCGTCAGCACATTGTTTGAAGAAGTGCCATGCCAGGGAACTCCTTGAAGCTGCCTTTGGGGTGCTCGGTCCCAGATGGCGGCGGTCAGTAGCAGGCGGAGTCTCTTGGCGGCGGGTGTTCTGATTTTGCCCACTGCTCCCTCTTTTGCTATGCTGTTGGCTCGGTCTCACCACTGCCTCTTCCTCCGAACTGTGAAAGTCAGTGGCACGACCTTCATTCCATGTGGGGTCTAGGACCTCATTGTCCCCTGCGTCGTCTTCCCCCCAGTCTTGATCCCTGACCTCCTGTAAAGTCTGCACACTGCAGAAAGACGCAGCAGTTGTCACCTGTGTTTCGTCATCATCAGAGACGTGCTGAGGTGGTATTCCCATGTCCTCATCATCAGGAAAAATAAGTGGTTGTGCGTTAGTGCATTCTATCTCTTCCACTCCTGGGGAAGGGCTAGGTGGATGCCCTTGGGAAACCCTGGCAGCAGAGTCTTCAAACAGCATAAGAGACTGCTGCATAATTTGAGGCTCAGACAGTTTCCCTGATATGCATGGGGGTGATGTGACAGACTGATGGGCTTGGTTTTCATGCGCCATCTGTGCGCTTTCTGCAGAAGACTGGGTGGGAGATAATGTGAACGTGCTGGATCCACTGTCGGCCACCCAATTGACTAATGCCTGTACCTGCTCAGGCCTTACCATCCTTAGAACGGCATTGGGCCCCACCAAATATCGCTGTAAATTCTGCTGGCTACTGGGACCTGAGGTAGTTGGTTCACTAGGACGTGTGGCTGTGGCAGAACGGCCACATCCTCTCCCAGCACCAGAGGGTCCACTAACACCACCACGACCATGTCCACATCCGCGTCCCTTATTAGATGTTTTCCTCATTGTTCCCGTTCACCACAATTTTGAGAATGGCAAATTTGGGAATAGTTTTTCAACCCAGAACAAAAAGTGTGCTTTTACGGTCACTACAAATAACTTGACCATCTAAAACAGTACAGATTTGGTTGAATAGAAATGTGAGGCCTGTTTTTTTTTTGCGCTGTGTGACAGGTATAGGTTTAATCACAGAATTAGACTTGTATCTGCATGGTAGCGTGTGTGTTAAGTTTTTCTGAATGACACTATCAGCACCTTCAATGTAAGATATCCTTTTTGGGATAGATTTCAAGTAGGCCTCATATAGCAGAAACTAGTTATTTTGAGAATGGCAAATTTGGGAATAGTTTTTCAACCCAGAACAAAAAGTGTGCTTTTACGGTCACTACAAATAACTTGACCAGCTAAAACAGTACAGATTTGGTTGAATAGAAATGTGAGGCCTGTTTTTTTTTGCGCTGTGTGACAGGTATAGGTTTAATCACAGAATTAGACTTGTATCTGCATGGTAGCGTGTGTGTTAAGTTTTTCTGAATGACACTATCAGCACCTTCAATGTAAGATATCCTTTTTGGGATAGATTTCAAGTAGGCCTCATATAGCAGAAACTAGTTATTTTGAGAATGGCAAATTTGGGAATAGTTTTTCAACTTGACCAGCTACAAATTTGGTTGAATAGAATGTCAGGTCTATTTTTTAGGCGCTGGGTGACAGGCTCAACTTGCCCCTGATGTAGTATATGGCCAAAAAATAACCACACTATTGATGGTTAAATGCACTTGGGTGACACAGGCTCAGCCTGCACCAGATGTAGTATATGGAAAAAAAATAACCAGACTGTTGATGGTTAAATGCACTTCGGTGACACAGGCTCAGCCTGCAGCTGATGTAGTATATGGCCAAAAAATAACCAGACTGTTGATGGTTAAATGTACTTCGGTGACACAGGCTCAGCCTGCAGCTGATGTAGGATATAGCAAAAAATAACCACACTATTGATGGTTAAATACACTTGGTGATAGCTTGTGCTGGCGCACCACAAGCCACAAAATGGCCGCCGATCACCCCAGAAAAAAAGTGATCTAAAAACGCTCTGGGCAGCCTCAAAAAAGTGAGCAAGTCGATATTAGCACTTCAATAAACCACAGCTGCAGATCGATCACAGAATGAAGTCTTTTGGAGGAGTTAAATCAATAGAAATATAGGCTGGCTCACAGTATTTTTGCATTAAAAAGTTTTATTAATACACTAAATCAAATGACTTGTATCATCATACAACATACATACATGAATAAATGTGTAAATATAGGTATATAAGTGCGGAGCTCACGCACAATCCTATATATCTGGAGTACTCCTAATAGGACCAAATGGCTAGAGTGAGGCTGCAAGAGATATTCAAATAAACCGCTTGTATGTCCAGGACATGAATGGCAATTTGCCAGGTGATTGAAACAAAAGTTCAAACAGAGATTTCAAAATGTCCTTGCTGTGATTCTCACAAAGAGAGGTTCTGTATTTAAATAACCTGTAACAGATCATAGCCGCAACTGTTAGGCAATGCTCCACTTACTTTTTCGCTTGCGGAGCAAGATTTCAGACCGGCTCACTCAGCGTCTCACGTGTCCAGCCAGGTAGTCGATCGCTGGTTTAGTGACGCAGGCGCCTGAAGCCGTCAGACCAACGGAAGCTGGTTAAGCTGAGCTGAGCTGGTGATTGCCTAAGCCTGTCAGGCCGGCAGCGGAAGATGTAACAAGGTTTTACCTTGATTTGCGGCAATAATAGCACAGGTGTAGTCCACTTTTTGAGTAGTTGGTAAATGCGAACCTTTACAGCGGTATGGGACGTCTTCGGATACTTGAAAATATTCAAAAAGCTGAAAATTGAAGAAAAGTCTTCTTCTTGCAAAAAACCGCACCGTTAGCCTTGGTCTCTATACACACTAGACGCGTTTCGGAAACAAGTTCCTTCCTCAGTAGATAATCATAGAATGCTCGTGGAGGAGTTAATCTGCCTAATCTCGCCCTAACGTCGCAGCAGCAACCTCTCCCTATGCTTGAATCAGCAGAGTGACGTGCAGCGCTACGTGACCCAAGCTTATATAGAGGCTGGGTCACATGCTGCACTGGCCAATCACAGCCATGCCAATAGTAGGCAAGGCTGTGATGGCCTCTTGGGGCAAGTAGTATGACGCTTGTTGATTGGTTGCTTTGCAGCCTTTCAAAAAGCGCCAAGAAAGCGCCGAACACCGAACCCGAACCCGGACTTTTACGAAAATGTTCGGGTTCGGGTCCGTGTCACGGACACCCCAAAATTCGGTACGAACCCGAACTATACAGTTCGGGTTCGCTCATCCCTAGTCATTGTCCATTTGCACTGTGAAGCGCCGTCCAGTGTGTTCTGACGCATTTGGCTGAATATGAGCAGATAATATTGCCCGAAACACTTCAGAATTTATCCTGCTGCTTTTGTCAGCAGTCACATCATCAATAAATACAAGAGAACCAGTTCCATTGGCAGCCATACATGCCCACGCCATGACACTACCACCACGCTTCACTGATGAGGTAGCAGGCTTAGGATCATGAACAGTTCCTTTGCTTCTCCATACTCTTCTCTTCCCATCACTCTGGTACAAGTTGATCTTGGTCTCATCTGTCCATAGGATGTTGTTCCAGAACTGTGAAGGCTTTTTTAGATGTCCTTTGGCAAACTCTAATCTGGCCTTCCTGTTTTTGAGGCTCACCAATGGTTTACATCTTGTGGTAAACCCTCTGTATTCACTCTGGTAAAGTCTTCTCTTGATTGTTGACTTTGACACACATACACCAACCTTCTGGAGATTGTTCTTGATCTGGCCAACTGTTGTGAAGGGTGTTTTCTTCACCAGGAAAATAATTCTTCGGTCATCCACCACAGTTGTTTTTCGTGGTCTTCCGGGTCTTTTGGTGTTGCTGAGCTCACCGGTGCACTCCTTCTTTTTAAGAATGTTCCAAACAGTTGTTTTGGCCACGCCTAATGTTTTTGCTATCTCTGATGGGTTTGTTTTGTTTTTTCAGCCTAATGGTGGCTTGCTTCACTGATAGTGACAGCTCTTTGGATGTTATCTTGAGAGTTGACAGCAACAGATTCCAAATGCAAATAGCGCACTTGAAATTAACTCTGGACCTTTTATCTGCTCATTGTAATTAGGATAATGAGGGAATAACACACACCTGGCCATGGAACATCTGAGAAGCCAATTGTCCCATTACTTTTGGTCCCTTAACAAGTGGGAGGCACATATGCAAACTGTTTTAATTTCTACACCGTTCACCTGATTTGGATGTAAATACCCTCAAATTAATCCTGACAGTCTGCAGTTAAAGCACATCTTGTTTGTTTCATTTCAAATCCATTGTGGTGGTGTATAGAGCCACAAATGTTAGAATTGTGCCGATGTCCCAATATTGATGGACCAGACTGTATCTATACATTATGTTATTAATCATTTTCGTTCAGTAGATATGTCAAAAAACATACTTTTATAATATGCTAATTACCTGTCTACCAGCAAGTAGGATGTCTACTTGCTGGTAGCAGCCGCAAAAAACCGCCCCCTCCTCCTGTTGATTGACAGGGCCAGCCGCGATCTCCTCCTCCGACTGGCCCTGTCAGCATTTAAAAAATCGCGCGCCTGTGCTCTGAGATAAGGAAGCTCGCCTCCTCAGCACTCCCTCAGTGCGCCTGCGCCGATGACGTCACCGAAAGAGAAGACGTCATCGGCGCAGGCGCACTGAGGGAGTGCTGAGGAGGCGAGCCTCCTTATCTCAGAATGCCTGCGCCGAATCAACACAGGCTCGCGATTTTTGAAATGCTGACAGGGCCAGTCGGAGGAGGAGATCGCGGCTGGCCCTGTCAATCAACAGGAGGAGGGGGCGTTTTTTTGCGCCTGCTACCAGCAAGTAGTTGCCCTACTTGCTTGTAGAGAGGTAATTAGCATATTATAAAAGTACGTTTTTTGACATATCTACTGAACGAAAATGACTAATAACATAATGTATAGATATATCGCAGGATAGGGATTATAAGTACACACAAAAAAAAATATATGAGTTTAGTGGGGTGACAGAAGCCCTTTAAAGTGTCTCTGTCACCCAGATCAACCCTATTGGATCAATTATGCTGATTAAAATGATACCTGTCAGTGGTATTGTTGCGGAGAAAAATGAACTTTTAAAATTATGCAAATGAACTATTGGAACACCAGGAGGCAGGCTTATGGCATTAGAGCACTGCTCCGGCGACGTCCCTGATGCTCCATAATGATGTCCCTCTGCTTTTCATCATGCTCCCTGCCTTTAGATTGACAGCGCTAGGCCACACTCGAGTCCAAAGCGGCATGTTCGCACATCTTCAACTATATTCAAACGAGCGAAGATGTGCACATGCGCCGTTCTGGATACGAGTGCAGTCTAGTGCTGTCAATTTAAAAGCAGGGGGTGATGAAAAGCAGAGGGGTGTCATTATGGACCACCAGGGTGTTGCTGGAGTAGTGCTCTAACTCCATAAGTCCACCTCCTGGTGCTCGAATAGTTTATTTAAATAATGTTAAAAGTTCATTTTCTCCAAAATGATATCGCAGACAGACATAGGACAGGGTTGATTCGGGTGACAGAGCCATTTTAAAGAGAATCTGTAAGCTCTGAAACAGCCCCCAATCGAGTGTAAATAAGGCCAAGTCTGATTATGTAATTTTTATCTTTCTCACTTGCATTCTGATTATTTGCTTCAATAAACCAGCAGTAAAATACAATGAGAGGACTCCAGATCTCACGCACATAATGGAGAGGACTCAAAGAGGAGTCCTTTCAATGCATTTTTCTGCTGGTTTGGAGGAGCAAAGCATCAGAACGCAAGTGAGTATGAAGATAAAAATTACACAAACATGCTCAGCATCATGTACATTACACACTGCTTACTCTAGTTTGGGGGGTGACAGATTCTCTTTAAATACCCTCTAGTCTTAAGGCCCCTTCACATAGGCCAATTATTGGGGCAGTTATCAGGAAGAAGAATTCCTAGGAACGCTCCTTCCTGACAACTGCACTGTACAAATGTGCAGCCGATCACCCAATCAAGGAGCAAATGCTTGTTCATCGGGTAAAAGCATTGTTGATATGGTCAACAGAACATGCTGTGTAAATAGCCCTACATGCTCGAGAGGTTAGGTAAAGCACAGATACGTAGTAAAGGCCCCTGTGGCTGTCAATTAACGGGCCACATTACCTAACGGAGGCCATGACAGTATCCAATAGCTGACCTAGCCACACCCTTCATGTACACTATTCCAACTACAATATATAAGCCAGAATGTAAAACAAAAAATACAATACAAAAACTTTGTATTTATGTTGTATTTAATAACTGATAACATACAAAAATATAAAAGAAAAACATAAAACACAGAAGTATTCAGACAGTGGGAATGTGCAACATTTCAGACTTCTAATTAATTTTTCCGCTTGGATTTTTCAGGAACCATTCTTACAATTTTAAAAGCAGGCGGTAGAGTGTGTCCCAGAAATGGTGGACTGGTAATGTCTTCAACCATCAGAACGTACGTCCCTGGAAAAAGAAGATGAAGAAGCTGTGTGTGCTTGCTTACAGACAGACCTTATGTTATGGGCAGGCAATTTTTGTAATGTCTATCTAGAGTAAATGTGGTCATTCATTTTTTCCTAAGATCTCAGAATACAGAACCATGGAGTCATAGTCACTTACGTATACCTGTTGTCAATAAATCTGATATGGTTCCTGTTGGGAAATGTATTGAAATATCTTGGAAGAAGCTTCGTCAATTAGTTGTGGTAGAATACTACAACTCATCGGTCACACACAAAAAACTCATTAGATACATTCTATCTCATCATACAGAACCAGAATTTATAGATCACACAGATCCAGATGCTGGGATTTGATCCCATATTGTTCTATGTACAGCCAAGTTTTGAATTGTTCTTTCTATAAGACACTTTCTGCACACATAAAATGATAATGCTTTGGGGGATAATTTTTCACATCCTGCAGTTCAGAATTCCATCTTCAAAAAGTCTCAAAATAGAGGTTTGTGTTTTTTTGGACTTAATTGCATGCATTTTGTGTTTTTACACCATTCACTCCAGTTTTGAAAAGTTAGTAGGAAAGTGGATGTGGTTAGCCTATCAAGCTGATCTAAACCAGATTTATCAACTGTAACTTTTAAAAAAAGTCACACAAATTGTCACAATCTCTCTGGTAAAGGGTGCAGTAGAAAGCGATGTACCATCTGAAATAGAGCTGCCTTCGCTTATTACATGCCTAATTCTCTCTCCCCGATCCATTGCCACAATTGTGAGAAAAACTTTTTAATTCTTATGCAAATTACTTTTTTGGTACATTTTGGATACAGTAAGGTAGTGTTATTCATGATACTCTTTGTAAGAGTTTAACATGATTAACTATAACTTTCCTCATGACTTTATTTTGTTTTATCTCTGCGCTAGTGCTACTCCTCCAACACTATAATTTGTTCATCGTCCGCCATACAGCCCTGACTGCCTCCATGAGAACCTCCAACAGGGGCGGACTGGCCATAGACCTTTCAGGGAAATTTCTCGGCGGGACGATGCCCAAGGGGCCACCTGAACCCTCCTCAGCCAGTGGGAGATTTTGGGGTATGTATTTTGTGCTGATGGGGGCAGTATTTTCTGATGGACTGTGGCATTTGGCTCTGTTGGGGTGGTATAATGTGCTACAATATGGTATTGTTGGCCCTGCCTTCAATCAATTTGGACCCGACTACAAAATAGGGCCACTTTTAGTA
Organism: Bufo bufo; assembly: GCF_905171765.1. NCBI lineage: Eukaryota > Metazoa > Chordata > Amphibia > Anura > Bufonidae > Bufo > Bufo bufo. The sequence continues at coordinate 102,698,237 of NC_053389.1, read as the reverse complement.
TTTTTTCCAGGGCCTCTTTAAGTTCCCAGTCCGCCCCTGACCTCTAATATTACTTGCCTACATCCCACGTAAGCCATCTCTGCAACCTGTCTCATAACATGTACTTTGGTTTTTTGTCCACTTTTACTATCCTAAATTTAGCTGTCTCAGACTTTCCTGCTCCTACCATCTAACGTGGAACAACTTTCCATTGAGCTCTCCGCTATTTGACCTATTTATCACCATTAAAATCCTTAATTAGAACTCTGCTCGAGGTGTGGAGCCACCTCTTTTAGTCAAACTATATCAATCCTGACGTTGAGTCACGTGAGCCTTTTTTTGTTGTTCTCTATAGCAAGTTTGAGCAGAAGCACTGCGTACAATCTTTACAATGTACTTGCGAGATTGACAAGCATTCTGTAGTGTAAAAGCATTTTGGCATTCAACACACCATTCCTTTCATGTGGCAGATTTAATAAGCACTAAATTAGAATAAATAGTGAGGAAGGGGTGCAGTAGTTCCAAACTCTGTAATTGCCCCACTCTACACAAGGAATAAGTAATAAGAAGACAGATGTCCCTGATCTGTAAGCACAATGCTAATCAAACACCTGCTATTAAAGACGTAGAAGAAGCCTCTCTATTAACGCTAATCAGCACTAATCATACTATATCAAGAGCGAAGCAAACAGGGTCCATTATTAGCAAGGAGGAATCTCATGTGCCCCCTGATTCTCTAGTGTTTATATTTTTCTCATTACCAAACAAAATGTTTTCAATCACCTAAATCAATTCACTCGAGCACAATGGGCTTCATCTTTACGGTGCCTTATGCAAATGTCAATGCGTCTCCAAGGGAGGGGATTGCAGTTCACAACAGGAACCGGCATTTATTTATAGATTGTAGACTTCCATGCACATAATTACGTTGAACTGAAGCATTAGGCTCTAAGCGGTGATTAGAAGAACTGCGGCACGTATAGGGAGACGGTGACCGAAAGGACATGCAATCATTCAGTATCGGCAAGATCATTTGAACCATCAGAGAATTTAGTAGAGGAGTTCATAAACAGTTTTATATACAGTAGGAAGCACAGCCTTGTTGACCCTAATAGTATGTTCTTTGCTATAACCCTGTTTGGTATGCTATGAGACTGGAGTGTTATTGTCACCTCAACTAGTTCATTAGAGCGAGAGTATGGACACACATTGTAGCTGAGACCCTGCCTACTAATACGTAATGGGCGTATGATTTTAAGGGTAATGCTTGAGATTTATCAATAAACTAATCCCCAGAAGGGGGACAGAGCGAGATAAAACTTAACATTTAATGATGTCTTAGTTAAAATAAAAAAGCGCACTAGAGACCTCAACGTGAAACAATGTAGAAAAGCCCTGCTGAATTTAGACAAACACACAATGAATGGTACCAGTATATTAAAACATAAAGTAAGGAACGCTCTCACCCATCAGTAGTTGTGATCGGAGTAGGGCTCTCCCGTCAGGCGGGATACCGTGTAGTGCATCCCCCAGGTCGATGTACAGTAGATTCAGATTAAGGTGTTTAATATACCTGTTTCCACAAAATATTGATTGAGGCCTGTGATATACCTGCTTCCACAAAATACTGATTAAATGGAATGATATACCTGCTTTCACCAAATATTGATTGAGGCCTGCGATATACCTGCTTCCACAAAATACTGATTGAGGCCTGCGATATACCTGCTTCAACAAAATACTGATTAAGGGGTTTGATATACCACTTCCAAATATTGATTAAGGCCTGCGATATACCTGCTTCCACAAAATACTGATTAAGGAGTTTAATATACCTGCTTCCACAAAATACTGATTGAGGCCTGCGATATACCTGCTTCCACAAAATACTGATTAAGGAGTTTAATATACCTGCTTCCACAAAATACTGATTAAGGGGTTTGATATACCTGTTTCCACAAAATATTGATTGAGGCCTGCGATATACCTGCTTCCACAAAATAGTCATTAAGGGGAATGATATACCTGCTTCCTTCAAATATTAATTGAGGCCTGCGATATACCTGCTTCCACAAAATACTGATTAAGGGGTTCGATATACCTGTTTCCACCAAATATTGATTGAGGTCTGCGATATACCTGCTTCCACAAAATACTGATTAAGGGGATTGATATACCTGCTTCTACAAACTATTGATTGAGACCTGTGATATATCTGCTTCCACAAAATACTGATTAAGGGGTTTGATATACCACTTCCACCAAATATTGATTGAGGCCTGCGATATACCTGCTCCAAAAAATACTGATTAAGTGGTTTAATATACCTGTTTCCACAAAATATTGATTGAGGCCTGCGATATACCTGCTTCCACAAAATACTGATTAAGGGGATTGATATACTTCCTTCCACCAAATATTGATTGAGGCCTGCCATATACCTGCTTCCACAAAATACTGATTAAGGGGTTTGATATACCTGTTTCCACCAAATATTGATTGAGGGCTGCGATATACCTGATTCCACAAAATACTGATTAAGGGGATTAATATACCTGTTTGCACCAAATATTGATAAGGCCTGTGAGATACCTGCTTCCACAAAATACTAATCAAGGGGTTCAATATACCTGTTTTCACAAAATATTGATTGAGGCCTGAGATATACCTGCTTCCACAAAATACTGATTAAGGGGTTCGATATACCTGTTTCCACCAAATATTGATTGAGGCCTGAGATATACCTGCTTCCACAAAATACTGATTAAGGGGCTTGACATACCTGCTTCCACCAAATATTGATTGAGGCCTGTGATATACCTGCTTCCACAAAATACTGATTAAGAGCTTTGATATACCTGCTTCCACCAAATATTGATTAAGGCCTGCAAGATACCTGCTTCCACAAAATACTGATTAAAGCGTTTGATATACCTGTTTCCACAAAATATTGATTGAGGCCTGCGATATACCTGCTTCCACAAAATACTGATTAAGGGAATCGATATACCTGTGTCACGGCCTTTGGTGTGCCCTGTGACACTTATGCCACGCTTGCTGTTGCCCGTGGCAACTTGTTGCTGTTTCAGCATGCGGGGGCAGTGTCACGGCCTTTGTGGTGTGTGCCGTGACATGGTTGCCTTGTATGTTGCTGCCTGCGGCAATGTGTAGCTTTTTATGCTGGTGTGTGCACTTCCCTTTTGAGTTGTTGCCTCCCTCTGTCGGGTGCTGTAAGGGTTAACTCCCTGACTGGGTGTGGTTACTTGGCTTATATCTTCTGTGGTTTCCTGGCTGATGTCAGTTGTACTTCAGCTGTTGTTGGTGCTGGAGCTCTGCTCCAGTCCAGGGTGTTCCATCTGTCCAGTGCAGTGTCAAATGGTAAAAGGGGATCAGCCTGGCCAAAAGGAGTAATAAGGGATCAGGTCACCTCCTACAACATCCCTAATCCTCTCCCTGACTCCTCACCGTATGAGCGGACCCCAATGGTAGGACGACTCTGCCTGCTTCTCCTACCTTTTATGCTGGTGTGTGCACTTCCCCTTTGAGTTGTTGGCTCCCTCTGTCTGGTGCTGTAAGGGTTAACTCCCTTGAGCGGACCCCGATGGTAGGACGACTCATACTCAGGATTCCTAGAGACCCTAAGTCGCCCAGGTAATCCCTCACCAAGGAGCAGGGAAAAGGCGAGCTGTTCATCCCAGTCATGGAGGAACAGGAGTCTCTATCTGAGGCCAGGCTGTGACACTGCCCCCGCATGCTGAAACAGCAACAAGTTGCCACGGGCAACAGCAAGCGTGGCATAAGTGTCACAGCGCACACCAAAGGCTGTGACAACCTGTTTCCACCAAATATTGATTGAGGCCTGCCAGATACCTGCTTCCACAAAATACTGATCAAAGGGTTTGATATAGCTGCTTCCACAAAATACTGATTGAGGCCTGAGATATACCTGCTTCCACAGAATACTGATTGAGGGCTGCAATATACCTGTTGCCCCAAATAAACAGGGTGGTGTGATATAACTGTGGTGGCAAAAAAAATAAATTGAGGGGAGTGATATACCAGCTTCCACAAAATACTGATTAAGGGGTTTGGTATACCTGCTTCCACAAAATACTGATTGAGGGCTGCGATACACCTGCTTCCAAAAATACTGCTTAAGGGGTTCGATATACCTGTTTCCACCAAATATTGATTGAGGTCTGCGATATACCTGCTTCCACAAAATACTGATTAAGGGGATTGATATACCTGCTTCTACAAACTATTGATTGAGACCTGTGATATATCTGCTTCCACAAAATACTGATTAAGGGGTTTGATATACCACTTCCACCAAATATTGATTGAGGCCTGCGATATACCTGCTCCAAAAAATACTGATTAAGTGGTTTAATATACCTGTTTCCACAAAATATTGATTGAGGCCTGCGATATACCTGCTTCCACAAAATACTGATTAAGGGGATTGATATACTTCCTTCCACCAAATATTGATTGAGGCCTGCCATATACCTGCTTCCACAAAATACTGATTAAGGGGTTTGATATACCTGTTTCCACCAAATATTGATTGAGGGCTGCGATATACCTGATTCCACAAAATACTGATTAAGGGGATTAATATACCTGTTTGCACCAAATATTGATAAGGCCTGTGAGATACCTGCTTCCACAAAATACTAATCAAGGGGTTCAATATACCTGTTTTCACAAAATATTGATTGAGGCCTGAGATATACCTGCTTCCACAAAATACTGATTAAGGGGTTCGATATACCTGTTTCCACCAAATATTGATTGAGGCCTGCGATATACCTGCTTCCACAAAATACTGATTAAGGGGCTTGACATACCTGCTTCCACCAAATATTGATTGAGGCCTGTGATATACCTGCTTCCACAAAATACTGATTAAGAGCTTTGATATACCTGCTTCCACCAAATATTGATTAAGGCCTGCAAGATACCTGCTTCCACAAAATACTGATTAAAGCGTTTGATATACCTGTTTCCACAAAATATTGATTGAGGCCTGCGATATACCTGCTTCCACAAAATACTGATTAAGGGAATCGATATACCTGTGTCACGGCCTTTGGTGTGCCCTGTGACACTTATGCCACGCTTGCTGTTGCCCGTGGCAACTTGTTGCTGTTTCAGCATGCGGGGGCAGTGTCACGGCCTTTGTGGTGTGTGCCGTGACATGGTTGCCTTGTATGTTGCTGCCTGCGGCAATGTGTAGCTTTTTATGCTGGTGTGTGCACTTCCCTTTTGAGTTGTTGCCTCCCTCTGTCGGGTGCTGTAAGGGTTAACTCCCTGACTGGGTGTGGTTACTTGGCTTATATCTTCTGTGGTTTCCTGGCTGATGTCAGTTGTACTTCAGCTGTTGTTGGTGCTGGAGCTCTGCTCCAGTCCAGGGTGTTCCATCTGTCCAGTGCAGTGTCAAATGGTAAAAGGGGATCAGCCTGGCCAAAAGGAGTAATAAGGGATCAGGTCACCTCCTACAACATCCCTAATCCTCTCCCTGACTCCTCACCGTATGAGCGGACCCCAATGGTAGGACGACTCTGCCTGCTTCTCCTACCTTTTATGCTGGTGTGTGCACTTCCCCTTTGAGTTGTTGGCTCCCTCTGTCTGGTGCTGTAAGGGTTAACTCCCTTGAGCGGACCCCGATGGTAGGACGACTCATACTCAGGATTCCTAGAGACCCTAAGTCGCCCAGGTAATCCCTCACCAAGGAGCAGGGAAAAGGCGAGCTGTTCATCCCAGTCATGGAGGAACAGGAGTCTCTATCTGAGGCCAGGCTGTGACACTGCCCCCGCATGCTGAAACAGCAACAAGTTGCCACGGGCAACAGCAAGCGTGGCATAAGTGTCACAGCGCACACCAAAGGCTGTGACAACCTGTTTCCACCAAATATTGATTGAGGCCTGCCAGATACCTGCTTCCACAAAATACTGATCAAAGGGTTTGATATAGCTGCTTCCACAAAATACTGATTGAGGCCTGAGATATACCTGCTTCCACAGAATACTGATTGAGGGCTGCAATATACCTGTTGCCCCAAATAAACAGGGTGGTGTGATATAACTGTGGTGGCAAAAAAAATAAATTGAGGGGAGTGATATACCAGCTTCCACAAAATACTGATTAAGGGGTTTGGTATACCTGCTTCCACAAAATACTGATTGAGGGCTGCGATACACCTGCTTCCAAAAATACTGCTTAAGGGGTTCGATATACCTGATTCCACCAAATATTGATTGAGGCCTGCGATATACCTGCTTCCACAAAATAGTCATTAAGGGGAATGATATACCTGCTTCCATCAAATATTAATTGAGGCCTGCGATATACCTGCTTCCACAAAATACTGATTAAGGGGTTCGATATACCTGTTTCCACCAAATATTGATTGAGGTCTGCGATATACCTGCTTCCACAAAATACTGATTAAGGGGATTGATATACCTGCTTCTACAAATTATTGATTGAGACCTGTGATATATCTGCTTCCACAAAATACTGATCAAAGGGTTTGATATAGCTGCTTCCACAAAATACTGATTGAGGCCTGAGATATACCTGCTTCCACAGAATACTGATTGAGGGCTGCAATATACCTGTTGCCCCAAATAAACAGGGTGGTGTGATATAACTGTGGTGGCAAAAAAAAAAAAATTGAGGGGAGTGATATACCAGCTTCCACAAAATACTGATTAAGGGGTTTGGTATACCTGCTTCCACAAAATACTGATTGAGGGCTGCGATATACCTGCTTCCAAAAATACTGCTTAAGGGGTTCGATATACCTGATTCCAAAAAATATTGATTGAGGCCTGCGATATACCTGCTTCCACAAAATAGTCATTAAGGGGAATGATATACCTGCTTCCATCAAATATTAATTGAGGCCTGCGATATACCTGCTTCCACAAAATACTGATTAAGGGGTTCGATATACCTGTTTCCACCAAATATTGATTGAGGTCTGCGATATACCTGCTTCCACAAAATACTGATTAAGGGGATTGATATACCTGCTTCTACAAATTATTGATTGAGACCTGTGATATATCTGCTTCCACAAAATACTGATTAAGGGGTTTGATATACCACTTCCACCAAATATTGATTGAGGCCTGCGATATACCTGCTCCACAAAATACTGATTAAGTGGTTTAATATACCTGTTTCCACAAAATATTGATTGAGGCCTGCGATATACCTGCTTCCACAAAATACCGATTAAGGGGATTGATATACTTCATTCCACCAAATATTGATTGAGGCCTGCCATATACCTGCTTCCACAAAATACTGATTAAGGGGTTTGATATACCTGTTTCCACCAAATATTGATTGAGGGCTGCAATATACCTGATTCCACAAAATACTGATTAAGGGGTTTGATATACCTGTTTCCACTAAATATTGATTGAGGGCTGCAATATACCTGCTTCCAAAAAATACTGATTGAGGGCTGCGATATACCTGCTTCCAAAAATACTGCTTAAGGGGTTCGATATACCTGATTCCACCAAATATTGATTGAGGTCTGCGATATACCTGCTTCCACAAAATACTGATTTAGGGGTTTGATATAGCTGCTTCCACAAAATACTGATTGAGGCCTGAGATATACCTGCTTCTACAAAATACTGATTAAGAGGTTCAATATACCTGTTCCCACCTAATATTGATTGAGGCCTGCGAGATACCTGCCTCCACAAATACTGCTCTTTTATAGGGACTTAGTCACAGGCTCATTTTTAAAATGACAAGCAGAGGAAGATGCAGGCCGTTCCGCAGGGGTGGGGCTAGGCAGGTGCACCAGGTCGGAGCCTAAGTGGGAAGTTGGAGAAGGCGCATGCGATTACTTCAAAGGACGCACCAAATTTGTTTGAGTGGCTCATTAAGCCTTCCACTTCTGTACCCTCCTCATCCTCTGTATCTGCACCCTCCTCACTCTGCTGTGTGCACCCCAAAAGACACCACCACCACCACCATAGCCCCTCCACTCGAGTCAGATGAATTATTTTCCCAGACCCAGACCTTACCGATGCTCAGCCATTCTTGACCTCAGATGAGGTCTGACGACAGTACCCAGATGAGCCCAAGTAGGGAGGTCCCCGCTGTTGTTGCCTACTCTGAGATCTTAAATGTCAGTGGTGGTAAAGGCGACGATTATGACGTGTCGATGGACATCACGTGGGTGCCCACAAGAGAGGAAGAGGAGGGAAGTTCAGAGGGAGAGACGGAGCAGAGGAGAGATAGGAGAAGCAGGCAGAGCTCGCAGGGCACATGAGGCAAAAAGCAGACTGCTAATGTTCGGCTCGAGCATCTAGATGCTCGGCACATGGAAGTACTCTGCCGAGTACCGTATGTGCTTGAGCGCCATGCTCGAGTTTCCCCCCCGCACGTTTCTTGGCTGCTACGCAGCCAAAAAACGTGCAAGTAAGTACTGCCCTCACTGTAATGGCAGTAGCCACGCTGGCTACTTGCATTACAGTGATTGGCTGGCCGAAACGGATCATCGGGTGCTATATATCACCCGATGAAGCATGTTCGGCTCATACGTAGTCAGGGAGAGCTGAGCATAGGAAGGGACAGAGAGTGTAGGGAGTGTAATAGGAAGATTTATATACAACAAACTTTTCAGAGACCCAAAAGTCCTTTTAAGGACTATTGCGTGTGACAGCAGCAATATATATTTTTAGCGCATCCTGCGCTAAATACCGTGTAATAGGTCACTGCGGACAGTTAAATTATTCGCGACACATCTCCTGTGTAAAGTCTGCGCATCCCTAAATCATCAGTGACATCCAGTGCACTTTTTTTCTGTAGACTGTGTCCGCTGCAGACAGTTAAATTATCTGTGCAACATCTCCTGTTTAAAGTGTGCACATCCCTAAAATATCAGTGACATCCAGTGTACCTTTTTTCCGTAGACACTGCGAACAGTGACATTACCTGTGGTACCTGTTCTGTATAACGTTTCCAAATCACAAATACCTTTGTAAATTTTTTTGCGTATACACTTTCAAATCCTACGCTACTGTACGTGTGACATACTTTCAAGCATATATCACATTTAAAATTAAGAAGGCGAGCAGTAAGGAACAGAGAAGTGGCCGTAAAGCTGATGGTGCATGCAGAGGCCGTGGCCCTGGGCGCGGAGAAACTGTGCCTGCTGCCAGAGCACAAGAAAAACAATCATCCACGATACCTAGCTTCATGTCCCAGTTTTCAGGGCGGCGCTGGACACCACTCTTGAAGTCAGACCAGTGCGACCAGGTGGTCGGTTGGATTGCAGCACATAATGCTTCGAGTCCGTTAAGCACCACCCTGTCTTCCACCAAGTCCAGTCTCAGTAGCCAGGAGTCTGGTCAACACAATCCTCACCCTGATCCTCCTTCCTCCCACCATGTATAGTCTGGCCAAACAAGTGATCCCACACTTGGATATTCCGAGGACCTCTTTTCATCGCCATTAGTTGATTTGGCCCTCTCGCCAAGCACGCTTGAAGAGGGGCATGAGATCTTGTTCCCTGATTCCCAACCTCTTGAGCAGTCACAAGAACATGACGGTGGGGAACGGCAATTAGTGTTTAATGAGGTGGATGATGATGAGACACAGTTGCCAATGAGTCAACCGCAATTACTGTCTCAAGAGGTTGATGAAGAGGATGAGACACAGTTGTCAATCACTGAGGTTGTGGTTAGGTCAACAAATCAAAAAGGATGATCAGAGTGAGGAAGTGGAAGAGGAGGTGGTGGACGATGAGGTCACTGACCCAACCTGGGAAAGTGGAAAGCAGAGCGAGGACAGCAGTACAGAGGGGGAGGGATCTGTAGCACTGCAACAGGCTGGAAGAGGCAGTGGGGTGCCAAAAGGGAGAAGGAGGGCCACACCAAACAGGCCCGCAACTATTCCACGGAGCACCCCCTTGCGGAAATCTCCCTTCCCTTTCCTAGATGGCGCTTTTTTGAGGAAAGTGCAGACAACAAAAGAATAGTAGTTTGCAACCTGTGCCAAACGAAAATGAGCCTGGGCGTGAACACTAGTAGTGATGAGCGGCAGGGGTTATATTCGAATTCGTGATATTTCGCGAATATTTCATAGAATACTCATTGAATACTCGCAAATTCTAATATTCAACATTTTTTTACTTGAAAAATCGGCAAGGTAATGATTGCGTAATATGCGAATATTATGAGATCAATACAGGCGTGGGTCAAAAACGAATATATAGCACTATAGAATTTAGTGCTATCTATTTGTTTTTTATAATATTTGTCATTTTTTTCCATCTGAAGTCATGATTCCTCTCTGCTTAAGTTACTTAAGCAGGGAGGAATCATGACTTCAGATGGAAAAAAAATGACAAATATTATAAAAAAACAAATATATAGAGCAATATAGCTAATATTGTGCTATATTCATTTTTCAGAATATTTGTAATATTCTAAAACAAGAATATATAGCAATATATCGAATATTAAAAAAAAATAATAATATAGAGCAAATCAGCTAATACAGTGCTATAATCTTTTTTTTTAATAGTTGTAATTTTTTTCCAATCTGAACTTCAGATGAGAAAAAAATTACAACTATTAGACAAAGAAGATTATAGCACTATATTAGCTAAATTGCTCTACATTAGTTTTTTCGAATATTCGCTATATTGCTATATATTCTTGTTTTAGAATATTACGAATATTCTAAAAAACAAATATATAGACTATATCGAATATATGTTTTTTTTAATATTCGTCCTTTTTTTTTTCAATCTGTACAGTTGCTCCCCTTCGGCATACTCCTCCTCGACAAGCGTTCCCGTCACCATGGGAACGCCTGGGGGTTAGAATATACCATCGGATCTGAGTTTTCACGATCTCACTGAGGAGTATGCCGAAGTGGAACAACTGTACAGATTGAAAAAAAAAAAGACGAATATTCTAAAAAACAAATATATTCGATATAGTGCTATATATTAGTTTTTTAGAATATTCGTCATTTTTCCTATCTAAAGTCATGATTCCTTCCTGCTTAAGTTGCATGTGGGCCAATGACTCATTGGCCCACAAGCAAGAAGCAGGGAGGAATCATGTTTTCAGATGTTAAAAAATGACGAATATTCGATATAGCAAATATATAGCACTATATTCAAAATATTCGCGAATTCTCGAAGTTGCGATATTCGAGATAAATATTCGTAATTTGAATATTCACACTCAACACTAGCAACCTCACCACCACCAGCATGATCCGCCACATGGCATCCAAGCACCGTAATAAGTGGGACGAACGCCTGGGTCCACAATCTGTGTCTGCGTGTCACACCACTGCTTCCTCTTCCCCTATTTTACGTGCTGGCCAATCCCCTGTCGAAGGCTCAGGCCGGGATGCCTCCAGCCCTGCACCTGGACCTTCGCAAGCACCATCAGCGACCACATCCACTTCCGTGTCCCAGCGCAGCATCCAAATGTCCTTACTCCAGGCCTTTGAACACAAGTGAAAATACCCACCCACAGGCCATAGCACTAAATGCGCAACTTTCCAATTTACTGGCCCTAAAAAAGTTGCCATTTAGGCTTGTGGACACTGAGCCCTTCTGTAGCCTGATGTCGGCGGCCGTCCTACATTACGCAGTTTCCAGCTGCCACTATTTTTCAAGGTGTGCCGTGCCCGCCTTACACCAACATGTGTCCCGTAATATCACACGTGCCAAGACCAACGCAGTCAGTTACTGTAAAGGTCCACTTAACCACGGACACATGGACAAGTGCATTTGGCCAGGGACGCTACATTTCCCTGACGGCACACTAGGTTAATTTTGTGGAGGCCAGGAGCGAGTCGTACCCTGGGAAGGCACAGGTGCTACCGATGCCAAGGATTGCGGGCCCTACGTCGATCAGGGTTTTCGCCAGCACCTACGTTAGTGGCTCCAAACCCCACTTCTCCTCCTCCGCCTCCACTTACACCTCCGATTTATCCGCGTGCAGCACCAGTCAGTCATCAGTCGGAAGCTGGAAGCAGTGTAGCACTGCAGTGGGGAAGCGGCAACAGGCCGTGCTGAAGCTCACATGCTTATGGGACAAACAGCACACCGCCGCAGAGCTGTGGAAGGGGATAAGAGACCAGACTGAGCTGTGGCTCTGGTCACTCAACCTACAATCAGGCATGGTTGTGTCTGATAATGGCTGTAACTTGGTGGCGGCTTTGGAGCTCGGCAAGCTCACACACATCCCATGCCTAGCCCACGTGTTCAACCTTGTGGTTCAGCAGTTTCTCAAAACCTACCCCAATTTGCCTGAGCTACTGGTAAAGGTGCGCCGCGTGTGTTCACATTTCCGCAAGTCATCGACAGCTTCACCGGTTCTGTCAACACTGCAGTAGCGCTTGAAATTGCCAGCTCACCGCACCTGTTGTGCGACGTGAGCACGCACTGGAACTACACGTTCCACATGTTGGCCAGGCTTTGTGAGCAGCAGAGGGCAGTACCAGCTGCAACATGGTCGTCGCCTTTCCAGTCAGCTTCCGCTATTCATAAGTGAGGAGTGGGCATGGATGTTTGACCTCTGTGAGGTTTTAAAAACCTTTGAGAAATCAACATAGATGGTGAGCGGCGATAACGCTATTATCGGCGTAACTATCCCACTTCCGTGCCTACTCAAACGCTCGCTGCTCACAATTAAGGACGACGCTTTGCATGTGGAAAAGGTGGAAATGGGGGAAGACATTAAACAGGGTGATAGCCAGACCACCCTCAGTTCGTCTTCTAGCGCAAATTAGACGATGAAGAGGAGGAGGAGAAGCAGGAGACGGTTGCCTCCGCTACAGAGGGTAGTACCCATCGAAGTTTAATTCCATCTGTTCAGCGAGAATGGGCAGAAGAGGAGGAAGAGGGTGAGGAAATTGAGAGTGATCCTCCTGATGACGACAGCGAAGTCTTGCCGGTTGGTACTCTGGCACACATGGCTGACTTTATGTTAGGCTGCCTTTCCAGCAACCCGCGCGTTATAGACATTTTAGACAACACGGATTACTGGTTGTTCACCCTTCTCGATTCCTGCTACAAAGAGAACTTCTCATCTCTCATTCCTCTGGTGGAGAAGACGAGCAAAACGGTGCAATACCAGAAGATCCTTGTTGAAAAATTGCTCCAAAAATTTCCATCTGACAACACTAGCGGCAGAGTCCATAGTTCCTTGGCCAACCGAGGAGGGGAGACAAGGGTAACACACAGCAGTTCCAACAGAGGCAGGGCAACACTCTCCAAAGCCTTGGACAGTTTCATGATACCCCTCCAGCACCCTCACCCTGATGCGCGGCCTAGTGTCACAAGGAGGGAAACATTTTGGAAAATGGTGAAGTAGTACATAGCAGACCGTGTCAGTGTCCTCAATGATCCCTCAGTGCCTTACAACTATTGGGTGTCCAAGCTGGACACGTGGCATGAACTGGCATTCTACGCCTTGGAGGTGCTGGCCTGCCCTGCCACCAGCGTTTTGTCTGAGCGGGTATTTAGTGCTGCTGGTGGCATTATAACAGATAAGCGTATCCACCTGTCATATGAAAATACTGACAGGTTGACTCTTTTATAAAAATGAACAAGGCCTGGATTGACCATGACTTCTCAACTCCACCAGAGGAAAGCTGATGAACATAAAGGCACTTTAAATGTGTTGTTTATAATGTGCTGAATACACTGTATTTCTATGCACCCCTTCCACCACAAACAAGGGTATATGGTTAAATCTTCCTTTTTTCATCCTCCTCCTCCTCTTCCATCATATCAACACATGCTTATTCATCGCATATATTGCCCTTCGCATAGAATGTTTTACAGGGTCAGCTCACCAGCAGGCCCTCGCATAAAATTTTTTAAAGGGTCAGCTCACCAGCAGGCCCTCGCATATGATTTTTTTAGAGGGTCAGCTCATCAGTAGGCCCTCGCATATAATTTTTTAGAGGGTCGGCTCACCAGCAGGCCCTCGCATATAATGTTTTACAGGGTCAGCTCACCAGCAAGCCCTCGCATATATTTTTTTTTAGAGGTTCAGCTCACCAGCAGTCCCTCGCATATAATCTTTTACAGGGTCAACTCACCAGCAGGCTGGTACCTCAAATCTTTTACAGGGTCAGCTCACCTGAAGGCCCTCGCATATAAGATTTAAGATTTTAGAGGGTCAGCTCACCTGCAAGCCCTCACCTACAACCTTTTAGAGGGCCAGCTCACCAGCAGGCCGGCACCTAAAATATTTTACAGGGTCAGCTTACCAGCAGGCCCGCACCTAAAATCTTTTACAGGGTCAGCTCACCAGCAGGCCCTTGCATATAATTTTTTACAGGGTCAAATTTTTTACAGGGCCAAATGTTTTTGAGGGTCTCCAGCAGGCCATCAATCATCATTTTTCAAGGCTGTGTATGATGCCCTCCTTTATGTGTAACAAAGGGTGTCTTGTAGTGCCGGTTCCTTGTAATTTTTGGCAGCCCTTTCACTTAGTGCATAGGCTTTAGGAGTGTAGGAGTCCCACTACATGAACAATTGTACCACAATGTGAATGAGGCCCTCCATTATATGATATATAGGTTGTATGGGAGTGCCTCTTCCTTGTAATTTTTGGCAGCACTTGCACTTTATATACAAGTAAATATACAGGAAAGAATGTTTCCTAACAATTTTTCCTCTAAAATCGATTTTATCTTCGGTTTTGTGCGTATTATTGTCAGTCTGTAAAAGTGGCATACTACTCGGACAACATCGTTCCAAGATGCATCCAGACATCCTCCCCATGCTGTTCCCGAACCATTTAGGTGGTGTTTCTATCAATTACTGACCTTTTCCTATGAACCAGGCACCCTCCCCTCTTCAGAGCAAGGGGTGTCTGGTTTAATGCTCGGGTACTCCCATTGACTTCCCGATGTGTTCGGCCCGAGCCCCCGAGCATCCCGATGTGTTCGGCCCGAGCCCCCGAGCACTATGGTGCTCGATCAACACTAATGGCAAGCCATTTTAGCTCAGATGCAGCAAAGCAGGCCCAAACCATGACAATATCAACATTGTGTTTCACAGATGGGATGAGGTTTTTATGCTGTAATGCAGTGTTTCTTTCTTCAAACATAACATTTCTCATTTAAACCAAAAAGTACTATTTTGGTCTCATCTGTCTAAAAAACATTGTTACAATAGCCTTCTGGCTTGTCCAGGTGATCTGTAGCAAACTACAAATGGGAAGCAATGTTCTTTTTGGAAAGCATTAGTTTTCTCCTTGCAATTCTGGGCTCATCAACATTAACATTAGCTAATGTGAGAAAGGCCTTTAGTTTTTTACAGCGGAGTTCCTCAACTCCAGTCCCCAGGGCCCACCTGCTGATCATGTTTTCAGGATTTCCTTAGTATTGAGCAGGTGAAATACTGTAATTAGTATCAGTGCATCAGGACTTACCACAGGTATTCATTCTGTGGGATATTCTCAAAGCATGACCGGTAGGTGAGCCCTGAGGACTGTGGAACAGTTGTGGAACACTGGCTAAGAGGTTACCTAAACATTACAGAATATTATACACCTTGCTCTTGGCATGATCCTTGTTGGTAAAGCACTCCTGGGGAGGTTAATAATGATCTTGAATTTCCTCCATTTGTAAGCAATCTGTCTGACTGTGGATTGGTGGAATTGAAACTCTGTAGAGATGGGTTTTTAACCTTTACCAACCTGATGAACATTAATAACTCTATATACACTCTGATACACTTCCACAAATGTGTTGTGAGATGTTCACAACACTTTGACAGACTGATAGATTCCTGTTCCCTAAATAAAATAGGTTGCCCACTCACACCTGATTCTAATTTCACATTCAAATTATCTCCTAAAGGTTCACAATAAGGATGGGCAAACCAGTTCAAACTGAACTGGCTTCCATCCAAACTTTGCTGTTTTTTGCACACCAGAGCAAGTGAAATATTTTCAGGCTTGTTTTTGACGAATCCACTAAAACTGCACGTAACACCATGTTAGTGCACATGGCGGCAGGAAAAAAGCACTAGGGAGGAAGAAGGGTCCTCACATGACCCAGAGAGGAAGCGTGGGGGAGGGCTTGGCCTCATTAGCTCCCAGGCTGATAGACAGCCTGGATTAGCTAATCAATGCTACAGCAGACGGGAACGTGTCCTAGCAGAACACCATTCTGGGCTGGGCTATGAGAGAGGGTGGATGGGTGCTACAGTGCCTACTAGAAAAACATTCTTAGAGAGTCTAGGAGAGTGAAACAACAGGGACAGTCCGACACCAATCAAGTTTATTGCCAGGGAGAGTAAGGCCGAATGCACATGGCCGTGTTCCGCTGCCGAGAGCGGTCCGTGGTATGCCGGGCTGGATTCCTGTTCAGAGCAGGAGCGCACAACGTCATTGGTTGCTATGAAGCCCTACGCTTCATGCTGCCGCTGCACTACAGTAATACACTCGTATAGTGTATTACTGTAGTGCAGTGGCGGCATGAAGCGCAGGGCATCATAGCAACCAATGACGCCGTGCGCTCCTGCTCTGAACAGGAATCCAGCCCTGCATACCACGGACCGCTCTCGGCCACAGAACACGGCCGTGTGGATTCGGCCTAAAGGGAATGGCTAGGATTACAAAGAAGAAGAAGAATTGTGTGTGTAGAATAAAGTGTCAGGGAACCTGTCAGCCAGAGAGAAAAGAATGAGGAGCTGTGGCCCGCTGTGCCTCCTAGCAGAACTTCAGTTCAGACCTCAAAAGCAGCTACCTGCAATACTTAGATTTTTCCCCCATTTTCACAGTAATCCTTTATTTTTTTGTGGGATTCAATTTAATTAAGCTGCATATATACATGATTACTCCAGCAGTGCCTAAAGTGTGGCAGCAATCTACCTGTGTGTATTAAGGTAAAATTGAGCATCGAGCCTCAATCTTCCGTTTACGTATATTCAGTTTTCACACAGTCACAATTAATTTTTTTTTGGGAGGTTCAATTTAATTAAGCTGTATATATACGTTATTAGTGCAGCAATACCCAAGGTGCGGCAGCAATTTGCTTGTGTGTATTAAGGTGAAATTGAGCATCAAGCCTCAATCGTCTGCTTACATATATTCAGTTTCAACATTTTTATTTTTATTTGGGGGGGGGGGTTAAATTTCCTTAAGCAGCAAAAATGTATGTGATTCATGC
The DNA here is from genome assembly GCF_905171765.1 of Bufo bufo. Classification (NCBI taxonomy): domain Eukaryota; kingdom Metazoa; phylum Chordata; class Amphibia; order Anura; family Bufonidae; genus Bufo; species Bufo bufo. Next base: position 102,681,059 of record NC_053389.1, on the reverse strand, counting down.
ACCAACTTTTTGTCACATCTCTGGCTGAATCTGATGAATAGACTTTGCCTTGCGGGCGGTACCCCATTTTTCCACTGTTGCTGTTTGTCTGCCTAACTACAACCACGTTCTGAACAGCTGCATGCTGCATCATGCTACTAATGCCTCAATCGTCCATTTACATGCATTCAGTTTCTAGACACGGTTGAAATTCTTAATTTTTTGGGGGCGGATAAATTTCATGAGGAAACATATGTATGCGATTACTGCATTAAGGCCTCATGCACACGACCGTTGTTGTGGTCCGCATTCGAGCCGCATTTTTTGCGGCTCTGGTGCGGACCCATTCACTTCAATAGGGCCGCAAAAGATGCGGACAGCACTCCGTGTGCTGTTCGTATACGTTGCTCCATTCCATGGCCCAGCAAAAAAAAAATAGCATGTCCTATTCTTGTCTGTTTTGCGGACAAGAATAGGCATTTCTACAATGGGCCGCAAATTGCAGAAGGCACACGAGCGGCTTCTGTTTTTTGCGGATCCTAATACTGATATTTTCTCACAGCTCAGGCTGTCGGTGCCCCATCTTGCCACTGTCTATCTACCATCACGCTCTGTACAACTGCTGCTTCGGCTTGCATCAAGCCACTTATGCCACTTTCCAACCATCACATTCTGTACAGCTGCTGCTGCCACCGCCTCCATCGTGCCACCACCATCATCATGCCACTGCTGGGACCTGCCAACCATCATCTTCCGTAAGGTTGCTGCTGCCTCCATCATGCTGCTACCTTTCTGCCAACATATACCATACAACTGATGCTGCAGCCGCCTCTGCCTCAGCTGCTGCTGCCCCTCGCTGCTAATCCCCTACTGCCACCACCATTAACGCAAAGCATCTGCCACCACTATCACTACTACTATTACCATTACTACTACTATTACTACTACTACCCATAGACAGCCTTGTATGTTCCATGCTATACTGCTCCTACCGCTGCCTCTATTGCAGCCGCCTACCACGTGTGTTTTTTCCATAGCTATGTATGTCAGTGTTACTCAGACATCATTAACTATTGCTGTCATTGAGTTCCAGAGTTTGGGGAAGGGGGGAGTGAAAAAATGTCATAGAAAATAAGCGAAAAGAGAGTTTTCCTAAAAATTATGAGTTCTAGGAGGCTAGAGAGCTTATATACTAACTTTCAGGGCAATTGGAGTAACTTCAGTTTGGCCCGAATCAATTTGAGTCCAAACCAAACTTTTTCAAAAATTGGGCGAATAGGACCCGAAATGGTTCGCTCATCTCTAGTTCACATACTTTGCCCACTTACACTGACTGTGCTACTGGGTCATTCTTAATAAATAAATTATCAAGTTTATTTATTTTTTACTCATTTGTGTGATCTTTATACTTTCAGGTGTGAGAACCTGATATAATTTTAGGTCAAATTTATATCCAGAAATTTTGAAGAGTTCAAAAACTTTCAAGCACCACTTTATGTATTTGTACAGTATTTATATATAGGCACTTTTATCTATCTATCTATCTATCTATTTTATGAAGCTATCTATGTATCTATCTAGTAAATGGGAAGAAAACAGCAGCACAGTCACTATTATGTAGGGTGCAATACCTCTTGAACCCTAGGCAAAGGGTCCACTATGAGATCCAAATAGACCAAATGAGACTGTACCCCAATGTACGCAGGGGCGGATTGGCCATAGACTCTATAGGGAAAATTCCTGTTGGGTCAATGCCAAGGCTGCAGAAGCTCTCCTTACTGCCGCTGGCCGAGTAGATAATGATCTCATGCTCTCAGCGATAGTTAACACTGGGAACATTAGTATTCATGTACCAGGCCAGCGGCTACAGATGTCCTCCTGAATTCACTTGTATGGCTGTCTTCAGCACAGTGATGCAGTTGAGTACTGAAGCAGGGCATGGTTGCCGATGGCTTGATATCTTATTTAGAGACAACTGGAGGTGCACAGAACATGCAGCTATCCACCACAGAGCAAAAGCTTCTGGGGAAGTATCTAATGCTGCACTGTGGTATTTCGTAATGCTGGGGCAGTATTTTGTGCTGCCCTGTGGTAATGCTTACCTCCCCTACTTGTGTTGGCCCACTTTCTATCAGTTTGCACCCACTTATAACATGGAGGCCATTTTAAAGGTTTTTCCCAGGGCCATTTTGAGTTCCCAGTCCACCCCTGAATGTACTGTGAACAGGGTGTTGGACTCTGTTTATTCCCCAGCAACGTTTCAGCCTAGCACAATGAAGCCTTTGTTCAGGGGCCTGAGAAACGTTGCTGGGAAATTAACCAGGTCCAACACCCTGTTCACTGTACATTGGAATGCTGCCTCAATGGTTCTCTCTCTATCCATCTCATATCTATCTATCTATCTCTCATATCTATCTATCTATCTTCTACCTATCTATCTTATTTATTTATTTTCTTCTGTTTTATTAAGCTATCTATCAACATTTGCCTCTTTCTATCTTTCTGTGTATCTATCTATTTTTCTATCTATCTATCTCATATCTCCCTGTCATCTATCCTCCCCCATCCACTCTATTATATTTCACTATAAACCACTCATTTATCACTTGATTATATAGATCCCTTGACATTGGATTTAATAGTAGGCACAATTCAATCCTGTGTTGGGGGAGGTGGGTAGACAATGCAGCCTGGCATTGATTACTGCCATTCAGTTGCATACCCCTCTTAATATTCGCATCTCCTGGCAAAGTGTGGAATGCTTTCCCATGGATGGAATCCCACAATACTGAATTTGGAATAATCAGGCATTCTTCATTCATGGCTCCACAGTGGGCACCAGAGGGGATTGCAACAATGGGCATCCCACGGCAGTAGTCCCCACCTAGCTGGTAGACACAGTGAAAGGGGGGGAGTGAGTTTCAGATAGATGGCTGTTTCTCATAGAGATTAGATTCACTTTGTGATCTCCTGTGTGTGGTTTGCTCTATGGAAGATCTGACAATTTCTGTCATCAATTTTCTGTCAGACAGCCCACACTTGTGACTTCTCCATAAACACTAACACTGCATTCTCAAGTTAAGACTTTAGACGTTTTTGAAAAGGGAACAAAAGGAGCCTGAAGTTATGGAAAAGAGGTTAAAAGAAAGGAACAATTAATTTAAAGGTTAACAATAGATATGCAAATGAACAAAGTTGCTTTCAAAGTACTGTAACTAACTTCAGCATGTCATATGTTAGTTTTATATGAAAAAGATGACAGATTCTTTCTTCGTACATCTTGTTATATATTTAGTAAATGCCAGAAATGACGTGTATCCCCTACCCACAGGACAAGTGTCTGATTGCTGGACCCCAAAATAATCACGAGAATAGGGGTCTGCAAGTGCTGCAGAACATGTGCGTCCACTGCTCCATTCACTTCTATGGGACTTCTGCAAGCAATGTACTCAGCAGTCCCATAGAAGTGATTGGAGCTGTGGATATGCACGCACACCACCGCTCCATTCTCATGGTCGGACCCCCAGCGATCAAACACTTATCCCTTGTCCTGTAGATAGAGGAAAAGTGTTATTAGCGGCAAGTGGTGAGGTTGCTCGGGTTCAAAAACATAGCAACTGGAACATCTGCATGGAGTTTGTATGTTCTCCCTGTGTTTGTGTGGGTTTCCTACAGGTACTTAGGTTTCCTCCCACACTGAGTCCAAAGGCATTCTGATAGGGAACTTAGATTGTGGGCTGCATCTCTACCCCGTGCTGGCCGTAACCTCTCAGAACTGTGTGTTGTAACGAGTTGCGCACCCTTGTGTCCACCTGACTAGGAGAGATTTCTATCCCCTGGAAGTAACCCCAATGCAGGTTTCTATTAAATGACAATAAGCAGAGATCTTAAAATTTTCACTGCCCATTCTCTCAATCCATCAGCAAACTTCCAGCTAACTAAAAGCTGGAGATCCAGTAAAGATAGTGCGGACTTGTATTCACTTCAGCATTCTACAAATAAAGGGTTAGTTATTGCATCCATATAAATAGTTCCGGGACTACGTCCCTCCCCTTAAAGATACTAAGACAATAATGTCTCCATTAAGTTCCATCAGGTTCATAATTATAGGGGATGCAGAATTTGTTGTTACTACGGATCCATGGAGCCTGAGGGGCCTAATATCAGGAGATTAAAGTTTGGCGGTCCTTGGTAAAGATTGAATGCAACTTTGCATGCGACTGGAGAGGAAAGAATTGTGTTGCTCAAATTAAGTGTGAATAAATTCCTTATTCTTCCCCTCCATCTCTAAACTCCTTGAATGTCTTGTCTAATCTCGCTTAATAAACTATCTCTCTGCAAACTCTCTTCTTGACCCCCTACAATCTTCCTTTTACCCTTTCCACTCTACAGAAACTGCCCTTACGAAAGTATCTAACAATCTCCTGACAGCAAAAAGAAATGGTGATTATTCTCTACTGATTCTTCTGGATCTCGCTGCAGTGTTTGATACCATAGACCACAAATGCCTCCTCACCATGCTCCACTCAATTAGCCTTACGGACACTGCTCTCTCCTGGTTCTCTTGCTATCTCTCTGGCCACTCCTTTGGTGCATCATTCGCTGGCTCTACTTCTTCTCCTCTTCCTCTTGATGTTGGCGTTCCTCAGGCTTCAGTACTAACTTGTTGTTGCTTTGATTCATTCTCATCTTGACTACAGCAACTTATTACTAATCGGTCTCCCTCTCACTAAACTTTCCCGCCTTCAGTCTGTCCTAAATGCTGCAGCCAGGCTCATTTATCTATCCACCCGCTACACTGATGCTACCAGACTGTGCCAGTTACTTCACTGGTTGCCCATCCACTACAGAATACAGCTCAAACTTCTCACCCACAAAGCTCTCCACAGTGCTGCACCTCCACACATCTCCTCCCTCATTTCCGTCTACCACCCTACACGTGCTCTCCGCTTTGTTAGTGATCTAAGATTAAAATCCTCCATAATTTGTACCTCTCACTTCCGTCTTCAAGACTTTTCTCGAGCTGAACCTACTCTCTGGAATGCTCTGCCCCGGATTATTAGGTCAATTCCCAACTTCTCTACCTTTAAACGTGCCTTAAAAACACATCTTTTCAGGAAGGCTTATCAAGCTTCCTAAACTGACTGTTCCCCGAATAACCCCTCTCTCACCCCCCAACTCCTCAAGCCTGAATTCAATCTTTGAACAGTCCCACACCCAAAGCAGATCGGCCTACACCACTGCTTTCAGTACCATAATAGCTTGACTACTACAGATCACAATCAACTACATTTTGTGTCACCCCCAACTCCTCATAGATTGGAAGCTCTTGCGAGCAGGGCTCTCACTCCTAGTGTTTCAGTTATATATTAGTCAGTTACGTTGTGATGTCTTTTGTTTTGTACATAGACCCTCTGAATTGTAAAGCCCTTCGGAATATTTTCGCTATATAAATAAATATTATTATTTGCCATAGACTCCAGATTTAAAATGGAGTTCTCAAAAATTCATAGAAAATAGTTTTTTTTCTTATTCATTTTGGACGTACTATGCCATTGAAATTGAAATACAAGATATTGTCCTTCTGTAGCAGACAACACAAATTTTTGAGACGTCTAACAGTAGGTATTGTCAGTATACTGCTGCTGTGAGGGGAAGATAATATCTGCAACATAATCCTCATTATAATAGTAGGTGTCGAACTGGGATAATAGTTTAACAGCACTATTATTCTCATGAACGTTCTAAATAAAGATGTCCATAAAAGAGCACTGCACTTAGTGTAATGCATGATGCTGTAATTGAGTCACTCATCCGCTTCCCTCTCAGTGATAGTCTGACTGAAAAAGTTAAAGAGGAGCTGCCACCTCTCCCGACATGTCTCTTTTACTAACTACTTGCAATTCCCATTCAATAACAATTCTGGGCCATCTTTTCTTATAACTGTGTGTTGTTCTGTTCCTCTGTTATTCCTGCAAGATGTTTATGAATTAAGGTACAACTGGGTGTTACTATTTCCCCTTGTCTAAGAGCTGTGTCCCTGGATAGTCTGACACTGGAAGCAATGACTGGACAGCGTCAGACTGTGCAGGGACACAACCCCAACTGGTAACACTGAGTTGTATCTGTATTCATAAACTTCTTACAGGAATAATAGAGGAATGGCACATAGAGAGATAAGAACCTATGCTCCAGAATTGTTATTACATGGGGAATACAAGTAGTTATAAAACCAGACATGTGAGGATAGGTGACAGGTCTTCTTTATGCGAGACTGTTTGCGGAGTTCAAAGTACAAATAAAGAAGAAAATTAAAGCGCAAGACACGAAGTAGAATACATGGAGTGACTTCAAAGAAGGATATCCAGAAAGCCATCCAGCTGCTTTCTGTAAAGTAATTTAAACAGAATATTCACATGTAGACTGGATCTCAGGAGCGGTGTCTGCGTCCGGAACAGGAGAGGTGAGTTGATTTATTAAATTTTTTTGTCTGATCTGAGGTTTGATTAACATTGGGGGTCTGATTGGGGTCTTGTTAACATTGGCGTGCGAGCTGGGGTCTTATTAACATTGGGGGTCTGATCTGAGGTCTATTTGAGGGTCTGATTAAGGGCTTGTTCACACGAATGTGCCGTATTTTGCGGTCCGCAAATTACGGATCTGCAAAACACGAATGCCGTCCGTGTCCCTTCCGCAATTTGTGGAACAGAAAGGACATCCCTTTATAGAAATGCCTATTCTTGACCGCAAAACGGACAAGAATAGGACCAGGCTCATAATTTTTGCGGGGCCACGGAACTGTGCAACGGATGCGGACAGCATCTTTTGCGGCCCCATTGAAGTGAATGCGGCTCGGATGCGGAACCAAACCACTGTCGTGTGAATGAGCCCTAACACTGGGCATCTGATCTGAGCTATTTTTGGGGGATCTGAACTGAGGCATAATTAACATTGGGGGTCTGAGCTGAGGTCTGATAAACATTGAGGGTCTGATCTGAGGCCTGATGAAAAATATATATACTTCTTATTTTCCTCCTCTAAAACCTAGGGCTTGCTTGATCGCTTCATCTGATCTACAGAGATGCTGTGACACAGACCCCTCCACCGATCAGATATTGATGGCCTATCCTGAGGCTAGGTCATCAGCTTTTAAGCCTTGGAAAGCCCCTTTAGATGTATCTAGGAGACACACCATACTATACATTATTGTCAGCTATTTTATTTTATTAGCACAGAGATGGTTCTTTTAGTTACAAACAGGTGGTCCCCCCCTTGAAGAGCCTTTAATGCTGGATAGTAAATGTGGTGTGTAATGAGTAGGAGATGTAGGGGGAGCCACGCCAATGTTAGTAATAAGTATCATAGCTACAGAACAAGAGACCTTTTGTTAAAAAGTGGGTATAATATGGGGCCAAATTCATCTTTTCAATGGAAAACATGTTCTTTCTCTCTCCACATCTCATATATTGGTGGAGATCTATAATTTCCATATGTATCATCTCAAGAAAGTTTTCTGCAATGTATGTTATTCATTTAGGGGCATGGCGGACAGATGAGTGCATTCTTCATACACAAGGAGACCCCCACCTCAGTTCTGCAATATGAGTTGAACTAGTATAAAGGTTATTACAAGCGACTTGTTCTATATTCTGGGGAGAGCTGACTTATCCTTCCTCTGTCCCATGTCACTGGTAACAGGAACAGGGCTGACAATCTACATGATGGGGCTTGATTTTTACAATCAATGGGAAATGCTATATAATCTGAGGTCTATTGTTCTTCAGCAGACAGCTGCGGGGATAACATAAAATCCAGTTTTATGTCCCTGGGAAATGAACTGTTGTCACATTTCAGAACAGATTTAGACAATGTAGGACATATTGGTTAAACCTGGTTGGGGTCTGTTGGAACTTTTTGTATACAGAGGGTTTTCTACTGAAATAAAAAAAAAGCTCTATTAAAGGGGTTGTGTCATGTCAGACATTGGTGGCATATCGCTAGAATATGCAGCACGCTCTCTATTCACTTCTGTGTGAGTTCCGAAAATAGCCAAGCGAGAGCGCTCACCTATTTTCGGAATTCTCATAGAATTGAATGTAAAGCGCACAGCCACCTCTCCATTCACCTGTATGGGACTGCCAGAAATAGCCAAGCCAGTGCTCCGCTATTTTCGGAATTCCCATAGAAGTGAATAGAGCAGGGTTTCTCAACTCCAGTGAGAATGGGGTTGCGTGAAAATCGCAAGCATCCGCAAGCAAGTGCGGATGCGGTGCGATTTTCACGCATGGTTGCTAGGTGACAGTCTATTCACTGTATTATTTTCCCTTATAACATGGTTATAAGGGAAAATAATAGCATTCTGATTACAGAATGCTTAGTAGGTGATCAATTGAGGGTTAAAAAAAAATAAAAAAATTAACTCACCTTCTCCTCTTGTTCGCGTAGTTCCCGGTCTCTTCTTTACTTCTTTAATGATGAGTTGTGGGCTAAAGGACCTTTGGTGACGTCAGATCACATGCTCCAATCACATGGTCCATCACCAATGTTTTGCACTCGCGCGGAAAAATTGCGGGTGTTCCCGCAACGCACCCGCACATTTTCCCGCAACGCCCGTGTGAAAGAGGCCTTACTGTTTCTGATTGAAGAGACTCATTCATCAGGCAATTCTTCATGGGGAAAAAGTATGCAAATTAGCTTATACTAGCCAAACCAGAGGCACCCATCTGTAGACAGCACCGTTTCATGGTTCTTGCCCCACCTTGCCTCAGGTACCCCTGTCTATAGATGTGAATCTCTGGATTGGCTGGGACGAGCTAATTACATACTCTGTTCACATGAACTATTTTCTGAGCTGAGGACATTGAGGAATCCGCATCAGTTTTTTTTTTTATGTGCTTGCATTAACTTTTTCCAGACGCTTTTTTTACATAGTTTTTGGTACGGCTTTGACGAGGATCTTCATTGCTGCCTGTTTTCAATAGAAATTCTAGACATGGATTCCGTATAGAATGGACAGGACGTTTCTTTTTCCCTCTGTGTGGTTTTTAAAACCGCAGGCAGAAAAAAGCTCTGCATGGGTTAGCATGTGAAAGGTCTGCATGGATTTTTGGTGTGAAATCTGTAACAAAAGTCCTCCATTTGAACATACCCTATTTAATTCGAGAACCTCTTTAAAGGGGTTTTCCTTTTTGGACAATCCCTACTTATTAGAAAGGTCCATTGACAATAAGCTGAGACCTCCTTTCTGCTGGGACCTCCAATGAAAAGCTGTAATCTTTAGGGAAACCTGACAGTAGTGTTCAATCTGCCTGCAGCGCCACTTCAGGAGAAATTATGCATTGTTGGTCTGTGTAAAGCGGGACAGGTCAAGTCCTCCAGACACTCTTTGTAGCCGATCTCCACTCTGAACAAAACATTCCCTCTATTAAGGAGGGTGTCCGGCCTAGGAGTCGACAACCTCTCTGCAGCCCCGCTGTGCCCAGGCCACTGCCCGTTCCCGACCAGTTCTGGTCTAGAAGGACATGGAGTTCAAGAAGAGACCAAGCCACGTCATTGTCCTGCATAAATGCATGCATTGTCTAAATTGGACACCTAGGAACACAACTTTAGAAGTACACATGAAATCAATCTTCTGCTAAAAAACATGACTTCCGTAAACAGTTAATGCAATGATAATGGATAGAAAAAGGAATAGTTTAGGTTTTGAAAAACCTCCTTTTCTGCTCTTACATCAGCAGCAATTAAACAGTTTCTGACATTAGAGACACTTTTCAACAACAGACTCCTATGGTATATCTGCTGGTTTTATTGGTGGGGTTCAACTGCTGAAAACCCCACAACCTCAAAAACAAAGATACACGGTCCCTGCTGGGAAGTGAGTGAGCATACATGGTCAGTGTCCACAAGTCTGTATTATCGAGACCAGTGTCTATCATGTAAGCACACTCCTATACAACCTGCCCATGACTCCCTTTAGGCTGGTTTCACTCTAGTGTTCAAACTATGTGGCGGGCTGTTGGAAAGGGTAGGAGCACTGCCAGACCCCATTGATTTTAACGGGACCTGGTGGGGATCCGGCCTGTTTCTAAAATTAGTGCCGGGATTCGGCCAGACAAAAGAATTTGCTCTAGTGGGGAAAGGCAGTGTCCAGCTATGTTGGATACAGGCTTGTCCTCTGCAGGATATTTGAATGCTATTGTGAAACTAGCCTTAGACATTCATACAATTATCACTAAGACGTATGCAACTTGGGTTAGGTCTTTGTTCAAAGCTATGTCCTTCTTCACAACACAATCTTTTTCTTTTGTTGTTGCAATGTTTTCATGAGATCTTAGTTACTGACTTGCTATCGTTTTGAGTCTACAGCTCTATGCAGACCTATGCATCATCAAGGCAACTGGCAACAAACAAATATTTGCTGGAAGAAAGTGTGACTGCAGGATCAGTGTTTGTTGTCTGTTACCACGGAGATGCACAGGTTTGCAGAGGAGATGTATAAACAAAACACAATTTTAATTCAAGATCATTTTTCATTCACCATGCATTGGCACAGTAAAAATAAATGGTTTCAAAAGTACATAGCCCATAAGCTTGGCCAATGACACAAGAAAACAGAAAGAAACCATCAAGCAACCAAATACTGCAAATCTGACTCATAGACAATGAAACTGCTATTACATTACACTTATATTACATGGAAAGCACTACTCAGCATTCAATATTATATTATACATTCATTGGGGAACTGTCCAAGAACCAGGGTCCATGCTCATTCAGCATTTTTTCTAGTTTAATACAACCAGCACTGTAATTCCTGCATGATAAATACCTGTCCCGGCTGGATTCATGTTGTCCACTGACAGGTTCTCTCGTTTACTCTTGCGTTCTTTAGTCAAGATCTCAGATCTGAAACGGAGAGGCAGGTAATGAAGCATCTACAATGACGACTAATCATTTACTATATACTTTTTTTGCACAATAAATATATTTTTGCCCCAAATAAATGCTCCATAAGATACATAGATGCTATTAACGCAATTATTAATAGTTAAACCCTCAGAATTATTTATTGGAGGACATTAAATGTCAATCAAGAGAGAAAAATCCCCATGAATTACTGGTGAGATCTAATTAGAGACAATAGTTTGACAGTAATTAACTTCCTTTTCTCTTGTGTACTTCTTAGCATGCCAAACTAAATCAGCGGCGACCTTGTAGGGCCCCGGGGCAGTGTACTCCTTCCCTACAGTATCCCGATGCACTAATCTTATCTCAAGACTGGAAATTAAAGTCTCCTCTCCCTGCAGACCTAGAACTAGACAATATATATAAAAAATAAAAATTACTAATAACCTCAAAATGAATATATACTTGAGGATTAGGAAATTGCATGAATAGTAATTCCATGGCGTTCTCCCTTAACAAATATGTCTGTCCCCTGCAAATCAGTCAGCAAGATGCAGTCTGTTGTTCTACAGTCAGGTCCATAAATATTGGGACATCGACACAATTCTAACATTTTTGGCTCTATACACCACCACAATGGATTTGAAATGAAACAAACAAGATGTGCTGTAACTGCAGACTGTCAGCTTTAGTTTGAGGGAATTTCGCCTGACTGTAGGTCTCTGCATTCTGTCAATGGAGCAATAGTCACAGACTATTGTTAAACTAGACAAAGGTCGGGGGCAGCGTCGGACTAGGGTTTCTTGGCCTCAGCAGATGAAATTACTCTCAAGGCCCAACCCCATATAAGATAAGATAATCCTTTAATAGTCCCACCATGGGGAAATTCACAGTCAACGACATATCATCGATAAAGTCTAATTGATACACAATCTAAGGGCTCGTGCACATGGCCGTTGCCGTTTTTGCGGTCCACAAATCGTGGATTCTTGAAACACGGTTATCGGTCGTGTGAATGGAATGTCCTGCCCTCTATGGAACAGTCCTATCTTTGTCTATAAAACAGACAGGAATAGAACATGTTCTATTTTTTTTTTGCGGAGTTGCAGAACAGACATATGGATGCAGACGGAGCACATGGTGTGCTGGCCACACCTATTGAAGTGAATGGGTCCGCATCCGACCTACAAAAAATGCAGATCAAAAATATATTTGTGCGAATGAGCCGGTCTAAGTAACGGTCGTCACACGGCCATTTTTAGCACCAGTGAAAGTCTATGGGGCTATTCACATGGCCGTTCTTTTAACGGCCAGTGAATAGCATCCGTCCAAAAATAGGACATGTCCTATTTTTGGCCTTTTTCACGGCTGGACGGACCCCACTGAAATCAATGGGACCGTTTTTAACGGCCGATTGACAGGAGTGCCCCCATCTAATGGCCGTTAATCGCGCAACTTCGACAGGTCCTGTTCTGTGAAAAGAGAAGAGACTGTTGTTTTTTGGCTGCGGGACACTATGGGGGCATTATATAAACCATGGGGTACATTATAAAGCTGGGGGCCCTGAAAAAAAAAGAAAAAAAGAAACACTGTGGGGGACATTATTTAAGATGGGGCCCTACATTAGGGGTGGTTAAAAAAATATATATACACTGTGGGGGACATTTATTTAGCTGGGGGCCTACATTGGGGCATTATAAAAGCTGAGGACACTATGAAAAAAATTATATACACTGTGGGGGACATTATTTTAGCTGGGGACCTACCGTCCTGTGGGTGTTCTCAGAACAGTGGGTCAAATTCATCCATTTTTCATGTCCGTTTTGAACGGACATGAAAAACTGATGCAAAACAGACATTAAAAACGGACACACGGCCAGAAAATGGATGCACACACTGATGCAAAATGGCCATGAAAAACTGACAGTGTGTCGTGTGCATGAGGCCTAAGGCTACTTTCACATCAGTGTTTTCCTTTCTGGTTTTGAGATCCGGCAGAGGATCTTAAAACCGCAGGAAAATGCATCCGTTTGAAAAATACAACCAACTGCATCTGTTCAGAACGAAAATAAACATGCCGGCATCAAATACCATTGTCAGCCTGCTGCTATCAGTAAGTAGGGGCCAGAGAGAGCAGGGCAATCATACCTTATGTGGAGCTTTTATCATCAGCAGTAGTGTGAATATGAAGTTTTATGCTGCCAGATTCTGCTCCTTCAGTGCGCTGGAGGTGCAGCTTCATTGTGAAGTGCTGTGTGCATTGGGCTTCATAGTCCCTCCATTCTACATTGAGTCCTTGATGTAGCATCCAACCAAGAAACCACTACAGCTGTCACTGACAGCAGAGGGGAGGGGCTGTGATGCAGCTCAATACAGAGGGTATTTCAAATACATGTAAATGGGTTGCCTCATTTCACAATTTGATGTATATCGCTAGGATATGCCATCAAAGTCCTAGTCCCAAAAAGGTGAATGGAGAGGTGGCAGTGCATGCGTGCTCTCAGCTCTTTTCAGAATTCCCGCACCTGTCTGAACTTAATGGCATATCCTAGTTAGAGCATATCATGAGATGAAACAACCCCTTTAAGAAGCAGAATATGGCAGAATAAAGCTTCATATTCTCACTACTACTGATATTAAAAGCTGCACAAAGGGTAAGTTTGTCCTGCTCTTTCTTTATCTACCTAGTGCTGACAGAAGACACACTCCCTTTAATACAGACAAACAATAATAACAGATCTGTTAACAGCACCTTGTTGCTTGTTTCCAGGCATCAGTTCATAATTTTTATTTCAAAATATGAAAACAGACAAATAAGTGAAAACAGACCAAACATAATGAAGCTATTTTAGTCTCTGTCCACAGCATGTTCAATGTATGTATGCCACCGACTTCTATAGACCAGAGATACTGTGTGTCCTTATGGGCATTGATCAAGCTAATATCTGTTGACATATAATTTTTTCCAAACTGTAATGGAAAGCATATTCGACTACATTTGTCAGTACAAGGGCTATCCCACAAAAAGAAATGTGCCGCTATGTGCTGTGTGTATATATATATATATATACACACACACACACACACACACACTCATTGACAAAAAATAATGCACCAAAAAGGATCTATTGGAATCGAATTCAACTTTAAAGATGATATATGTGATTACAATATTAAAGTGAAAGGATAAGTTTATTGTGGAAAACTGTACAAAAGAAAGGAGGCTCTAAGAACCCGTTGAGCCGCCTCTAGCCTGGATACAAGATAAAATACGGTTGGGTATGGAGGCATACAGGGTCTGTATGAAATCCTAAGGCAAATTTGCCCACAGATGTTGTGGCTGGGCCTGTAGGTCCTGCACACTCATAGGTTCCTGAAGCTGACACCCCAGCTGGTAGCATAAAGCGCTCAAGTGAAGCTAAATCTCCTGACTGGGCAGCCAAGGAAGCATTGAAATTTGGCAGAAACATTCCTGATAAACCCTTGCTGTGTGTGGATGAGCATTATCCTGCTGAAGAATGCCAGTTGGAATCACTGCCATGAGAGGCAACACATGTGGCCGCAGGATGTCCTGCACATTTAGCTCAGCTGTTAGTGTCCCTCTTATCACTAGAGGTGACTGACTGTCGTATGTGATGGCTCCTAGATCCTCACACCAGCAAAGGCAAGACTGAAGCTCTTAGGCCCCTTTCACACGGGCGAGTATTCCGCGCGGATGCGATGCGTGAGTTGAACGCATTGCACCCGCACTGAATCATGACCCATTCATTTCTTTGGGGCTGTGCACATGAGCGGTGATTTTTACACATCACTTGTGCGTTGCATGAAAATCGCAGCATGCTCCTCTTTGTGCGTTTTTTACGTAACGCAGGCCCCATAGAAATGAATGGGGTTGCGTGAACATCGCAAGCATCCGCAAGCAAGTGCGGATGCGGTGCGATTTTCACGCACGGTTGCTAGGAGACGATCGGGATGGAGACCCGATCATTATTATTTTCCCTTATAACATGGTTATAAGGGAAATTAATAGCATTCTGAATGCATAGTAAAATAGCGCTGGAGGGGTTAAAAATAAAAATAAAAAAATTAAACTCACCTTAGTCCACTTGATTGCGCAGCCGGCATCTCTCCTGTCTCCTTCTTTGCTGATTGCAGGAAAAGGACCTGTGGTGACGTCACTCCGGTCATCACATGATCCATCACATGATCTTTTACCATGGTGATGGATCATGTGATGACCGGAGTGACGTCACCACAGGTCCTTTTCCTGCAATCAGCAAAGAAGGAGACAGAAGAGATGCCGGCTGCGCGATCAAGTGGACTAAGGTGAGTTTAATCTTTTTTTTTTTTTTTTTAACCCCTCCAGCGCTATTTTACTAGGCATTCTGTATTCAGAATGCTATTATTTTCCCTTATAACCATGATATAAGGGAAAATAATACAATCTACAGAACACCGATCCCAAGCCCGAGTACCAAACATGCGCGATTTTTCTCACGCGAGTGCAAAACGCATTACAATGTTCTGCACACGCGTGGAAAAATCACGCATGTCCCCGCAACGCACCCGCACTTTTTCCCGCAACGCCCGTGTGAAAGGGGCCTTACCACCAGGCCTCCATACTAGAACGTGACCGTCGCTGGGTCCCAAACAGAATTAGAATTTGTCACTTAAAGTCAATACGGTTCTTGTCCATAGCAGTCCATGTTTCTCATTTAACACACTACTGTAAAGGAAGGCGATGGTAGTTGGTTGTCAATGGCAGGACATAGAGGCAACAGGACACCAAATTTCCTACTGCTAAGTGCCTGCAAATGGTCAGGTGTGTGTAATGAAGCTGTCCCTGTGTTTGGATGGTGGACAACAAAACTGTGAGATCTGCTTGTGCTTGTCGGCAGATCAAACGATCCTCTCCACTGGTGGTCTGTTTGGGCTGTCTGGAGACTGTTTGCATGTCCTCACATAACCACTTTTCCCAACATCTCATAACAGCTAAGTGTACAGCAGCCTAGATGGCGGGCAATTCATTGAAATGACTATCCTCCCTCTCTCAGTCAGGGGCGGATTGGCCATAGAAATTTCCCAGTGGGCCACTCAAGCCATCTTGACAGCCGCAGGCCATGTACATAATGATCTGATGCTCAACTGCTGCCGATGCCCTCCTGAACTCAACTGTATTACTGTCTTTATGATGGTGATATAGTTGAACACTGTGATGAGGGCGGCAGTATTTTGTGCTGTCCTGTGGTATTTGGCTCTGCTGGGGCGGTATTCTGCACTGCACTACAGTATTGCAGGCCCCACATACTTCCGTTGCCCCTGCCTACTTGTTCTGGCCTGTCTTCTGTCAGTTTGAACTCGCCTACAACAAGGGGCAACTTTTAGTTTTTTTTTTCCAGGGCCACTTTAAGTTTCCAATCCGACTCTGCTCTCAGACCAATTTTGTGCCCCCTATCAAAGTCTGTCAACTGGGCAAAAAGTCTTCAAATGCATCATTGAGGCATGTTTACCAGTCAACAATCTCTCACCAAGAGGTACACTAACCAAAAGTTGCCTCAGAGACTTTTTATATGGCACTTTTACACCCTCCGACAATCCAACATTTTCATTTGGGTATAATTTTGAAATGGATAACATTTTTCCAAAAAATAAAATAAAATCATTGTAATTTAAAAAAAACAAGAACATTTTCTGTGTTTATTATGACTCAAGAGCATAATTATGGGGAAAAAAAATTATAAAACATATATGATACGTCTTTTGACAGGCTGAAGTCTCTTTCTATGATTACTAGGGATTATTAGCGTGAACACATTACCATTGAAATCAGACCAATTATCTTGTACATCTGTACTGCATCATTTTAATTTATATAACACTTAAAGGAAAATCATTGTCAGAAAAATGACTTATTGGCTTTAAATCAAGTTTAAAGAGGACCTTTCACCGATTATTACACTATGAACGTTCTCCTGCTATGCCCTCCGGTATCTCCGTTCACTAAGTTATGGTAAGCGGAGTCTGCCCTTGTTCTGCTGTAGCGCTGGCCAAGAAAATAACCTCCCAGGCTGTGAGCTCTGCGCTGTGATTGGCCAGCGCTAGAGCAGAACAAGGGCAGACTCCGCCTACCATAACTTAGTGACTGGAATCTCCGCCTACTATAACTTAGTGAGCGGAGATACCGGAGGGCATAGCAGGAGAACGGAGTGGCGCCCAGGGATAATAGTAAGTGCAGGGAGATCCCCGGGCGCCGCTCTACATGTCTGTATACTTAGTTCATAGTGTAATAATCGGTGAAAGGTCCTCTTTAAAGTTTGTAAATTCAACATTTTTTTTAAGCATTTGGTGTTGTTGTTCCTAATTTTCTATGTCGCTATAAATTTTAAATAAACCTGAAGTTTTCACAGGCCTCTGAACCTCATAATCGGCTTCCTGTTCTACAGAGATCACTTCTCAGTAGTCATCTCATTATCATCACAGGCAGGATTATAATGACAAGTAACACCTCTATCATAAAGCTGGAACTGGAGGCATAGAGAGTATAAGAAGATCCACCATTGACAATAGGTAATGACAGCTCACTTCCTGCCTTTCCATGCACAGTGGCATCTGCACAAGTGATAGAGCATACCCACATTAGGCTACTTTCACACTTGCGTTTTCCCTTTCCGCTATTGAGATCCGTCATAGGATCTCAATAGTGGGGGAAAACACTTTTGTTTTGTCCCCATTCATTGTCAATGGGGACAAAACTGAACTGAACGTGACGGAGTGCACCAGAATGCAATCCATTCCGTTTGGTTGCGTCCCCATCGCGGACAGAATAACGCTGCAAGCAGCGTTTTTCTGTCCGCTATGTGGTGCAGCGTTTTTCTGTCCTGACACAAAATGTAAGTCAATAGTGGCGGATCTGTTTTCTCCGACACAATGCATTGAAGTCTATGAGAAAAGCAATCCAATGATTGCTTGTTATCGTTCCTTATGGGAAAAAAAAATGTTTATAAATTAAAAAAAAAAAAAAATATAAAAATTCTCCAAAACGAAAAAAAAATCATAAAAAAAATACACATCATAATTATCCTAGCGTGCAAAAATGCCAGTACTATTAAAATATGAAAAATGTAATCCCATACGGAAAACGGCGAAACTGAAAAAAAAAGTCAAAATGCCTGATTCGTTGTTTTTGGGCCGCTTCTCTTTGCACGAAAAATTAAATAAAAAGTGATCAAAAAAATTATACACGCCCCCCCATGGTATCACTGAAAAGTACAGATTGCTCCGCAAAAAATGAGTCTTCACATAGCTCCGCATACATAAATACCAAAAAAGTTATAGGGGTCAGAATATAGAGACTAAAAGAAAAAAAAAAAAAATTTCAAGTTTTTTTTTCTCCCTCAGTATAAAAATGCAATAAAAAATACACATTTGTGGTAATGCCAGACTCGTACTGACCCGGAGAATGAAAGTAACTGAATGGTATAGGGAACGCTGTAAAAACAAAAAAAACTGTTCTGGAACTCTGTTTTTTCCAATTTCACCCCATTTATAATTTTTTTTTCCTGCTTCTCAGTTCTCACCACATAGTATGCAACCGTCAATAGTGCCATTAGAAAGGCCATCTTGTCCCACAAAAAACAAGCCCTCATACAGCTATGCGAACAGAAAAATAAAAAAGTTATGGCTTTGGGAGGGCTGGGAGTGAAAAACAAAAACAAAACAAAAATGGAAAATTGCCCAGTCATAAAAGAGTTAAAGAATAAGGAGCTACGTTTTTTTATTTTTTTTTAAATGACAAAACATTTTGGCACAGTTTTCCCCAAATAAAACAAAAAAAAAAAATCTCTAAGGGCTGTTTCACACGAGCGGATGCCGTGTGTGACATCCGCTCCGTGAATGACAGCCAAGACCCGATGCGGACAGCAGAAGCACGGAGCAGTAACATGACTGATAATGCTCCGTGCCCCTCTGTGATCTCTTTACTACGAAATCACAGTGAGATAAAGTTGTCACTGTGATTTCGTAGTAAAGAGATCACAGAGAGGCACGGAGCATTATCAGTCATGTCAGTGCTCCGTGCCTCCGCAATCTGCATCGGGTCTTGGCTGTCATTCACGGAGCGGATGCCACGCACGCCATCCGCTCGTGTGAAACAGCTCTTAGGGCTCATGCACACGACTGTATGCCCTCCTAGACATACGGTCCGCGAGCGGGCCATATGTCCCGGAGCGGCATACATCGTGCGCACGGGAGCGCACAGCATTATAGGTTACTATGATACTGTGCGCAATCGATCCACCCGGGGGGCTATTGGCCCGCAATTATATAATATTATTAGTGCGTGACAATAACCCCCTGGGCGGCTCGATGCGCACAGTATGATAGTAACCTATGATGCTGTGCGCACGATGTATGCCGCTCCGGGACATGTCTCGGAGGGCATATGGTTGTGTGCATGAGCCCTAAGAAAGATATTCATAAAAAACGCTATTTGTCCTGTAAAAAAATGTAGCAAAAATTATTTTGATAGTCCAACTAAAAAGGGGTTAAACCGCCACATGCGTTAAAACACAAAAAAGGCCTTTTTAAGCCTGTCATTAAAGGGTTAAAAAACACACCTCTCTCTCCACCCGCTGAAGAGAATGTCTATTTCTAATGACTAAACACCTTAAAAGAACAGCTTTTTTTTTTGCGTTTTTCTGCGCCTTTTAACAGCCCGTGGCATCTTCAAACGCAGGAATCCGCTGCACGTTCAACTGGTTCATTGGCATTTCAGACAGACTGTCAGTAGGAAAGTTTTATCCCACCTCTACCTGACAGGGCTTAAAAGAGAGGGGGAAAAAACTGCATAGGGGTGCAGAATCGGATTCATCACATTAAAGTGTGCGAATTGTTTAGCTTTTCACATTCCTCAATTCACAAGCTGGAACATATGGCGCACGATTACAGCCCGCTATTCCCATACACTGACACCAGACATGATTAAACAATGCTCTTTCCTGCTGCCATTCACTGATAGGTGAACTCTCGTTATTCTCCGGGAGCCTCATTAATTTGGAGTCCGTCTCACAGACAGATGTTGGTTTCAGCAGCAGCGCTTTCACATATTTTTATAAGGTCTCGCTGAAAGATGTTAGAACTTTTTTCCATAGTAAATAACATTTCTGACCCAGATTCCACACAGTCCCTGCTCTCTAAGGCTGGGTTCAGACCTGAGCGTATTTGATATGCGCATTTAACGCGCGTTTTTGTCGCGCGTTTTTATGCACGTTTTTTGCAATAGTAAACGCGCGTTTGACGCGCGTTTGTGTGATTGACTGCAGTGTCCTATGGCCACAAACGCGCGTCAAAACGCCCCAAAGAAGCTCAAGAACTTGTTTATGCGTCGGGCGTTTTACAGCGCGATCGTACGCGCTGTAAAACGCTCAAGTGAGAACCAGGGACATAGGGAAGCATTGGTTTTCATGTGTTGAGCGTTTTACAGCGCGTTTGAACGCGCTGTAAAACGCTCAAGTGTGAACCCAGCCTAAATGTTGGTAGAACACAATATTAGAGGTTCAGGGGCACTTTACTTTCATCCAGGTGAAAATAGGAGGGAGTCTCTGACATAACAATGCCTTAAAATATGTCTTTCTTCGGATCTTTCTTTCAAGCAGACTCTTGTCACAAATACAGACAGTACCTACTTCAACATCAACAGAGTCACCTTGGGCTACTTTCACACTGGCGTTTTAGTTTCCGTTTGTGAGATCCAAAACGGATCAGTTTTGCCCTAATGCATTGTGAATGGAAAAGGATCCGCTCAGAATGCGTCAGTTTGCCTCCATTCCGCTCTGGAGGAGGACACCAAAACGCTGCTTGCATCGTTTTGGTGTCCGCCTGACGATGCGGAGGCAAACGGATCCGTCCGGACTTACAATGTAAGTCAATGGGGACGGATCCGTTTTCACTGACACAATAGAAAACAGATCCGTCCCCCATTGACATTCAATGGTGTTCAAGACGGATCCGTTAATGTTAAAGATAATACAAACGGATCAGTTCTGAATGGATGCATGCGATTGTATTATCTGAACGGATGCGTTTGAGGGATCCGCACCAAACGAGAGTGTGAAAGTAGCCTTAGTAAATACTTGTACTTTCCGTTAAATAATACTGAAAACGTATGCATTGTGATGTTCCTCCGTTATCCCTTTGAGCAGTATGAATAAAATGGCGGCTGGGCGTTACCCTTCCACTGGAGAGTGTCTCTACACTCGACACTGTCCAATCACAGCGTACAATGGAAGCACCCTACTGACAAGCGGATTAGCGATGCCCATTTATTCATAACAGGCAAAATACAGTATTGTGATCTCGTGTCTAAATCAAGTTTCTTCCAGCAATAGTAACTGTTAGGTCTGCAATACACGGGCACCGGCCGTTTGTGCACCACATCACGGTTGCAGACACATTTACGGAAATGGGTCCGCAATCCGGAAAGAGCAGTGAGGAACGGAGGCACGGAACCCCATGGAAGGAAGCACTGCGTGGTGCTTCCGTGGGGTTTCTCCCCGTGCCTCCGCACCGCAAAAAAATAGAACATGCTCTATTTTTTTGCGGTGTGGACAGATCACAAACCCATTCGAGTTGAATAGGTATGCACCCATTTGCAGCAACCGCACAGATGGTGCCCGTGCATTGGGGACCGCAATTTGCGTAACGGCCCGACACACATTTGTGTGCATGAGCCCTTCATCTCTCCCTGCTGCTCCAGTCCTGTGAGCTGGCTCCTGTTGTTCCATCTTACCGTCCCTGGTTTGTCATCTTCCAGCCAGGGCATGGCCATGTGCACCACTGCAGGCAATGATTTGTCACTGCCGAAGCCAGTCATTGGCTGCAGCGGTCCACATGACCATGTCCATGCCACTGCCAGAGGAAAGCAAGCCGGAGACTTGAAGATAGAGGAACGGGAGCCTGAGCGACGGGGAGTAAGTAAGAATGAGTGTTTCAGGAGGTCATGCAGGCTAGAGGCCTTCCCCTTGAGGGTCGATTCACACAACCGTGTCCATGTAAATGGACCCTAACACGATCACAGACGCGGTCATGTGAATGGACCATAACACGGTCACAGTAGTGTGAATGGACCGTAACAGTTAATACTCCCAGAAAACCCCTTTAAAGGGGCTAAATATGAAAGAAAATCTAAAGGTTAATCAAAGTGGTAGAAAAATGTACAAAATGTTTTTTATTCTTTTTCATAGTTTTTTCATTGTCGGAATGTAGCTAACATGTACATAATAAAACACAAAAAAAGTTTAAAGGGTATTCCTACCTGGGACATTGATGGCATATCACCATCAGATAGTCGCGGGTCCCACCTGGTCCTATCTCCAGAACAAGGCCCCTGAAGTGAACAGGGAGCAGCTGTTCATGCACGGCCACCTTCCGTTGACCACCATGGGAGTTTCGAAAACAGCTGAACACCCGTCCTTGGCTATTTTTTGAACTCCCATAAGGATAATTGGAGAGCAAGCCGTGCATGTATGGCATGCTCTTTCCCCTTGGGGGCCCCGTTCTCTAGAACGGAGAGGGTCTCAGAGTTGGGACCTGCACCTCTCCAAGTGATACACCATCAATGTGTCAGATGGGCCAACCCCTTTAATCACTAAATTATGTCCCTCAAAGTGTCGCCAAATGCAACCCATCATAGAAACAAACAAGAACTCACACAGCTAAGTTGATGGAAAAAATAGATAGCCTGCCTCGTACTTTAGTCCAGGGTAGTCTTTAAGGGGTTAAAGACATTCTTTAAAAAAATATACTATAAAGTGAATAAATACTTCTCTTTGAGCTTTAAAAGTAAAAAGACGATATATGTTTGTGTGACAGTCCCAGCAGCGCAGTGGATCAATTCCAAGTCAATATCACTGTCTGGATCCTCACTGATCGATGCATAGACAGAAAGAAATACTGATTATTTCCAGCTTCATCCCACTGTAGCGGGCCGCAGATAAATCACAGCAGATCTAGCTCCAGCGTAGAGGACGGTCACTAATTACCAGAAGCCACGAGAATGCACAAACAGAAACGTTAAAGGGACACTGAACCTAAAAGGTAAAAGTCACAAAGGTAGTGGTGATGGTGGTAGGTTGTGGTGGCTCACAGGTAGTGGTGATGGTGGTAGGTTGTGGTGGCTCACAGGTAGTGGTGATGGTACTGTCTTGTGCCCGTAGAGAAAAAAGAATTTTTAACCTATGCAAATGAGCCTCTAGGATCAACAGGGGTCTTGCCATTACACCTAAAGGCTTTATCTGCAACTGCCGGGCCCTCTGCACTTTGATGGAAACGGCCAGGCAATCCCAAATGGAATCCCAAACACCCTATTATGCCCCAATAAAACCACTAAATCGCCCTTTTGTGTAAATTGAAATAATCCCACCCCTTTTGTGGACCAGATGGTGGGACAGACCCATAGAAAACTGGACTCTTCAGAGGCGTGGGACTGTGTTGGGCCTCCCTGCCCTTGCAAATCATCATGTGACAAGAGACACATTTCTGACCGTAGGCACCCAACCCTCTATACTGTCACATGGAGAATAAAGCCATATAATCCTCGCCTTGTCTTGTGCTATTTCTGGAAAATCAGTTCCGGGCAACAACAGAATGGAAATGTGGGTGGAGGACTAATCAGTCATAACTACGTGAGCTATGTCATGGTTGAAGTCATTAGAGTATCAACAAATCCATGAAGAGAGGAAAGTAAAGGCTGCCTTACACTGCCCGAGAGGAGAAGACTGGCCAAAGGCCATACAGGGAGATTTCTTGGTGAGCCCTCCTCATGGCCGCCAGCCAGGTACATAAAGATCTGATGCTCTCACCATTAATTCATGTAGGAGCATCAGACATTTATGCACCTGGCCAGCAGCCGCAAGTGCCCTCCTGAATTCACCTGTATTGCCATCCTCAGGACGATGACCGTTTCATAATGTGGTGTGGGCAGCAGTATTCTGTGCTCCACTCTGGTATTTGGTTTTGGAGAGGCAGCATTGGTTCTGCTGGGGCGGTATTAGTTTGTTCTGCACTGTGGTATTGCTGTCCCTGCGA
Source organism: Bufo bufo (assembly GCF_905171765.1). Taxonomy (NCBI): domain Eukaryota; kingdom Metazoa; phylum Chordata; class Amphibia; order Anura; family Bufonidae; genus Bufo; species Bufo bufo. Next base: position 102,657,092 of record NC_053389.1, on the reverse strand, counting down.
ACTTCTGTAGTCCCGGCCTACTTGTGTTGCCCTGCCTGTCAATTTGGACCAATCTACAACACGGGGACACTTTTGTTTTGTTTTTACGAGACCACTTTAAGTTCCCAGTCCGCTCCTGCCTCCAGACGTCCAGGCAGTGCGAGTGCAGTGTGAGCTACCGCAGTCGTTCCTTTCTCATTCGGTTCTGTTGTTCATCAGCAGCACGTCCCTGATTACAAAGGAAGATTTGCTGCCAATAATCGGCATCTTTCATCCTGATGAAAGATGCAAATCAGTGCACAAAAGAGCATTTGCTCATTCAACGGCTGATCGGCTGCTCGTTTATACAGGCCAATTATGGGGAACAAGCATTCCTAAAGGCCCTATTACACTGGCAGATAATCGCTAAGATCATCACTAACAAGTGTTCGCATGAACGCTCGTTAGCAATGATCTGGCAGTGTAATACTGCCGCCGATTACCCAGTGAACGAGCTCGTTCATCGGGCAATTGGAGTATTTTAACATGTTTAAAAATAATCATTTGGCGGCGGCAGATCGTGCCATGTAATCAGCACGCTGCTTATTCAGTATAAGGCCTCTTTCACACTACCGTATGGCTATTTCAGTGTTTTGCGGTCCGTTTTTCATTGTTTGATTGTTCCATTTATTTGTTTCCGTTGTGTTTCCGTTTCGTTTTTCCGTATGGCATATACAGTATACAGTAATTACATAGAAAAAATTGGGCTGGGCATAACATTTTCAATAGATGGTTCCGCAAAAACAGAACGGATACGGAAGACATACGGATGCATTTCCGTATGTGTTCCGTTATTTTTGCGGACCCATTGACTTGAATGGAGCCACGGAACGTGATTTGCGGGCAATAATAGGACATGTTCTATCTTTCAACGGAACGGAAACACGGAAATACGGAAACGGAATGCATACGGAGTACATTCCGTTTTTTTGCAGAACCATTTAAATGAATGGTTCCGTACACGGACCGTATACGGAACGCAAAAAACGGCCCGCAAAACGGAAACAAAAAACGGTAGTGTGAAAGAGGCCTAAGGATGAGTGATGGCATTAGCGATAGCTCACCTTCATACTGAGGAGGAGATCGGTGCATGTGATAGCAGCGGTCTCCTCCACCAGCGAGCAGGTGATTGCAGAGAAGGAACGCTTCCCTCCCGAGGAAATACAAACAAATAAATAACTTCAGCTCACCCTTACATGCCACGGCCGTGCACGGAAACCCCAGACCAGGGAACAATCCAGCCAAACGGTCATGATTAAGACTTTATGTCGAAACGCGTAGACCGTTTTTCTCTCCGGTCGGCTAATGGATTTTAAGATGATGCAATAAACGCCGGAATTTCAACAGTGGCCTGATTGCTGGAATTTGGCTGGATCATATTAGAAATGTTATCTCCTGTAAACATTGAGACTAGTGGAGAATATGGTGACTCATGAAGGCATCATATAGGGGCAGAGACTCCATGTTCAACCATACAGCATCCTCACATATAATAATTTGTTGGGCAATTTCCCGTAGACCAGCTAACCAAAAGTGTATAGTGGTTTCCAGGTTCTCCACCAATGCCAAAGCCAGGAAAATAAAGGATGCTTGGTTTATTTAAACAGTATGACCAGGTTTAGATTCACTGGAGACAAGAGACTGGTGGTTCCCCTTCCCTTTCCTGAGCATGGTTCGTTATCAGATAAGGCCCCCAAATGGGTTTTTTGATGCAGCATTCTGGTCATGTGGGGGTTAATTATGGAAGCATCGTTCTGGCCCTGCCTAATGGGGGTGGCTTGATAACCCCTCCTATCTGGAGAGCATATATACCCCCACCTCTCTGCTGGACTTCCTCTTGTCCGTGGAAGCTGATTTGCCCGCCCTCCCTCCCTTAAGTGGTCTATTTCGGATTATTGCTGTTTTCATGATAATGATGGATGTATTTCTGATATGTTTTCTCTTTTCTCTTTCTTTCAAGTGCGGTTCGGTTGGTTTTCTGTTTGCAAAGTCACAGCTGGCGGAATTTGAGATGGCAGAGTTTTGGTGGAATTTGTTGGCGTACTTGCCCGCCGGGAGACCGGCGGTTGGCATTACCGCCCGATGTTATATTTATATATTTTTTCAAGAGTTTACATATTGATAATAAAAGCTGTGGCCGATCACCTCCCCGCAAAGAGTTAACAAAATGTTAATGTTTTTCTTATAGAATATAAGGTAATGGAAAACGGGGGCCCCTGGTGAAGAAGAGGAGTCTCTTCCCCCTGCCCTCCCCTGATTTACCAACAGTTATCCACTGATTCCAATGAGGACCTTGACATTGAGGCTTCTGGGAAGGGGGCTGAGCCACTTATATATGCGCAGGAGGGCTAGGATTGGTCAGCGAGGTCACATGTCCTAACCCATAAAGCCCAGGAAGTGACGCGCGCCGGCCCTTAAGGAAGTGCTGCTGGAAAGAAGCAACAAGCATGCTGTGGCCAGGGCTGAGAGCAAACTGTGGAGCGGATTCCAGAACAACAGCAGCCATACAGAGGGAGCCCAGGACTGCAGCGGTGAATGGGAAGCACTGCGCCTGGGACCGCGGCAGTAAGCAGGGGAACAGCGGCGCACAGCAGCTGCTGTTACAAAATGGTTTCAACATGCAATGGTTTTACTGGAATCAATTAATTTTGTAACTTGATGGACCACTATCCCTTCTTTACAGTTCCTGTGCTGAACATGGCAACAGCAGATCATGGAAGTTCTCAACCCAGTTAATCCTATTAATTGATATTCCCCTGTATGCACACTACAGAACCATATACGAGAGGATGTACCATGGCACACCAGCAGTATTACATTACGGTAGCGGCAGACAGAAACTTGCTGACCTGTTGCATGTGCGCTTGGCAGCTGAAGGCATCTGTGCTGGTCCCATATTCATATGTGCCTGCATTGCTTAGAAAAATAAATTTTTTATATATGCAAATGAGCCTCTAGGAGCAACAGGGGCGTTGCCGTTACACCTAGAGGCTCTACTTTCTCCGCAACTGTTGTGCTCTCTGGAGGGAGAGCTGAGCCTCTAGGTGTAACGGCAACACCCGCTTTGCTCCAAGAGGCTCATTTTCATATATTAAAAATCCCTTTTCTCAGCAATGAAGGCATGTATGAACATGGGACCAACACAGATGCCTTCAGCTGCCAAGTGCACAAGCAACATGTCAGCCAGTGTCATAGGGACAAATCTGCTGTCATATGCCCTTTAACAATATACAGAGCTGGAACAACACAGCGCCATACAGTGCCTAGTGGCCAGTCTCAGGTACTGCAGCTGAAGCCCCTATTCAAGTGAATTGGACTTCAGCTGCAGTACCCCAGGGCAGCCACTTCATAGTATATGGAGCTGGTGTTCTGGCTAAATACACTGTTCATTTCTGGAACCTGATTTGGAACAGCTGATAGTGGGGCCTTCGGGTGTTGGAAACCCACTGATCCCATACTGAAGACATCCTAAAACCCATAAGTGTAAGGCCTCATGGATGCAGACCCATTCACTTGAATGCAGGAAATATGGTGTGGTGCAGAACAGAGGCACGGATCAGAAGCCCATGGAACCACTACAGAGTGCTTCTATGGGTTTTCTGTCCATGCCTTCGCAACACAAAAAAGTAGTATATGCACTACTTTTTTGAGGTGAGGACCGTCAGATGTAGATCAAGTGAATGGGTCCACATCCGCAGACGGCAGCCACACGCTCGGTGCCCGTGCATTGAGGACCACAATTTGCAGTCCGCAGCACAGTCGTGTGCATGAGGCCTTAGGGTACTTTCACACTTGCGTTGTTGGATTCCGGCAGGCAGTTCCGTCGGCAGAACTGCCTGCCGGATCCGGCAATCTGTATGCAAACGGATACCATTTGTAGACGGATCCATCTCACAAATGCATTGCAATACAGGATCCGTCTCTCCAGAACCGCTAAACCGGATCCGTTTTTCCGGAACACTTGGGGCTGGATCCGGCATTAATGCATTTCAATGAAAAATAATGATGGCAAGTGTTCCGGAATTTTGGACTGAGAAAATACAGTATTTTCTCCGTCCAAAAACCATACAGTGACTGAACTAAAGACATCCTGATGCATACTGAGCGGATTGCTCTCCATTCAGAATGCATGGGGATAAAACTGATCAGTTTTTTTCCGGTATTGAGCTTCTAGGACGGAACTCAATACCAGAAAAGTTTAACGCAAGTGTGAAAGTGCCCTTAGGCTAACCTCATTAACTCAATACATGTCATTCATGTAAATTGTTAGATACTTGGGATTTGGAGAAGTTTTGTAAAATTTTAAATACATTCTATAAATAAACACTATTAAAAAAAAAATTGTTAGATACTTTTCAATGTCCTGTAACCTACAAAGCAAAGTTCTTATCCTTCTACAGAAAGGCGCTAATGCTAGATCATTTTTAAATATATTCATACCCATTAGATCCGGCAGATTTGGCTTCGACACCCTCCTCCTCGTCTAAGTAACAATGGCGTGCAATTTACACAATTTACTGTATAGTAGTTGCAGTAAAGAAAACTTTGCCATTAAAAAGTCTCCAAGTCTTGATGTATCATTTAATACAGAACATAAACTTCCTGCGCCGCTCAGTTACGGCATTTGTTTTCCGTTGTAAATGAAGAAAGTTCTCTTTATATGTAAAAAAAAATCCACATTTTAAATGCAATAATAATATGTTCCGCAGGGTGTGCAGTAAAAGGATATAGGAATTTACAAGCACCTCGGCTTCTAAATGAGTGAAATGAAATAAAAGACACTGGGTTATGAAAAGGTCGACAAAATATCATATTTAATGTAGTCTACTGGAGGAGCACACTGAGTGCATTTACACCAGGATTTTACCACTCTCCTTAAAAGCAAACCCATTTTCCAGCCTTCGGGAAATAAATAGCAGTAGCCTTGAAAATATATTGATTTCTTTCCCCCTTAAAAAGGCTTGACAAAAATGCATCAATATGAAAATTAACAAATATGGAACAAAAGATTTACTGCCCAGCACAGATCGGGAGAGAAGACATTTTTATTGATATTAATGTATAGGGCCTATAGATTAGTAAAAGAAAAAGAAAAAAAAGGCGGTTTCTCCAAGTACTGAAGACACCTGCTGTAGAACGACTATAGAAACGCTAGACTTCATGTGAAGAAGCCATTAGGTCCAGATATAGCAGGAGCCACTGAACAAACGAGGCATCTTACCCTTAAAGGACAGCTCCATTTACACGCTGGATTCCTACAGTGACATTTAAATATTTCTCAGCTGCTCGATAGCAACCGACTACAAAGTGCCTGTTCATTACAGGGCGCTTTTAATAATTAGCACAATGAGGCGGCACACATCAATGAGCTTGATGAGCTCATGTAATGAGTGATTTGCAATGAGTTGCTAAGGAGCAACCAAGTGAATTTTATAAAAATGTCTGCAGTCGGCCTCATGCACAAAGTAGAGCTGTGTGGACGGAGACTAGAAGATGTCATTTTAGGTCAATATCCTCTACTAGGAGCACGCCACGGTTTTTCTCTAGATTCACACAGGATCCTACAAAGAAACCCTCTGTATGTCTCTGTCTGAAAGTGGAGGCAATAAAGGGTCAGAAGGCCCCATAGATGTCTACGGGTGCTCCAAGGATTAATATGTCTATTTGCATAAAGCCATTCTAATTACTTATGAACATACATGATAATACAATTTATCAAACTAAGTGGGGACCCAGACGTCACCAAAAGAAAAGAAAAAAACAGCAAATCTTTTTACTTCACATGGATCCAAATGTCCAATATCTGGTGGGAACTCACTCCTGATTGTATTATATAATTATATATAATATTATCTTATTCTGTCCAAATAATCCAGGTTTGGACATGATAAAATTGAGTACATCTTACACAGAACAGGCCTCAGGGGTGTGTGCACCTGAAAAGGATAGCCTCGGCACCTAAAGCTTCTACCACCAATCCCGCACTTTGTGCTTGAAATAATGGACAGGCAGAGCCTTTTATTTTTTTTTTTTTATTTTTTTTTTGGGGGGGGGGGGGGGGAGGTAGTGTTATTTAGGAAACTGTCTGCTGCCATTGTTATTTGGGCATCCTATGACACTGCTATTTGTACCACTGTATCAATCCGTACACAGTGAGAGGCATCAGTAAAAGTGCTGAACAGAAGAGTAGGGCGTCCAAATTTGATGGAAATGTGTCATTAGAAAATGAACTATTGTTTAAATCACGTTTTTATGTTAAAAATATATAATTTATTTTAAATTTTGGTTGATCTTTAAAAAAATTCTATAACACTATTTAAATGTAAAAAAATTATAATTTGTGCAGTTTAAGCCTAATAATATGTCAAGACTTCCTGTTCTGTAAAGATCCTTTTCTCAGCGACCATCTCATTGCCACAGACAGGATTACTATGAGAGCTATCATCTATAGATAATACAGGATCCACCTACAGATAAGCGAACCTTTAAAGATTTGTTTCATTTTGGGTTTGCCAAATTTTTGAAAAAATTCAGTTTGGATATGAATCTTGAGAGAGAGAGAGAGACAGAAACACTAGTATGCTACTCTGGGTTTCTCAGCAATATACACTCACCTAAAGGATTATTAGGAACACCTGTTCTATTTCACATTAATGCAATTATCTAGTCAACCAATCACATGGCAGTTGCTTCAATGCATTTAGGAGTGTGGTCCTGGTCAAGACAATCTCCTGAACTCCAAACTGAATGTCAGAATGGGAAAGAAAGGTGATTTAAGCAATTTTGAGTGTGGCATGGTTGTTGGTGCCAGACGGGCCGGTCTGAGTATTTCACAATCTGCTCAGTTACTGGGATTTTCACGCACAACCATTTCTAGGGTTTACAAAGAATGGTGTGAAAAGGGAAAAACATCCAGTATGCGGCAGTCCTGTGGGCAAAAATGCCTTGTGGATGCTAGAGGTCAGAGGAGAATGGGCCGACTGATTCAAGCTGATAGAAGAGCAACGTTGACTGAAATAACCACTCGTTACAACCGAGGTATGCAGCAAACATTTGTGAAGCCACAACACGCACAACCTTGAGGCGGATGGGCTACAACAGCAGAAGACCCCACCGGGTACCACTCATCTCCACTACAAATAGGAAAAAGAGGCTACAATTTGCACGAGCTCACCAAAATTGGACTGTTGATGACTGGAAAAATGTTGCCTGGTCTGATGAGTCTCGATTTCTGTTGAGACAATCAAATGGTAGAGTCCGAATTTGGCGTAAACAGAATGAGAACATGTATCCATCCTCTGATGGCTACTTCCAGCAGGATAATGCACCATGTCACAAAGCTTGAATCATTTCAAATTGGTTTCTTGAACATGACAATGAGTTCACTGTACTAAAATGGCCCCCACAGTCACCAGATCTCAACCCAATAGAGCATCTTTGGGATGTGGTGGAACGGGAGCTGGCAGCACCCTGGCAGCACCCGATCTCTTACAGGGGGCTGTGATCCGCACAATTAACCCCTCAGGTGCCGCACCTGAAGGGGTTAATTGTGTGTATCATAGCCCCCTGTAAGAGATCAGGGGCTGCCAGGCAGCAGGGGGCAGACCCCCCTCCCTCCCCAGTTTTAATTTCATTGGTGGCCAGTGCGGCCCCCCCCGGCCCCCCTTCCCTCTATTGTATTAATATCATTGGTGGCCAGTGCGGCCCCCCCTCCCTCCCTTTATTGTATTATCATTGGTAGCCAGTGTGCGCCCCCCCCGGCCCCCCTCCCTCCCTCTATTGTATTATCATTGGTGGCCAGTGTGCGCCCCCCCCTGGCCCCCCCTCTATTCTATTAATATCATTGGTGGCCAGTGTGCGGCCTCCCCTCTCCCCCCCGATCATTGGTGGCAGCGGAGAGTTCCTGTCGGAGTCCCAGTTTAATCGCTGGGGCTCAGATCGGTAACCATGGCAACCAGGACGCTACTGCAGTCCTGGTTGCCATGGTTACTTAGCAATATTATAAGCATCATACTTACCTGCTGCGCTGTCTGTGACCGGCCAGGAACTCCTCCTACTGGTAAGTGACAGATCATTAAGCAATGCGCCACACAGACCTGTCACTTACCAGTAGGAGGAGCTTCCGGCCGGTCACAGACAGCGCAGCAGGTAAGTATGATGCTTCTAATATTGCTAAGTAATCATGTCAACCAGGACTGCAGTAGCGTCCTGGTTGCCATGGTTACCGATCGGAGCCCCAGCGATTAAACTGGGACTCTGATCGGAACTCTCCGCTGCCACCAATGATCGGGGGGGGGGGGGGGGGGCCACACACTGGCCACCAATGATATTAATACAATAGAGGGGGGGGCCGGGGGGGGCGCACACTGGCTACCAATGATAATACAATAAAGGGAGGGGGGGAGGGGGGGCCGCACACTGGCTACCAATGATAATACAATAAAGGGAGGGGGGGCCGCACACTGGCCACCAATGATATTCAAACTGGGGAGGGAGGGGGGTCTGCCCCCTGCTGCCTGGCAGCACCTGATCTCTTACTGGGGGCTATGATACGCACAATTAACCCCTTCAGGTGTGGCACCTGAGGGGTTAATTGTGCTGATCACAGCCCCCTGTAAGAGATCGGGTGCTGCCAGGCAGCAGGGGGCAGTCATGTACACAGTTCGTAGTATATTCTAACTTGAAGCGTCCCCATCACTATGGGAACGCCTCTGTGTTAGAATATACTGTCGGATGAGTTTTCACGATGTAACTCAAATCCGATGGTATATTCTAACATAGAGGCGTTCCCATGGTGATGGGGACGCTTCAAGTTAAAATATACCATCGGATTGGAGAAAACTCCGATCCTATGGTATATTAACTCCTGACTTTACATTGAAAGTCAATGGGGGACGGATCCGTTAGCAATTGCACCATATTGTGTCAACGTCAAACGGATCCGTCCACATTGACTTGCATTGTAAATCAGGACGGATCCACAACTTTTTTTCATGTCTGTGGATCCTCCAAAAATCAAGGAAGACCCACGGACAAAAAAACGGTCACGGATCACGGACCAACGGAACCCCGTTTTGCGGACCGTGAAAAAATACTGTCATGTGCATGAGGCCATAGGGACATGAAATTTATTTTAAAAATTACTTAAAATATGTGATTTAAATAATAGGTCATTTTTTGATAACAGATTCCCTTTAAGGCTGATCCTGTCCTTACAACAGACATTTCATGTTACAAATTTAAGAGTCCAACAATTTGAGTGTTTCCCTTTATATACAGTATTAGGCCTCATGCACACGGCCGCTGCCGTATTGCAGCCCGCAATACGCCAATATGCGGGCACCGGCCGTGTGCTCCCCACATCAAGGATGGGGACCCATTCACTTGAATGGGTCAGTAATCTGGAGCTGCAGTGCGGAACGGAGGCACGGAACCCCACGGAAGCACTACGGAGTGCTTCTGTGGTGTTTATGTCCATTCCTCCGCACCGCAAAAAAATAGAACATGTTCTATTTTTTTGCGGTGCGGACGGATAACGGACCCCTTCAAGTTGAATGGGTCTCGATCCTTCCCGACCGCCGCACAGACGTTGCCCGTGCATGCGGGACTGCAAATTGTGGTCCCAATGCACGGAACGGCCGCACAGTGGCCGTGTGCATGAGGCTCTAGGAGTATGTCTTCACTTTTCAGACACCTTCACCCCTCCCCTCCCATTCTGTGTGAAAATGCAGGATTTTAGGCATCACTACATATGAACACATATACAGAAACACTCACTTGCCTTCAACACATTAAACAAACACAAAATCGAATCCAAACTATTGAGTCCTACGGTAACATGCATAAAGCCTATATTGAATTCTGAGGCTTGGAGGTAACACAAGATGCTCAGCTCATTGCTGAAGTTTGTTTCTGTCACCTTTAATGTGAGTTCTGGCAGATTGCAGCCTTTTGAAGTTTAACACATTCCCGGCACCTTATGTAAACGAGGTGAGCACACACGTTCTCACCCTCTTGGCACATTAGCATGTATATGTTGCACGCTGTTCCCTCCAAGGTGTACACAGTAGTGCTGTAAAATATAACACAGAGCTTATTCTGCATGGCGGCTTGAAACAGCAGGTGCTCTGTGCAGCCCTGCCATATGGATTTTATATACAAGTCCAAGTACAGTATTCGATCTTCCATGGCCAACCACGCAGATGTCTCAGTGTGTGCTGGAGGCAGTGAGACAACAAAGTATTTTCTAATAAGAAAATCATTCACTGCTGCAGTGTCCAACATACATGGACGCTGGTAGGTGAGGCCACCACATATCACCAAGGTGTCCATGGTGTGGATTGCAAGCCTCTGTTGTGTGGCTCTCAACTGACCTTCATGGAGACTATAGTATTATATGGAATGCTTTGTCAGCGCAGCATAGAAGTATAAAGATTGATTTTAAGTGGACTATAATACTATGTACTGCGCTTTTCAAGAAAATATAGTATTGTAGAGATTGATTTTTCAGTATACTATAGCACTATATAGAGTGCTTTTCACTGCACTATAGTACTATATAGAGAGTGCTTTTTTGGTGTGGTATAGTACTATACAGAGTTATTTTCAGTGCACTATAATAGTATATAAAGTGCTTGTTTGGTGCGGTATAGTACTACCGGTATACAGAATGTCTATTTTAGTGCGGTATAGAACTATACAGAATGTTTTTTTGCTGCGGTATAGTACTATACAAAATGTCTATTTTAGTGCGGTATAGTACTATATAGAATATTTTTTTGGTGTCGTATAGTACTATATAGAGTTATTTTCAGTGCACTATAATAGTATATAAAGTGCTTGTTTGGTGCGGTATAGAACTATACAGAACGACTAATCTGGTGCGGTATAGTACAATATAGAATGTTTTTTTGGTGTGGTACAGTACAATATGGAGTTATTTTCAGTGCACTATAAATACTATATAGAGTACTTGTTTGGTGTGGTATAGTACTATATAGAGTGACTATTTTAGTGCAGTATAGTACTATATAGAGTAATTATTTTGATGCAGTATAGTACTATATTGAATGCTTTTAAACCAATATTATTATACTGAGTACGTTTTTGTGCACTACAGTACTATATAGAGTGTTTTCACTGCAATATAGTACTATATAGAGTGCTTTTACAGGGTGATATAGCACTGTATAAATTGGCTCTACACTGCTGCCTGGTATTACATAGTGTACAGTTGTTACAGCAGTTGGTGTGGAACCACTGTGTCAACCAAAGAGATTTCAGGGCTACTTCTAAAGGCGTTATTCTGGCAGTCCCCCAGTTTTCACCCTTTAAACCCTGTACAGGGATCTGGACTTCGCTGCGGGGGAACCATCAGGCTGCTACCCCCTGGAGAAGTCTGTCTTTGGTTGACTGCTGACCCACGGGGGGTCAAGAGACACTGGTGCAGTGCACAGAGGCATCAAGCAAAACCATAATCAGGGATAGGAAGAGGTCAAGGCAGGCAGAGAATGTCTGATAAACAGTTTAACGACAGGGTGGGCAGCTCAGGTCAATTGGTAGGTCAGATAAGGCAGCGAAGGGTCAAATCCAGAAAACAAGCAGAATCTGTATATAAGCAGGCAAATGAAATGATGGAACCTTTGCAGGAAACTAGCAAGCTAGACAACTTATTCCTCAGGCACCCTCCGTTAGGGTTAAGGTACCTTAAGCACCCAAAGGTGGCCAGCCATTGGCTTGTTTAAATTAGGGTGTGCATGCTGGCCCTTTAAAAGCCAGGAGGAACAGGCAGGAGACAGAGATGTCTTGCTGGTAAGAAGCAGGCTGTGGCCTGCATGGGGAGAACAGACAGGTGACAGGCCTGCCACGAGGGAACAAAGGAAAGCTGGTGGGTCCAGGCCTCCAGAGTAGAAGAGGGATGGTGAGCAGAGCAGTGACCATGTCCACCTAGAAGTGGGGTAGTGGTTACCATGGGCCGCCAATGTAACAGTAGTCCTACCAGTCATGGTGGAGTTTGTGTTTTACTTTTCCATTACTGTTTAGAATATTAAAGAGAACCTGTCGCCAAAAATGCAATGCAATCCGAAAGCAAAATGCTATAGAGCAGGAGGAGCTGAACAGATTGATGTATATATTTGTGGGAAAAGATTCAGTAAAACTTATAATTTTTACAGTTACATCTGCAGCCCTGTGAAGTGCTATCAGTACAGGAGGGAGGAGTTACCAGTGACTGATAGCTATCTCTGTATACACACTCATACACACAATGCTATCAGTCAGTGATAACTCCTCCATCCTGTACCAACGCTGTTCACATATAGTGGAAAAAGCTGAGAAATAAATGTAAAAATTAAAACTTTTAGGGTCCATTCACACGGATCCGCAAAACACTGACATCGGCAATGTGCATTCTGCAATTTGCGGACCGCACATCGCCGGCACTATAATAGAAAATGCCTAATCTTGTCCGTAATTGTGGACAAGAATAGGACATGTTCTATTTTTTTGCGGAAACGGAAGCACAGATGCGGAAGTGCGGATCCGCAAATGCGGATGCGGACAGCACATTCCGGTCTCATTGAAAATGAATAGGTTGGCACCCGTTCCGCAAAATTGCGGAACGGATGCAGACCTATTTTGCGGACGTGTGAATGGAGCCCAACTACATCTTTTCCCACAAATATATACATGAATCCACTCAGCTTCTTCCTGCTCTATAACATGGCGCTTTCCGATTACATTGCATTTTTGGTGGAAGGTCCTATTTAAAGCCAAACTTTGTTATGGACACCAATATAATTATACTACATAAGGCCTATTAATGTTTTTTCTTAAATAAACCGATGAGGGTAAGAACACAAAGCGTGCATGTAGTAGGCGGATTTTTAAATAGCTGGATGAATCTTGGAAGCCAACTTGTCCTTCAATGTTTCCGGAAAAAGTTTATTTTTTATTTATTATACTATATTCCGCAGCGCTTTACAGACATTAGCATCAAGCTGTCCCCAATGGGGTTCACAATCTGAGTTCCCTATCAATATGTGGGAGGACATATTAAAAACCATGGGTATTTATAAGGAACAGATTTGAAGTTCATTTGCAAGTATCCTGGATCTGGCATTAGAACCATATTGTAGATAGGAAAAATGGGGCCTTTGGGCTTCTGGGGTCTGAAGAGGCCACCACCATTAAATAATTCAAATGGCTGGATCAATCTACATGGTTGACCGTGATATAGTAGGATTAATTAAACATGATTAAATCTTGGATATACTTAGGTTGCAAAATTTGGAATAAGCTGGAAGTAGACTCCTCATGTATCTAGACAAAGGAATTCCTTTGCTTTGGTTTGGTTTTCCCTTGCAAGACTATGCTAATTGTGTCCAGATGCATACAAGGAGGGTATATACTGTACATCACTCTTTGTTAAAACACGTCACAATACTATTGGCTTATTAGTATTTTTAGGTTGTAAGGGTGACAACCAGGCTTTTGCTAATAAAAGGGGTCTTCTGAAGAGGAAGACTCAAATAGCACCAAGAGTCGTATCTTCTCATTCTTTTGCCCCTAGACTAAATTTTAAGACAAGACAACATGGTCCCTTGTTATGGATCATACAAAATGTCTACCATGACATGGGCATCCTTAGCCTGTACACTCTATACCATATGTCCATGTCAGGGACAGGATTCTCCCTTAACCAGAACAACTGCACTGCAAAAAAAGGTCCTCACATACAAAGTGGAAGAGTCTTCAGTTCACTCAATGCCTAAGGTCCTCCACTAACTTTGAGCTGGACTTGTCTGGCACTGGAGCTAGCAAGTATATATAAAGCAATATATGACGTTACAGGTACAGATGTTGTGCAGAGTAATACAAGACCATTAAGGCTGGGGCCACATGGCGACCCTGGCCACAATATTTGTCGTAAGGCCAAAAATCGCAGTTCAGCAATGTGTGGGTTGGAAGGGTTGCATTAATCTCACAGGCTGTAGGGTGCTTACTAAGCTTTGCTATGGGGCCCTATGATATCTGTGTATGCCCCTGGCCCCAGTAGGATGAAAGCTTATCCACAATTCATTTACATAGGTACATGGAAACAAATGGTCAGAGCAGACAAGAGACAACACAACAGATTAGAAGTCATGAGCATAACCTACGCCACTTAAGAGCACTGTAAATGCAATATACTGTATCCCCGCGCTCTCAGGCAAGACTCAGGTGGCTACTGTGATGACTGACTGGTAGCACTGGGACACACAATGCTCACATGAATAAGCATGACCTGATGTCTGAGCAAGATGAACAATTCATGCCGCTAGAATACAAAGTGTCGTACACGATGGTAAACAGGAGCATGTCCTCCAGTGTGATGTATGAAGCATCCTCATAAATTAGAAGAGTGAAGATATAGTGAAGTACTCTGTTGTCTTCCCCCGCACAGTTACAGAAGAGCTTGTGTAATAACGCTGTATGCAGTGGTAAAGAACATTACATACAGAACACCTCCATACGCTGGTAGTTATACTGGCTCATATAATTGGGGCCCATTGGTTGTACACAGTGTTTTATGGGAGCACAATATGGAACATATTTTGTAAAATTACATAAGGCAACAAGATTTAAAATATAAAATGTTTAAAAGGATACTGGGTCAACACAAAGTATTGATGCGGTTACACTGTAAAAAGATAAAGGGGTATTCCGATTATATTATGATGATGAACTATCCTCAGGATATGATCTATATAACTAGATGTGATCTGGCCTAGGCAAAGCATGATGGGACAGCTGCCAATATGCGAGTACGCTTCCTCGGATTTATTTTTAACTCCCTTAAAAGTGAAGGGAGAGAGCTGTGCATAAAGTCAACCAGGGGCATAACCAGGAGGGGAAAGGGGGTGATCCACAAGTGCTTTTAGCCTGTCCCCTCTGCTTTTCCATAAAATTTAAAAAGCCAGTGCGGCTGCGCACATCCCCATACCCTCTCATGCTCAACCGTCGCTTTATCATGTCACGTCGGCGAGACCCAGCACTAGAGGTCTCACGGGATGACGTGGCACTGCGGAGGGTATGACGGGATGTGCTTGCAACTGGCTGAGCAGTGAGACGCCCAAACTCAAGGCTGCAATGTATAGAGAGTGAGAGGGGGGAAAATGCAATATGTAGAGAGTGAGAGAGGGCAAAATGCAATATATAGAGAGTGAGAGGGGGCAAAATGCAATATATAGAGAGTGAGAAGGGGCAAAATGCAATATATAGAGAGTGAGAGGGGGCAAAATGCAATATATAGAGAGTGAGAGGGGGCAAAATGCAATATATAGAGAGTGAGAGGGGGCAAAATGCAATATGTACAGAGTGAGAGGGGGCAAAATGCTATATATACAGCGTGAGAGGGGGCAAAATGCAATATGTACAGAGTGAGAGGGGGCAAAATGCTATATATACAGCGTGAGAGGGGGCAAAATGCAATATATAGAGAGTGAGAGGGGGCAAAATGCAATATGTACAGAGTGAGAGGGGGCAAAATGCAATATGTACAGAGTGAGAGGGGGCAAAATGCAATATATACAGAGTGAGAGGGGGCAAAATACAATATATACAGAGTGAGAGGGGGCAAAATACAATATATACAGAGTGGGGGCAAAATGCAATATATACAGAGTGAGAGGGGGCAAAATGCAATATATACAGCGTGAGAGGGGAAAAAATGAAATATATACAGAGTGAGAGGGGAAAAAATGCAATATATACTGAGGGAGGGGGCAAAATGCAATATATACAGAGTGAGAGGGGGCAAAATGCAATATATACAGAGTGAGAGGGGGCAAAATACAATATATACAGAGTGAGAGGGGGCCAAATGCAATATATACAGAGTGAGAGGGGGCAAAATACAATATATACAGAGTGAGAGGGGGCAAAATACAATATATACAGAGTGGGGGCAAAATGCAATATATACAGAGTGAGAGGGGGCAAAATGCAATATATACAGCGTGAGAGGGGAAAAAATGAAATATATACAGAGTGAGAGGGGAAAAAATGCAATATATACTGAGGGAGGGGGCAAAATGCAATATATACAGAGTGAGAGGGGGCAAAATGCAATATATACAGAGTGAGAGGGGGCAAAATACAATATATACAGAGTGAGAGGGGGCCAAATGCAATATATACAGAGTGAGAGGGGGCAAAATGCAATATATACAGAGTGAGAGGGGGCAAAATACAATATATACAGAGTGAGAGGGGGCAAAATACAATATATACAGAGTGAGGGGGCAAAATTAAATATATACAGAGTGAGAGGGGGCAAAATGCAATATATACAGAGTGAGAGGGGGCAAAATGCAATATATACAGAGTGAGAGGGGGCAAAATACAATATATACAGAGTGAGAGGCGGCAAAATGCAATATATACAGAGTGAGGGGGCAAAATGAAATATATACAGAGTGAGGGGGGGCAATATGAAATATATGCAGAGTGAGAGGGGGCAAAATTAAATATATACAGAGGGAGTGGGAGCAAAATGAAATATATACAGAGTGACATGGGGTAAAATAAAATATATACAGAGTGGGAGGGGGCAATCATTCAACTATATACAGAGGGGGCAAAATGCAATATATACAGAGTTAGAGGGGTCAAAATTAAATATATACAGAGTGGGGGCAAAATGCAATATATACAGAGTGAGAGGGGGCAAAATGCAATATATACAGAGTGAGGGGGGGCAATATGAAATATATGCAGAGTGAGAGGGGGCAAAATAAAATATATACAGAGTGAGAGGCGGCAATATGAAATATATGCAGATGTACAATATATTTTATGTGGTAACAATAAAAAAATAAACACCTACTCTTCTATTTAATATTGTACTACAACGCATTCAATGGGGGGGCCCAATCCAAAGTTTGCCCTGGGGCCGACAGAACTCTAGTTAAGCCACTGTAGACAACCTCTCCTTTCAAGGCATCCATGTCAATTAGGCAGGGTTGGAAGATACCTGTTAAGGGAATAGGTACGGGTTCCAAGGATGGGACCTGCATCTATTAGACATTTATGGAATATCCTGTGGATATGCAATAAATTGTCAATAATTTGAACGCCTCTTTAATATGACAAAATCTGAGTGGTTGTATTAATGTAACCTGTCCCATTGAGATACCAAGAGATGTTGAGAGGTAAAGGGTTATAGCCATCTAAGATATTGGTGGCACATCGCTCGAATATTATTATTATTATTTGAAAGTGCCATTAATTCCATAGCGCTGTATATCCAGACGGGGGTTACACAAATATAAAAATACAATAAACAAGAAAGTATTAACAGACTGGTACAGAGGGGTAGAGGTTATGCCACCAATGTCAGATGGGTGCAGGTCCCAACTCTTGGACCTGCTCCTGTCTCCAGAACAGAGCCCCCAAAGTGAAGGAGAGTGCACTGTGCACCAGGCTATTTTCAGAAGTCCCATAACGGTTAAAGCTGAGAGGACACACTTGTACGTGCACTCTCCTTCACTTTGGGGGACCTGTGGCATATCTAAGCAACATTCTTAACTCTTTCAGACCAATTTTATAGTAATTTTATCTCCCCTGAATACCCCTTCAAATGAATGCTTTATGAATGACAATTCATAAATGTCTTCCATGACAATTTTCTGGAATTTCATAGAAAATTCGATGAACATTACATTTCCAGACTACCCAGCGTACAGAGAATAGCGGACATGATCTGAACTGAGTTGAACTCAATTGGCCATCCAACAATGTCTGGCATTCAGGCCCAGTCCTCAGATATCTTTCAATGGCAAAAGGGGTCCGATAGTGTTGACCACATACAAGGGTCAAGAGAAGCAATCCACGGTGACCTTCTGGCTACATGATTTGCCTGATAATTGGATGGTAGATTTTGCTTTAGATTTGAACCCACCTCCATAACTTGTTTGCACATTATACAGCCTGACTGGCAAGACAAAGGGTAACAACAAGTCAGGTTCAGACGCTATGGACCAAGCAAACGTGACTTCATCTTCAATGAAACCAAACTGTCATTAATCATAGTACTGTCACGTCAATTACATGGCCAAACTTTCCAAAGAATTCCATCACTACAAGTCAGTTGTGCTATGCTAAATCCCAGGGAAAACATCCATCAAAAATTCGACTACATGCAGTCACTATGTACTAAGCATCCCGAGATGTTTATCCAATTAGCATATCACTAGACACAGCTATTTAAAGGCATATTACCATCAAAACAGCCATGCCCTTGTACTTGGCCTTGAATGTGCGAGTTGCATCTCTTCTGAATATAGTGTATATAAGAAGGGTATGTATGTCCTGAATGGAAGAGCAGATCATGTGGAAAATATATGCAAGCAGCGAGTGATTTCACAGTTCCCTGTACAAAAAAGCCATTTTGCTCTGAAGAAGATGCAAAACTGAAACAAAGGGAGGCTGATTAAACAAAATACATTCCCTAGAGACGGGTGAAAAAAGATAATATTTCGCATAAGAATCTCAAGCCACAATAACATAATACAATGGAAATCCTTGAGTTGGTATATTTCCGAGCACTTCAGCTGGTCCTTAACTGTTCTGTATGGCAGGTAGCAGACCATTAATGATTGGGAACGATCACCCTTAGTATATGGAATTTCATGATGAAAAATGAAAGCAAAAAACAAAACAAAACAAAAAAAACACAAGCACACACACACACACACACACAAACATCTCCATTTTAAATGGAAAAAGAAAAAGGCCTGAGATATATCCCAAGAGCAATGTTAAAGATTCAGAAGTCAGAGCTGGGAGGAGAATCTAGATAAATAATTTAGCATTGGGAATAACTAAAAAAAACTGTCAGTCTGCCAGCTTTAAGGGAAATAAAAGGTTTTACAAGAATCCTTAAGAGTTTCGACAGAACCCCCAGGGCTTTAGAAAATAAATCTAGAACAAGAAAAGAGTTCAAAAGTATTGTGCTCGAGTAGATTCTAAAGGCGCTGATTAAGATGCCGGAACAATGGCACCTACATTAGCAGCAAACGATGGCGTTCCATCAGGGCTTCTGTTAAATATGTATTGCTAATGCTGGCAAGCGTATAAAAGAGCATTTGGTTATCTGAGATTTTCTTCTTTCACAGACAAATAATACTTTACACTTGCACTCTACGCGGTATTCTTCCTTCAAAGTACACTTAAAGGCAAATTATATATTTACATATAGGGGCTGTGCAGAGCTACAGCTAGTGCTTAGGTTCCATTGTGCGTATGGATTTAGATTATAGGATTAGAATTTGATGTATCTGCTCATGGGAAATCAAAAAGAAATCTCGGCTAAGTGGGAGCACACGCAGATTTCAATATCAACCTCAGAAAGAATCAGTAAAAATGATGAGGAAACCACCATGACTTCTCATACCCTCGACATAAAGCTGACTTTGGCGGGATGGGTTGCCGATACATTTCCTGAGCAGCGGATGTTATAGGGCAAGTGTAGTATCCCATACATGACTGATTGACCACCGGTGTTTATGAGCAGTTGTCCATTATGGTTCATAAAGAGGGGTCCCATGTGGAAGTCAAACCCTTTCAAGCTGAGATTCCACCACTGAGGCGAGTGGAAGAAGACCATTTTGACCTATTTTATACTTAAGGTGCTGCCTAAATGCCTGACTGCAAAGGCTGCCTTGATGCAGAGTCATTCACACTTCCAACATCTGTATATACCAGACAACACTTGTGTCAGCTTCACTAGCAAGGGGTTAACGGGTCACTGAGTGATCAAACGTTTGATATGTCAAACAGTTATGTCTGAATGCTGAGACCCCAACGATCACATAGTTCACTCTCTTCTCACTGCATTTGATGGAATTGAGAAAGGCCCATAGACTTTCTTTTTAAGGGGTTATCAAATTCTAAAAATGCCCCACACAATGCCCAAGCCCCTCCTATAGCTCATACTTACCCTGTTCCCCGGCACATGCATCACTCCACGGCGGTGACAGCCTCCCTAGCATCACGGGTGACGTCACCCGGCCGTGCAGGGATCCGGAGAGACGCAGGTGCCGGGGAGCAGGGTAGTATGAGCTTTAGGAGGGGCCCAGGGATTGTGGAGGGCATTTTTAGAATTGGATAACCCCTTTAAGTCCATCTAGCTTCCTCTCCTGCAGCCACGAGAGAGCGTGATCTATACAAGCACTTTTCTCCCCTCGTTCTATCTATCGCTGGGGGTCTCAGCACTCAGACCCCCACTGATCAGAACTAGTGTTGAGCGAAGCGAGCTTCAGATACTACATCTAAAGTCGCTTTGTTCAAAACTTTAGATTAATACTGTATGGAGAGCCGTCTCCGTACAGCAATAAAATTTATGGGCTGCGATGAGCTGAAGTTAGTCATTTGCGAAGTCGCGCATGACTTCGTTGAATAACTTCGGTAATAGATTTTTAAAGTGGAAAACCACTTTAAAACTTGAAACTGAACTCTGCTTCGGTTCCGAGGTCTCAGTACCAGACAGATCTCCGTACAGTATTAATCTAAAGTTTTGAACGAAGCGACTTCGGATGTAGCATCCAAAGCTCGCTTCACTGAACAATAATCAGAACCTTTGATATGTCTCTATGACGTATCAAAAAAGTTTTAGGAAAACTCAGTGACCTTTAATATTCTATCATCTCCTATGATGAAGCGGCTACAATCTAAAAAGGTGTTGTCAATTTCATAAGACATATCTGTCCAACAGATGAGTTCGGAATAAGTTTCCCCTTTTTCCCACTGCGGCATAAATCCGAAATACACAAATGTATTATTATTCTGGTGTCATTATGTGATAATTTTATGATATGGACAATACAGCGTCTAATAGGAAGTCCCCTTATCTACAAGACCCTCATTACAAGAGTCCGTATTCCTCAAGAGCTGCCGTCTGAAGCATTAACAATGAACTGAAGGCCACAATGGACACCTAATGGGGTCTCCATGTTTGATTCAGTCCAAAGCTATTTGAACTATTCAGCCTGGAATCTACTCATTGGTGGCATTGTCAATCACTGGTTAGACGTCTGAAGAAAAGGGGGGTTATAGACACAGGGCAGTCTTGTATATAACACTGCCTTTTCTTTAATGCTCCTTCTTTGATTTTGTAATGGAGGTTTACAGGGGGAGAATGAACATTCATCTTCTTTGCAGACCCTAATATCCACGATACGTCTGACAATGATGCTGGTCTATTACGAGAAAAGTTCACATACATGATAAATAGCAATTCACTAGATGTGCTCCTTCTGTT
The DNA here is from genome assembly GCF_905171765.1 of Bufo bufo. Lineage (NCBI taxonomy): Eukaryota > Metazoa > Chordata > Amphibia > Anura > Bufonidae > Bufo > Bufo bufo. The sequence continues at coordinate 102,635,773 of NC_053389.1, read as the reverse complement.
ATGCTTATTATAAAATGCAGCACATCAAGGTTCATCTTGGGAACCGCAGAAGAAGACGGGGGACTATTACATAGTTCCCAAGAACCTCCACATGTTTACAGACAAGCAGCAGCAAGTAAAAGATGATCCCACCGCAGTACTATTTCATAGGTGACCGTGTAACAGTGGTATCCCAGCCTACAGTGCAAAACCCAACAATACAAAAATTGCCACTGTATGTGTATCCAGCCTTAAAGGGGTTGTCCCACCTCGTGAAGAACAGTTTTTCTATTGTTTTAATGTATATAAAGAAATATTTACAAAATAAATAAAGGTTTTGTGACTGCAGGTTCTATGCAGACCCAAGGGGGGTCATTTATAAAGACCAGCGTTTTAGACACCGGTCTTAATAACCCCTATAGCTAGAGGTAGATCGACGAAATTATGAAGATGTGCCGGCCTCTACATGACTTCGGCGCCTCCAGCGCCAGTCTAATTGTAAGACTGCTTCCTTGCTGGTTTACATTTAAACCATTTTCTACACCTAAAACAGGCGAGCTGTGAGCTGTAAAAAGGGGAGATATGTTGCTCTAGTTGCATCTAAAATTCACTCTTTTCTGCAGCCAGCCCCTCCATCGCTGCTTTGAATGAGGGGGCAGGCCACAAAAATGAGAAATAAGTATGGGTGCAATGAGAGGAAAAGTGACACCCTTGTAGCAGAAAATAGATAGATAGATAGATAGATAGATAGATAGATAGATAGATAGATAGATAGATAGATAGAGCAAAAGATGAAGCAGGCTAGGAGGATCAAAGATGGGTGCCACCATACAAGGATTCAAATTACCATGAGCAAAAGTAGACCGTAACACTCCATATTTATGCAAAAATGAAAAAGTGATTTATTCACCCATGTTCATGTCACAGGACCTTCTTCAAGTTTGAGAAAGGTCCTGTGATACAACTGAAACGTTGCTGCTATGAACATGGGTGAATAAATCACTTTATTATTTTTGCATATGTCTAGAGTGTTGCAGTCTATTTTTGTTAGATATATAGATAATAATAAATATATAGATACAGAGATAGAAGCATACTGGAATGCAGAAGAATAGTTCTGAGATTCTGTTCCTAATGTCCTTGAAGGTACGAGTTATATTGTCTGTGTTCTGCCTTTGTCAGTGCGGCCAATAACCTGTGTGCTATTCATGCAGATGAAACAGCCCCTTGAGGGTTTGTCGCTTGGTTTATGCTTTGCATCAGTAACGTTTCCTTTGGGGTTTTAATTGAAGTTATCACCTTAATTGCCAGTTTTCTGAAGGACACAGTGCATGCTGTGCACTACATATGCACCTGACATTTATCTTCCGTACAGGCATTCATAGAGAAACCTGCATTCAGCACTCCATAAAATATATTCTGCAGTAACGATGCTGGATAGGCCTGAAGAAATCAAATTAAAAAACTGCTTCTGGAGGTATAGTATGTTCCTGTATAGTATAAAGAGAAAAAGTACAAAATATACAAAATGCTTTTATTATCTCTGTGTCTGGCCTAATGTGCTGCAAAATAGGTCTGTCCATTCTGATGGGAAATTATAGTTAGAATAAACAATGTGAGGGCAAAGGCACTAGCTAATAGCTACAGTGAATACATCATAAAGGGTTACCGTAGACTTGTATCTGACTACCTGTAGCTGCCACTAGAGGGAGTTTATTGAAGATTGATTATATAGCACTCATTAAAGTAAAAAATTAACCTGTCTTCAGTAAGCTTCTCAGCTCCCCCTAGTGGTGGTTGCAAGCATCTAGAATTGTATTATTTAACTTTTACATAATCTTGAACCTATGTAGATGAAAAAGTAATCGGATAGGTGCACTTAAAAAGTGCAGGTTATGAAGTGAACTGTAAATGTTATTCACACATAGCAATGTAAATGTTTTTAGAGATTCGGAGAACATAATCAAAAGTAGTGATCATTGGGACAGATATTTTTCTGGATTTCCTGTCCGTCATCCCCTTGTAGAACACTACAGTCAACCTCTTTTCAGCCTAAAACAGCTGATAACAGGGAGCAATGTATTGAACATATTTAAAGGGGCTGTCCAGGATTTTACTTTCAACATCTGACTGGCAGGGATCCATAATATCGCACCCAAGCCAGCTATTTCAGGGTAGCTTCAGCGCTGAAATTCCGTGCTGGAACTACACAGATCCATCCATTGGTAGTGGACAGAGATGGTTACTGCTGAAATGAATGGGATCAGCTCTACAGTAACCAGTTCTATACACTACACAATGGACAGAGCTGTATAGTTCCGGCACTGAAGCTACTTAGAAACAGCTGATCAGCGGGTTGCAGGGTGTCAGTCAGATATTGACCTATGCTGAAGGTAGACCATCAATAGTAGAATCCTGTACAATCCCTTTAACTGCTTAGCAAATGGACATAATTATCTTTATGTGAAGTCTCTTTTTAAATATTTACAGGCATAGAATTGATTTTTGCTTGCATTATATGTAAGCAAACAAAAGGCTTGCGAATTATTCTTTTTTCTTAGGATGATAGTGTCAGGATATGACAGCAATGTAGAAAGCACACAGAGAGACAGTGTAGCCCTAAAACTCCCCAAATCCCCTATCCATGCCTACTTGCACAGTCACCCTACGTGGTAACCCCCAACTGGTCAACGGTCCCTATACTACATACTTGAGGGAGGGACACACAAACAGGGGAAAAAACAAACAGACACAGTACAGTACCAGGGTCAATGGCCACTCAGTCAATGAAGTGCCAAGAACGCCAGAAGCAAACGAGAGAGCCAAATGTAAAAAACCAGGAGAGCAATACAAGACCTAATTGCCAGAAGCCAGAAAACCTAGGCACAATACCAGATCCAGAAGTCATAGCCAAAGTAAACGTAATACCACCAAGGAACAGCAGGGGGAGCCAGAGGAACAGAAATTCACAGACACCCACAGGAGCCAGATTTCTGTAGAGATCTGGGAATAATCTCCAGCTGGCTTCCCTACACGTCAGAAGGAGTTGTGAGCTGAACGAGCTGACGCCCTAATGCTCTGACTTAGGCCTCATGCACACGACCGTTGTGTGCATCCGTGGCCGTTGTTCTGTTTTCCGTGATTTTCTGCGGACCCATTGAGTTTCAATGGGTCCGTTGAAAACTTGGAAAATGCACCGTTGTTCATCTGCGGCCGTGATCCATGTTTCCTGTCCGTCAAAAAAATATGACCTGTCCTATTTTTTTGACGGACAACGATTCACGGACCCATTCAAGTCAATGAATCCGTGAAAAAACACGGATGCACACAAGATTGGCATCCGCGTCCGTGATCCGTGGCCGTTGGCAACTTTCACACAGACGGATCGCAGATTCGTCAGCATAAAAGCTTTTTCAGATATGAGTTTTCACGAAGTGAAAACTCATATCCGACAGTATATTCTAACACAGAGGCGTTCCCATAGTGATGGGGACGCTTCAAGTTAGAATATACTGAGAACTGTGTACATGACTGCCCCCCGCTGCCTGGCAGCACCCGATCTTTTACAGGGGGCTGTGATCCGCACAATTAACCCCTCAGGTGCCGCACCTAAAGGGTTAATTGTGCGTATCATAGCCCCCTGTAAGAGATCAGGTGCTGCCAGGCAGGAGGGGGCAGACCCCCTCCCTCCCCAATATTATATTCATTGGTGGCCAGTGTGGCCTCCCCTCTCTCCCCCCCCCAGTTAAAATCATGTTCCGAATCCCCCATCATTGGTGGCCAGTGCGGCCTCACATCCCCCCCCCTTGTTAAAATCACGTTCCGAATCCCCCATCATTGGTGGCCAGTGCGGCCTCACATCTCCCCCCCCCCTTGTTAAAATCACGTTCCGAATCCCCCATCATTGGTGGCCACTGCGGCCTCACATCTCCCCCCCCCCCTAGTTAAAATCACGTTCCCCCATCATTGGTGGCAGTGGAGAGTTCCGATCGAATTCCCAGTTTAATCGCTCGGGCTCCGATCGGTAACCATGGCAACCAGGATGCTACTGCAGTCCTGGTTGCCATGGTTACTTAGCAATTTTTAGAAGCATTATACTTACCTGCGAGCTGCGATGTCTGTGACCGGCCGGGCGCTCCTCCTACTGGTAAGTGACAGGTCTGTGCTATAGGCAATGCACCGCACAGACCTTTCACTTACCAGTAGGAGGAGCGCCCGGCCGGTCACAGACATCGCAGCTCGCAGGTAAGTATAATGCTTCTAAAAATTGCTAAGTAACCTTGGCAACCAGGACTGCAGTAGCGTCCTGGTTGCCATGGTTACCGATCGGAGCCCCAGCGATTAAACTGGGACTCCGATCGGAACTCTCCACTGCCACCAATGATGGGGGAATGTGATTTTAACTAGGGGGGGGAGATGTGAGGCTGCAGTGGCCACCAATGATGGGGGATTCGGAACGTGATTTTAACAAGGGGGGGGAGATGTGAGGCCGCACTGGCCACCAATGATGGGGGATTCGGAACGTGATTTTAACAAGGGGGGGGGATGTGAGGCCGCACTGGCCACCAATGAATATAATATTGGGGAGGGAGGGGGTCTGCCCCCTCCTGCCTGGCAGCACCTGATCTCTTACAGGGGGCTATGATACGCTAAATTAACCCTTTAGGTGCGGCACCTGAGGGGTTAATTGTGCGGATCACAGCCCCCTGTAAAAGATCGGGTGCTGCCAGGCAGCAGGGGGCAGTCATGTACACAGTTCGTAGGATATTCTAACTTAAAGCATCCCCATCACTATGGGAACGCCTCTGTGTTAGAATATACTGTCGGATATGAGTTTCACGATCTAACTCAAATCCGATGGCATATTCTAACATAGAGGCGTTCCCATGGTGATGGGGACGCTTCAGGCTAAAATATACCATCGGATTGGAGAAAACTCCGATCCTATGGTATATTAACTCCTGACTTTACATTGAAAGTCAATGTGGACGGATCCGTTTGCAATTGCACTATATTGTGTCAACGTCAAACGGATCCGTCCACATTGACTTGCATTGTAAGTCAGGACGGATCCGTTTGGCTCCGCACGGCCAGGCGGACACCAAAACGACTTTTTTTTCATGTCCGTGGATCCTCCAAAAATCAAGGAAGAGCCACGGACGAAAAAATGGTCACGGATCACGGACCAACGGAACCCCGTTTTGCGGACCGTGAAAAAATACTGTCGTGTGCATGAGGCCTTAGGCTGAGAGGGCTATATTACAATGTCGTTTCCTCTGGCAACTGGACGCTGCTGCCACATGGAGGCAGTGTCAGCCAAGAGAACCATGACAGGTTGCAAACATTAAAGTTACTGTAAGGCCCCTAAATTTATGGGGACCCACAGCTTTCCTGTGTTAAAGAGCATCCACAAGCTGTGACAGTGTACACTAAACAGAACCTGATTATCCTGAATCTACCGTCCGCTGGGTGCCACCCTTCTAGAGAGGGTGGCAGGGTATTTGGCAGTCATGTTCAACAGCTGCACAACTTCGTATCCTATTCAACTCCACTGTTCCTCACTATATGGACTCTGCTATGTTGCAACATCCAGCAGTTCCTGCTAAAGGTACTGCCACGCGTGCAGGTCATTTGATGCAGTTTTTGAAGCCAAAATCAGAAGAGGATCATAAAGAGTAAAAGGGCATGAAACTGGCCGACCTGTGGCATGTATTCATGGCATCTGAGTTGGTCCCATGTTCATATGTGCCCAGATTGCTGAGAAAAATTATGTTTTAATATATGCAAATGAGCCTCTAGGAGCAACAGGGGTGTTGCCATTACACCTAGAGGTTCTGCTCTCTCTCTGCCGCACCCTCTTCACTTTGATTGGTCAGGCGTGATGATGTTTTTACCGCCTGACCCTGTCAAAATGGAGAGAGCGCAGCAGTGCATAAAAAAAACACATGCGTAATAACACCCTTGGTAAGAGGCCACGTCCACACAAACATTTTAGGAGTCAAAGAAGATTTTTCAGCCAAAACCAGAAGTGGATCCAGCCGAAAGAAGTATAAGGCCAGACACACACAAGCGAGTTAAAGGCGATAAACTTGCAGAGTGTCAGTGCAAGGTCCTGTTCTGGCCTCTGCTCCTCTGACAGGATCGCACAGCATTAGGGCAAATTGCAGTCCATAATGCACGGGCATCAACCGTAGGGTCGCCACATGCGGATCGTGGACCCATTCATCTGAATGGGGTCCGCAATCCGCATCCGACGATCAGCAATGCAAAAAAGTTGTGCATGCACTACTTTTTTGCGGTGCGGTGGCACGGAGAGAGACCCCACGGAAGCACTCAAGTGAATGTGTTCACCTCCATGATGTGGGGTGCACATGGCCGATGCTGGCCGCAATACGGGCCTGGCCGGCACTAGCCCTTATACTGATTTATAATGCTGTGTAACCCTCAGGGTCCTGACAGCTTTATGTCAGTGTAATACAATAGAGGGAGAGGGGACATGCCCCTTTTTGGCGTGTCATGGCCACTCCGAGATCTTCAGCACTACCTTCCAATGAAAGGAATGGGAGACAGAAAGTATACAGCCACTGGTGGAATTTCAAGCGCGGAGGTCTATGCCAAAATTACGGAAAAAAAAAAAAAGTCATATGAACGGGCCCTAAAAGCTGAATGTATGTGTGTTTCTATAAGATATATAAGATATAAGTTCAGGTAACTCCAATCTTCACATATGGCCTACAACGGGGACCAGAATTACGACATCAAGTCTGTAACTTTTATTACCGAAATTACGAAAGTGATTCGGGAGGCTGGGAACTTATCTGGAATTGGTTCTTGTCAGTTAAACATCTCAGACAAACCCAAAGTCACTGACACCACTAAACCATGACGTTACTAACAAGTTCTCTACATTTCTATATCTAGTTATATACATTTCTGTCTCCACAAACAGGATGTTTATGAAAAACAGATTAAGTGGTATCAATAAGATTAACTTTTTTTTACCATTTAAGAGATTAGATGAGAAATTATATGAGTGACACCTTAATCTCCAACGTCAACTGCACCCACAAGCTTCAATTCCGCTCCAAGATGTCAGAGATATAATAAAATAAAAGGGTTTAAAAAAATAAGGAAAGAAAAAAAAACAAAAAATGTTGCCTGACTGATCCTTAAAGAGATCATCTGATTGAGAACCCTCGTTTATTAGCCAGAGGAAAGAGCATCTCTTGTTCTGGAGGACCCAACACATTGGTGTATTACATAGTCAGTCCATGAAAACTCCTCTTCATGTCACTTCCAGTTATTTGTATTTATTGATGTTAAGGACAATCTGAGCACAGTTTTGTGACCTTCATCAGACCTTCGGACTTTCCTTCAGGCACCCCGCATCAGTGCTATGGAGCATACCAGACACTGGCTGATGGACGGCACGTCTTCTGAGGAAGGGTGTAAGATTGAAAACTGAGGTAAAAACAGTTGGTTCTCAAGTGATCCCACACTACTCACATTAATAATGGGAACAATAATGGGGGTCACTCTTTAAGACCAGCGTTTTAGACACCGGTCTTAACAACCCCGGCACTGGCGGTGGATCCGCCTAAGTTATGAAGAGGCGCTGGCCTCTACATAACTATGGCACATCCACCACTGGTCTAAATGTAAGACAGCTTCCGAGCTGGCTTGAATTTAGACCATTTTCTATGTCTAAAGCCTCATTCACACGTCCGTGTGCGTGCTGAAATCCGTGAGTAGGTGGTCAGTGATGCATCCATTAAGCTGTCCGTGAAGGATCCGTGTTGGGTCCGTTTTTTGCTGTCCGTGGGCCATCCGTGTTTCACTGACACTGAACAGCTGAAAAATAATTTCCAAAGCATTTCTTCTTAATGATCCGTGAAACACGGATGCAATACGGATGGCATCTGTGTTGCATCCGTGGTTTTCACGGACCCATAGACTATAATGGACGTGATGGATCCTTGAACACAGACAAAATAGAGCATGCATCTGTGCTAAAAACACAGACCCACGGACGGTAGTAAAACACTGATACACACATTAAAATGAATGGGGATGTGCGCTGTCCGTGGAGAACACGTACAGCACACGGCCGTGAAACACTGACGTGTGAATGAGGCTTAACACAGGCGTAGAAAATGATAATTGAGATGAGCTTGCTGGTCCAGACCTGGCGTAAGCGGTGCAAATAACCGGACAGTAAATGACCCCCAATGTCTGTATTTTAAGTCAAATGAAATAACAGCAAAAACAAATAATAAATCACAAAAAAATGGAAACCAAGGTATGCACAATCCTGATCCCAGAAGCATCATGGTGATTTAAAGATATTGCAAAATGTGCGTACAATCAGTACGCTGCTGAGGGTATTTATCACATAACCAGCACTTAAGGGTGTATTAAATGGGCAGATTTTCTGCCGTGTAATACCGACGCGGATTACCCGATGAACGCGCAAATGCTCATTTATTGGGCAATCCTGATCTTTCAGCATGCTCAAAGATCAGGGTTTCCAACGACAGATAGTGTTGTCTAATTACAATCTGCTGCCGACAAACCACTGTACAGCATGGGGACGAGAGATGGCAGAGAGATCGCTCCTCCTCATGCTGCAGCGGAGATCGCTGCATGCAATAGCAGTGGTCTCCTCCGCTAGCGAGCAGGCGATTTCCAGGGAAGGAACATTTCCCTCCCGACAATCATCTTCCTGATCGCGGTGTGCAATACAGGCATTACCGTTGTGATATATAGTTTATAGCTTCTTGCATCTACCATAAAATGTCTGTCAGAGATGATGGCACTGAGAAGATATGCTAGCAATAGGCCACAATGCTAATAGCAGATAGATAAGGCAATTCATATATAGTCTTATATAGCGTTGTGGTGCTTCTCCCCAATATAGTGTCAGCTGTACCTTGCCTTGCTAGTACAAAGAAGAAATCTCCGATTATTGTTCATCCGGGAGTTGTATCCAATTTCCTGCTGTTTAAAGTATCGATAAGGTTAGGTGTCGGCATCTTTCCTAGATAGCGCTTGCGCAGTCAGCCCGGACTAATGGCCAGCTTCTGCACCTGCAGGCCATGATCGTCCAATTTCTTGTTGTAATGGTCGAAGTTAGGACACTTTAGGTAATTGGTAGATGTTCTGATATGTTCTTTTCTAATGCCTCATTCACATGTCAGTGTTCGGTCAGTGATTTCCATCAGATCTTTCCCTTATACCTTATGTCTGTTGGCTCACAATTACTGATTGAAATCACTGACCAAAACCACTGACGTGTGAATGAGGCTTAAGACTGAAAACGTTCACCCTTTGATGGGATTGTCCTAAATGGGAACTTTTTTGTTCTGCAAGCCACATTTTCCATCAACGTAGCTGGATGAGGTCTTGTCATTTAGGACTATCTCATGTTTCCTATAAGCCTACGCCATCCAACGGACATAACTGTATGACTATTTGGGGTAAGGCACCGCTAAACTGGCCGCACAGTGATCTTCCTTCATGTGGATCTGGACTGGGACCCTGTAGCTCAGATCTGAATGAGTGCTGTGTTTGACATATTACATCTGACCACTGGGGGCTCCCAGCAGCAGGACATCTGGTGATCCATGTATCATCAGGTTAACCCCTACATCAAAGCAGATCATCTTAAATCTATTCCTATTACCGGGCAGCACTGAGGGTCCTTGTTGCATTTTTGTTGGCAGGACAAGATATATACTGCAGGATGTTATAGACACAGAAGCTTAGACACCACCCATCATGCAGTCCACACCTTAAGGGTCCATTCACACGTCCGCAATTTCGTTCCGCATTTTGAGGAACGGAATTGCGGACCCATTCATTTCCGTGCTGCCCGGATCCGGAATTGCGGATCCGCACTTCCGGGTCCGCAATTCCGATCCCCCAAAAAATAGAACATGTCCTATTCTTGTCCGCAATTGCGGACAAGAAAAGGCATTTTCTATGAGAATGCCGGCGATGTGCGGTCCGCAAAATGCGGAACGCACATCGCCAATGTCCGTGTTTTGCGGATCCACGGATCCGCAAAACACACACGGACGTGTGAATGGACCCTAAAGGGGTTGTCTCACTTCAGCAAACAGCATTTATCATGTAGAGAATGTTAATACAAGGCACCTACTAATGTATTGTGATTGTCCATATTGCCTCCTTTGCTGGCTGGCTTATACACTGCTCGTTTCCATGGTTATGACAACCCTGCAATCCATCAGCGAGGCCATTGCTTGTTCCTATAGTGTGCAAGCACAGCCACCTTTCATGGATTACAAGGTGGCTGTAACTAGAGATGAGCAAGTTTTTCAAAAATTCGATAAGGCCTGTGAGGAATATGGATTGATATTTACTGTCAGCCATGTCCTCACGCCCCCATTTGCTGACAGATAGCGGAGGTAGTGAACTCCACAGGAGGGCCCTGCTTCACAGCCCCAGGCCTGATTGTCATCTGATGCACCTCTTGGCATGTTCAGTGTACATGCAAAATTAGTTTCCACCCCCCAGCCATCTGAGTGTCAGGTGGCAAGGAGGAAAGCCCCCCAGGGGGTCCAGGCTTCAAGGAGAAGGTCACACCTCACCTCCACCAGTTTGGAGCCAACTGAATCCTGCAGGAAAACCCCCAGCAGGGGGTATCCGACCTTGCCCAGGATCAATGAGACCTCCCAGACATGTTGGCACCTACCTTTCATAAGGAATTATGAACCGCCTGGCCATCGAAGGCGCAAACCGGATACATATTTGTGTCCCGGTGGCCACGAGGTACGTTCCCATGGTCTTTGTTTAATGGGACGAGGTCAGGGTAGGGAGATATCCATATCTCCCCATAGAAACCACATAACAGTACCAGGTTTGGGCTCTACTTGTAGCCGGAACCCAGGCAGGTCCATTGGTCCCAGAACCATCTCCCTATGACCCTCTGGTCTGGAGCTATGAACCCTAAAGGGTTTTGTGGGTCATTTGCTGCCAGCCCAGAAGAGGGGGAGTGGACCCCTCCCTGAGGCCGGGAGGGGAGGGGCTGGCTACAGGTTAAAAGTCTGGTGCCAGCAAGTAGGCGCGTCTTTCTCTGAAGAGGGGTCACATCCTACAAATGTGTTTAAAGGGACCCAGGAAATAGCTGAGATCAAGGCCCTTCATGTGGACTCCAGCAAAGAACATCTCCCAACCAAAAGGAACTTTGATCTTACCCGGTAACTGACTTTTACCCTGCTTAACCCTGTTGTACCCATATAACCTGTAATCTGTAACCTCAGACCACTGTATATATTGTCTGTGTATATTGTGTTAAATCTAGTGTGCCCATACGGCGATTAAATCTATAATTTAATCTTGTGCTGTCTTGTGTCTCGATCACGAATCCCCACGTCCGTGTTTTGGCCTAGTTATAAGCTACCGCGGGTTGGTTTCTGGCCCTATATAATCCCGTTAGCGGACCGGGCTTATATCAAACGAGAACTGGCGGCAGATACCCAGGCTGAGGAGTCGCTGTTTCACTGCGGCAGTGAAAAGGCTCTCTCAGCTTGTTGCCTCTCTGTGCCCGCGTGGACAGGAGGTGTGTGTAAGCTATACCAACCTGACCTTACGTGCTCCACTGGAGGGCGTAACTTCACATTTTTGGTAGACCCGTGACCATACCACGTCTCGTGAGCTCGACATAATTGACGTCAAGCGGGCACGAGGTGTGGTATTCATCACAAGGCCGGTTCGCCGAATTTTCCGAAACGATTCGATTCAATTAAAATTTATTCGCGGCGAATCACATAAAAAAAATGCTATTTCCTGGCTGCAGAGAGCCTTTATAGTGGTGTAGAACACTGTGCCTTGCAGTAACACGCATAGGGAGTCTGCTGTGGTAGTGAAATAATACTGTGAGTCACTATGACATGCAGATGACAGGCGTCACTCTTAGAATCACTGCACACTTCACTTATTTGGGCAATTACGGGGCCAAAATTGACCAAATAACTCAAGTATGAACTCAACCTTACAGGTCGATGTTAGCGTCAAGAAGAAGCGCTCTCCTTTTACACCGTCATCAGCTGATTCCACATAGATGTCTACAGAACTTGTTCTATTAAACGCTTATACAAGTAGAACCCCCCGACAGAGTGGAGAGGGTGTCAGCAGTAAGTTTGTGTTGACGTCACTGATTATTTTGCCCTTCCTCTGATCGGTCAGAACAATAACCCCCAAAAAATGCATCCTGTCTGTTGAGCATCCGCCTTCACTCCGTCAGCATTTGAGCAGTAATCCATCAGTATTGCTATTGCCAAAAAAAACTGGAGTGGATCCAAAACAGAGATGACACGTGAATGGTATATTTGGATCTCTTCTGTGTTTTGTACCCACTCCTGCTTTTGGCTACCAAATTATAAGCCAATTATGATGGGACCAAACAGGCCTTACAGCTGCTACACAGACAGGAACCGTTGTGCGTCTCATTTTTCCTGCCTTCTGACATATCAGAAGAAGGGTCAAATAAATGGTGATGTCACCCAGGCCAAAAAGGCAAAATAGTGGCCCAGGCATGAAGTGGGGAGGGTGGGAGAACAGCTTGAGAAGTCCAAAGAGTGGCCCAATGACATAGTGGTGAGGTGGAAGCAGCATGAGGAGACCACACAGTGGCACAATGACAGAGTGGGGAGGCGGGTGGCAATAACAGTACCTGCTGACGATGGTGGGTGTAAGAAGGAGCACTTGGCATCAGATGGGTGGCATCATCAGAATAGTAGCTGAGGCAGGTAGCCAGAAGAAACCGGTCTCTTTTGTCAAGGTTTGGGTGAGGCAGCATGGATGATCTAATCTGATGCTTAAGGCATTAGTGGGTGAAAATCCTGGCTGATCCACGCCTGATGCATCTTGACAAAGGTCAGTCTCTCATCATTTTGGGTGGACAGGAGAGTTCTCCTTGGGGTAACTATGGCCCCCGTCACACTAAACACCCGCTCTGATGCCACACTACTGGTCGGGAAGGACAGGTTTTCTGGTTCTGCTCTATGTCTACCTGCTGGTGAGTAGTTTCTTCACTATGCGGGTGAAGAAAGCTGCTCATCAGTGACTCTAAACTCAGGCTGATGGAGCTGGTAGTGCTCCTGCAACCCCTTCCCCCAGCAGCCATGGCAGTGGAACATGAGTGCAGAGGCCCCCCTCCCAGTCAGACCTGCGAGGGGATGGACGATGGTGCAGATAGGTAGTGGCCAACTGACTACATAGGATGTCTCTATAGTAGTTTAGTTTGTCCTCTGTCACGGAGGGGAGTGGGGGAAACTCCCCACCATATAAAGAGAGCTAATACTAAGCCTGGACACAGGGAAAAGGCGCAGGTCACCTCCTACAGTTGCCCTAATCCTTACCCTGATCTCCTGACTGTATGAGCGCCCCCTAAAGGTGGGAGGGCTCATACACTGGAACCTAGATACTGCTGACCCTAACGGTCCCTTGCATAGGGTCAGGAATAGGGGACAACCGGTTCCTCAAGGACACAGACGTACCGGAGTTACCAGTGGCTAGTATCAGAAGGGAAAAGATACAGTCAGCAGCAACTGAACGGCAGGTCGGCACCAGGTAAAACAACAAACACTTACCTGCCGCAGCAAAGATGGAACAACGACAACCAAACAACCTGGAACCTCCTGCGAACACCGGATGCAAGCTGGCTCCAGGCAAGGCTGGTCCTAAGCTTTAGGGTCACCCCTCCAGGAAACCAATGGGGCCCCCTTCCGGAAGCATAGACAGACAAGAGGATGTCTAGCAACCATGCCAGGCATAACACCAAACATGCCAGGCATAACACCAAACAAGACATCACCACACACCCATAACATAAACCCACACCAAACACAACAGGTAAGGGTAGGGGATAGAACATAGAAACAAGGGGGTGACATAGGAGGTGACCTGAACCTTTTCCCTGTGTCCTGGCTTAGTATTAGCTCTCTTTATACGGTGGGGATTTTCCCCCACTCCCCACCGTGACAGTATGTTCAACTAGGATGGCCCTAAGACTGGACAGATGGGATCCAGGAACATCCACACTCCAACACACACACCAAGGCTGGAGACAAAACTAGAACTCAGGCTCAAAACACAAGGATAAATAGAGCCTAGAGACCACACCCAGTTCCACACCAAGGAAGTCAAATCTTAACGCCGAACACACCAGGATGGGAAGGGACACACAACTTAAAGGGGAAGTGTCAAAACATGCAAAACAACATGTTGCCACCAGCAACAAGCATGCACGGCAAAAGTGTCATGATCCACTACACCAGACCATGACACAGCCGTGACATCGTCCCTCTCAGCGGGTGTAAAAAAGGTCCCCATTTTGGACCGGTAGTGTTGTTCATCCTGTAGTCCTGGCGAATGACAAATAAAGTGGCCTCCTCAAAGGGCATGAACAAACAGCAGGTGTCACGCATGAACTGCCACTGGCTAACATCGAAGTTACACAGGGGAGTACTCTGTCTGCTTGGATCATCAAGAAATCATTTATGGCCTTTCTCTGTTCATAAAATTGGTCCAACATATGGAGGTTGGAATTCCATCTGGTGGAAACGTCGCATATCAGCCTATGTTGGGGGAAACCGTTCTGCTGCTGCAGCTCAAGGAGGGAGTGCAAGGCGGTGTACGAGTGGCTGAAGTGCATGCAAAGTTTCCTGGCAATTTTTAGGATGTCTTGCAGATGGGTGGAAGACTTCAGGAACCGCTTTACAACCAGATTGAACACGTGCGCCATGCTGGGCGCATGGCTCAGCCGTCCTTGACGCAGCACCGACACCATGATCTTCCTCCTGTCGGTCACTATTGTTCCGGTTTTGAGTTGTTGCAGAGAAAGCCAGGATTTGATTCCTTAATGAAGGACACGGAGCAGTTCCTCCGCTGTGTGACTCCGTTCGCCCAGGCAAACGAGGTGTAGAACAGCGTGACACCGCCGTGCCCTTCACATGTGGTATGCTGGAGAAGCACTGTGAATTGTTCCTTCAGTGGATGCTGAGGACACGGTGGAGGATGAGGAGACAGAGGTGGACATTGTCGCAGGACCAACGGCATGAGAGCGTGGAGGCGGAAGCGGCGTCACCTGGCTAAGTTGCTGGTGTGGCTGGGCAGGAACCACATTTGACCGTAGTTACAGCTACCGACCAATTTTCCAAAAAAAAGGCTGTATCACAAACAAATTTCACCACTGAATGGCTAATCGACGAATTGTTAGTCCCTATGCAAGATACTCTATAATCACCCATCAATTTTCCCCAAAAAGGCGCTGTTTCACAAAAAAACTTTACCACTGAATTGCTAATCGACGCAATTACTCAGTTTCCTACAGAAGAAAGTCTACATTCACTGACCAATTTTCCCCAAAAGGGCTGTATCACAAAAAAATACATTCACCGCAGAATGGCTAATTAGAAGTACTTATTTTTCCTATTAATAAACACCAACAATGTCTGTATGACAATGCAAATTCACTGCAGAACAGCTAATAACACATACTTATTTTTGCTATTAATACAGCGCAACAATGTCAGTATGACAATGTAAATTCACCGCAGAACGGCTAATAACACGTACTTATTTTTCCCATTACTACACCCCAACAATGGCTGTATAACACTTTTGGTTCACTGCAGACCGACTAATAAGATGTATTCTTTTCCTATTAATACACCCCAAAAAAATAAATATGACAATCACAATTCACCGCAGAAAGGCTAATAGTACATATTTATCCTACTAATACACCCCGTAAATGGCTGTAGTACAATGGAACTTCACCGCTGAACGGCAAAAAAAAATAAAAAATTGCCACTAATACACGCCAAAAAGAGCTTTAATTTTCTCACTTCACCACACAATGGCTAATAAGCCCTTTTTATTTCCCCCCACTAATACACACCAAAAAGAGGCTTTAGAACATATCACTGCAGCCGTGAACGCCCAATTTTTTCTTTTTCCCCTCTAATACACGCCAAAAAAAGGCTTTATATATATAACTACACCATACATGGGCTAATAAGAACCTAATAACAAGAACGGTTTGCTGAAATTACAGATGTATTGCAAACCTGAAATGAGCAGCAGAATAATGGCAACTTGGATCCGTAGTCATTGCAGCAAGGTGTAATAGGATTGCTCCTATTACCTAGGCTGTAAACACCCCTATTGAACCCTGTTCTGCTTCAATACTGTGGAATGATTGCTCCCTATCCTTTCCCTGAACTTCTATTGAGCAAAATATAAGATTTAAAGTCTTTTCTACCACTGTCCCTAGCGCCTGCTGACATATCTCCCTGCACTAAGTACACTGGAAAATGGCAGAATACAAGATGGCTGAGGCTATTTATAGGGCTGTGACATCACAGGGCTGGCTGGCTGCTGATTGGCTGTATGCATGGCATTGTGGGTGATCCCTCGTTCCCAGAGTTTTTTGCTCCATGCCCTAACATGTGCAGCAGCCATTTTAGGAAAAAATGCGATTCATTACCACAAAGCGTGAGGAAATTCGGCTTCGGTGCAAATCGAATAATTCCTGAAATTCGGATCGAATTCCACTTCGTGAGCTTCGATTCACTCATCTCTAGTTGTAACCATGGAAACAAGCAGTGTATAATGTGATAGAAAAATGAATCCAGCCAGCAAAGGAGGCAATATGGACAATCACAATACATTAGTAAGTGCCTTGTATTATCTTTCTCTATGTGTTTAATGCCACTTTAACACAACCCCTTTAAGCCAAGTATGGCTTTTTTAATGTTTGTCCACAACATGTCGCAGTTCACTTCTGACAACACCTAGCACCCTCTACGGTTTTCCCCGTGTCACTCCTTGGTGCCCTCCTCTTCCCGCAGCAGTGCATGTGCCTAATTTACACATACATATCCATAAGTAACATATATATACATGCTGTTCTGCGTATTCATATTTAAGCTTTCCTTTCGGCAGATCCCAAGTTCCACCTAGATCCACCATAACCATATTTATAAACTAGAATGATATGGTGGGAGACAAGAAACACAATCTGCACCTTTCTCCTATTGCACAAGCCCTAAAATTGAAGGGCATGCTCACAGGGAAGAAAACACTAACAGCACTGGTTTCTAGTTCCCACACCCAGGACTTGAGGACAATTCCTCTAAGATAATCCCATTAGTCATCCATAACACTCTAACAATGGGATAATTAGGAATACAGGCTGGGTTAGTAAAAAGTATCGTCATCAACTATGCACCTAGGTCATAAATTATGCAAGTCTTGTAACAGGTCATCAGGTCAACAGAAGCCATGTATGGTGAGCTTCTGATGGTGCTCTGAAAGTGCTCACTATTGTACAAGACATAATGTTGCACAATCTCAAGATCATAACGAATGTATTTTTAGTGTCCGTTCCATTTTTTGCGGCCCGTATGCGGAATCATTCACTACAATAGAGCTGCAAAAAATGGAAATGACTCAGTATGCGTTCCATGTCCGTATGTCCACATGTCCGTTCCGCAAAAAAAAAATAGAACCTGTCCTATTATTGTCCACATTACAGAAAAGGCTAGGACCGCTATTCCAGTCTACAAAATGCAGAACGCACACGGCCGGTATTCGCATTTTGCGGACCGTAAAACAACAACGGTCGTGTGCATGAGCCCTAAAACTACGTTCACACAACACACAGACACACTCAGTTTTTTATGCCCATTTTTTAACCATTTGTGCATCCACTTCCTGGCCGTATGTCCATTCTTAACGGTCGTTTTGCATCCACGTTTAAAGGCCATGAAAAACTGCCATTAAAAATAGAAGATTTTTCAGTGAGTTTTTAAGTTAAAACCCCAAACCCTGCAGTGCCCTCAGTTTATATATATATATTATTCCCCCCCCCATAGTGCCCCTAGTATTCATAATGCACCCCTTTGTGTCCCCTGTAGTTATAATGGTCCCCAGTTGTGCCCCAGTATAGATAACGGCCCCTTAGTGCCTCCCATTAGTTATAATAAACCCCAAGCTATGCCCCAGTATAGATATTAGCCCCCAGTTGTGCCCTCATACATACATTATGGCTCCAGATGTGTCTCCCATACATATATAATGGCCCCCAGTTGTGCCCCACATAAAAAAAATAATTCATCTCATCCACTTGAACACACGGTGACACTTGCTCCTCGAACCCTCACTATTCACTGGATGCAGCAGGACCTGACATTCCCAGAGTTGTGACATCACATGTGACGCTGAAATCAGTGAATAGCAAGGGTTCAAGGAGCGAGTGTCCCTGCGCGTTCAAATGGATATTTTTTTAACTTCTGAAAGAGTTTTGTAGATGTTTTTAAGAGCTGTTAGACGAGTGCAATCCTGTCCATATGACCATTAAAAGACAGGCCTATCGATTTTAATAAGGTCCATCTGGCTGTGAAAATGGCCAAAAATAGGACATTGTCCTATTTTTTCACCTACACTATTCACTGGCCATATGAATAGTCCCACAGACTTTAATTGGTTCTAAAAACGGCTGTGTGACAGCCAACTTCACTGTCATGTGAATGTAGCCTAAGGCCAGGGCCGGTTTTTAGACAAAATGTGGCCCTTGGAAAAATCAAAAGTGGGGCCCCAAATCTTGTAATAATGTGCTAAAAACACAGTCTGACATCCAACACCTGACACCCTCGCCGATCAGCTGTTTGAGCAGATGGCGCGTGCTGTTCACTGCTACTGTCCCATAGACAAACAGCAGTGAGCAGTCTCCTCAAACAGCTGATCGGCAGGGCTGCCGGGTGCCCTACAGTACCCTAGTAGTATTAATAGAACCATAATGCTCCCAGTGGCTCAAATGTCCCCCTGTAGTGCTCCCCACTAGTTCCAATATACAGGGAGTGCAGAATTATTAGGCAAATTAGTATTTTGACCACATCATCCTCTTTATGCATGTTGTCTTACTCCAAGCTGTATAGGCTCGAAAGCCTACTACCAGTTAAGCATATTAGGTGATGTGCATCTCTGTAATGAGAAGGGGTGTGGTCTAATGACATCAACACCCTATATTAGGTGTGCATAATTATTAGGCAACTTCCTTTCCTTTGGCAAAATGGGTCAAAAGAAGGACTTGACAGGCTCAGAAAAGTCAAAAATAGTGAGATATCTTGCAGAGGGATGCAGCACTCTTAAAATTGCAAAGCTTCTGAAGCGTGATCATCGAACAATCAAGCGTTTCATTCAAAATAGTCAACAGGGTCGCAAGAAGCGTGTGGAAAAACCAAGGCGCAAAATAACTGCCCATGAACTGAGAAAAGTCAAGCGTGCAGCTGCCAAGATGCCACTTGTCACCAGTTTGGCCATATTTCAGAGCTGCAACATCACTGGAGTGCCCAAAAGCACAAGGTGTGCAATACTCAGAGACATGGCCAAGGTAAGAAAGGCTGAAAGACGACCACCACTGAACAAGACACACAAGCTGAAACGTCAAGACTGGGCCAAGAAATATCTCAAGACTGATTTTTCTAAGGTTTTATGGACTGATGAAATGAGAGTGAGTCTTGATGGGCCAGATGGATGGGCCCGTGGCTGGATTGGTAAAGGGCAGAGAGCTCCAGTCTGACTCAGACGCCAGCAAGGTGGAGGTGGAGTACTGGTTTGGGCTGGTATCATCAAAGATGAGCTTGTGGGGCCTTTTCGGGTTGAGGATGGACTCAAGCTCAACTCCCAGTCCTACTGCCAGTTTCTGGAAGACACCTTCTTCAAGCAGTGGTACAGGAAGAAGTCTGCATCCTTCAAGAAAAACATGATTTTCATGCAGGACAATGCTCCATCACACGCGTCCAAGTACTCCACAGCGTGGCTGGCAAGAAAGGGTATAAAAGAAGAAAATCTAATGACATGGCCTCCTTGTTCACCTGATCTGAACCCCATTGAGAACCTGTGGTCCATCATCAAATGTGAGATTTACAAGGAGGGAAAACAGTACACCTCTCTGAACAGTGTCTGGGAGGCTGTGGTTGCTGCTGCACGCAATGTTGATGGTGAACAGATCAAAACACTGACAGAATCCATGGATGGCAGGCTTTTCAGTGTCCTTGCAAAGAAAGGTGGCTATATTGGTCACTGATTTGTTTTTGTTTTGTTTTTGAATGTCAGAAATGTATATTTGTGAATGTTGAGATGTTATATTGGTTTCACTAGTAAAAATAAATAATTGAAATGGGTATATATTTGTTTTTTGTTAAGTTGCCTAATAATTATGCACAGTAATAGTCACCTGCACACACAGATATCCCCCTAAAATAGCTAAAACTAAAAACAAACTAAAAACTACTTCCAAAAATATTCAGCTTTGATATTAATGAGTTTTTTGGGTTCATTGAGAACATGGTTGTTGTTCAATAATAAAATTAATCCTCAAAAATACAACTTGCCTAATAATTCTGCACTCCCTGTATAATGCTCCCCCCATAGTGTCAGAGTATATATATATATATATATATATATATATATATACACTGCTCAAAAAAATAAAGGGAACACAAAAATAACACATCCTAGATCTGAATTAATTAAATATTCTTCTGAAATACTTTGTTCTTTACATAGTTGAATGTGCTGACAACAAAATCACACAAAAGAAAAAAATGGAAATCAAATTTTTTAACCCATGGAGGTCTGGATTTGGAGTCACCCTCAAAATTAAAGTGGAAAAACACACTACAGGCTGATCCAACTTTGATGTAATGTCCTTAAAACAAGTCAAAATGAGGCTCAGTAGTGTGTTTGGCCTCCACGTGCCTGTATGACCTCCCTACAACGCCTGTGCATGCTCCTGATGAGGTGGCGGACGGTCTCCTGAGGGATCTCCTCCCAGACCTGGACTAAAGCATCTGCCAACTCCTGGACAGTCTGTGGTGCAACGTGACGTTGGTGGATAGAGCGAGACGTGATGTCCCAGATGTGCTCAATTGGATTCAGGTCTGGGGAACGGACGGGCCAGTCCATAGCATCAATGCCTTCGTCTTGCAGGAACTGCTGACACACTCCAGCCACATGAGGCATTAGGAGGAACCCAGGGCCAACCGCACCAGCATATGGTCTCACAAGGGGTCTGAGGATCTCATCTCGGTACCTAATGGCAGTCAGGCTACCTCTGGCGAGCACATGGAGGGCTGTGCGGCCCTCCAAAGAAATGCCACCCCACACCATTACTGACCTAATGCCAAACCGGTCATGCTGGCGGATGTTGCAGGCAGCAGAACGTTCTCCACGGCGTCTCCAGACTCTGTCACATCTGTCACATGTGCTCAGTGTGAACCTGCTTTCATCTGTGAAGAGCACAGGGCGCCAGTGGCGAATTTGCCAATCTTGGTGTTTTCTGGCAAATGCCAAACGTCCTGCACGGTGTTGGGCTGTAAGCCCAACCCCCACCTGTGGACGTCGGGCCCTCATATTACCCTCATGGAGTCTGTTTCTGACCGTTTGAGCAGACACATGCACATTTGTGGCCTGCTGGAGATCATTTTGCAGGGCTCTGGCAGTGCTCCTCCTGTTCCTCCTTGCACAAAGGCGGAGGTAGCGGTCCTGCTGCTGGGTTGTTGCCCTCCTACGGCCTCCTCCACGTCTCCTGATGCACTGGCCTGTCTCCTGGTAGCGCCTCCATGCTCTGGACACTACGCTGACAGACACAGCAAACATTCTTGCCACAGCTCGCATTGATGTGCCATCCTGCATAAGCTGCACTACCTGAGCCACTTGTGTGGGTTGTAGACTCCGTCTCATGCTACCACTAGAATGAAAGCACCACCAGCATTCAAAAGTGACCAAAACATCAGCCAGGAAGCATAGGAACTGAGAAGTGGTCTGTGGTCACCACCTGCAGAACCACTCCTTTATTGGGGGTGTCTTGCTAATTGCCTATAATTTCCACCTGTTGTCTATCCCATTTGCACAACAGCATGTGAAATTGATTGTCACTCAGTGTTGCTTCCTAAGTGGACAGTTTGATTTCACAGAAGTGTGATTGACTTGGAGTTACATTGTGTTGTTTAAGTGTTCCCTTTATTTTTTTGAGCACTGTATATATATATAATGTACCCCGTAGTGCCAGTATATAATGCTCCTCCATTCCTCCCCAGTAGTGCAAGGTATATATAATGATCTCCTTCCCCCGATCCCTGGTGCCCCCAGCAGGGCAGACATTTAGTATATAAAAAAAAAAACATAACACCTCCCTCCCATTTTCCCCGCTGCTGTCTGCGATGCAGACCACAGTGTTATCTGTGGCTTGTGTTGCTGTGTCCTGATGCATGCGGTCCCAATGACATCACCACTCCTGCTCCAGGTCTCACGTGATCACATGCGAGACCCATATATCAAGGGGAGAAAAACAGAACTGGATCGCACATCCACAATACTATGCTTAGATCTAAGGCTACTTTCACACTTGCGTTTGGTGCGGATCCGTCTTGTATCTGCACAGACGGATTCGCACCAATAATCCAAACGCTTGTATCCGTTCATAACGGATCCGTTTGCATTATTCATTCAAAAGTAAAGTCTAAGTCAAAACAGATCCGTCTTGACTTACATTGAAAGTCAATGGGGGACGGATCCGTTTTAAATTGCACCATATTGTGTCAGTGAAAAACGGATGCGTCCCCATTGACTTACATTGTAAGTCAGGACGGATCCGTTTGGCTTCACATAGTCAGACTGTCACTAAAAAGCTGCAAGCTGCGTTTTAGTGACCGTCTAAAAAACGCAACGGAGGCCAAACGCAGCCAAATTGATGCATTCTGAACAGATCCTTATCCATTCAGAATGCATTGGGGCTGAAAAGGATCTCACAAGAGAACCCAGAAACGCCAGTGTGAAAGTAGCCTAATTAAACTCGCTTTTTAGAGCAATATGAAAATGTACAGCCCCCTATACTGCATGCTGTACAAGAGGCATTAGTGTATATTTTGTTCAAAAGGAAAAATCATGCGAGACCCAGCTCAGGAGGTTGCATTGATGTCATTGCGGCTTCTAGCGCTGTTCTAATGCCTCACAGGCTTGAGGCCTAGCGGCCTGAGGCTTGTGAAGTTGGATGGCCATGAGTTTTCCACCCTTTATGGGTAGAGAAGTGTTCCCCTAGGCCAGTGGTCGGCAAGCCGCGGCTCGCGAGCCACATGCGGCTCTTTTGAACCTTCGCTGTGGCTCTTTGGTGCGGGCTGGCGGGTGGGCGGCCGCGCAGCCATATCGCGCCGCTCAAGCTGCTTGTAAATTGTCCGTCATGCGCCTGCTGCCCCGTCTGTCTGCTCCTTCCACTTTATGAATGAAGCAGGCAGGCGGGGCAGGAGGCGCATGACGGAGGGAGAGATGTCACGCTGCGCACAGCAGCAGAAGGGCGGGCAGCGCGGCTCTAGTTCGGCTGCCCACTGTGAGGAGGGGTAGAGTGGTGAAGAGGCCGCGCTCAGGAGGAACGAAATGTGTCCTGCAGCAGAAAAGTAGGAGCTGCCCCCGATGTGTGCACCGGCCCCACCGCAAGTGTCCCTGCCCCCTTCCTTCCCCCCCACTAATACATTACTTACTGGAAGGCACTTATGGGGGATATCTGTGGATGGCTCACTTATGGGGGATATCTGTGGAGGGCACTTATGGGGGATATCTGTGGAGGGCACTTATGGGGGATATCTGTGGAGGGCACTTATGGGGGATATCTGTGGAGGGCACTTATATAGCATCTTATGCTATATATGTGTCATGCACAGATATCCCCCATAAGTGCGTCATCCACAGATATCCCCCATAAGTGCGTCATCCACAGATATCCCCCATAAGTGCGTCATCCACAGATATCCCCCATAAGTGCGTCATCCACAGATATCCCCCATAAGTGCGTCATCCACAGATATCCCCCATAAATGCGTCATCCACAGATATCCCCCATAAGTGCGTCATCCACAGATATCCCCCATAAGTGCGTCATCCACAGATATCCCCCATAACTGCGTCATCCACAGATATCCCCCATAACTGCGTCATCCACAGATATCCCCCATACATTTACAAAAGTATTCAAAAACACACTCTGGGCTCATGCCCACGAATGTAAGGGCGCCGTGCCTGTGCTGCGGACCGCAAATAGCGGTCCGCAATGCACGGACACAGACCATGGGGCAGCTGCATGAGGATCGCGGACCCATTCACTTGAATGGGGTTCGCGATCCGCATCCGACTGCCCACACCACAAAAAAGTAGCGCATGCTGAAGTGAGTGGGTCCATGATGCGGGCTGCACACGGCCGTGTGCAGCCCGCATCATGGACCCATTCACTTCAATGGGTCCAGTATCCGGGATATGAGTGCTACAGTGTGCTTCCGTGCTGCTTCTGGCTGTGCCTCCGCACTGCAAAAAAGTAGTGCATGCGCCCGGATCCTGGACCCATTGAAGTGAATGGGTCCATGATGCGGGCTGCACACGGCCGTGTGCAGCACGCATAATGGGACCCATTCACTTCAGCATGCGCTACTTTTTTGCGGGCACACGGTCGTGTGCATGAGCCTAATAGTCCTCACTGGTACTGTTGATGCAATATTTTAGGTTTTAAAAATGTGGCTCTCGAAAGAAATTCCATTCGTGGTTTTGGCGATATTTGGCTCAGTTGACAAAAAAGGTTGCCCACCACTGCCCTAGGCCGATGAATACCCTCCCCTATCCATCGTCCTGGCCCTAATTCAGAGCACATTACCGCATGAGGTATAACAGGAGAGAAATATAACTCCCAGCATGTCTCAGCCATTATTATTTAATATCACAGCACATTACAGGGGGACGTATAATAGGATGGGTCTACAACTCCCAGCCTGTCCAAGCAGTTATTATGTAATATCAGAGTACATTATAAAAGGAAGTATAAGAGGAGAGGACTACAACTCCCAGCATATCCAAGGTGTTGTAATGTACCCTGATATTACATAATAATGGCCTGGACATGCTGAGAGTTGTAGTCATCTCCTGTTTTACCTCCTCTTGTAATGTACTGTAATATTACATAACAAGCTGGACATGCTGGGAGTTTTAGTCCTCTCCTCATACCTCATCTTGTAATGGACTACAAATCCCAGCACTTCCCTGGCACTTACATTGAATCCTTCACTTCTTCCCATGCATTACTGGTCTTCTTCTTTATTACTTTACTGCCCTGCTGAGCTCCGCCTCCTGTTCTAGTCACATGATGGTGAGATCATCGCAGGTCCTTCATCCCCCTCTTCTCTGATGAGCTCCACCTCCTGCAGGTGACATCATGGCAGGTCCTACAGCTCCAGTAGAAGAGTGCTGCTGGTGTCAGGAGCTGTCAGTTTGCAGAGCAGCACTGTGGTAATGTAATGTGTTATGTGTACAGGGAGGGGACCTTACACTGCATTGTAAAGTGCAGCTTTTCAGCTGTCCGCCCGTCCGCTTCCAGGGACGTTCACCTGAACAGCAGCACTGAAGCAGGGGGCCCCTTAGAGAATGCAATTGAGCAATTGCCCAGTTTGCCCCCCTAACATCGACCCTGCCTAAGGCCTTTATTCAGTGAATCACAAATGTGTCATGTCTGACAGCACACATACCTTTTGACTTTAAAGGGGTTCTGCAGTTTGTTTAAACTGATGATCTATCTTCTGGATAGATCATCAGCATCTGATCGGTGGGGGTCCGACACCTGGGACCACTGCAGATCAGCTGTTTGAGAAGGCAGCGGCGCTCCAGGTAGCGCCGCGGACTTCTCGCTGTTTACCGCAGGCCCAGTGACCGTCACGACTAGTATCACTGGCCTGGGCGGGGCTAAGCTCTGTTCACTTGAATGGAGCTTAGCCCCGCTCAGGCCATTGATACAAGTCGTGATGTCACTGGGCCTGCGGTAAGCAGTGAGAAGGCCACAGCGCTCCTGGAGCGCCGCTGCCTTCTCAAACAGCTGATCGGCGGGGGTCGATCAGTTTAAACAAACTGCAGAACCCCTTTAATGTGTGTATTCACAAATCAGTGATTTTCCACAGACCTTGGCTTCATGGTGAGACAACGGAAGCATGCCTTATTTTTGTCCATGATTATGGATCCCTCATTCATGTTATGGTCTATTGATCTGTGAAAACCATGGAGACAACCTAGATGCCATCCATGTTTAGTCTGTGGTTTTCATGTATCTTTGCTCTGGAAAATAACTGTCAGCCTAGCAGTGTCCATGGACTATGGATGACACACAGAGGGCAAAAAAATTGCGGTATGTAGGGCAAAAAATTTATACATAGACCAAAAACAGATCTTTTAAGGACTTCATGGATGAACTGCTTATCATGTCATAGATGTCATCATAAACATGGCCAACTGATCTACAATTTTTTTTATAGAGAACAGAAATATTAAACCTTCATTCTGCTAGTGCCACAGATGGAAGTCTGAGAGGGGTAAGGTATCTCACCTCAGACCAGGTATGGCCAGCCTTATATCTGATTGTTTTCCCTAATATCATCAGGTGAACAGACACATGGAGACACATGGTTTGATGAGTTTCTAGAGAGTCATATTTTATGTGTACCTATATTTTTACATTTAGACACACTCTAGGACTCCAGAACACATGTAATATGGATCTGTACAGCCTCCAAGTAAGAAGCTATAACACAGCACCTATGAACTTTTATGGGGCTCTACCATACCACCATAAACCTTGTAGAGCTCTTGCACAATTTTATTCTGTCAAATTCCGTATAAATCCCTACCCCCCCACCCCAAAAAAACAAACCAAAAAAAAACCTGTGATGCACTTCATGGTACATCACAGCTATTTTCTGATGTAGGGAAGAAATAAATCCAGCCTATTCTTGTGGTTACTTTATCCATTCAACCACTAGCGCTTAGTATAAAGAATCGAATAAATGCAAATCATACCATGATTTATTGATCCCGCGGCAGAATGTCGACGTTAAAAAAAATAAAAAGCACTTAAGCAATATTTTACATGAAAGCAATGTGCCCGCTGATTTATTTGTCTTGTAGGCTTAATTAAAAACAGAGACAACGGGCAAGTTAGATGCAAGTTTGGGAAACTAGTAATAAAGATAGAGGTTAGGCCTCTTTCACACGACAGTTTCTTTCCCCCGTTCACGGGCCGTTTTTTGCGTTTCGTATACGGAACCATTCATTTTAATGGTTCCGCCAAAAAAAACGGAATGTACTCCGTATGCATTCCGTTTCCGTTTTTCTGTTTTGTTGAAAGATAAAACATGTCCTATTATTGCCCGCAAATCACGTTCTGTGGCTCCATTGAAGTCAATAGGTCAGCAAAAAAAAACAGAACATATACGGAAATGCATCTGTATGTCTTGCGTATCCGTTCCGTTTTTGCGGAACCATTTATTGAAAATGTTATGCCCAGCCCCATTTTTTCTATGTAATTATTGTATACTGTATATGCCATACGGAAAAACGGAACAGAAACGGAAACACAACAGAAACAAAAAAGGGAACAACGTATCCGTGAAAAACTGACCGCAAAACACAGAAAAAGCCATACGGTCGTGTGAAATAGGCCTTAAGGGTATATGGCTGATGTTGCAGGA
Organism: Bufo bufo; assembly: GCF_905171765.1. Lineage (NCBI taxonomy): Eukaryota > Metazoa > Chordata > Amphibia > Anura > Bufonidae > Bufo > Bufo bufo. The sequence continues at coordinate 102,608,213 of NC_053389.1, read as the reverse complement.
AATAAACGAGCTTTGGCAGGGCTGGATCAAGGTCTGTGGAGGTTTCTGGACAAATCATGGACAGAAGAGGACAAATAAAAAGTAAGGGCTCTTTCACACTTGTGTTGTTCTGTTCCGGCATAGAGTTCGGTCGTCGGGGCTCTATGCCGGAAGAATCCTGATCAGGATTATCCCCATGCATTCTGAATGGAAAGAAATCCGTTCAGGATGCATCAGGATGCCTTCAGTTCTGGAACGGAACGTTTTTTGGCCGGAGAAAATACCGCAGCATGCTGCGCTTTTTGCTCCGGCCAAAAATCCTGAACACTTGCCGCAAGGCCGGATCCGGAATTAATGCCAATTGAAAGGCATTAATCCGGATCCGGCCTTAAGCTAAACATCGTTTCGGCGCATTACCGACGTTTAGCTTTTTCTGAATGGTTACCATGGCTTCCAGGACGCTAAAGTCCTGTTTGCCATGGTAAAGTGTAGTGGGGAGCGGGGGAGCAGTATACTTACCGTCCGTGCGGCTCCCGGGGCGCTTCAGAGTGACGTCACGGCGCCCCACGCGCATGGATGACGTGATCGCATGGATCACGTCATCCATGCGCATGGGGCGCTCTGACGTCATTCTGGAGCGCCCCGGGAGCCGCACGGACGGTAAGTATACTGCTCCCCCGCTCCCCACTACTACTATGGCAACCAGGACTTTAATAGCGTCCTGGCTGCCATAGTAACACTGAACGCATTTTAAAGATGGAGTGCACGACAAATGGAGTGCACGACGGATCCGGACAACGCAAGTGTGAAAGAGGCCTAATACTGCCATACTACTCAAATGACAGCTCATGCTATCTCCAGCCCTGAATTTCCATGGATTTACAACCACAATGTTGGTGTGGAAAGAAGTAAGATTGACACAAAACTCCTCAGTACATCTGCATGATGTAGATAAATTACAGGGGTTCTCTGGCTGAAAAAAAATATGTTTCAAACTGCTGAAGATGAAGAGTGCTATTCAACAACTGAAAATGTACAGATCTTTCTCACTTCCCGGGGGGCTGCAATCTAAACATAAAAGGAAGGATCCAATGATGGATGAACAGATGCTGAAGTGCATGATAAAAACGTGAAAGAAAACAGGAAAAAATGAATATTATTCAGCCATTTCAGAATTCCCTGGGCTTCTTACTGAGTGACAGCTATCAATAGCAACCATTCTAATAAAGTCGCTGTCATGCTGCATTCCAGAAGCAATCAATGGCATAATGATCCCCACAGCTCTGTGCTTCTGGTATTATGTTCAGGAAACAGGAAGCCCTGGATGAAACGCGTTGCAGTGCGTGCAGTTCTAGGAAGGTGAACACAAATACTGAAATAAAACATGTAACTATTATCAGCAATCAATACAGAATCTGTAACTGCAATGTAGAGCAAAAAGAGGATGAATAGATCCACTGCAGCCTCATGTCAAGTGTCAACTATGTGACCAGGCAAAAAATGTATATGCAGAGAGAGAAAGAGTGATGGATGGATAGTAGATAGATAGATAGATAGATAGATAGATAGATAGATAGATAGATAGATAGATAGATTGATTCAGTCCAAAGTTGGTGAAATATGTAAGATTTATTCAGCCCTTGGTAACACACCGGTACATATGTGCATAATTATTTTCTGTATGTACGCCGGTAACATCCATTTCCCCCCTTAAGGAACAGGAGAAATAAGGAACCTTGCTTCCTGCTTTATTTTTATACCATTTTTATTGTTCAATAATTTAACCAACTTTCAAATTCATGATGTGTCCAAAATGAATCACAGGAATATTAAAAGTGTGTAGATGCAGAACATAAAAGTGCAGTAAATTTATAAGAGCTGTTAAATGGAGGGCAACAATAAACAACAGGCTTCATATTGGAAGGCGAGGAAATGCTGCAACATCCTGCTTCCATCAAGGTTTTAATATATTATATGAGCCCGTTCATAATATTGTGGTGAAGCGAGTGAGCTCAATATTTACTGATATCAGAATGTAATTATTGTAATTTTACATCCCCCAACCTTGAATAAAAAATGTTAATAATTCCACCATTGCACATTAAAAAAATAGTCAGCGGCCTTCTCTTAATCTGATTTTAGGTTTCTCTAAACTCAGCACTATTGTGGTCTATTGTATGAAGGAAGATTTCTGTATCTGGAGATGCAGATGGCACCAGCAAATATAAGCTTTTGACTCGTCCTGTTATATAAAGCTTCATAAAAATCATTCATAAGTCATTTATTAGTTACATCAGTTTCACGAAAGCTGGGTGATAGCCAACAAGGACTTTACTACAACCATGGATGGTTTCATAGAATGATGATGAACTACCATACGGGCAGCAGCCTGAGGCCCAGAGGCTCCTATGGCCACCCAAAAGAGGGTAAATATGAGTCTGGTCTTGACTCTGAACTTATTTAGGGGTCTGGTCTGCAGTCTGTATAATGTACAGATCTGGTTTGAGGTCTAAAGTTATTTAGGGGCCTGGTTTGGGTCTAACGGTAGAAGTGTGGTTTGGGTTTTGACTTTATTAAGGGGTCTGGTCTGGGGTATGATTTTATTAATTACTATAGAGGCTGTAGAAGCAATGGGCCAAAGATGTCATACAGCAAACTTTGGCAGTGGTCAGGAAAAGTTAATGGCAACAGGGGTCGAATGGAGAACAAAAGGATAGGCAACATCTACAAACAGAGAAGATGTCACCTTAGGTCACTGGATTTACAGAGAACCAGTTGCCACCATTCCCAATGTCTAGAAGATGTGTCCCTACACAGTCTCATACCATCAACTGTGGACAGTGTCGGTTTAGGGCAAGGTTTCTCAAGTAGCCTTATGCTCTTGTATTTGCCCACTGGCTCCTGGTATTGCCCATACGGCTCAGGTAGGAGAGTGTTAGGTCCCGGGCTACTTGAGAAACCTTGGTTTAGGGACATAATACTTTACAAGGGGATGGTAAAACCAGTTGTCAGTTTATGCATGTAAGTAGATCAAAGGGGTTCTAGTTTGGGGAACAGGCCAAGGCCTATTGCCTACTTTATCTACCACTGACTGGACAACAAGAGATGATAGATAAGTAGATAGATAGATAGATAGATAGATAGATTAGATAGATAGATAGATAGATCACACCGAAGTTGGTGAAATACAGTATGTAAGATTTATTCAGCAATATGTCCATTGTAATGTTTCAGCTCTCCATCTTCAGCATTTCTCAAGCCCAAGTACAAATCCGACAGAAAAAAATGTGGCATATTCCATCACATGCTGTTGCTGTATATATAGGAGCATTATCAGGCACATGGGCTCCTAAATGGGGCCAAGTTGTGGATTGCAACTTGTTTGCTTGCTTTTGTGGATTACTGCTTGATCTGATGGATAATATCCTGCGCAACTGGAAAAACCTTGTGGATTAAAAATTGTCTAGACCATGGATTACAATTAGCCTGACCCAACAGATTACAATTTGTATAATTCTGCGGATTAGAATTTAATGACTTGACCCATTCCCTGCAGTATCACGTGCGTAATTCAACTCAGGCAACCCTGTGGTTTATAGTCTGGAGAACCCTTTGTGAGGTCAGCAGTAATTGCAGCAGGGTCTAAACCTTCCTTGTCTGCTTCCCCTGGTCCAACTACTATAGAATCGAGTATGAGAAGTCATAAAAGTGCATAGTGGTTCTCATCACTACTGAAATCTCACTGGAATTGTTCAGGACACTGGTTGCCTATTTCTAGATACATTGGGGGGGATTTAGCTGGACTGTGGTCTCAGACACTATTTTCAATAAGGAACCTCACTGGCCAGTAAAATAATTTTGGTGCATTCTCGGTAGGACTGTGCGCCCAAAAAAGACATCTATGCCAATAAAAGTGCTGATGCAGATTACTGTCATGATGTGTGCCAGTTTACTTGTTAAATCTACCCCTATACACAATAGGGGTCATTTATTATTCTGAAATATGTTTATATTAGGTGTATTTCAGGCGCAGATGGTGATGCAAATAGCGATTCTCACGCCAGGTCTAAAATGGTGGGTGTCACGCGAGTAGGGAAGGGGATAGTCGGCAGGCCCGTATCATTCACCATTTTCTACCCCTGGTTTAGGTGTAGAAATTGGTCTAAATGTAGGACGGCTAGGAAGTTGTCTTACATTTAGAACTGGCGCTGGATGCGCCAAAGTTATGGAGAGGCCGGCCCCCCTTCATAACCTCGGCGATCCACCGCCAGCTATGGAGCTTTATTTAGACTGGCGTCTAAAACGCCAGTCTTAATAACTATGCCAAAATGTTTTAGCTGTGTACATTATGTTAAAAGTGTTGGACCGTGAGGCTCTTGCTCGCCCCCTCCTGCCCAAATTTTGTTAAACTGTCCAGTGTGGTGGAAAATGTCTAAATGTTACACATTTTGCCGCCCAACAGCACTTTCACAAATATTTGTGGCTTCTGGGCCTCAGAACACTGGGTTACAAGCTTGATACGTTCCCCATGCTTGCTTTATGTCATTCTGCATAGCGGTTATTCTAATATTGGTCCAGGTGGAGATGTTGCAGAAGACAGATCCCACCATAGCCCTCTAACACCATCTCCATCATTGTCACGTATGAGAAAGAAAGACGAATCGGCCTCATGAATTAGTAAGCACTGCTTTCGCCGGGGCCACTTTCTTTACATTTCGATTTGTCTAGTTTCCTTCTAAAGCCGATTTCTCAAACATCACACAGTGCACTTACAGACTCCCCAGGCCATTATTAACATTACTTTCCTATACACGAATGGAAAAGTAGTTGATAAAAATGCAGCAGAGCTGATGTTTAACAGCATAAAAGTATGTTACGTTCAGCCACCTTTCTGCTGTAATCCCATTTAATGGGGAAGGCTCAACTGCTATTTTCTCATAAGGGGTTAACCCTTCAGCAACACTTGGAGGCAGCGGTTGTATTATAGACTGAAAGAAGCACATGGCAGCCAATCGGTTAATCACCAGCTTTGCTAAGACAGTGCTTGTGCCTCCATATGCTGCGCTCCATTTTATTACTTCTGCATTGCGTCAGAAGGGAAATATTCACACTGAACCACAGGGATTAAAGACTGAAGCTCCGGAGAAGTCAGCTCACATCCGTCGTATCCAGCTGTTTTCTATTCTAACCCTTCGCACCTGCTTTTATTTATTATATCTTCAGCAGACAAGACATGGCACATTTCTGTAATGCAAATCTTTAGATAAAGTGGCCGGAGCACGTTAGTGTCTCATTGGTCAATGTAAAGTAATAAAACTGTCCAGCTTTTATTAAAGTGCTGTGGCTGGGAATGTCCTGAGCAGACAAATTTAGGGCCCATAGAGTGACAACCTCTTTGCCAAAAACTCTGTCAGCAGACATAACATAATGTTGGTCTAACAGCTTAGACAGGGTGCTAAATCTCCTTAAAGAGGACCAGTCCTGTGTAGAGACTACTGGAAGTACTCCATGGTATGGAGACTTATTGGCAATGCTCCCTGGGAAACGAATATGCAAAGAGGTATCACCCAAGAAAGAGAACCATCTCACCGGGGTCACCTATTCGAAGTGGCTCCCTACGAGTCAAGATCCAATTTGCCAACAAGCCTTGGGATTGACAAGCAAATATAGCCACGCCAGATATCCATCCCGTAGACAGCTGTTTCACTGTGCTTGTCCCTCATCAGTACAGAGTAGGATTCTGGCTGGCTGTGTGCGATGCCTTGGAAGCGACTTGGGCAGGGTGCTGAATCTCTTTAAACAGACCAGTCCTGTGTAGAGACTTACTGGAAGTACTCCATGGTATGGAGATTTATTGGCAATGCTCCATGGGAAATAAATATGCAAAGAGGTATCTCCCAAGAAAGAGAAAAATCTTGGATCTCATTGGGAGCCATTTCCAATAGGTGGCGCTGTCAAGATGGTTCTCTTTCTTGGGAGATACCTCTTTGCATATTCCTTTCCCATGGAGCATTGCCAATAAGTCTCCAGACCATGGAATATTTCCAGTAAGTCTTCATACAGGACTGGTCTCTTTATGGAGAATTAGCACCCTGCCAACGCCACTTTCAAGGCATTGCACTGAGCTAGCCAGAATCCTGCTCTGTACTGATCAGGGGCAAGCACTCCAAAACAGCTGTATAAGGATAAATATTTGGCTTTGCTAATTACCTTGTGATATCTCAAGGCTTTTTGGAAAGTTTGATCTTGACTCATAGGGAGCCACTTCCAGATACCTTTTTGCATGTTGGTCAAACAGAGATCGACACAAACAATAGAGAAGCCCCGTGTAAGAACAGAAATGCTAAGCATATTCGTGTCTAACAATTCATCAGTAATTGAGAGTTATGAAGTTTATTAGATTAAAGAGGTTGTCCAGAAATATCTAACCTAACTGATGCCAGCATTGGTCCTGTGCACTAGCTCCTGCGTTTCAATCTAGCTCAGCATATTTGAAACTAACAATCTACCAGTAATTGACCATTATGAAATTCATTAGTTTAAAGAGGCTGTCCAACAATACCTAATTTTAACTGATGCATGCACCATGCCTCCGCTATTGAAAGATTAATACTTACCCCCTCATCACCACTCCAATCCTGTGCACTAGCTCCTGCGTGTCCATCTTCATATCCATGGTTTATTTATTTTCCCCCAAGCATGGTCACCTGTTCTGCTGCAGTCAACCACTGACTTTACCAATGAGGCCACTCTTGGGGAATCATCACCACTGAAGTCAGTCATTGGTTGCAGAGGAGCAGGTGACCATGGCCGGGAGGAACTAAACCAGTCGTGGACCAGAAGATGCCAGAGCACAAGACCGGAAAGAGCAGGTAATTATAAATCTTTCAATAGCGGAGGCAGGTTGCAAGCATCAGTTAAATGTTAGGTTGTCCTGGGCAACCCATTTAAGCTGACCACACATTTGGCTCTGTTGACATGATATTTAGAGCCCACAGTGGAGATGTACATTTACTGGTTGTCCCAACTCATTAACACCTTCTCAGATTAATCCCGCCCCTGAGGATCAGTTTCTCTAACAAATGGTGATCAACTTTCATCGCCTGCACCTAACCTCTGTAATGCAAACCCAACATCAATTTACCATCAATGGAAGATTGTGATGTAATGATGTAACCCAAAGTGCATGCATACAACTAATAGACTCCCACTGTAAAATATATATATATTTATATACTGTCTGGTATAATGGTATACTTTTTTACTGTATTCCTATGTATAGAATAGTGTAATCTATAATGTTATTTCATACAGCAAAAAGAAAAGGTATACTGTCCTGACAGAGGCCAAAAAACACGCATTTGATCTACATGAGGTGAATGGTGCCCTACTCATCAGATTCTGGGATCAGCTAACTACCAAATGTCTTTGGGGGTCTCCTGACTTTCCCATGGCAGATATCAGGGGTAAAAAGACATGTTAGATCTCAACATGCTCAGTCCTTTGTTCTCACTGCAAATAAGAAACTGCCATGGACCTCTGTCTCCTGTACACTTATTCTCGTCTAATGAAATACACATGCAAGCTTGCCTGAGCCAGGCATGCATGATTATGATGGAGTAGTAAGGAATGGCTATCAGCCAAAACTATCTGAAGTGCACAGTATGCCTAGTTCTAGTCCATCTCATGCAATGAAATAGACAGAAGCTGCTTTTAAGGTGATAGTGGGCCCCTATTATAGGTTACAATATGGTAGGTGTGTCCCTTGTTCAACATTTACAAGGTCAGTCTCTCTCAGTCAACTTTATCCTAAAGTTCCAGCTGTTTCAACTTTTGACAACAATTTTTTTTTAAAATATCTATTGGTTTTTCTATGGACAATAAAAAAAAATACAGGCCAGGAACCATTATAAATTAAAAATATAAATCTCCATCCTTCATCAGTCCCCTGCCACTGTCATTCCAATGCTACTTGCGGTCCCAACTGCCCTACACTTCCTGTCCCTGCTCAATACTCCAGAAATTCCAGGAAAGCAAAGGTACACCCAGCTAATCACTGGCTGAGGTAAGTCACCGCTAATGCCAGCAATTGGATGGGTGGGCTTTTCTTGGAATTTCCGACATGTCAAGCTGGGAAAGGAAGCGTAGATCAGCAAGTACTACAGCAGAGGCAGCAGTAGGGAATCGCTGGAGATTCATTTAGAATCCATTGAAGACTCTAGATTGAAAAAAATGAGTATGGTAAGGTTGAGGCTAGGCTTCCTTTCATCTGGGGTAAGGATTTAGTTTGATACTGAACTAAACACAGGGTTGCAGGCCTGCTGGTGATCGTAGAACAAATTAAAGAGACAACAAATAGTCATGAAAAATCCCATAATCCACCATTCTGAAGATAGACTTCAAAATTAAAGCCCTCCAACACCTACTGAAAATAAACCTGCCCAGATAAGTTGACTACCGTCACACACAAACACAAACTTCCCAGATTGACCATCCCTACCTACTTGCATGGTCACCCTAGGCCAGTGTTGGCGAACCTATGGCACGGGTGCCAGTGGTGGCACTCAGAGCCCTCTCTGTGGGCACCCACACCCTGGAAAAAGTCTATGGTGTACCAATATGCCTTAGACTTTTCCTGCCATTAATCAGTGCAGGGCACACTATGAACGGCACAGGCAGCACATTGAATGCAGGCAGGCTATTATAGCTAAATGATAAAGTACATGGAAGATATACTATATTGGACTGTTGTATTCAGGGTAAATTGCCGTGTTGGCACTTTACGATAAATAAGTGGGTTTTGGGTTACAGTTTGGGCACTTGGTCTTAAAAAGGTTCACCATCACTGCCCTAGGCAGTGACCCCACAACTGGGCAGCAGTCCCTATGCTGAAATACGAGAGGACAACACACAAGCAGGGAACAATAAACAATCAGAGAGTAGTCGTATGGTAAAGGGTCAAATGCTAGTCGGACAAAGAAGTACCAAAAACTACAGAAGCAAATGAGAAGACCAACACGCCAAAAAGTAAGAACGAGGAGATCAATACAATACCAAATCGCCAAAAGCCAAAACATAGTCACAATACTAGTCCAGAAATCCACAAACCAGAGGAGACGCTCTAACACCCTGACACATTTCTTAATTGGCCCGCTGAGAGGGCAGCCGCACTGATTCAGTTCCTCTGGCAACCGGCTGCTGCATCGGCCAGGGGAACTATGACAAAACTTTTGACATTCATCCACTTAAACCTTTTGTGCAATATCTTGAGTGACATACAAACTAGAGAATATTTGCAATTCATGTCAGGGTAAAGCGTATGCTTTGCTATGTCCAGAGTGTCGTAGACCATATGAAACATCAAACATTTTTGCTTTTTGATTCCTTGTTTTTGCACTTAGTGTTGGGGGACCCCTGCAGCGACTGCACACATTTTTAACATTGCAGAGTTTAAAAGGCTAGTATCCTGTCCGTGAGAGAATTCCAACACTGAATTCCTCTTGATATATTCTTTCTGAATCCATTTATATTGTTCTTATAAGGCTGTGACAACTCACATTAATGCGTTTTGATGTATTCCTTGTCAGAGTGGTGTATGAAGTAAACCAGTACAATGTGTTCTACGGCCAACTGTTTTGCTTCAATAAAGCACAAATGTGGTAGAAAGGATTGCACTTACTATGCCCAATTCTTTCAACACAATCCTGACATTTCTTTCAGTTGCACAATGTCATAAAGGGGGAGATATATACCTCACGGCGTTGTCCATGCCATGTGTCATTAAAGTTTGGAAAAAGAGAGGCCTTAGGAAATATTTCAAAAACAAAGGATCACAAATAATAATCATAAAATATATAAAATAAAATCTAAAAAGTAATAAAAATAATATATGAATAATACATTTCACTGGTGCACTGTCACGGCCTTTGCTGTGTGCGCTGTGACAGTGGTGCCATGCTTGCTGCTGCCGGTGGCAACGTCTTGCTGTGATGGCACTGTCTTGGCTTTGGCTGTGTGCGCCGTGACATGGTTGTCACACATGCTGTTGTCAGTGGCAACATGGTGGCTGGTGTGTGCACTTCCCCTTAAGTTGTAGCCTTCCCCTGTCTGGTGCTGTAAGGGTTAACCCCCTGATTGGGTGTGGTCACTAGGTGCTTCTTATACCTGTGGCCTTTGGCCAGGAGTCAGTTGTACTCCAGCCTTGGTGTGTGCTGGAGTTATGCTCCTTGTCTGGATGTTCCATCTTCCAGTGTGAGGGCCACCTAGTGGGACAACAATGTCTCCTGCAATGTCATTCCGGTGTCTCCTTCCCTTCCTGTCCCTATTTGTATGGAGTGGGTTATGTTTAGGGTGTTTGTATGTCTAGTTTGGTGTTACATGTCTGGTGGTGTTTGGGGTCATGTTTGCTAGACATTCCCCTGTCTCATGTTTATTGCAGCTATGGATGTCCTGGGTCCCTGTGAGGTTTGTGGTGTGTGCTGTGTCCTTTAATGTTGGTGTGGACACCAGGAAAGCTGCATAGATGGGGATCTCAAGCAGAGAATCTTAGCCTTTGTAATCACCATAATGGGGCACCTCCCTTAAAGGGAACCTGTCACCGGGATTTTGTGTATAGAGCTGAGGACACGGGTTGCTAGATGGCCGCTAGCACATCCGCAATACCCAGTCCCCATAGCTCTTTGTGCTTTTATTGTGTAAAAAATAATAATATTTGATACATATGCAAATTACCCTGAGATGAGTCCTGTCCCCGACTCATCTCAGGGACATGACTCATCTCGGGTTAATTTGCATATGTATCAAATCGTTTTTTTTTTTACAGAATAAAAGCACACAGAGCTATGGGGACTGGGTATTGCAGATGTGCTAGCGGCCATCTAGCAACCCATGTCCTCAGCTCTATACACAAAATCCCGATGACAGGTTCCCTTTAAACTTAAAGTAATATTGTACTACACTTCAATCTTCAACTAAGGGTACTTTCACACTAGCGTTGCTACTGTTTTATCTCCGGCGAAAAAAACTGAAGATATGCCTGAATGCCGGATCCGGCATTTTTTCCCATAGGAATGTATTAGTGCCATGTAAAGAATATTTTTGTGTAGTTTAAGATATGACCCCAAAAAGGAAGGACTCACAAATACAATTGCACCTATATAGTACCATAATGAGGTGCATACCACAATATGCATTGGGTTGATCGTTGCCTCACCCTACTAGTAGCACTTTAAATTGTATTATGCATGTTAAAGTTAAAGAGATATTCCCACAAAAAATATTCAACATTTTTCAATCCAGTACCTGGATCCAAATCCTTTTGTAACTGCATGTAATTATTAATTTAGGGGTTAATTTATTAATCTGAAATATGCCTAAATTTGGCTTATTTTAGGCACTATCTGCAGCTTCTTCCCTCTCAGGGAGGTAAAAAATTATGGGTGGGGAAGTGGACGGACCGGCATAATTTTCTACGACTGTTTTAGGCATAGAAAATAGTCTAAATGTAAGGCCACCTGCACACAAACGTGTGCGCCCCGTGGTCGTACTGTGGCCCGCCAAATGAGCAGCCGTAGCGGATCGCGGACCTATTCACTTTAATGGGTCCGCGATCCGGCCGTTCCGCAAAAAGATAGGACATGTTATATCTTTTTGCGGAACAGAAGTACGGGACGAAACCCCACGGAGGCACTCCGTAGTGCTCCCGTAGGGTTCCGTTCCGTGCTTCCGTTCCGCATCTCCGGATTTGCGGACCCATTGAAGTGAATTGCGGATCCACAAATGCAGTCCGCAATACGGCCACGGAGTGCACACGTTCATGTGCAATAGGCCTAAGACAGCAAGGAAGCCGTCTTACATTTAGAACTGGCGCTGGATGCGCCAAAGATATTGAGAGGCCTGCACCTCTTCATAACTTTGGTGGATCCTCCACCAGCTATGGGGCTTTATTAAGACTGGCGTCTAAAACTCTGGTTTTAATAAATGTGCCCCTTAGTATTACCACAGAGCTATTCAATAGCTGTTTGTTTTTTTCCTCATCTCTCTGTTCACCTACAGAGGTGGTCGCACATGCTCAGTTCCATCCTTCAACTGTCACCAGCTGTACCTAATGCTGTGACAATTACAGGACACACCGCCTGAGCTGTGATAGGGAGAGAGCTGCAGAAGAAAGGACACGCCTCCTGACAAAGGACGCACCCCATGGGCTGTGACAGGAAGAGAGATGCAGCAGAGAAAGGACGCACCCCATGGGCTGTGACAGGAAGAGAGATGCAGCAGAGAAAGGACACATCCCTGAGCTGTGAGAGGAAGAGAGATGCAGCAGAGAAAGGACACATCCCTGAGCTGTGACAGGAAGAGAGATGCAGCAGAGAAAGGACACACCCCATGAGCTGTGAAAGGAAGAGAGATGCAGCAGAGAAAGGACGCACCCCATGAGCTGTGACAGGAAGAGAGATGCAGCAGAGACAGGACGCACCCCATGAGCTGCGACAGGAGAGAGATGCAGCAGAGAAAGGACGCACCCCATGAGCTGTGACAGGAAGAGAGATGCAGCAGAGACAGGACGCACCCCATGAGCTGCGACAGGAAGAGAGATGCAGCAGAGAAAGGACGCACCCCATGAGCTGTGACAGGAAGAGAGATGCAGCAGAGAAAGGACGCACCCCATGGGCTGTGACAGGAAGAGAGATGCAGCAGAGAAAGGACGCACCCCATGAGCTGTGACAGGAAGAGAGATGCAGCAGAGAAAGGACACATCCCTGAGCTGTGACAGAAGAGAGATGGCAGCAGAGAAAGGACACACCCCATGAGCTGTGACAGGAAGAGAGATGCAGCAGAGACAGGACGCACCCCATGAGCTGGATGCGCCAAAGATATTGAGAGGCCTGCACCTCTTCATAACTTTGGTGGATCCTCCACCAGCTATGGGGCTTTATTAAGACTGGCGTCTAAAACTCTGGTTTTAATAAATGTGCCTCTTAGTATTACCACAGAGCTATTCAATAGCTGTTTGTTTTTTTCCTCATCTCTCTGTTCACCTACAGAGGTGGTCGCACATGCTCAGTTCCATCCTTCAACTGTCACCAGCTGTACCTAATGCTGTGACAATTACAGGACACACCGCCTGAGCTGTGATAGGGAGAGAGCTGCAGAAGAAAGGACACGCCTCCTGACAAAGGACGCACCCCATGGGCTGTGACAGGAAGAGAGATGCAGCAGAGAAAGGACGCACCCCAATGGGCTGTGACAGGAAGAGAGATGCAGCAGAGAAAGGACACATCCCTGAGCTGTGAGAGGAAGAGAGATGCAGCAGAGAAAGGACACATCCCTGAGCTGTGACAGGAAGAGAGATGCAGCAGAGAAAGGACACACCCCATGAGCTGTGAAAGGAAGAGAGATGCAGCAGAGAAAGGACGCACCCCATGAGCTGTGACAGGAAGAGAGATGCAGCAGAGACAGGGACGCACCCCATGAGCTGCGACAGAAGAGAGATGCAGCAGAGAAAGGACGCACCCCATGAGCTGTGACAGGAAGAGAGATGCAGCAGAGAAAGGACACATCCCTGAGCTGTGACAGGAAGAGAGATGCAGCAGAGAAAGGACACACCCCATGAGCTGTGAAAGGAAGAGAGATGCAGCAGAGAAAGGACGCACCCCATGAGCTGTGACAGGAAGAGAGATGCAGCAGAGACAGGACGCACCCCATGAGCTGCGACAGGAAGAGAGATGCAGCAGAGAAAGGACGCACCCCATGAGCTGTGACAGGAAGAGAGATGCAGCAGAGACAGGACGCACCCCATGAGCTGCGACAGGAAGAGAGATGCAGCAGAGAAAGGACGCACCCCATGAGCTGTGACAGGAAGAGAGATGCAGCAGAGAAAGGACACATCCCTGAGCTGTGACAGGAAGAGAGATGCAGCAGAGAAAGGACACATCCCATGAGCTGCGACAGGAAGAGAGATGCAGCAGAGAAAGGACGCACCCCATGAGCTGTGACAGGAAGAGAGATGCAGCAGAGAAAGGACACATCCCTGAGCTGTGACAGGAAGAGAGATGCAGCAGAGAAAGGACACATCCCTGAGCTGTGACAGGAAGAGAGATGCAGCAGAGAAAGGACACATCCCTGAGCTGTGACAGGAAGAGAGATGCAGCAGAGAAAGGACGCACCCCATGAGCTGTGACAGGAAGAGAGATGCAGCAGAGAAAGGACACATCCCTGAGCTGTGACAGGAAGAGAGATGCAGCAGAGAAAGGACGCACCCCATGAGCTGTGACAGGAAGAGAGATGCAGCAGAGAAAGGACACATCCCTGAGCTGTGACAGGAAGAGAGATGCAGCAGAGAAAGGACGCACCCCATGAGCTGCGACAGGAAGAGAGATGCAGCAGATAAAGGACACATCCCTGAGCTGTGACAGGAAGAGAGATGCAGCAGAGAAAGGACACATCCCTGAGCTGTGACAGGAAGAGAGATGCAGCAGAGAAAGGACACACCCCATGAGCTGTGACAGGAAGAGAGATGCAGCAGAGAAAGGACACACCCCATGAGCTGTGACAGGAAGAGAGATGCAGCAGAGAAAGGACACATCCCTGAGCTTCCAGCCTGAAGAAAATCTTGCAGAGTAATGGAGCAATGAATGTGGAGATCTCTGGATCCATGTGAGGTACAGGGCTGGTTCTAGCTTTGTTAGAAAGAGATTGTCATGTTCCATATGATGTTTGGTTTTCATTTTTTACATTAACCATGGGAAAAGCCCTTTAATAGATGTAATTTATCAAAACTAGTCTTTTTGCCCACAACAGCCAATTAAAGCTTAGATTTTACGATTTAGGCTTCTCTGGAAAAAGAAAAGCTGCACAATGATTGGTAGGTGGAATAGTCACCATCAGCCATTGGCCCTCACTAATACACAATGATGCCCATTGGGGTTCTGTTGTGGCATCTGTAAAATCTGATGGAAACTGGGATGCGGATTCCAGAGCTGGAGCCTCTGTTTTAGTAAATGGGGCCAGAATGTCCTGCCCCCCGATTTCACCAGTATCCTATGTATAGGTTGAATTACTTAGTATGAATGAAACCTAAAGCTATTCTATATCACAAAAACAGCATAGCAATTTGCAGTAATACAGCATACACCATACAAAGCTTTTTCTTTCTTCATGATCAAATGCTGCAATCCATAATAGAGCTGTTAAGGATATATATCTTGACGGCTATCATTTGCCTCGACGCTCACCTGCCACCAAATATGCTTTCAGTAAAAATAAAGAACATAAAAACCTAAAGAAAAGTGTAAATGAGAGCACCGATGACAGATGCCGCGTTTCAGCTCATGTTTTTAACAGGCCATTGTTTCATTGGGTTTAATGTGACAGCCTCAATAGGAAAAAAAAAACAACATACAATCAGCTATGGAAAAAAAAAAAGTCTGCTTTCTGAAGAGACACCCACATCTCTCCCGGCTCCATTAATCAATGGCCCTGTATCCAAATCATTATATATCACTTGCCTCTCTAACTTTCAATTCCGCCATTGTTTCAATGCCTACTGCCTTCTATCCGGTTTCTGAATTGTAATCTAATTCTTTCTATTGTGGCTTTTGCAAATTAGACTTTTTTTTTTTTTTTTTTGGGGGGGGGGGGGGGGGGGGGGGGTGAAGTGAAAGATGTTTGGAAGCAATTTTTGAGGGCGGGTGAGTTTAGCGTGGATACGGACTCCAGAGACAAGAACATCTTTCAAAGGACCCAAATGTGTTTTCTTATCTGGAAGTAATTCCTGTTTTACAAGTCGTGTCCTGATTAGGACATCTTTTGGGTTCATTTATATGAATCTAATTGGCCTCAAACTTCCTAACAACACTTTAAACTTTGTGGCTGGCGTTATATAATGCATCTCAAAATGCGTACACCCGTCAGCTCCTTAATCAGAAAAGTAATTATTAAGCTATTTAAGCCCAGCTGCTTCTGATTGTGAAACTTGACTGGATGGCATGAAAGGCTCCTGCATTCTTTAGCACATAGTATTGGATGCTACCCGCTCCGGGTGGGTAAGAAAACTCAGCATCACACCAATGAATGGAAGCTATTTGCAGGTGCAGTTTAGGCCAGGCTGAAAAACTAAAGGCTGATGGGGGGGTCACATGTTGCATTTGGTGCACACCGAATTTCAGAGTGGATAATGCTATACAATATGGGTATGATCCTGGGGAGAACAGAAGATGAGGTTGCACTTATTCAGTAAGTAAGCTGTCAGTACCCCATGTCTCAATGTCTGGGCACTCAACCTGCCTGAAGAAGGTCTGCTGACTGAAAACATTTGCAACTAGGGATGAGCGAACCTGTTTCATGTGTATTAGGCCCCAGCCTCTTAAAGCTCCAGTGTGTGCACAGCAAAATGTGTCCCCAGCCAATGGCTGGATATTCTTTGACATTTAAGGCAGTCTCCCCAAATGGTCTCTAGTTCTAGTCTCTAGTTTGCCAAGTAAAGGTGCTACTATCTGTCTAACTACCTGTGTACCGAATTCCTGCCTGTCTACCAATTCTGCTCCACGTCTCCTCTCCAGACCCTAGCCTGTTTACTGTTTTGCCCCACTGCTGCCTGGCTCAACCTAGGACCTGTTTCACGGATACGCGTGAAACCAGTCTGCTCTGACTTCCAGCTAGTTTCATGACTACGGGTATTGTTTGACCCCTTTGGTGTCTCTGACTCCCACACGTTAGCTGCCAACTACACCAGGACTACTCCATGAAGTAGCAGCCTGGTTGGTTCCCTTCAGCAAAGTCCAGATCCCTGTACAGTGGTTAAATTTTGAATACCAGTAGACCTCCAGGCCAACACCCTTAGGTTTAGCCCAAAGTCAAACTAGTTAGTTGGTACAGTGGGTCAACAGGAGCAGTCCAATTTGCCTGAAGCTTGGACAACTCTTTTAAGCACTAGAGACCTGTGACTATAGTCGGCCTGCAGGAGCGAACATGTGGTTTTCATAGTTAGGGGCAGGGCCAGGTTATAGTTTGTGCCATAAGAACTGGTGCACCAGTTTCTATTCCATGCATACAATGTAGACAAGCCCTGCAAGTACTGATAGAATACATTTACTGAAATCTCCTCAAAAGACCAACTCTATGAGAAGATCACTCTCCATCTTTTTTATTTGCTTTATAGTCAATGTACACTGAACTTCTTCTCTAAGACCTTCACTGCAATTTTGGGTGGTCTTATTAAAAAAGGTTTCACTGCTGTAGCTACAGTGCAGTTTCTCAGAGGAAAATGTGGTCAACTATAGTGCATTACGTGTCGGAGTTATGACTTGTATTTTCTTACGTTACTCACTTTGTTAGACAAATAAATGCCACTTACGTCACATGGAAGCAGGCTGTGACATTTGGAACCCAACATCACAAACCTCTACATAATGTCCAAGAACCTGCTAATATTAGGCCTCTTTCACATGAACGATACGGATTTGCTCAGGATACGTTCAGGGAAACTCACACCATTTTGCAAGCAAGTTCAGTCAGTTTTGTCTGCGATTGCGTTCAGTTTTTTCTGCGCGGGTGCAATGCGTTTTGATGCGTTTTTCACACGTGTGATAAAAAACGGAAGATTTACAAACAACATTTCTTAGCAACCATCAGTGAAAAACGCATTGCATCCGCACTTGCTTGCGGATGCAATGCCTTTTTCACTGAAGCCCCATTCACTTCTATGGGGCCAGGGCTGCGTGAAAATGCAGAATATAGAACATGCTGCGATTCCCATGCAACGCAGAACTGATGCGTGAAAAAATAAAAACGCTCATGTACACAGCCCTATTGAAATTAATGGGTCAGGATTCAGTGCGAGTGCTATGCGCTCACATCAAGCATCGCACCCGCGCGGAAAACTCACTCATGTGAAAGGGGCCTAAAGCTAAAACACCCCTAAGTGTTACTACAGGGAGCAAATAAATGCACCGTATATAAGCAATAGATTAGAATATGGAATCGTCTAAAATCGGAAAAGCAACATCTCTCAATGTGATCCAACAATAAACAAATGCACACACTACCCCCTGACCATACACAGCGATGAGATTTTTATACAAAGCTGTGCAAGGTAATGAATAAAATGGCACAATGAAAAACTATACATCCCTCCGCAGCTATAAAAAGGTGTGGAAATCTGTAAGCGGGCTCAGTATGACCTGCTAATAAGGAGCTGCAGTTTTACAGCACCAAGGAAATAACATTTTATAAGAAGGTCAGCTGGCTTATGGCTCCCCGTAGGCAAAGTCATTCCATTTACTCCTTGCTAATGAGTACCCCACAAAGAGATTTTATGGACACTCGTTTGGGTCTTGGAAGGGCTTGGGTGTGTCAACTGACATTGTATGTACTGTACAAGCCCTGTTATGGCAACTAGATAATACACAGCATTCCTAACACAATGTGTAAGCAAGAAAACTCAGCAAACTCCGGCAACAAGTGTCCCAGTAGATGATACATCATGGCATGTGGTCTACCACAAGACAGTGAAGAAAACAAGGACAGCTCGCTTATCTCATATCACGGTCATTTGTAATGTATTCCTGCCACGCTTTCATCCCAGCAACACATTGCTCCAAGGTTCATCCAATTTGTCTGACACAAAACATATTATTTGCATAAAAAGGGAAAGGTCAATACTAAGATTTATCACATAGGAATTTTGGAATTTTTGCACTGGACTGTCTTTATCCTAAGGGGCTGAGCAGGTTAGATTGGAAATAGCGTTTCTCCTTCAAAAACAGTTCTGGTCCTGGCTTTTTTTGTTGTTGTTGTTGTATTTATTTATTTACTGTAGTTATTTATTTATTTATTTATTTGGGGGACATAAATAAAAACACCTAAAAATGCCCAACTGGATTGAAGATTATTGTAGAGATTGAGGCTTTTTTGCCCATATAGTGCGTTTATAGCAAGCTTAGGATTTTATGTTGGCCTAATTATTATTTATTTTTTATACAGGAAAGTAAGAAAGTATGTGCCCCTCGTAATGTCCCTTCATCTGTAGAGCAGCATGGGGAAATACATTTGTACAATTAAAAAATGCATGGTGCATGGACAAAGAATGAATAAATGGGACAAAAATGCCAGACAATGGGGAAACAGGTCACCCCCAAAATTTCAACTTAACAGGCATCTGTCAGCAGATTTGTCCCTATGACACTGGCTGACCTGTTACATGGGCGCTTGGTAGCTGAAGGCATCTGTGTTGGTCTCATGTTCATATGTGCCCGCATTGCTGGGAAAAATGAAGTTTTAATATATGCAAATGAGCCTCTAGGAGCAACGGGGGCGTTACTGTTACACCTAGAGGCTCTGCTCCCTCTGTACTTTAATTGACAGGACCAGGCAGTGTAAATGTGATCATGCCTGCCTGGCCCTTTCTATCAAAGTGCAGAGGGCAGAATGGCAGCAAAATCCCCTATTCTGAATGAATGCCATATAGTAGTACATGTCTGCCATTGACTGCCACGGTAAAAACGTACTGTACGCCATGTTATATACATTTCTTTATGGGATACTCTTGTATTGGAAAAAGCAGTATAGCAAACGTGTAATGAATACGTAGTAAAATATAGTAATTAGGTATCCTGGTCAGATGTATGCATACAGCATGTATGTCAGAAGCGTTTCCCTGCGTTGGGAATAGCCACTTCATGATCTGTTGGGATTTGACCTCTGGGACCCTAGCAGGGACGGACTGGGATCTTAAAGTGGCCCTGAAAAAAAACTAAAAGTGCCCTTATGTTGTAGGAGGGTCAAAATTGACAGAAGGTGGGACAATAGAAATAGGTGGTTCCTGCAATATAATAGTGCAGGACAAAATACCACCCCAGCAGAACTAAATACTACAGTGCAGCACAAAATACTGCCCCAGCAGAACCAAATACTGCAGTACAGCACAATATACTGCCTCAGCAGAACCAAATGCTAGAGTGCAGCACAAAATACTGCCCCAGCAGAACCAAATACTGCAGTGCAGCACAATATACTGCCCCAGCAGAAACAAATACTGCAGTGCAGCAAAATATACTGCCCCAGCAGAACCAAATACCACAGTGCAGCACAATATACTGCCCCAGCAGAACCAAATACTACAGTGCAGCACAATATACTGCCCCAGCAGAAACAAATACTGCAGTGCAGCAAAATATACTGCCCCAGCAGAACCCAATACCACAGCGCAGCACAATATATTGCCCCAACAGTACCTAATACTACGGTGCAGCATAATATACTGCCCCAGCATAACCAAATACTACAGTGCAGCACAAAATACTGCCTCAGCAGAACTAAATGCCACAGTACAGCACAATATACTGCCCTAGCAGAACCAGATAACACAGTGCAGCACTAAATACTGCATCAGCAGAACCAAATACCACAGTGCAACACAAAATACTGCCTCTGGAAAACCAAATTATACAATGCAATACAAAATACTTCCGCCCGTCCCACAGTAAAAGAAGTTGTATCATCATCCTGAGAACAGCAATATAATTGAATTCAGGAGGACACCTGCGGCCACTGGCCAGGTGCCTAAGTGCCTGATGCTCCTAGCCCACTGGGAAATTTCCCTGTAGGGTCTATGGCCAATCCGCCCATGGACCCTAGTTGAACACCTGAATAAAACTGCTTACGGCTTTCCTTGCACATCAGCTCTGCTCAACGGAAATGTATTTTTTTTTTAAATGTCGCCTAGTACTTCCAAAGAGGAACACCAAGTAAACAAACAACAACAGGTAAACAGACTAGGCCCCAAAGCTAGGGAGAAGGGAATGGTAACCTCCTAACAATCCCTGAGCCTCTCCCTGACTGCTGACAGTATGAGCAAGTCCTGATGGTGAACAAACTCATACGCTGGAACATAAGCCCTGCTGACACTGTAGCAAACCCTAACTTAGGGAGAGGGGAATGAGACAGTCTGTACCTTCAACCGTGAAGGGACCAGCGTCTCCCTGAGACCTAGCAGCAACACACGCACAAAGGAGAAAACAGGAGGACTTAGGCCTCATGCACACAACCATGCTGTTTTTTGCGGTCCGCAAACCGCGGATCCGCAAAAAACAGAAGCCGCCCGTGTGCCTTCCGCAATTTGCGGAACGGGCGGCCCATTGTAGACATGCCTATTCTTGTCCGCAAAACGGACAAGAATTGGACATGCTATATTTTTTTTTGCGGGGCCTCAGAACGGAGCAACGGATGCGGACAGCACACGGAGTGCTGTCAGCATCTTTTGCGGCCCCATTGAAGTGATGGGGTTCGCACCCGAGCCACAAAACTGCGGCTCGGATGTGGACACGAAAAACGGTCGTGTGCATGAGGCCTTAACTTGAGACGAGCGGTAAGTAGAGGATCCACAAACAACCAGTATAGAACTCTAGAAGGAAAATATCAACCGCAAAGTCAGCAGTAAGAGGCAGACTTAAATAGAGCCTCTTAAACGAGCAGAACCTGTGGAGAGGTGGGATCCTGCCCACAACAACAAACAGAAAGGAAACACAGAAAGACTTGTCAGATAGACTCACATGCTGCAAGTCTATCCGATCTTCTCAGAACTTTCACAGGGCAGGCAGTGACAGATACATTTTTATCTATGCAGGTGATTTACTCCCATAAAGAAGTTCAAAACAGAATTTAA
Source organism: Bufo bufo (assembly GCF_905171765.1). NCBI lineage: Eukaryota > Metazoa > Chordata > Amphibia > Anura > Bufonidae > Bufo > Bufo bufo. The sequence goes on along the minus strand of NC_053389.1, from coordinate 102,586,573 downwards.
CATTTTTAGCTCAGTATTGACTTTAAAAATGGAGAATGAAAAAAAACTCTAAAATGTTCCCTGAAAATCATTTTTCTTTTACTTAGGGACAGGAATGTGTTTTTCCGTTTCCATTCCGTTTTTTGCGTTCCGTATACAGAACCATTCATTTCAATGGATCTGCAAAAAAAAACGGAAGGTACTCCGTATGCCTTCCATTTCCGTTTTTTTCGTTCCTCTGGTTGGATGGACTATTCCGCCTGGACCCCTCTGCCTGGACATTATGTTTGGAACTTTTGTCTTTGTTGGTCCGAGGTCCCCTGAAGATTGGAGCCAGAATTTGAAGACCTGGGTTTGGTGAGATCCATCTGTGTCCCCCTCCCTTGTCTGGATTGGTATCTTTTTTACTTTGTCTGCTGGACTTTGTGCTCCCCTTTGCTTTTTTTTTTGTCTGTTTTTTCTCCCCCCTGAGTTAATAGTAGTCTTTTTTTTTTTTTTTTTTCATCCTTTAATTAACTGTTAACTATCAGTGTACTGAAAATAGAGAAAGAAAAAGAGAAATAGAGGGAAAAAAGGGGAAAAAAATTAAATAAAATGTACACGAAAAGGGGGGAAAGGGGAAAAAACAAAAAAACAAATAAGAATAAAAAAAAAAAATAACAAATAAAAAAATAGATTAAAAAAAAAAACTTTAAAAAAAAAAAGGGAGGAAAAATGGCTCCAAAATAGAATAGACGTTCAACACACTTGACGCTGTTCAAGCCAGGGCAGAAACAAATAGAATCTGCTAAAATTGATCAATTCTTAAGGTCACCGAACTTAAACACCAGGTCTGGTCAAAAGGGGAAGCAAGACATTGAAGCAAAAAAAAATATAGCGCTGAGTTTAGATCTGAGGATCCATACGAGGGAGACCCGGATAACGGAGATGGGGAGAAGCAAAAAAAGGGCCCCTCTCCATTAGAGATTTTACTGATTGATTGTTAAAAATAATGGAAAAGTGATATAAAACATTGCTGTACAACTGGGGTCAGTACAGACAGATATACTTATTATAAAAGATGATATGACAAAGATTCGTGATAAAACGAAGGAATTGGAAATTACAGTGAACAAATTGGAACAAGAAGTGAAAATGTTAAAGGCTGAGAACAGTACAGTAAAAAAGGACTAAAACTACCTGATAAAAAAACGGTGGACCTGGAGAATAGGTCAAGAAGATGCAATGTATGAATACTGGGCCTAATAGAAAGCCCTGATGAAAATTTTTTTTTTGATAGGAACGTTACAATCTATAATTTTTGATAACTTCAGCAAGGAATATTTTTCACCTCTGTTTCTAATTGAAAGGGCTCATCGAATTCCCGGTGGTAAATCGATTCCAGGGAAGCCACCAAGAACTGAAATAATTAAGATGCTTGCAGCCTGCGATAGAGACATGATCCTAAGGCGTGCACGAGATGTACCTCCGATTTTCTACAATGGGTGTAAACTTTCCTTTTTTCCAGACTTTTCAAAAGAAGCTCAAAATAAGAGACGTACCTTTCTAGATGTAAAAAAACGTCTTCAGAGCTAGGACATTAAGTATTCTTTTTTGTACCCAGCCAAATTAAGGATTGTATATAAGGAAACAGTACTTTTTTTGACACTCCAGATATGGCCACTGATTGGTTAGATAGGACTGTTGACTGAAACATGTTTTCCCTCTTGGGATTTTCATTTTTTGGGCTGGAGACCCGGTTGGGGGAGTGGGGTAGGGATGGTCCTAGTTAAGAGGTCTGTTTTTTTTTTTCAATTACAGATCAAGTGGTTTTTGGGTAGGGGGGGTGTTGGGGGAAGTTGGGTGCGAGGGAGTGGACGGAGGGGAGGGTATCCTGCGATACGTCTAACATGGAAGTTGGGAATGGAGTGAAGATGGAAGAGGATGGTACTTGGAGAATTTATGATTAATTAATGATCACAAGAATATTTACATGGAATGTTCGGGGTTTAGGGGAGAAGGTAAAAAGACAGGCGGTACTAGACCTGATAAGGAGACACCTGCCAGCTATTGTCTGTTTGGTTGAAACTCATTTCTCACAGGAGAAGATACCCCGACTTGGGGGGAGGTGGGCTACACAGGTGTACAATTCAACATATACTACTTACATCAGAGGTGTTACAGTATTGATCCATAAACAGATTAATTTCCTATGCCTTGCATCCTCTATGGATAAACAGGGGAGATACGTTTTTCTTTACGGTAGGCTTGATGGAAAGCTATGCATTTTGGCGTTTATCTATATCCCCCCTCCATTTTCCAGGCAGGTACTGAATTGTTTGATGTCCTTTGTGGACCAGTGGCCTGATTTTTTGGTGATAGTCAATGGGGATTTCAATTGCTTGATGAATCCAGAGGTAGATAGGATCTCCGCCGGAGGGAATGGATCCTCCCAGCTCCAGGGATCCCCCTTGGCGCGTTTTTGCCAAGAGGTGGTCCTCGTGGATGTCTGGGATTATCTATTTAGAGAAAAGAGAGCTTTTTTCCTGCTTTAGTAAATCTGGAAGCTCTATGTCTAGAATCGACCTGACCCTGATAAATAATGGTTATCTAAATTGTGTTAGACGTATGAAATATGAGGCCAGATCCGTTTCAGACCATGTCCCTTTTTTAGTAGAGCTATGTATGGCAGGGAATGATTTTAAAGTGAAACCTCCATTTAGATTGAATCCCCACTGGCTATTGATAATAGATAACCACAATCAGATAGAAGAGGAAATCATCTCTTTTTGGGATAGGAATTATGCCTCAGCTAAATCTCAGTATATGTGGGATGCGTTTAAAGCATTTATGAGAGGGATCTTTATTAGTACAATTGCAAATTTGAGTAAGCAGTGTGTGATGAAGGAGAAAAAACTTGAGGAAGCAGCCGCTGAAGGAATGGCTAGGTATGCTAAGGCGAAAAGAGATGAAGATAGAGAGATTATGCAGAGGACAAGCCAGGCTCTCTCTGACTTTCTTCTGGATAAAGCACAACAGAAGCTGTTCTTTAGAGGACAAGAATATTTTTCGGAGGCAGGTCGTCCTGGGAAGATGCTGGCTAGAGTAATAGCAAGCCAGGACTCAAAGAAAGAGATTTGTAGTATATGTACGCCAGATGACACGATTGTGGATGATCAGGAGGGAATATTAGAAGTATTTATAAAATATTTCAGTGAATTGTATGAATCAGAGAGTGCCCTCTCAGAGGCAGAGATTGACTCGTACTTGGATTCTATCCCCCTTCCGGTTCTTACAGATGGGCAAAAGGAACAATTGGAGATGGATTTGTCTCTCCACGAGATAGAAGATGCAATGAAGGCCTGCTCAGGTAACACTGCTCCCGGACCGGATGGATTCCCGCACGAGTTCTATTGTAAATACGGGGAGATTGTTTTTCCCCACTTGGGGAGAACACTCTCTGATTCAATAAAAGAGGGAGTTCTGCCAGAAACAATGACAGAGGCTGTGATAATAGTAATATTCAAGAAGGGTAAGGACCCTAGTGAGTTGGGATCTTATAGACCGATTTCCCTCCTTAACACAGATGTTAAACTTTATTCTAAGATTTTAGCTATGAGGCTATCTAGTGTTATGACATCAATTATACATCCAGATCAAAATGGCTTTATTCCCAATAAAGGGACCCATTATAATTTACATAGTCTTTTTGCTAATATACAGACTTCGGGTGGGCCTTTACGATCTATTTTGTCTATAGATGCGTCTAAGGCGTTTGACAGAGTTGAGTGAGGGTTCCTATGGAGAGTGCTTCATAGGATGGGCTTTGGCCCTAGGTTTATTAACATGGTTAAACTTCTTTATAAATCCCCTACTGCAGGACTAAATATAAATGGGTGCTTTACAAGAAGTTTTCCCATGACTAGGGGCACTCGCCAGGGATGTCCACTCTCCCCTCTTTTACTTGATATCTATGTCGAACCTTTGGCTGTCAGAGTTAGACAAGATCCGAGGATATTAGGGTTCAGGGTATTGGGAATGGAAGACCGCATTTCTTTATATGCTGATGATATCTTATTTTATGTCCAACAGACAAAACTTGCTCTCTCAACCGTTATGGAAACGATAAACTCTTTTGGCCAAGCCTCAGGTCTGGATGTAAATTGGGATAAAACTATGATTATGCCATTAGATACAACAATGACGCCCTTAGATAAATTATTATTTCCCAAGGATAGCCCATTGAACACCTTGAAAATGGTTAATTCTTTTGAGTATCTCGGCATCACAGTCTCCCCTAGGGTGGAAGATTTCATTCCGCTTAACTTGATGCCATTGATAAATAAGTTAAGGTTAAAAATAACAACTTGGCTTGGTCTACCTTTGTCAAAGGCTGATAGAATATCTTTAGTCAAGATGGTGATTCTTCCCCAGTTACTCTATCTCTTTAGGAATTCTCCAGTTTGGATCCCGATAGGTATTTTAAGTTGATTGAAAGAATTATTAACGATCTACTCTGGGGCAGCAAACGGGTTAGACTTAAATTAGAGTATTGGTATAAGCCCCTGGAGAGTGGAGGAGTTAACCTCCCCTGTTTTAAGGGTTATTTTTTAGCTGCACAGTTTTGTTTTTTTCATGAATGGAGGGACAGCCCACTTTGTAGGGACTTAGTGAACAGATCTCCATATGATAATTTTTTTACTCTCTTGGAGTCTGATCAATTGATCAACTCCGATAGGGAATTTAGATTAGCCAGGAATCTTTTTGTGAAGTCATGGCAGGCTATTAGATTATGGTGTGGAGTGAAAGGTTCACTAGGTTGCACTCCTTTATGGTATAATCACCATTTTAAAACTTTAGATACACTAATTAAAGAACAATATTGGCAAAAAAGAAATATTGTATATTTGACACAGGTAGTAAGTAATGGAGATATTATTTCATATGTAGAATTATCACAGAAAAAAAGAACAAAGATTATTATGGTTTCGGTATTTACAGTTAAGATCGGCACTTTTGAGTATACAGTAGAAAAATAGGTTTCAAATAGACACTTTAACACAATTTAATGAGTGGTTAGGGAATTTAGATCAGAAGATGAAGATTTCTCACCTCTATAAAAATGTATTAATAACTTGATTTGGAGATACTTCCTCTCCTGGTTAGAGGACTTGGAAAAACGAGTGTCCAATGATCCATGTGGATGACCAGCAGAAGGTAACTCTGAATTTAAAATTGGTTTCACATAATTTTAATCACGTGGTGGTGCAGTTTAATATTCTGCATAGACTTTATATAACACCTATCTGGCTTAATAGATGCGGGATTAGGAAAAACTCTAACTGTCCTAGGTGCGATGTCCCTGAAGCGGACTATCTCCATATGTTTTGGTCCTGTGCAGAACTGAAACAGTATTGGGGAGCTATTCATAAATATATTGAAGGGAAACAGAAGGTGCGGATCCCTTTTTTCGCTGAAAGTTGGGTACTAGGTGAGCTGGCCAAGGTGAGCTGTCAGCAATATAAAAAAAAATCTTTTACTCAAGATAATGTTTTTGGCACGTCTTTTGATAGCACGTTCCTGGTTTTCGCGAAAGAGTCCTACTATGAATACATGGTTAAATCTGGTAAACATTACTAAGGGATATCAGTATATTCTGTATAAGCAGAGAAACACGGAGAAAAAATGGATTGAAATCTGGGGAGACTGAAATCCATAGAACTTCCGCTCCTCCCTTGTCACCACTTTCCTCGGTCTTAGAACCAAGGACTGGCGGTAAATGTAGACGCATCGCGGGGGGGGGGGGGGGGGGGGGGGGGGGGGTTCTGGGGGGGGTTAAAGAAAAATGTTGTTAATGTTATCTTTATATAACGTGTATTGCCGGATGATTAATAAAAAAAAAAATATATATAGAACATGTCCTAACGGACAAAGGTTAGAACTGTTCTATCAGGGGCCAGCTGTTCCGTTCCGCAAAAAACGGAATGCACCCGGACGTCATCCGTATTTTTTGCGAACCGCAAAATACTGAAAAAGCCATACGGTCGTGTGCAAAAGGCCTAATTCACATTCTTATTTTAACATTATTTTATTTATTTTTTAATTTTGGGTGACTTCTTTTTAATTTTCCATGTCCCTCTCTATATTTTAAAAATAATCCTAAAATTGTTCATTTTTTTCACTGGCCACTAGGCCTAAAATATGTCAAGACTTCCTGTTCTTTGCAAGCAGCCACATGGGCCATAGACACAATGGATGGGGGGGGGGGAATCTCATTGAAAAGAGTTTTTAATAATGCAGTATGACCTGTGCAGAGGTCAGGGTGGAGTAGATAAGATGTGATATCACCTATGTAATGTGAATGGTTAATCCTGAGGTGATATCTGTCATTGTAATTTTACCTGTGATGATAATGAAATGAGTACTGAAGAGCTGTATGGAACAGTAAATGCAATATTAGAGATCATGCACACGAATGTATTTTCTTTCCGTGTCCATTTGGTTTTTTTCGCGTACCATATGCGGAACCATTCATTTCAATGGGTCCGCAAAAAAAATGGAAGTTACTCTGTGTACATTCCGTTTCTGTATGTCCGTATTTCCGTTCCACCAAAAAATAGAACATGTCCTATTATTGTCCGCATTACGGATAAGGATAGGACTGTTCTATTAGGGGCCAACTGTTCCATTCCGCAAAATATGAAATGCACACGGATGTCATCCGTATTTTTTTGCGGACCGCAAAATACATACGTTCGTGTGCATGAGCCCTTAGAGATATAAGTGAATTGATTGTAAAGAATTGAATTCATTCAAAGTCAGGCTACTGGAGCATTGAGGGCCTGGCCCCACTGCTCAAAAATCTATCCCCTTCCTCTTGACTGACAAGGCCAGACATCTCGCACTGCTCTGTCAATCTTGCACCTGCGCCATTGCTCCGAGTATCTGCGCCAGAACAGAGGATCTGCTGCTACCTGAGCTGACTAGCTCTGTAAATCGATGGTGGGAGGAGTCTCTTGAGCACCTGGGGCCAGCCCCTCGGTGCTCCAGGAGGATGATTTAGAGCAAATTTGATTTGTGAAAATATTATTAACCCTGGTGGCCAATGCAAAAACTGCACAATTTTAGATATTTTTTAAATATATCCCCAACAATTATTTAAAAAATATATTTAACATAAAAACATCATTTAAAGAATAGAAAAAAATAATTACTTTTGTCATTTACTTTTGTTTTGCTGATAAATGTACTTTTTCAGGTTTGGATACTCTTTAAAGAGAGTCTTACGTCACAAACGCTTCTTTAAACGTGATTGCTACACCTTAATGAAGGTAATAACACTTCATTAAGGGTTAAAGGGGTTGTCCTCATTTTTACTACTGATGACCTATCCTCAGGATAGCGCATCAATATCAGATCTGCGGGGTTCCGACACCCGGTCCCCCCGCCGTTCAGCCAGATGAAGGGAAGGCGCGCAGAGTGAGCGCATGCTGTCTCCTTTCTCTCTTCCTGCTCATTGCTGCAATGTCTATGGCAAGCAGGAAGAGAGAAGGGAGACGGCACCCACGCACTGTGCGTGCCTTCCCTTCATACAGCTGATCGGGTGTCGGACCCCCGCTGATCTGATATTGATGACCTATCCTGAGGATAGGTCATCAATATTAAAAGCCTGGTGAGCCCCTTTGAATCTTCACTTCAAGGAGGTTGTTAGCTACACCTTAATGAAGGGAAAAAAACTTCTACACTTACTGAGCTATTAACATCACATCAGTCTCCACGATTTACATTAAAATATACTAGTATTACTGCCCTGTGTCTTGTAATTTGTCTATAAAATCGCTTTTATTAATATGCTAATTACCTCAATAAGGAGCCCAAGGGGCTGTCCCTCCGGCCGTTGGAGCCCAGCCGTGCCCATTATCTTGGAGCCCAGCCGCGCCCATTACTTCAGAGCCCAGCACCGCCCCACTGCTAATTTATTCACTCCTCTTCGCCGACGTAATGTTTGTGCAGCACCTGTAATCCCGCGAATGCGCCCTGGATACACATGTCAGCGCCCGTGCCGTGTCCTGGCATCGGCCTCACAGAAGTCATGCGCCAGCTTCGCTCGACCCGGAAAGGGAGAGCGGAGTGGCGCGACTTGCCAGGCGGGCGGAGGAGCAGGAGTGGGTCGAGCGAAGCTGGCGCATGCGCAATGAGTTCTGTCAGGCTAATGCGAGGACACCGCGCTGACGTGTATCCAGGGCGCATGTGTGGGATTACGGGCGCTGCACAAACATTACGTCGGCGAAGAGGAGTGAATAAATTAGCAGTGGGGCGGTGCTGGGCTCCGAAGTAATGGCCGTGGCTGGGCTCCAACGGCCGGAGGGACATCCCCTTGGGCTCCTTATTGAGGTAATTGGCATATTAATAAAAGCGATTTTATAGACAAATTACAAGACACAGGGCAGTAATACTAGTATATTTTAATGTAAATCGTGGAGACTGATGTGGTGATGTTAATAGCTCAGTAAATGAAATCCAGGTGACAGTGTCCCTTTAAATCACCGATTGAGTAGGTATTATCTGGCGACACATCAGCTGGTGAAATCCTTTTTACCGCGTAGGCCAGAGGCTCAATCGGAAGAACCCCCGAGTCGATCCTACATTAGGCATCCCCTTCTGTAAGTGAGCTTCTTCTCTGATCACAACTTTTATACCATATTAAACAAAGAGCTAAGCAACCTAATATTGCAACTAGCGCAGATACATTCTACAGGTCATTGCGTTTGTGTAGTTCACCCCGTTCACTCCGGCATCCTTGAGCGGCCAGCTCCCGGACCCAGGATAAGTCAGAGTGACAAGACTATCACCAGATAATACTTGTTCACAGCGCACAAGGTTATATTTTATACAAAATGACTACTGAATACAAAATGCTGGTTTTACACTTGTTAAAAGAACAAAAGATTAGACATAACACAAACATGAATACTGAATGCAATGAGTGCGTTATGGGTCATTCTAATATGAAATGGATACTGAATACAAAATGGGGTCCAAATGATCATATATAATCATATGCATATTAAAGGGGTTCTGCAGTTTTTTCTTACTAGATCATCAGCATCTGATCGGTGGGGGTCTGACTTCTGGGACCCCCGCCGATCAGCTGTTTGAGAAGGCAGTGGTGGAAGTAGAGCTGCGGCCATCTTCTTGTTTTCCACAGGCCCAATGACGTCATGACTAGTATCACTGGCCTGGGCGCGGCTAAGGCCTATTAAAGTGAATGGGGCGCAGCCATGCCCAGACCAGGATAGTTCATCAGTAAGAAAAAGCTGCAGAACCCCTTTAACTTTGTTTTCCACAAATGCTCATGCTGTGAGATATTCACTTGATTTCATTATAATGGTTCCCCCTGGAGATCAATCTGTATTGTAAAGTGAAAGTCCAGCTACTGAGCAGGTCACACATGCTCAGTTCTATCCTTCAACTGCCACCAGTACAGAACGATCTGCCTCTGCAAGCTGTTACAGAAAGGATATGCCCCTGAGATGTGATAGGGAGAGAGCTGGGGCAGAAATGGCACCATTGGCTGCCAGCCTGAAGAAGATCTAACAGAGCGATTGGAGCAATGAATTGAGAGATCTCTGGATAAATGTGAGGTATAGGTCTCTAGCTTTGTTAGAAAGTCATGGTCATGTACTACATTATATTTCATTTTAATTTTTCACATTAATCATGGGATAATCCCTTTAAGCAATAACATGCTGTAGCAACCAGCAGATGGCGCTCAGGACCTCTGGGATCACTGATCGCCAGTGAATGACTGAGTGTGAATTTCCAGCCTGTGTGTTGAGTAAGGCCTCCTGCACACGACCGTATGGCTTTTTCAGTGTTTTGCAGTCCGTTTTTCACGGATCCGTTGTTCCGTTTTTTGTTTCCGTTGTGTTTCCGTTTCTGCTCCGTTTTTCCGTATGGCATATACAGTATACAGTAATTACATAGATAAAATTGGGCTGGGCATAACATTTTCAATAGATGGTTCCGCAAAAAACGGAACGGAAACGGAAGACATACGGATGCATTTCCGTATGTGTTCCGTTTTTTTGCAGACCCATTGACTTGAATGGAGCCACGGAATGTGATTTGCGGGCAATAATAGGACATGTTCTATCTTTAAACTGAACGGAAATACGGAAACGGAATGCATACGGAGTACATTCCGGTTTTTTAGCGAAACCATTGAAATGAATGGTTCCGTATACAGACCGTATACGGAACGCAAAAAAACGGCCAGTAAACGGGGAAAAAAAACGGTCGTGTGCAGGAGGCCTAAAGTGGATGATCACAAACTGAAGAGGGGTGAGGACCGAAGCAGTGTCGCAATAGCAGTGGAGGGTGATAAATGCTTCTTTTTATTTTTAACTCATTCTGATTATTTTTAATTCACATATTTTCTCTCCCAGAAATATAAACAGTATTTAGTTAGCTCTTAAAGGGGTTATCCCATTGTCTAAGATGGGATAACCCCTTTAAGCTCCCTCTAGGAGTGGCTGCAGGTAGCTAAAATTTTGGGTTTTGAATTTATGTAGGGGATTGGGAGCTTTGCCTCAGAAAAGTAAACCATCAACCAACATAAATATATGTTAAAGGGGTTATCCAAGACTATTAAATGCCCCCCATATGCCGGGCCCCTCACACTGAATATACTTACTTGGCTCCCCGTGCTGTTTCTGGTCCCTGCACCGCCTATGCAACTTTTCCCCGTGCGCGGATGAAAACATCCGGTGTCGGGGACGGGGAGGAGCCAATGGCAGATGGGGATGGGGACGAGCCTCCCTAGCATCGCGAGTGACGCCAGGGAGGCTCGTCCCCGTCCCCCATTGGATGCTTCCCCCGACAATGAATGTTTTTATCCACGCATGGGGAGAAGCTGCAGCAGCGGTGCGGGGACCAGGAGCGGTGCAGGGAGTGAGCGTTTTATACGGATGACCTATTATCAGAACAGGGAATTAGCATGTGATTGATGGGGGTCAGACACCCGGAACCTTGACACAGCCTCTTTAGAGCTTACCAAGCACCGCACCATCCATTGTATAGTGGCTGTGCTTGGTATTGAAGCTCACCCTCATTCACTTGAATGAGACAATGAACAAGGCCTAGGCCATGTGACTGATGCAAGTGACATCGCCGGCCTAAGAAGAGGCTCAGATCTGCACCATGGTCTCTTCAAACAGCTGATCGGCAGGGGTGCCAGGAGTTGGACTCCTACCGATCAAATACTGATGACCTATGCTGAGAATAGGTCATCATCAGTATTAAACACTCGGTCAACACCTTTAAGAACTGTATCTTTTCAAATTTTCTAAATCACTAATATAAAATAAACTATGGTTTGATGGTAAATAGTATTGGTAAGAAACTTGTAAAAATATATTTTTTATTATGAAGTAACTAGCTCAGTCTGAACAGAAAGCCTGTCCTCTATAGTGAACATGGCCTGAAATGTTTGGGAGCCTTGCTATCAGAATACGTACTGTAAAGAAAAAATGTGGGGGATTCAATCAGCACAACCCTATATGTAGGTGCACATTGCTACCGCGAAATACATATACAAAGAAAAAGACACAAATGCAATGGCACTCTGCATCCAGCATTCTGCCCTGCCTCCATGCTGGATGAGGCATTGGTGTACATTTTGGCCAAAGCGTAATAAGCCACTCACCACGTCAAGGTCGCCTCTATGGAGTGGTCCCTAACACTAGTACCTACCTGTTTGTGGGCCATGACAGCCACACAAAGTCCAGGGAATGCAGGTGCAGCATGCACGCCAAGCACACTCTGCGTCCGGTGCCATTACAGCTTTCATCGGATCCAGGGATGCAAGTACCAACATGCATGCTGAGCCCACTATATACTTCTCCTGGAGCCAAATGGCTACTGGTAGGCGCTATATAAGCAGACTCAGTTTTATACTGACTTTAAAACCAGCCTCCAGGACAGATTGACTGGTCAGGTGTGCATGACTGCATGGAGATCGCCACGCCTCCAATACATACTACAAAGAAAAAATGTGGGGGATTCAATCAGCACAACCCTATATGTAGGTGCACATTGCTACCGCGAAATACATATACAAAGAAAAAGACCATCCAGCATAGAGGCAGGGCAGAATGCTGGTTGCAGAGTGCCATTGCATTTGTGTCTTTTTCTTAGAATACGTACTGTATCTATGTGGACATTTTTCACTAGTATGAAATGAATATTTTACTTGCTTTTATAGGAAGAAATCAGGGAGATTATAAAACAAAAACTAATTTATACCATATAGATGGGCCCACTGATGATAATTCATGTCCTCCATGTAGAGACTAAACAGCTTTACACATATTCATTACACTTCAATCTGGGCAAGCATGTTGCTCTTCTGCGTTCTGTCCAACATGCTGCTAATATTATACTCTCATTATACAGTATATTATTATTTATCATAAGTGGTTAGCTGTTACCTTAGGCGTCATGAGCCAGGGATCTGTTATGCCATCAAATTATATGATTTCCATTAATGTTGTAGCTGTAGGCAGGAAACCTCAACATATTGCCACCATGTTTGCAGAAGTCTAGGGTTTATTGATATCTACAACACTCTTACTGACAGATTAAAGAGGATGACCAGGGCAAAAAAAATTTAGGGGGCAGAATAGGTAACCAAACAAATAAAATAAACATTATTATTCTCACGATAGTCTGAGCATGCATTTCCTACCATTTACTGCATGACAAGACTGGACCAGGAAGCAGAGACCAGTGGGGACCTGGTAAGTGTCGGGGGATCAGTGAGGTGAGTATTGCTTCTTTCTGCCCCTTCTCTAAAAAAATATATTATACTGGACAACTCATTATGGCTCTGATCATGCACCATGGGTTCTGCTTTTTAAAGGTCTTCTCAGAAATCATATAATTTGATGGCATAACAGATCCCTGGCTCATGACGCCTAAGGTATCATAGCATAGACTCTTCTGTCACCAGATTTAAGGCAGTAAAACAGACTGACCTGAGAAATGTGCGCTGGCAGAAGATGCCTGTCTTGGTCCCATCATTGTTACACGTAGAGGATGCACTCGCTCTGCAACTGCTGCACCCTCTGCACCTTGATTGGCACTGCCAGGTGTGATGACACTTTCACTGCCTGGCCCTGTCGATCAAAGTGCAGAGGGAACAGCGGTTGCAGAGAGAGCAGAACCTCTAGGTGTAATGGCAATGCCCCTGTAGCTTTTAGAGGCTTATTTTCCTCAGAAATGTGGGCACAGATAAGGAAAGGACCAAGACAGATATCTTCTGCTGTCCAGCGCACATGTCTCAGGTCAGCCCGTTTTACTGCTATAAATCTGATGACAGAAGACCTTTAAGGATCCAGGAAAGATATGGTATGTAGAGATGAAGAAGGTCACGGCACTCTAGTAGCTTCCTTATTCAGTGTTCTTTATTGCACCAAAATAACAGCAGCAACGTTTCGACAATACAGTCTTTATCAAGCTACATAATGTAGCTTGATAAAGACTGTATTGTCGAAATGTTGCTGCTGTTATTTTGGTGCAATAAAGAACACTGAATAAGGAAGCTACTAGAGTGCCGTGACCTTCTTCATCTCTACATGGTAATTTTGGGGGTCTCTGAGGCCGAGACCTGACGCCACGAGCACCGCCGCAAAATCTTTTGAGTTGACCCAAGTAAGTGGTGCTGTCCTACCACCTATTTCTTCGGAAAGATATGGTATGGATGTATTTTCTAATAGATCCTAGCAGATCTATTGACTTAGAATGGTCTGCAATAAAAAAAATAAAGCGGCAGACTATGATATTCTTTTGGTCAGAGGCAACAAAACCCTTAATAGAGTTTTCTCAGACATCTGTAGCATAAATGTCGGCTAGATGGAAGTTCCACTTCTGAGATCCCTTCCTATCAGGAGAGTGATGGTCCATCAGGCAGCATCCACATCCAATAGAAAACTGAATAGACTGCTACTAGACCTGGCCATTGCTAGCCGCGATGCTCTATTCATTCCATTATCCTGATATTTGGGGATCCTAAAAGTAGGACTAACATCCATTAGACATTTATACCATATCCTCTGGACCCATTTAATTAAGGTGTTTTCATAAGCACCACCAACATAGCGTGAAATGATAAAAGGGAATCTGTCACCATGCATCAGTTCACCCCGTCTATGCTGTAATAAATAAGTGTCCATGTATTCTGGATCTTTCCCCTCAAACTCCCCTTCTCCCCCATATTCTGTGTCCTGCAGTTATTTTTCCCTCTCTATGCTGTCATGATAATGTTCTGAGTCCTAGATCTGTGTGCTGTGAACGTACAGTGTCTCTTACATACCATGTGTGCTGAGGATAGGGGCAAGGATTGGGATATGGCTCACTGGTGATTGGCCTGAAACCAAGGAGAGGAAGTCTAGAACAGTATAGTCCTGGCAGACGGCCTGTATTTGGAGACAACCCCAGACATGAGGAGAACTGCTGGATGCAGGAGCAGCTAGAAGTCAATATAAGCAGACCAGAACACTAGAGGAAGCTGAAATGGAACGTCACACGGTCTCCAGAAAAATCAGAAGGCAATTTGTGAGAAGCTCTAAAACTCAGTTAACCTTTTAAGCTATCTAACCATGACAATAATTCAGGGGAGTTTTCTGTGGTGACAGATTCTCTTTAATAACCGGGTTTGCTATGGTGCCCCTAGCAATGGTGGTCATACACCTTTAAAAGCAGTTCTGCCAAGTTATTCTTCCTGAACCGACCCCATACACATGTACACTAGGCTCAACCGATCGTGCGCGCTTTCTCAAAGGGAAAGGCCGCTGCCATACACCTCTGATGGCAGAACAAAAGCGTTGGGCATATTACAAATAGGGATGAGCGAACCCGAACTTCACCGGGTTCGGTGTTCGGGTGGGTTGGGAAAACTGAATATAATGCCTTTAGGAGGCATTCCGTTTTGATCCGTCATAATAGAAGTCTATAGCCAAGCATAATGGATCCGTCTGGTTTCCGTTATGCAGGACGGAAAATAAAGTCCTACATAATGGAAACCAGACGGATCCGTTATGCTTGGCTATAGACTTCTATTATGATGGATCAAAACGGAATGCCTCTTAAAGGCTTCCGTTTTACATTCCATCTACGAATCCCATTACACTCTGTTTTCCCAACCTACCTGAACACCGAACCCGGTAAAGTTCGGGTTCGCTCATCCCTAATTAGAAACCTTCAAATGAAAAATTACAGGGAAAGCTAGTTGCTAGATACTTTGAATATATTACTAGTCAGGTTCTTAATTTTCCAATGAATTTCGCCACTGAACATCTCTTCATCGTGTCTAGCCAATGATTGGAAATCCAATAAAAGAACACGACACAAGTGAGAACACCCACGGTGAGACAATCAGGTCTACCTCATACCGGTGACTGTATTTAGATCTGATGGCCATCTCTGGCACATTGTAAAATCCAGAAATATGCAAGGAATGTTCATCCTTTAACCCGCTGACATGGAAAGGCAGCAATGAATGCGCTTGTCTTGGATACATTATTTATTCACTGAAAATTGTCTTGTGTTAAATATCTTTGTTATTGCTGTCTTTAGTCAAGGATCTGAGACAGAAGCAGTTCTAGGTACAACATCTCCAGAGCTGTATTATGGACATCTGAAGGCTGTCGGCCTGGTGTTCTTGAAGCAAACAGGGCCGTGATTGTTACGTCTTCTGGAATTTAAGACTTAGTGACCCTTGGAGCCCATTCACGGTTTAGTTTGTAAACACAGCGCCCTTCTGTTGTGTTCGTAGGCATTGAAGGGATATCACAGAGGTGACCATAGGCATGCATTCAAGAAATGGAAAAGTGAGGGGGCAAGTCAAGGGCGTAACTAATGCCATAGCAACCTATGTGACAGCTATTGGGCCTGGCAGCAAAGGGCCCCCTTCAACCATGCTGCATACTGATTTAATCAGGCAACAATTAGGTTTGGCAGCTAGTGAAGATAAAATGAGAGAATGAATAGTTCAGTCCGCTATGTTAGACTGGTAAAGGTTTCAGCGGAGGGTTGCAATTCCTGGTATTGTTCTGCAGAAGACAGATCTGTGGTGGGTATGCTGAACTTTGCCAATGAAGTGGAGATCAAAAGTGGCATGGAAAAGTGATGGCCCCCTCACAAGCTTGCTCTGGGGCAATGTATTGTCTACTTATACCAAGCAAACAAGCCTTTTAAGACTTTTTGTACATAAGGCCTGGCATTCCAAACCTCATTGTACATTCAGGATTCCAGATAGAATACGAATGATAGTATGTGTTGGTGTTGAGCCATTAGTAAACGTAGAGGTTATCATAAGGATAATCATCTGTAGTTCCAACGACGCAAATCTGTGCAAACTGCTTAAAAAATAAGTCCTAGCTCGATGTGGTTTTCTAACCAACAGCAACACATTAGCACTTGTTTCACTGCCAGACATGCATGAACTTGCGGCCTTTGGTCACACTGCGACTGTGACTCGGCCGTGCAGTGACTACTATGTACCCTTTTCGACTACATGCATTAAAAACGGATAAACGGTCAATTTTTAACACTGATGCCTTTCTGAGAAACTGACATTTTTTAATTGTATAGAGCAGACGGTCAGTTAAAAACGGACAGTATAGAACATGCTCTATTTTTTTTACATCCGTTTTTAACTGACCGTCAAAAAGACTGCCATGTGAATAACCCCATAGACTACCATTGGAATTAAAATGGACGTGTGATGGCCGGTAAAAAAAAAACGTGTGCATGTAGCCTTATCGTGCATGCTTCAACCCATTGGTGTACGCACCATGGGTGCAGACCACACCACTGAAGGGGTGAAAGGGGGCCCCAAAATGAACTGCTGCTCCTGTTCTTGACATAAAAACACAGCATTTTTCTGTAGCTGCCACTAGGGGAGCTTAGTGCAAAAAGGTTTTACAGCTTCAACCAAGTTCAATGGTAACTGTATAAAATCCTGTGCACTTTCTCCTCAAGCGGTAGTTGGAGGCAGACAGTTTAATTATATACTATGTGAAGGGAAGCAGGAGACATAGATCTGTATGGGGAGATTAATCAATGTATTTGAGAAATATGGCGTTGAGAACTGCCAACTATATAAAGCACCTGGTCCATGTTTTTCCAACATAGCGGTTGAGTAAAGTGGGTGAGGCATAGTAGCCTTGACTCCCTACAGCAGGGATCAGCAACCTTCGGCACTCCAGCTGTTGTTAAACTACAACTCCCAGCATGCTCCTTTTGAGTTCTGAGAACAGCCAAGCAAGTATGCATGATGGGAGATGTAGTTTCACAACACCTGGAGTGCTGGAGGTTGCTGACCCCTGCCCTACAGATTTCAGTGATCTTTGGGTGTACATCATTCTGTTGCCAGTTCACTGGTTATCCTTCCTTCCTGACCACATTTGGTAGGTACTAGTCACTGCATACCTGGACCACCCCCCCCAAGACCTGCCTTTTTGGAGTTCTGGTCAAGTCCTTTAGATGTCAAAATTTGTCTCATCAGTGTCACTGACGACCATTTTTCCAGCTTCCAACGCATCACCTTCAAAAGCTGACTGTTGACTTGCTGCCTACAATATCCCACCTATTACCTGGTGCCATCCTCCTGAGATAATCAATGTTCCTGATCGGTGTACAGGACTAGTTGTATACATTGTTTTTTACCCCCTTTTGGAATATATAGGCGTACGCTAGTCCTTCCTTTATGGTTAACACTCAGTTTAAGCTAACATCACTCTCCGCACTACTTCCCTGAAATGTAACGTCGAACTATTAAATACCAGACAAGTCGGCGTCAGATGATAAAGTGTAGCTCCGACATGCCAAATTAAAGAAAATCACACCAGGCCTTTTTTTTTCTGTTTAATTTAATGGCTACTAATGACAGGATAATTCTTCATGGTCTCTATTCCTGAAAATGTAATTTTAATGCGGGAAGAAGCCTTTTCTATGCCGTTGTTCGAGCTCCTAAAGATGGCATAACGCTATTTATAAATTGCAGTTTCTACCCTGTCCAGAAACATAAGATATTGTTTACTGTGGCAATTAACATTTCTAAAAGTAAGCAAATTGGCGTTACAGAGATAAATTGCCTGGAGAGCTCAGTGAAATTATCTCTGCAATATGTCGACTGCGTGCGGGAATAAGCATCCTACAAAGAGAAGGGTCCCTGTAATCGAGGCAGAGGAAAGCGCAATCCATTACTTGCTGGAAACAAAAGAAAAGTGATATTGTGCATAGCACCCACGTTACAATATGACATATGCCATTATTTAAATAAAGCCTCAAGCATGGCACCTGACTGCAGTCCATACACAGTCCATAAGGCACCAGACTACAGCACTGTACGCACTTCATGTACCACCAAAGGATTCCTCAGGGCAACACTAGATTACTTTTTTTTTTTATATTCCATAAAAATCCATGATGAAAATATCTAGACAATGTCTACATATGGAATCTGAACTTAAAGGGAGTTGTCCCACAAAAGATATTCTAAAAATTTTTTTCAAACCAGCACATGGAGCTGAATACTTCTGTCATTGCATGTAGTTAAAAATTTAGTATAGCCGCTGAGTTATTCACTGAAATCTATCTGTATAGCGCCACCTGCAGTTTGCACTTTTTCTAAATTCTCTGTCCAGCTCACTGAGGTTGACATACATGCTCAGTTCCACCCTTCAACTGCAGTAAAACGGAAACACCCCCTGAGAAAGGATGCACACCCTCTGAGCTGTGATAGGGAGAGAACTGCAGCAGAAAGGACACCCCCCCCTGAGAAAGTGAACACCCTCTGAGCTGTGATAGGGAGAGAACTGCAGAAGAAAGGACACATCCCCTGAGAAAGGATGCACACACTCTGAGCTGTGATAGGGAGAGAACTGCAGCAGAAAGGACACACCCCCTGAGAAAGTGCACACCCTCTGAGCTGTGATAGGGAGAGAACTGCAGAAGAAAGGACACATCCCCTGAGAAAGGATGCACACACTCTGAGCTGTGTTAGGGAGAGAACTGCAGCAGAAAGGACACACCCCCTGAGAAAGTGCACACCCTCTGAGCTGTGATAGGGAGATAACTGCAGAAGAAAGGACACATCCCCTGAGAAAGGATGCACACACTCTGAGCTGTGTTAGGGAGAGAACTGCAGAAGAAAGGACACACCCCCTGAGAAAGGATGCACACACTCTGAGCTGTGATAGGGAGAGAACTGCAGCAGAAAGGACACATCCCCTTAGAAAGGATGCACACACTCTGAGCTGTGATAGGGAGAGAACTGCAGAAGAAAGTACACACCCCCTGAGAAAGGATGCACACCCTCTGAGCTGTGATAGGGAGAGAACTGCAGAAGAAAGGACACACCCCCTGAGAAAGGATGCACACACTCTGAGCTGTGATAGGGAGAGAACTGCAGCAGAAAGGACACATCCCCTGAGAAAGTGCACACCCTCTGAGCTGCCAGCTTGAAATAAATCTAGAAGATTAAATGGAGCAATGAATGTGGAGATCTCAGGATCCATGTGAGATACAGGGCTGGTTCTAGCTTTGTAAGAAAGAGATTGTCATGTACAGGGGATAACCCTAACATAGGTAATAATATTATTAATATACTAACATCCCCAAAAATTGCTTCATTCAACTCAGTGATTAGATGAAGTATCCATGTGCATGAGCAATAAATGTTAGGAAATCAAAGCAGACTAGCCGTAGGTTACTCTAGGCAAGAAGTACCGTATTTTTCGCTTTATATTATGCACTTTCCCCCCCCCCCCCCCAAAATTGGGGGAAAATGGCAGTGCTTCTTATAAAGCGAATGGTGCGCTGACACTGATACATCGCCGGCCGCTATGCTGCACAGCGCGGCCTGCGATGTATCAGCGGGGAGGGAGGAGGGGCTGGAGGCCGGCAACTGATGTTGCGATTGCTGGGGGCCCTGGTGCAGTCACTGTACTCTATTACACTGGGCCCCGCGCAAAGAAGTCTTCAAATGTAAAATGTAGTCATTTAATCCTTAAAGGGGTTCTGCAGTTTGTTTTAACTGATGATCTATCCTCTGGATAGATCATCAGCATCTGATCGGCGGGGGTCCGACACCCGGGTCCCCCGCCGATCAGCTGTTTGAGAAAGCAGCGGCGCTCCAGCAGCGCCGCGGCCTTCTCGCTGTTTACCGCTGGCCCAGTGACGTCACGACTAGTATCACTGGCCTGGGCGCGGCTAAGCTCCGTTCACTTGAATGGAGCTTAGCCCCAGCCCAGGCCAGTTGATACTAGTCGTGACATCACTGGGCCGGCGGTAAACAGTGAGAAAGCCGCGGCTAGGTGACTAGGTGATCAGGGCTAGCATAGGACCTTGCAGGGAATTGCAGGGTAAGGTAGCTAGCTTACCTAACCCTTCCTTGTCATCCTTTTTAGCCTCGGACGAATGCTATTATCTACCAACGGCGAGGCCACTGCTAAACAAGGAACTGGAGCGGTAGGACCAATGGTTACACTTTTAAGTGCCGCCGAGCACTGTATTACTGCATCTTGAGTACTCTTGGCCACTGAGTGTTATTACTTATCAAGAGCCTTCCTACTGACGCTCCATAGATGTATTTTGATTTAGTATCTTAGTATCTTCAATATTGGGACATACTTTTCTAATTGCATATCAATAAAGGTTAAGTTTTAAATTGAACAACACCTTTAAGCCATAGTCTTATCACTCTGACAAGCGTTCAGCTATAATGAGTGTTTATGCGGTCAGGAGATCAGATATAGGGCTGACGGAACTCAGAATTAGGCCGAATGCACACGGCCTTGTTTCGCGGCCGAGAGTGGTCCGTGGTATGCCGGGCTGTTCAGAGCAGGAGCGCACGGCGTCATTGGTTGCTATGACGCCGTGCGCTTCATGCCGCCGCTGCACTACAGTAATACACTCGTATAGCCTTTTAATAAAGGCCAACTGAAAAAATGATTTTAGCCCAAAATTTGTAAAATGCAATCATACTTTTTTTTTTTAAAAGGTGTCCATAGCCTTTAAGAGAATTTTACTAAATCCATCCACATTTACATACTGCTGTCAAAAGATCTCACTATCTTAGCATTAGGAGATCACCATTAAAACAGAAATGAATAAGAACCTGCCAGCTTCTATATTATTTCATAATTCTCAGGACCAAAGTTCATTTTGCCATCATTATCATCTGAAGATCGCATCAAACCCGGGATTGAAAAAACTCCCATTGCAGTCTGGATAGCAATTTATGGCTCTGCTGGAATAGCAAGGCTGTAATTCTGCCCAGGGAAAAAAAGGAATTAAAAAAAAAACAAGCAGTAAAAAAAATCTCCAGCTGAATCTAATTTCATGTAAAACAATATTTCTTTATTTAACAAAAAGAATTGGATTCAGATAGGGGCATATTGAGTGGTAAATAGGCCAATTTTTCATGTGCATGCGAGCCGTTCCCTATGATCTCGCCTTGTTAATCAAGCATGCTGTACATAAAATGTCTGCAGCCGTGCCAAGGGATAGGAGGTTACGTTGTATAAATTTTCACATGCAGCTAGAAATACAAAGCTTTCAGACAAACAGGCTACAATTTTAGCATCACTAATAGGCCATTTATATGAGCACACTACAATGTAGGACCGCATGAACGCGGGGCTGTGGAGTAACATTCTTTACCCCCTAAATGGCTTGTTTTTGCCCTTTAATGAATTTCCATCAGAAATGTTTATTTGGGGGAGAATGTGGTATTCTGATATTGTGTGAACAGCATTTATACAAAGGACCGAGAAACGCCACTTTACAGCTTTACAAATCACGTACATACAAAATATCGTAATAATGCTAATATTTGTAAGCCGGGAATCTAAGACCCGTACAATAACCCAGCAGTCGCTGTTCTAGTGCTGGGCTCGAAGAAAAGCAGGACCTGGTGGTAAGTGCTATGCTACAGTGCCTCGTATGCAGAGAGGTGTATATATATATATATATATATATATATATATATATATATACATATACATATACATACTACCAGAGGCGTCACCTAAAGCTTGGGATCTAATGCATAAAATGGGATGAGGGTCATCCACTTATGTTCCATTACAATATTGGTGATTTTTATATGGCAGAAAGACCTGCTGCTGAGATAGACAAACACGGATGGATGGATGGACAGATAGATAGATAGATAGATAGATAGATAAATATGAAGATAGATATGTAGATAGATACTATAACAAAAGAAAAGAGCAGCACTTGTCAAAATGCTCGCACATTAGGTGCAATCCCTCAAGACCGTGGGTTAAGAGCCAATTTGCAGATATATATAGTATGCAGGTTAGGCCTCATCCACACGACCGTTGTTGTGTTCCGTGTCCGTTGTTCCGTTTTCTGTGATTTTCTGCAGACCCGTTGACTTTCAATGGGTCCGTGGAAAACTCAGATAATGCACCGTTTGTCATCCGCGTCCGTGATCCGTGTTTCCAGTTCGTCCAAAAAATATGACCTGTCCCATTTTTTTTCACGGACAACGGTTCACGGACCCATTCAAGTCAATGGGTCAGTGAAAAAACACAGAGGCACACAAGATTGTCATCCGCATCCGCGTCCGTTTTTTTCCAATCATTTGCATGGCAAACTTGACTTAGATTTTTTTTCACTGTCCTTCATGTCTGGTGATCCTCCAAAAATCAAGGAAGACACACGGAAACAAAAACGGAAACGGATCACGGAACCCCGTTTTGCAGACCGCGAAAAAATACTGTTGTGTGCATTAGGGTTGTTGCGGGTATCGAAATTTCGATACCCAATCGATACTTTTGTCCCGGTATCGATACGATACCGGGATTTCCGTTTTTTTCGATACTGGGCTGCGCTTCTGCGCAGTCTAGTATCTCTGAACATGAGCGCGCTGCTATCGGCGCGCTCATGTTCTCTCTCAGCAGCACGGGGAGAAGGAAGCTGTCCTCCCTCCCCCTGTGCTGCTGCCGCTGCCACCAATGAGAAGAGAGGGGCGGAGGAGGGGCGGCAATGAGAAGAGAGGGGCGGAGGAGGGGCGGCAATGAGAAGAGAGGGGGTGGAGGAGGGGCGGCAATGAGAAGAGAGGGGCGGAGGAGGGGCGGGCGCACTGCGCCACCAATGATAGGATTACTATCGGAGCGATGGGAGGAGACATCAGCTTCACTAGTGGGCGTTCCTTTTCCCTGCGCTGCGATTGGACAGCGCTACAGCCAGGGAGAAGGAACGCCCACTAGTGAAGCTGATGTCTCCTCCCATCGCTCCGATAGTAATCAGCAGCATGTGGAGCAGGAGAGGAGACAGTAATGGGGCACTGCGGGCGAACGGAGCGGCGCCCAGGACTAAATGGTGAGTGCTGAGACATCGCTGGGCGCCGCTCTGTGTGGCCTAATAGTGAAAGTCTGGACTCATATACAGTAGTCAGTCTTTAACACATACAGGAGGCGGGTGCCGGCAGCAGAATCGCATTGCCGGCACCCTGCCCCTGACAGGGAGCTGCGATCAGCGGCAGTTAACTGCCGCTGATCTGCTAGTACCCGCCTCCTGTATAAAGGGGTAAAATCATTGGTGGTGCAGTGTGCCCCCCCCCTCAATCCCCCCATCCCATTAAAATCATTGGTGGCACAGTGCGCCGGCCCCTCTCAACCCTCCAGTATTAAAATCATTGGTGGCAGTGGCCACAGGGACCTCTCCACTCCCCCTCATTGGTGGTGCAGTGGCAGCTTCTGATCGGAGCCCCAGCTGTGTAAGCCTGGGGCTCCGATCGGTTACCATGGCAGCCAGGACGCTACAGAAGCCCTGGTTGCCATGGTAACATCCCTGATGCTGTGTGCACAAAGCACAGAGCAGCAGGGACAGTGTGGAGTCCTATTCACCCTGATAGAGATCTATCAGGGTGAATAGGAAAAGGGATGAAAGATCCCAGGTTCTAGCCCCTAAGGGGGGAAATAGTTATTAAATAAAAAGTGAAAAAAAAAAAACACTAAAATATGAAGTATAAATCACCCCCCTTTTCCCAATTTCACATATAAAATATATAAATAAACATATTACATCGCCACGTCAGAAAAGTCCAAACTATTAAAATATAAAAAAAAAATCTAGGTGGTGAATGCCGGAACAGAAAAAATAAAATAAAAACTGCGCGATTCGCCATTTTTAAAAATGAGGAATGCACGTGGCTTTTTTTGTTTATTTTTTTCGCGTGGTATCGAATGGTATCGAGTATCGCAATACTTTTTCATGGTATCGAAACCGAATCAAAAATTTGGTATCGCAACAACTCTAGTGTGCATGAGGCCTTAATCAAAGGGACATTTCCATCAATTCCAAAAGTCTTTAACTTCTTCTCTGTCTGGACGCAGTGCATGGCAAAGAGTCTTACTTAGGCCTAGTTCACACGAACGTTTTTTTTGCGAGTGTATGGGCCGTTTTTTGGTGTTCCGTATATGGAACCATTCATTTCAATGGTTCCGCAAAAAAAAATGGAATGTACTCCGTATGCATTCCGTTTCCGTATTTCCGTTCCGTTGAAAGATAGAACATGTCCTATTATTGCCCGCAAATCACGGTCCGTGGCTCCATTCAAGTTAATGGGTCCGCAAAAAAAACGGAACACATACGGAAATGCATCCGTATGTCTTCCGTATCCGTTCCGTTTTTTGCAGAACCATCTATTGAAAATGTTATGCCCAGCCCAATTTTTTCTATGTCATTACTGTATACTGTATATGCCATACGGAAAAACGGAACGGAAAAACGGAACAGAAACGGAAACACAACGGAAACAAAAAACAAAACAACAGATCCGTGAAAAACGGACCACAAAAAACTATAAAAGCCATATGTTCGTGTGAACTAGGCCTTAAAGGGATTTTCCAGGAGTAGTATATTGATGACCAATTCTCAGGATATTGATCAAATAACATGATAGCATGCTTGACATAGGCTACCTTGGAGCCAAAACGCCTGACAGTGACTGAATGGAAGACATACTGATGCAAACTGAACGGATTTCTATCCATTCAGAATGCATTGGGATATGCCTGATCAGTTCTTTTCCGACATAGAGCCTTTTTGACGGAACTCTATGCCGGAAAAGAATAACGCAAGAGTGAAAGTACCCTTAGCCGTAATAGAACGAAAATTTAAGGAAATGAGAAATAAAAAGTAAAAAATCCCAAATAGAATAAAATATGAATCACTCGTTAGTAAATAAGCCTCTTGTCTGATCCAACATGATTAGGCTCTAATATAGGATGAATCGTATCAACAAACATATACAGTCAGGTCCATAAATATTGGGACATCGACACAATTCTAAAATTTTTGGCCCTATACACCACCACAATGGATTTGAAATGAAACGAACAAGATGTGCTTTAACTGCAAACTATCAGCTTTAACTTGAGGGTATTTACATCCAAATCAGGTGAACGGTGTAGGAATTACAACAGTTTGCATATGTGCCTCCCACTTTTTAAGGCACCAAAAGTAATGGGACAGAATAATAATCATAAATCAAACTTTCACTTTTTGATAATTGGTTGCAAATCCTTTGCAGTCAATTACAGCCTGAAGTCTGGAACGCATAGACATCACCAGACGCTGGGTTTCATCCCTGGTGATGCTCTGCCAGGCCTCTACTGCAACTGTCTTCAGTTCCTGCTTGTTCTTGGGGCATTTTCCCTTCAGTTTTGTCTTCAGCAAGTGAAATGCATGCTCAATCGTATTCAGGTCAGGTGATTGAATTGGCCATTGCATAACATTCCACTCTGTGGTTGCTTTTGCAGTATGCTTTGGGTCATTGTCCATCTGCTCTGAGAAGCGCCGTCCAATGAGTTTTGAAGCATTTGGCTGAATATGAGCAGATAATATTGCCCGAAACACTTCAGAATTCATCCTGCTGCTTTTGTCAGCAGTCACATCATCAATAAATACAAGAGAACCAGTTCCATTGGCATCCATACATGCCCACGCCATGACACTACCACCACCATGCTTCACTGATGAGGTGGTATGCTTAGGATCATGAGCAGTTCCTTTCCTTCTCCATACTCTTCTCTTCCCATCTCTCTGGTACAATTTGATCTTGGTCTCATCTGTCCATAGGATGTTGTTCCAGAACTGTGAAAGCTTTTTTAGATGTCGTTTGGCAAACTCTAATCTGACCTTCCTGTTTTTGAGGCTCACCAATGGTTTACATCTTGTGGTGAACCCTCTGTATTCACTCTGGTGAAGTCTTCTCTTGATTGTTGACTTTGACACACATACACCTACCTCCTGGAGAGTGTTCTTGATCTGGCCAACTGTTGTGAAGGGTGTTTTCTTCACCAGGGAAATAATTCTTCGGTCATCCACCACAGTTGTTTTCCGTGGTCTTCCGGGTCTTTTGTTGTTGCTGAGCTCACCGTTGCGTTCCTTCTTTTTAAGAATGTTCCAAACAGTTGTTTTGGCCACGCCTAATGTTTTTGCTATCTCTCTGATGGGTTTGTTTAGTTTTTTTTAGCCTAATGATGACTTGCTTCACTGATAGTGACAGCTCTTTGGATCTCATCTTGAGAGTTGACAGCAACAGATTCCAAATGTAAACAACACACTTGAAATGAACTCTGGGCTTTTTATCTGCTCATTGTAATTGGGATAATGAGGGAATAACACACACCTGGCCATGGAACAGCCGAGAAGCCAATTGTCCCATTACTTTTGGTTCCTTAATAAGTGGGAGACACATATGCAAACTGTTGTAATTCCTACACCGTTCACCTGATTTGGATGTAAATACCCTCAAATTAAAGCTGACAGTCTGCAGTTAAAGCACATCTTGTTCGTTTCATTTCAAATCCATTGTGGTGGTGTATAGAGCCAAAAATGTTAAAATTGTGTCGATGTCCCAATATTTATGACCTGACTGTATGTTATTATGGAATTGATAGCGTATTAGATATATAAAAGCTGCAGAGAATGTATAGATCTGACTGTGGACTTATCGGTGATATATATCCTTTGGCCAAAGCAGAGCAGCACTAAACAAGCTGGTCCTTTACCAATTTGATACTAATACAGCATATACAGTCTTGTGAAAAAATTAGGACACCCTTTGAAAGCATGTGGTTTTTTGTAACATTTTTAATAAATGGTTATTTCATCTCCGTTTCAACAATACAGAGAGATTAAAGTAATCCGACTAAACAAAGAAAACTGAAGAAAAGTCTTTTCAAGATCTTCTATAAATGTCATTCTACAAAAATGCCTATTCTAACTGAGGAAAAAGATAGGACACCCTTGCCCCTAATAGCGAGTGTTACCTCCTTTGGCTGAAATAACTGCAGTGAGACGGTTCTTGTAGCCATCTACCAGTCTTCGACATCGGTCTGAGGAAATTTTACCCCACTCCTCAATGCAGAACTTTTTCAGCTGTGAGATGTTTGAGGGGTTTCTTGCACGTACAGCCCTTTTCAAGTCACCCCACAGCATCTCAATGGGATTCAAATCTGGACTTTGACTTGGCCATTCCAGGACTCTCCATTTCTTCTTTTTCAGCCAATCTTTGGTTGATTTACTAGTATGTTTTGGGTCATTGTCATGTTGCATTGTCCAGTTCCGCTTCAGCTTTAATTTTCTAACTGATGGTCTCACATGTTCTTCAAGCACCTTCTGATACACAGTAGAATTCATCGTGGATTCTATGATGGTGAGCTGACCAGGTCCTGCTGCAGCAAAGCAGCCCCAAACCATGACACTTCCACCTCCATGCTTCACAGTTGGTATGAGGTTCTTTTCTTGGAATGCTGTGTTTGGTTTACGCCAAACATGTCCTCTGCTGTTGTGTCCAAATAATTCAATTTTGGACTCATCTGTCCAAAGAACATTATTCCAGAAGTCCTGGTCTTTGTCAACTTTATCGCTGGCAAATGTCAGTCTGGCCTCGATGTTTCTCTTGGAAAGCAAAGGTTTCCTCCTTGCACACCTCCCATGCAAGTTAAACTTGTACAGTCTCTTTCTGGTTGTAAAGGCATGTACTTCTACATCAACAGTAGCCAGAGCCTGCTGTAGTTCTCGAGATGACACTTTAGGGTTTTTGGATACCTCTTTTAGCATCTTGCGGTCTGCTCTTGGGGTGAACTTGCTGGGGCGACCAGTCCTGGGCATGTTGGCAGTTGTTTTGAAAGCCCTCCACTTGTAGACTATCTTCCGGACAGTGGAATGGCTGATTTCAAAATCTTTTGAGATCTTTTTAAATCCCTTCCCAGACTCATAGGCTGCTACAATCTTTTTTCTGAAGTCCTCTGACAGCTCTTTTGCTCTCACCATGGTGCTCACTCTCACTTCAACAGTCAGGAGCACACCAAACTAAATGTCTGAGGTTTAAATAGGGCAAGCCTCATTCAACATGCAGAGTAACGATCTACTAATTATGTGCACCTGGTGTGATATACCTGTGTGAGATCTGAGCCAATTTAAGAGGGAATACATGTGAGGGTGTCCTATCTTTTTCCTCAGTTAGAATAGGCATTTTTGTAGAATGACATTTACAGAAGATCTTGAAAAGACTTTTCTTCAGTTTTCTTTGTTTAGTTGGATTACTTTAATCTCTCTGTATTGTTGAAACGGAGATGAAATAACCATTTATTAAAAATGTTACAAAAAACCACATGCTTTCAAAGGGTGTCCTAATTTTTTCACATGACTGTAAGTATAAGGCGGCATATTTGTACTATACATTATATGCCACCTGCATGAACAAAGTGGCGCACACCCATCTGATATATACTAGTGTTTTTCATTCTAGGAGGAATTGTTGATTCCAATGTGCCACCAATAGATTGTTGTCTTCAAACAAATTTACTGTTTGTATGATCTATGCTGCATGAGGAGTGACCACTGCTATGGTCTGAGACAGGGCGCTACGCCCCAATTGCATCAACTGTTTTGTTATCTATCCTTGTCAGATCTATACATTCTCTGCTTTTATATATCTAATATACTACCAATACCATAATAACACATATATGTTTGTTGATACGATTCATCCTATATAGGAGCCTTATCATGTTGGATCAGACAAGAGGCTTATTTACTAACCAGTGATTAATATTTTATTCTATTTGGGATTTTTTACTTTTTATTTCTCATTTCATTCACTTTTTAACAAGTTCTATTACGGCTTACTATCATTTTTATTTTTTATTTTAAGTTGTGATTCCACGTCAAATAAATTTCTGTGTTTGATTATATGTGGTATATCTTCCCTGGGACTACCAGATATTTGAGTGCCCTCCAAACTTCTTTTCTCACCTGTGACACATCTTTGCACATTTTGCCTATGTTTGGATTTCGTGTCGGAGCTTCTGATCTGTTTATCCTCGTGACCTGTTCCTGATCTGTTAGTTTGCCTCACCATGCGTGTTCTGTTCTAGTTACTTCTATTTCTTGTCTGTTCTGCTGTGACAAGTTTCCGTGTCTGGACCTGCTATATCTGAACTGTGTCTGTTCCGTTTCTACTCATGTATCTGCTGTGCCTGAACTGTGTTGTGAAGTCTGTTCCATTGCTTTTGTATGTTCTTTGCCTTCTTGTTATCAGTCTGGTTCTGCTTGGTTCTGTCTATGATCTTGTTTGTGCTTCTGGTGCTCTAGTGATTCTGATGCACTAGTGATTCTGATTAGTTGTGTCTTCTGCCAAACTACACCAGGACTATTCCAAGAGGTAGCAGCTTGGTGGCACCCCTGCAGTGAAGTCCAGATGTCTGAATAGGACTTAAAAGGTGAATACCAGGAGACCACCAGGACAACGGCCTTAGGTCTAGCCCAACATCAAACTGTTAGTTGGAACAGTGCTTCCACAACCATTGTCCGTAACCTTATGATGCACATATCCCTTTGAGTAAAGTTAACGTTTATATAACTTGGGCATGCATATTAAATGGTGGCTGCCACCCTCTATTAACACAGAATTCTCTAAAAGAGTGCTTGAAAATAGGTTTAAAATCTCTGTAAAGGTTTTGGCTGTCTGCTGGTCGGTCTTCTTTTAAAAACCTGCTTTTGATATGGCAGTCATGGATTTTCTACTGTGCCAATGCATGATAATAGGGAGCCTGTGACAGTAAAGCAAACATGGGAAAAAAAGAAACCCACACAAATCCCACATATATAAAGAAGCTCTCAGAAGTCGTCCATCTATTTCTGAATATTTAAAGAAAAGAGATGGAGATGTGACCGCCGGTAGCAGAGGAAGCATACATTTTATATGAGGATATCAGGAGTGTTTACAAGACTGTCAACTGGAAGACTCCATAATATGGTCGAGTTCTGCAGATAGTGTAAGAGAGCAATTATCAGCCGAGAATGACAGGCACTGCGGGTTGCTAAGTGAGCACTCCTCCCAACATTGTCAACGTCCACAACTATAATTTTACCCTAACTCTCATTATGATGATGGGGGTACTCACATTCTGACATGGGGAGGGTGACAATTACCAGGCAGCAACAGTAATTGTCACCATTTTACTGTATTTATTTATTATGGAGCCCCCCATATACTTCAGCGGAGTCTGCAAATCTTTTTCTTAATAAATAGAGCAGATGTGGTAGGACCCAACTGCATAAACTTTAAAGAGCTGCTTCTCCATTTGCGTATAGAGTCTGTAGTTACATTGAACAAATCTTAAAGGGGTTACCCTGGAAAAGATAACAACGACTTATCCTCTGGAAAGGTCCTCATTATAACATCAGCGGGGGTCCAAGTCCTGGCATCCTCGCTGATCATCTGTTTCAGGAAGCCCTTGTGCTCATCTGAGCTCTGGTGAGCAATGCCGGCTCCAGCAGTTTTTCAAAGGACAGCGCCGTACATTGTATAGTGGCAGCAGGGACGGACTGGGAACTAAAAGTGGCCCTGGAAAAAACCTAAAAGTGGCCCCATGTTGTAGGCAGGTCCAAATTGACAGAAGGTGGGTCAATACAAGTAGGCAAGGACAGCACAAGTAGGCAGGGACAACATAAGTAGGGAGGGGGCAGCAATACTATAGTGCAGCACAAAATACCTCCAAGCAAAACCAAATACCACAGTGCAGCACAAAATACTGCCTCAGAAGACACAAATACCGCACCACAAAATACTGGCGCCCTTGCCACAGTATACAACTGTATGACTGTCCTGAAGACTGTTATAAAGTAGAATTTAGAAGGGCACCCATGGCCATTGGTCAGGTGCATAAGTACTTGATGCTCCTACATTAATAAATGCTGAGAGCATCATAGCGTTATGTACCTGGCCGGTGGCCGTGTGGAGGGCTCAGGAAGTCCTCTGGGCATCATCCCACTGGAAAATTTTCCTGTAGGATCTATGGCCAGTCTGCCCCTCAGTGCCAGTGCTTGGCATTGCAACTCAGCCCTATTTATTTGAATGGGGCTTAGCTGCACCTAGGCCATATGACCGATGTACAGTGATGTCACTGGCCTAGGAAGAGGCTGTGGCACTCAAGGCCTCTTCTAACAGCTGATCGTCGGGGGTCCCGGGTGTCAAACCCCCAGCAGATCTGATACTGATGGCATTTCTTATTTCCTGTGATGCTATGTCCATGGGCGGGGCAGTGATCGGGGAGTATTTGGGGTATTACTTTGGTGGCCTGTTACTGTATTATGGCAAATGTGGCGCCAATATTCAAAAAGGGTCCAAAAACAGAGCCTGGAAACTATAGGCCGGTAAGTTTAACATCTGTTGTGGGTAAACAGTTTGAAGGTTTTCTGAGAGATGCTATGTTAGAGCATCTCAACGGAAATAAGCAAATAACGCCATATCAGCATGGCTTCATGAGGGATCGGTCATGCCAAACTAATTTAATCAGTTTCTATGAGGAGGTAAGTTCTAGACTTGACACCGGCGAATCAATGGATGTCGTGTACAGGGCCGGGCCGACACAGAGGCTGGGGAGGCTCCAGCCTCAGGGCGCAGCCTGGGGTGGGCGGAAAAACAAATCTCTTTTTTTCTTTTTTATCACTTACTTGCTGCCGGGCGCCCTCCCCTCCCCTCCCCAGCCAGTGTTCACTCTAAGCTGCGCTTGTAGATAGGAGCAGGAGGCTGCTGATTGGCCAGTATCAGCTAGCTGCCCTGCCATTGGTCCATCCTTTCACACCCCCTTCTCTCTGGAGCTGAACACAGCAGGAGGCAGGCGTTCTCACAGTGGATCATGTGACCATGAAGGAGCATGTGACCAGTGACGTCACAGACCTCCTTCTAACAAATCCATTCTAGCGTCTACCCAGCATGTATGGCAGGACGCTGCTGAGCAAAGACCATGTGCCCAGGTGAGGTGACCACAGAAGTGCCCTGGCATCTGTCTGCTGCTGGAAGCTCAATGTGGAGCTTTATGAATGTAAAAACTAATAGCCAAGAGGCTAAAGAAACCCTGCTTGTCTGCTTCTGACCCTAATCATAACACATAACATTAATTTGATTGCAATTTACTCTAACACCTAAAGGGATTTTTTTTAAAGCCTGCTGTTTCTCTAGATGACCTTCTGTTGATAGTAGTGTTAATAGAGTCTCAAAGGTCTGTAAAAATAGGGTAACTGCTTTTATAGACCCTTGAGACTCTATTAACACTACTATAAACATAAGGTCACCTAGAGAAAGAGCAAGTTTTTTAAATTATCTTTTTCCTTTAGGTGTTAAAACATAACTTATTTGATTGCTTGAACACCTAAAGGAAAACAAATTAAAAACCTGCTGTTTCTCAAGATGACCTTATGTTGATAGCAGTGGTAATAGAGCCTGAAAGGTCTATAGAAGCAGTTACCCTATTTTTACAGACCTTTGAGGCTCTATTAACACTACTATCAACATAAGGTCATCTAGATACACAGTAGGTTTTTAAAATGATTTTTCCTTTAGGTGTTACAGCAATCAAATGAAAGTAATGTTATAACACCTAAAGGAAAAACATAATTAAAAAAACATGCTGTTTCTCTAAATGACCTGATGTTGATAGTAGTGTTAATAGAGTCTCAAAGGTTTGTAAAAATATTGTACCTGCTTCTATAGACCTTTGAGACTCTATTACCATGACTTTTAGCATAAGATCATCTGGAGAAACATTTCTTTAGGTGTTAGAGCAATCAAATGGAGGGGGAGAAATGTGACATGGGTGAGGATGGGGTTATATGATGGGCCGGAGACAATGTCTGTAGTCTGTCTGTGCCATGGACGGGGAGAAATATGACATGGAGGGCTGATGGCTGACATGGGGGTCTGATCTGACGCATTGGGGCTGTGCTTGTGAGCTGGGGTCTGATAGCTGGTCTGACCTGAGGTGGAATGAAAAATATTGTTTCCTATTATCCTCCTTTAAAACCTAGGTGCGTCTTATGGGACGAACCTACATTTTGGCGCACCCCCTCCCCCAGGTGAGCTGAAGGGGGAGGGGGGGTCGGGGGCGCCAAAATATGTAGGTTCGCTTGTGTTGGTAAAAAACCTTGCACCGGCCCTGGGCGCAGTCAAGGGGGGGGGGGGGGCGCACTTGGGCATCTCAGCCTCTGTTGGTGGTGGACCTTGTCCCAGCCCTGGTCGTGTATCTGGACTTCTCCAAAGCATTTGACACTGTACCACATAAAAGGTTAGTATATAAAATGAGAATGCTCGGACTGGGAGAAAACGTCTGTATGTGGGTAAGTAACTGGCTCAGTGATAGAAAACAGAGGGTGGTTATTAACGGTACACACTCAGATTGGGTCACTGTCACTAGTGGAGTACCTCAGGGGTCAGTATTGGGCCCTATTCTCTTCAATATATTTATTAATGATCTTGTAGAAGGCTTGCATAGTAAAATATCAATTTTCGCAGATCATACTAAACTGTGTAAAGTAATTTACACTGAAGAGGACAGTATACTACTACAGAGGGATCTGGATAGATTGCAGGCTTGGGCAGAGAAGTGGCAGATGAGGTTTAACACTGACAAATGTAAAGTTATGCACATGGGAAGGAATAATGCAAGTCACCCGTACATACTAAATGGTAAAACACTCGGTAACACTGACATGGAAAAGGATCTAGGAATTTTAATAAACAGCAAACTAAGCTGCAAAAACCAGTGTCAGGCAGCTGCTGCCAAGGCCAATAAGATAATGGGTTGCATCAAAAGGGGCATAGATGCCCGTGATGAGAACATATTCCTACTACTTTACAAATCATTAGTCAGACCACACATGGAGTACTGTGTACAGTTCTGGGCTCCAGTGAACAAGGCAGACATAGCAGAGCTGGAGAGGGTCCAGAGGAGGGCAACTAAATTAATAAATGGAATGGGGCAGCTACAGTACCCTGAAAGATTATCAAAATTAGGGTTATTCACGTTAGAAAAAAGACGACTGAGGGGAGATCTCAGGGGTCAGTACAGAGATCTCTCCCATCATCTATTTATCCCCAGGACTGTGACTGTGACGAGGGGACATCCTCTGCGTCTGGAGGAAAGAAGGTTTGTACACAAACATAGAAAAGGGTTCTTTACGGTAAGAGCAGTGAGACTATGGAACTCTCTGCCTGAGGAGGTGGTGATGGTGAGTACAATAAAGGAATTCAAGAGGGGCCTGGATGTATTTCTGGAGTGTAATAATATTACAGGATATAGCTACTAGAGAGGGGTCGTTGATCCAGGGAGTTATTCTGATTGCCTGATTGGAGTCGGGAAGGAATTTTTTATTCCCCTAAAGTGAGGAAAATTGGCTTCTACCTCACAGTTTTTTTTTTGCCTTCCTCTGGATCAACTTGCAGGATGACAGGCCGAACTGGATGGACAAATGTCTTTTTTCGGCCTTATGTACTATGTTACTATGTTATTATAGCTTGTCCGACATGGGTCTGTATCTCTAACGCTGTCTTTGTATTAGGGTGTTTTTGGACAGGTATTCTTTATGTCCTGATACTTTTCTGTTAGCCCCTTTATTCTTTTGGGGCTATTTTGCACAAGCACCTTTCCACTTTAACCACTTCAGGACCCTGCAATTTTTCACCTTAAGGACAAGGCCATTTTTAACAAATCTGACATGTGTCACTTTATGTGGTAATAACTTTAAAACACTTTTACTTATCCAGACAATTCTGAGATTGTTTTCTCGTCACACATTGTACTTCATGGCAGTGGTAAATTTAAGTCAAAATATTTAATTTTTATTTATAAAAAAAATACCAAATTTACAAAAAAATATGAAAAATTGGCAAATTTTAATTTCTCTACTTTTATAATAGATAGTAATATCTCAAAAAATAGTTATTACTTTACATTCCCCATATGTCCACTTCATGTTTGGATCATTTTGAAAATGACATTTTATTTTTTGGGGAAAAAGAAAATTTCCAAAACCCCAATTTTTTTAAGGACCAGTTCAGTTATGAAGTCACTTTAACCCTTTAGGTGCCCCACGAGACTTAGAGGAAAATGAGAATAAAATTTCTAAATTTCACTTTTTTTTTAGCAGATTTTAAATTTTAATCTATTTTTTCTGCAACACATCAAGGGTTAACAGCCAAACAAAACTCAAAATCTACTACCCTGAATATGGAGTTTACAAAAACACCCCATATGTGCTAAAAAAAAATGATGTATGGGCTGTGGGATTTGGCTCTGGTAGATAGGGTAAGCGGGCGCAGTACAGAGGCAAAACACAAGTTCTTAACTCAAAATGTCAGTGTTTATTCACACTTGAGGCAATTGCACAAAACAGCACGTAACTTTGCAGTCTTGGTGTTAATTCACACACAATGGAAAGCACAGCAGGCTTTAGGGGGCCTGTTTTCCCAGCATGTGGCTCTCAGCCCTCCAGCACGGCACAAAGCCTCAGATCCCAAAAACAGAGACATCTCTGTTGAGCCCAGCTTCCTATTTAAGGACAGCCAGGTGCTGCTAAAACCCGGACCGACACTTAAACTCCGATACGGTATTTGACCTCACCTGGCTGAAAACCAGCCCAGCCGCACATGCTGGGAGGAAAATACCTGCCTTGCCAGACACAACCCCTCACTGTGTCACAGCACACAGCAGGCTTCACAGTGGAAGGAGCGCCATATGGCTTTTGGAGAGCGGATTTAGCTGGAATGGTAATTGGGAGCTATGTTGCAAAACTCCCACATTTTTCACTTTCCCAAATAGTAACAGGACAAAATGCACCCTACAGTTTGTTCCCCATCTCCCCCACCCAATATGGCAACACCCCATATGTGCTCAAAAAATGATGTATGGGCGCACAGCAGGCTTCAGAGTGGAAGGAGCACCATATGGCTTTAGGAGAGCGGATTTAGCTGGAATGGTAATTGGGAGCTATGTCGCATATGAAGACACCCTGAGGTGGCCCTACAGTGGAGACCCCCAAAAAGTGACCCCATTTTGGAAACTAAACCCCTCAAGGAATCTTTCAAGGTTTGTAGTGAGCACTTTGACCTCAAAGGTGTTTCCTAGAATTAGGAAACACTTGGCAGTGAAAATGTAAAATTGCATTTTTTTTACACAAAAGTTGTTTTACAGCCACATTTTTCACCTTCCCAAAGAGTAACAAAACAAAATTCACCCCACATTTTGTTCCCAATTTCCCCCCAAAAAATGGCAACAACCCCATATGTGCTCAAGAAAATTATGTATGGGCGCACAGTAGGGCTCTAGAGTCAAACAGCAACATATGGATTTTGCTGACCTGAATTGGCAGACAATGATTTTAGGTGCCATATAACATTTAAAAGATTCCTGAGGTCCCCAGAAATGAAAAACCCCAAAAAGTGACCCCATTTTTGGAAAGAGCACCCCCGTACGAACATTTTAAGGGGTGGAAAGGGCACTTTTGACCTAACAGATGTTTCACAGAAATTAATATGTAGAGCTGGTATTAGTGTGAATGGTGGTCAGTACACGGACGTCCCTCTTGTCCTTGTACTTAACCACCAGCATGTTCTCATGGAGGAGAGCCCTACTTTTACCCATTCTCAATGGTTGCCCTACCAGGGATCTAGGGAGGCCTCTCTGATTTTTGCACACTGTGCCGCAGGCCACAGTACCTCTGGCAGTTAGGGACATGAATAGGCGTATGCTGGTATAATAGTTATTCACATAGAGGTGGTAACCCTTATTCAGCAGTGGGTGCAGTAAGTCCCACACGATCTTCCCACTAACTCCTAGGATTGGGGGGCATTCTGGGGGTTCTATATCAGAGAATCTTTCCCTTCGTAAATGCGGAACTTGTCGGTGTACCCGGAGCTACTCTCACAAAGTTTGTATATCTTTATGCCATACCTTGCCAGTTTGCTAGGCAGGTACTGGTGGAATCTAATCCTCCCTTTGAAAAGTAATAGGGACTCATCTAGACTGACATTTTTATCTGGTTTGTACACCTCAGCAAACTTGGTGTTAAAGTGGTCAATGTCAGGGCTAACCTTGAACAGACGGTCAAATGTTGGTTCGTTTTGGGGTGGGCACTGTGCATGGTCATTGTAGTGTAGGAATTTCCAAATTGACTCAAATCGCTTCCGGGTCATGGTCTTACTGTAAACTGGAGTCTGGTAAAAAAATGTCCGAACTCCAATATTGTCTAACATTTGGCTTCTTTACATAGACCATATGCAGCACGAGTCCCCAAAACTTCATTATCTCTGCTGTACTTACTGGGGTCCAACCTAGGGGTCTAGCCCATGTCAATGTAGGGTTCTGATCAATGAATTGTTGGGCGTATAAATTGGTTTGGGCCACCATTAAATTTCAGAGAAGACTATTTTGAAAAAAAATCTAGTTCAGTGAAGCCCGCACAGTCTATCTGTATTCCAGAGCTGCCCTCAAAATCCGGAATGTGGGGCTGATAATAGTCAGGGGGTGGGGTCCATATGGGCTCACTCTGGGGGGCTGCCTCAGCTGTTGTTCTGAGGCGCCTTCTATAGGGTCCCTCATCAGCGGGACAGGGATGGAGGGTGGTTTATGGATCTGGAACAGCTGGAAAAAAAAATAATAATCAGTGCAGCAATTCCAGATGTTCTTCTTCTTTTCTTCTTTCAGCAGGAAAAGCTCAAATCGCAGTGGTGGTGTACCACAAGTCCCAGCAAGCCAACAAGCAGCACAGAGAAGCACAGAACCTTTCTGCATGTAGTCACCAGCTAGAATGGCTGCATGCAGGGAGTTTCAGCCCCTTCCTGTGCGGCTATAGCGCTGTTATTGGCTGGAGCGTTGTTCCAGCCAATCGCAGCGCTGGCAGGGGACGCCAAACATTGGAGTCCCCTGGCTGACCTTGGAGAAGACCAGTGCTTACTAGCTCAGCACCGGTCACCTCTAAATGAGGCCCCCACCCCCGATCCTCAGATTCCTTCTGCTTCCAGCGCTGCGATGTACCGGTCTTCATTGACCATCCAATCGCAGCGCTTGGAGCTGCAGGGGGGCAGAAAGACACCATGGTGCCATTACCTGGCATGGATGCCTGCCGGTAAGAGCAGCCATGGTGCCCCAATTTCCCTGCGATCCTGCTCCAGCACCCGGCGGACCATGTACATGTACAGCGCGGGTCCTTAAAGAGGACCTTTCATCAGTTTTGACATAGGCTAATTATGGTATTACCTTGTAGGGTGGCCCCCACTGATGCCATGGGTGTATTTCTTTTTTCAACCCCCCCCCCCCCCCCTTCCTTTTCGTCTGCTGTGGCCCCTCCCGATGATTTGGAGCACTGTATTATAATGAGCAGTAAACTCGCAACGGGGAGGAAACGCAGTCTTCTGCTGTGGGCGTCTCCTTCTCCCTGACTGTGAGCTTGATCCAATCAGAGCGGACCGCTCACAGCCAGGGAGAAGGAGCGAGATTCCTTCTCTTAAATATGCCCTATTCTCTTCAATATATTTATTAATGATCTTGTAGAAGGCTTGCACAGTAAAATATCAATTTTTGCAGATGACACTAAACTGTGTAAAGTAATTAACACTGAAGAGGACAGTATACTGCTACAGAGGGATCTGGATAGATTGGATGCTTGGGCAGAGAAGTGGCAGATGAGGTTTAACACTGACAAATGTAAGGTTATGCACATGGGAAGGAATAATGCAAGTCACCCGTACATACTAAATGGTAAAACACTGGGTAACACTGACATGGAAAAGGACCTAGGAATTTTTATAAACAGCAAACTAAGCTGTAAAAACCAGTGTCAGGAAGCTGCTGCTAAGGCCAATAAGATATCGGGTTGCATCAAAAGGGGCATAGATGCCCGTGATGAGAACATAGTCCTACCACTTTACAAATCACTAGTCAGACCACACATGGAGTACTGTGTACAGTTCTGGGCTCCAGTGAACAAGGCAGACATAGCAGAGCTGGAGAGGGTACAGAGGAGGGCAACTGAAGTAATTACGGAATGGGGCAACGACAGTAGCCTGAAAGATTATCAACATTAGGGTTATTCACTTTAGAAAAAAGACATCTGAGGGGAGATCTAATTACTATGTATAAATATATCAGGGGTCAGTACAGAGATCTCTCCCATCATCTATTTATCCCCAGGACTGTGACGAGGGGACATCCTCTGCGTCTGGAGGAAAGAAGGTTTGTACACAAACATAGAAGAGGATTCTTTACGGTAAGAGCAGTGAGACTATGGAACTCTCTGCCTGAGGAGGTGGTGATGGTGAGTTCACTAAAAGAGTTCAAGAGGGGCCTGGATGTATTTCTGGAGCGTAACAATATTACAGACTATAGCTACTAGAGAGGGGTCGTTGATCCAGGGAGTTATTCTGATTACCTGATTGGAGTCGGGAAGGAATTTTTTCACCCTTAAGTGGGGAAAATTGGCTTCTACCTGACAGGTTTTTTTTTTGCCTTCCTCTGGATCAACTTGCAGGATGACAGGCCGAACTGGATGGACAAATGTCTTTTTTCGGCCTTATATACTATGTTATTATGTAATTGTTTTTATTATTCACTGTAATGGCCTTCATGTCCATTATTTAATATATGCTTTAATAAAAAAAATTTGGGGGTTTATGGTATTATTTCTGATTTATTGATATTACTTTGGATTGATATATATCGTTTGTAGGCATTATGGATTTGCCTCAGGTATATGGTTCATGTTATTGAGTAAATAGATGCATTTTTTGGGGTTGGTTCTCATCAGTGATCATGAAGTGGGAGGAGCTATAAACTAGCTGGGTATTGTTAGGGCAGGTGCTAGACTTGTATCAGAGACAACCCCTTTAAGTTCATAAAGAGCAGAGATATAAATGTAAACATTACAAGCTTTACTGAATCTTTTCCCACAAAACTACATATCAATCTGCTCAGCTCCTCCTGCTCTATAACACACTGATTGCATTGTATTTTGTGGAGACTGGTACTTTTTGAAGATGCATGAAATTCATCAAACATTGTGCGACATTTGATAAATTTGTCCCAAATCATGCTAACGCACACCCCTACAAAACTGACTTTAAAGATTCCCCTATATCTCCAAACAGGACATCAGGAGGCGAGTAGCAACAGAATAAGTGAAGGACTTCTGTAAAAAAAAAAAAAATATATATATATATATATATATATATATATACAGTACAGACCAAAAGTTTGGACACACCTTCTCATTCAAAGAGTTTTCTTTATTATCATGACTATGAAAATTGTACAGTCGTGGCCAAAAGTTTTGAGAATTACATAAATATTGGAAATTGGAAAAGTTGCTGCTTAAGTTTTTATAATAGCAATTTGCATATACTCCAGAATGTTATGAAGAGTGATCAGATGAATTGCATAGTCCTTCTTTGCCATGAAAATTAACTTAATCCCAAAAAAACCTTTCCACTGCATTTCATTGCTGTCATTAAAGGACCTGCTGAGATCATTTCAGTAATCGTCTTGTTAACTCAGGTGAGAATGTTGACGAGCACAAGGCTGGAGCTCATTATGTCAGGCTGATTGGGTTAAAATGGCAGACTTGACATGTTAAAAGGAGGGTGATGCTTGAAATCATTGTTCTTCCATTGTTAACCATGGTGACCTGCAAAGAAACACGTGCAGCCATCATTGCGTTGAATAAAAATGGCTTCACAGGCAAGGATATTGTGGCTATTAAGATTGCACCTCAATCAACAATTTATAGGATCATCAAGAACTTCAAGGAAAGAGGTTCAATTCTTAAGAAGGCTTCAGGGCGTCCAAGAAACTCCAGCAAGCGCCAGGATCGTCTCCTAAAGAGGATTCAGCTGCGGGA
Organism: Bufo bufo; assembly: GCF_905171765.1. Lineage (NCBI taxonomy): Eukaryota > Metazoa > Chordata > Amphibia > Anura > Bufonidae > Bufo > Bufo bufo. Next base: position 102,545,332 of record NC_053389.1, on the reverse strand, counting down.
TCGGAGTGCCACCAGTGCAGAGCTTGCTCAGGAATGGCAGCAGGCAGGTGTGAGCGCATCTGCACGCACAGTGAGGCGAAGACTTTTGGAAGATGGCCTGGTGTCATGAAGGGCAGCAAAGAAGCCACTTATCTCCAAAAAAAACATCAGGGACAGATTGATCTTCAGCAGAAAGTATGGTGAATGGACTGCTGAGGACTGGGGCAAAGTCATATTCTCCGATGAAGTCTCTTTCAGATTGTTTGGGGCATCTGGAAAAAGGCTTGTCCGGAGAAGAAAAGGCGAGCGCTACCATCAGTCCTGTGTCATGCCAACAGTAAAGCATCCTGAGACCATTCATGTGTGGGGTTGCTTCTCATCCAAGGGAGTGGGCTCACTCACAATTTTGCCCAAAAACACAGCCATGAATAAAGAATGGTACCAAAACACCCTCCAACAGCAACTTCTTCCAACAATCCAACAACAGTTTGGTGAAGAACAATGCATTTTCCAGCACGATGGAGCACCGTGCCATAAGGCAAAAGTGATAACTAAGTGGCTCGGGGACCAAAACTTTGACATTTTGGGTCCATGGCCTGGAAACTCCCCAGATCTTAATCCCATTTGAGAACTTGTGGTCAATCCTCAAGAGTTGGGTGGACAAACAAAAACCCACTAATTTTGACAAACTGCAAGAAGTGATTATGAAAGAATGGGTTGCTATCAGTCAGGAATTGGCCCAGAAGTTGATTGAGAGCATGCCGAGTCGAATTGCAGAGGTCCTGAAAAAGAAGGGCCAACACTGCAAATACTGACTCTTTGCATAAATGTCATGTAATTGTCGATAAAAGCCTTTGAAACGTATGAAGTGCGTGTAATTATATTTCACTACATCACAGAAACAACTGAAACAAAGATCTAAAAGCAGTTTAGCAGCAAACTTTGTGAAAACTAATATTTGTGTCATTCTCAAAACTTTTGGCCACGACTGTAGATTCACACTGAAGGCATCAAAACTATGAATTAACACATGTGGAATTATATACATAACAAACAAGTGTGAAACAACTGAAAATATGTCATATTCTAGGTTCTTTAAAGTAGCCACATTTTGCTTTGATTACTGCTTTGCACACTCTTGGCATTCTCTTGATGAGCTTCAAGAGGTAGTCCCCTGAAATGATTTTCACTTCATAGGTGTGCCCTGTCAGGTATAATAAGTTGGATTTCTTGCCTTATAAATGGGGTTGGGACCATCAGTTGCGTTGAGGAGAAGTCAGGTGGATACACAGCTGATAGTCCTACTGAATAGACTGTTAGAATTTGTATTATGGCAAGAAAAAAAGCAGCTAAGTAAAGAAAAATGAGTGGCCATCATTACTTTAAGAAATGAAGGTCAGTCAGTCAGCCGAAAAATTGGGAAAACTTTGAAAGTAAGGGCTATTTGACCATGAAGGAGAGTGATGGGGTGCTGTGTCAGATGACCTGGCCTCCACAGTCACCGGACCTGAACCCAATCGAGATGGTTTGGGGTGAGCTGGACTGCAGAGTGAAGGCAAAAGGGCCAACAAGTGCTAAGCATCTCTGGGAACTCCTTCAAGACTGTTGGAAGACCATTTTAGGGGACTTGAAGCTCATCAAGAGAATGCCAAGAGTGTGCAAAGCAGTAATCAAAGCAAAAGGTGGCTACTTTGAAGAACCTAGAATATGACATATTTTCAGTTGTTTCACACTTGTTTGTTATGTATATAATTCCACATGTGTTAATTCATAGTTTTGATGCCTTCATAGTCATTAAAATAAAGAAAACACTTTGAATGAGAAGGTGTGTCCAAACTTTTGGTCTGTACTGTATATTCCAAAATTTTTGACACAAATCTGGTAAAAGGAAAGGTCATGACATTACAAGTTCCAAGTCTATCTCATTATTACACACATAAGGGGGAACCAATCCCCCACGGCAATTTTATGGCGTTAAAAAGTTGCAAAATATTGTCACAAGTGGCATTTCTACACCTCCTTCGCCACTTTCTGAAAAGGGGGCATGGCGAGGAGGGCCAGCAGGATCAGCACATTTATCTTAATTTATGGCACTTTTCTGAGACCACATGGACAGGTGAGTTCTATACATCTGTTTATATGGTGCAGTACTGCATGGTTGCTGCTGTGGCTTTGGTGATGTACCTGTGGGTGGTAGGGCTCAGTCTGACAGCAGGCTTGCCGTTGGGCTGCTGGGTCTCACTGTCTATGGGTGCTGTGTTTCGGCGGGAGTGGTTAGTTTTGGCCTGTGCCTCATCATAAGTTTGGTGCATCATCCAGCAGCACAAGGATAACATAGATATGAGAAATTATCCTCATAAGCTCTTCACAGACTCTGATCTCGTTGCAAAGATGCAGCTGGGTCAATACCCCCCTAAGGGCTTTTTCACACGAGCGGATGCCATGCGTGTCATCCGCAGCGTGAATGACAGCCAAGCCCCGCAGTGGACAGCAGAGACGTGTCTCTGCTGTCCAGTGCGGGACTTGGCTGTCATTCACACTGCGGATAACACGCACGGCATCCGCTCGTGTGAAACAACCCTAAAGCAACTCCTGCAAAATATCTTTCCTCCAGGGGAAAGAAGCTGAGGAAATACCTCCTCCAGTGGGAAGAAAACATCCTCCTTATTGCCACCTATATGTAGCTATCCTGTAAGTCAATGTTCAACCCTTTTAAGCATATCATGGCTTATTAGCCGATCTATACACCCACATATGTTGGCTGTGTGGGATGTCTGTGCATTTATGTTCAGAAGGTACTGATTCTCCTTGCAGAGATCTAGCTCTTAGGGAGTGTTTATAGCAATGCCCATGGGAAAAAGTATGATAAATGGCTCCCCTCCAGAAGGAAGCCAAATGAGAATATTTCTATATCAGGTTCTGCTCCACTGAGTATAAGCTCTCGAAAACATAAATGGTTAAATTCTGCATCGTAACGCAGATGTAAATAATGAAATGACAAGATAACCACAGCTTGCTGACTCTGAACAGTGGAGCGATCATAAACACTATCTTCAATCAATGAGGAACCCACCCGAGAGAGTGCAGCGTGCGGCAGGGCTAGTGAGGGCATCTACTTATCAGCTACTTGGATCATTGATTTGGCATTTTAAAAATAAATCTGCCACACATGCTGATGAACATGGGTGCTTATCATCTCCATAAGTCCTCCATGCGATTTAGAAAAGATGAAATTTATCTACTTCCGAGACTCATTCAAGCAAGTCATAAGAGGAGAAGCTGTAGCCCAATGAAACTTGTTAGAACCAGGGGGCAGGGGCAACCATGCAGGGGCCATTGGCCCACCCCCTGGCCATTGGCCCACCAGGAAATTTCCCTGTAGGGTCTATAGCCACCCTGCTGCTCTGTTCTGTTTCCCTGGAGCAGCAAGGAGCAGGAGAGTGTGGAGTTTTTCCACTATTTCAACCACAGCAATCATTCCTTAAATGAAACAAAGAACGATTCTTTTAGCCGACCAATGCTGGATAGTCGCTAAGGCTGGGTTCACAGCACATTTATTTTTAATTTTTTAATATTGTTATTCAGGGAAACATCAATAAGCAGCGTACAGATGTAGAAGAGACACTTGGCAGATACATATGTCATTTCCAAATACATGTACAATAAAGTGTCACATTTAGCATAAGATAATCACATTTCCCAATTTTCCATTTTCTCCCCCCACCTCCCCCCTCCCATGAACCTTTATCATCCCAACTATGTGAAAAATACAATGTAGTGGAGTCAATTGCACTTCCACTCCCCAGATCTGTTTCATGAGTTCTAGCGCTCCCTTCCATAGGGGAGTTAAAGACGGGCAGCCCCACAGCCCATGCAACAGATTGTCTTTCTGAAGTTGACATTTTGGACACCATCTAGGATAGTGTGCTGGAGCATCCCTATAAGATAAGTCAAACGCATATGTTGCTTTGTGCAAAATCCTGAAGTGCATTTCCCTCCAGGTCTCATTTCCTGTCGCCTGCCTCACACGTTCCAAACCTTCCCTTAACTTTGGGGTCAACTCCTCTTCCTCCAACTCAACTTCCCATTTCTGGAATACCTTTGCTTCTATAGGAATCAAATAAGTATTTTGAATTTTCCGGTATAGATCTGAAAGAGAATTATTTTGAGTTCCCATTAGGACATCGAACCAAGCTCTCCTTTCCTGGTCTCCCATGTCCAGCGACTGAGACCGACAAAAATAACTAATTTGACTATATGGGAGAAAGTGCGAGGGAGGCAACCGGAACTGGGACCTGATATTTTGCCATGACAATAACTCACTTCCCATGGGGTTAAGTAGCTGTTTCAAGGAAGTGATTCCCTTCTCCTTCCAGAGTATAAACATTGCTGACTGTCTCCCTACTGGAAAGGCTGGGAGGGTACATAATGGCATATATGGAGAGAGATACATAGGTAGTCAAAACAGTTTACGAACCCCTTTCCACGTAGCTAGAGTATCTTTCAGTAGAGTATATTTCCTCAAAGCAAGGGTAATGTCTCGGATTCTGGTGTGTAAAATAGTTCTCAGATCCCATGGAGCGGCCAATTCCTTCTCCAAAGGGGTGTTAGAAAAATTTGAGGAACCAGACATCCAGTCTTTATTATGTCTCCAGAGGGAAGCTAAATTATAATTCCTGATATTAGGCATCTGTATGCCACCTTCCCATTTCAACAGACACAGTTTCGCGTACGCGATCCTCGGTCTCCTACCTCGCCATTTTAATCCCAAGATAAGTCAAGTACTGGGGGACTACCTCCACTTCCTGGAGTATAATTGGTGCGGTGCGATCCCTGGTATATCCTTTTAAATACAACAATTGACTTTTGCAAACATTCACCCGATAGCCTGTCACCTCCCCAAAATGTTGCAGAGAATCTAAAACTCTTTTGAGATCGATTTCTGGGGAATTAAGAAAAATTTGTATGTCATCTGCGAAACAGGTGAGTTTAGTTTCTTTAGTTCCTACCTTAATCCCCTGAAATACAGGGTGGGCCATTTATATGGATACACCTTAATAAAATGGGAATGGTTGGTGATCTGACCCCCTTAGACTTTTATCTTTGGGGTCATCTGAAGGCAATTGTCTATGCTGTGAAGATACGAGATGTGCAGCACCTGAAACTAAGGATACTGGAAGCCTGTGCTAGCATTTCTCCTGCGGTGTTGCTATCAGTGTGTGAAGAGTGGGAGAAGAGGGTTGTATTGACAATCCAACACAATGGGCAGCACATTGAACACATTTTATAAGTGGTCAGAAACTTGTAAATAACTCATGAAAAAATAAAATTACGTTAAAACCAAGCACACCATTGTTTTTCTTGTGAAATTCCCAATAAGTTTGATGTGTCACATGACCCTCTTCCTATTGAAAAAACAAAAGTTGGATTCAAAATAGCCGACTTCAAAATGGCCGCCATGGTCACCACCCATCTTGAAAAGTTTCCCCCCTCACATATACTAATGTGCCACAAACAGGAAGTTAATATCACCAACCATTCCCATTTTTTTAAGGTGTATCCATATAAATGGCCCACCCTGTACATCAGAATGTATCAGGAATCTAACTAGAGGTTCCAGGGCTAAATTAAAAAGGAGCGGGGATAGGGGGCAACCCTGTCTCGTGCCTCTGTGGAGGCGGAAAGGCGTCGACAAAAAACCCGGCAAATGAACTTGAGCCATCGGGCCAGCGTACAGTTTATCAAGAAACGTCCGGAATAGACCTGTAAAGCCAAAGGCCTCCAGAGTTTTCCTAAGCCAATTCCAATTCACATTGTCGAAAGCCTTTTCCGCATACACAGACAGCAGAGCAGGGCAACTAGCTGGATCCTGATTATGAGAAAGGTGGTCCTGTATCGTTAAAAGTGTTCTGATATTAGTGACAGCTGCTCTCCCCTTCGTAAACCCTACCTGATGGGGTCCGATCAGGGATGGCATGAATTCCGCTAGTCTATTGGTCATTAGCTTTGTCATAATTTTCAGGTCTTGGTTTATTAACGAGATCGGGCGGTAAGATCCCATCAGAACAACATCCTTACCCGGCTTAGGGATAAGTTTAATATGGGCTAACTTCCCTGTAGACATAATGTCCCCCCCCCCCCCCCCCTGTGTAGACAGGAGTTAAACAGCTCCTGTAAAACCGGTGAGACATCCGCCGCAAGGGCTTTAAAGAACTCCACCGGGAACCCATCCGGGCCCGGCGCCTTTCCGTTACCAAGCGACTTGATAGTACCCTGAACCTCCTCAACTGTAATTGGTTTATTGAGGCTATTCAGCATATCCTCTGAGAGCTTGGGGAGAGAGACATTAGCTAGGAGTTCCTCTGCCCGTGACTGGTTAAACCCGTCTTGGGAATAAAGTGCTTCATAATATTTCCTAAAAGCATTCAGTTATATCTTTCGGGTTTGTGAGTTTATTCCCCCTATCATCAAATATTGACTTAATGGCAGGATTATAACATTGTGCGTTGATTAAATTAGCTAGCATTTTACCTGACTTATTGCCATATTTAAACAGCTTGGCCGAGTGATAATCCATATGGAGTTTAACTTGTTGCTCTAATTTGTGGTCGTAATTGTGTTTTGCCGTTACCCACTTAATCCTGTTCATGTCAGTAGGATTCACTAAATAAGAAGTATAAGCCAAACGGACCTCATCAGTGGCATGCTGGAGCCCTAGCCATATTTTCTGTTTTCTAGCTGTTGTATATGAAATGATATTCCCGCGGATAACCGCTTTTGCTGTATCCCACAGGAGGCAAGGATTATCCCGATGACCCGAATTGTTATCCAGGAATTCCCACCACCAGCCTGTCAATCTATCTAAAAAATTATCGTCGGACATAAGGTAGCTAGGTAAACGCCAAACCTTATCGGTACCTCTGGGGGTGTTTTCTGCAATAGTGATGCACACCGGGGCGTGGTCAGATATCACCATGTCCGTGATCTCAGACTGAAGGACCCTTTTCGAAAGTTGCGGCGAGGTCAGGGCATAATCAATCCTGGACCACGACCGGTGTACATGCGAGAAATGAGTGAATTCCCTTTCCACTGGATTCAGGAATCTCCAAATGTCTATCATATCTGTGGACTTAATGAAAGGTTCTAGAGAATACCTCCCACCTCTAAGAGGCTGCGAAGATCGTACCGTAGGCTGCATCTGTTTTCGATCTTCTTCTAGGTTATGGACTGCGTTAAGATCCCCCATAACTAATATCTGGTTTCCTGCTTCCTGTAGAACTTTGCTTTCCAGGTCTCTAAAAAAGGGAGCCTGACCAGTGTTAGGTCCGTAAACATTGAATAAATCTATAAGACCCGCATCTGTGGACAATTTAAGATGTATAATCCTGCCCTCCTCGTCACATTCACTTGATATCACATTATGACTCACTCGTTTATGTATAAGAATTATTACCCCCGCTTTCCTACTACATGATGGGGATCCCAAAACATGTCCTACCCAAAGACGCTTCATGCGCCATAAGTCAGCCTCCTCCAGGTGCGTCTCCTGCAGCAACAAAATATCCGCTTTTAATTTATTAAGGTGCTTGAGGACCATTAGTCTTTTCTGTGGGGCTCTAAGGCCCTTTATATTCCAAGTGACTACTTTCATAAAATGTTCAATATAAAAGGCATGCACGGAGCATCACCTGGTGGAGGCTGTCCCCGGTCGCATATATCAGGTATAGAAGGTGCAAAACATCCATGGAGCATGACCATGAAAATTGCTAAAAACATTCCCCCCAACCTGTTAACAACAGCATTAACAACAAACCATTGAGTGTGCGTAACCCACATAAATCCGCCATAAGGCACTTTGGACTTCACTTTTTTCGCACTGAACTGGCGAGTACATTCGGACTCTGTCCCGCCAGATTCCCTCCTGTATAAATACATTATGCCAACATCTCCACAACCCATAGATATTTAGCAAACAAAACCCTTCACTCCTTTCTACCCACTCTCCTCCACCCTGCTTTCATTTAAAGGCATTCATACCAACGACCTTCCTAAACTTAGCGGTGCAAGAATAAGCAGAGTCCCGGCAGTGTCAAGCTGGTAACTCACAAGTTCCAGATACATGTTGTCCAGCCATAGCCGCCTACTATGGCAGATGTCAGTCCCAGTCCGATCGGGATACCTGGCTGAGGACCTCTCCAGACCTATTCTGGGAAGTATCACCAGGCCTCGATGTCAATTGACCACCGGAACGACCTCCTCTGGGTGAAGAGCGACCTCTGGGCGTTGATCTGGGTCTCGCGCTGTCAGAGAAGTCGCCATCTTCTAAGGCTTCTGTTGCTTCTCTCGGCGTTAAGTAGGTGTCAGTTCCTCCATTTTGTTTAAATACACGCAGGACAGCCAGATAGATGAGAGCAAAGCGGATTTTCCTCTGGACCAGCTGTGTACAAATCTGGGAAAATGCTCTCCTTCTTTTAGCTACTTCCATAGAATAATCGCCAAACAAAAGGAGCTTATTCCCTTTAACTCTGAGAGGTTGAGTCAGGCGTCTGTACTTCCCCAAGATGGCTTCCTTGTCAGCATAGTTAAGAAACTTAACAATAACCGGTCTCGGTCTGGATGGCTGGTTATCAACGCGTGGTTCTCTGGGGGGGCCAATTCTATGAGCCCTCTCTACAGTAAGCGGCAACTCAAACCCCAGTGCCTGCGGGAGCTCTGAGGAGCAAAAATGCGCCAAATGATGCGCTGGAATGTCTTCAGGGAGACCCACAATGCGAATATTGCTCCTCCGGGAGCGGTTTTCCAAGTCCTCCGCTTTATCTTGCAGGGCCTGGTTAATGTGAACTATGTCTCTTATTTGAGACTCAGTTTTGCAAAGCTCATCCTCCAGGGTCCCTGTTCTTTGCTATAATTCCCGAATATGGGAAGAGTTCTGTGCAATGTCCAGTTGCAATTGTTTCATAGTCCCAGCAATGGTGGATTCCAGCGTGGCTTAAATATCTGGGGCCAGTATTTGCGCAACCGCCAAGGCGATTTCTTTGCTAGGAAGCTCCAGCTCTTGGAGCTGCAGCGACTGCTGTGATTGCGGCGGCGACTCCCCTCTGGAAGAATCGTCTGCATCGGGGGGAAGGGGGGGGTTGTGAGGAGGAGCGGGTTGTTCTCCGCTTACCCTCCGCCATCTTGTCTGATCGCGTCAGATCCGATTCTCGCGGCAGGAGTGAAGAAGTCAGCAGCGGGGGGCCGTTGCGGACCAGGTATCTGTCCATGAGCCACCCGGTTCAAGTTAGGTAGCGGCGATCCCGCTTCTGGTCCCGGCAAACCCCCGATATGTGGCAGGGTATACGGAGCTCCTCCACCGCACATCCTCACATGTGCGCGCCAGAACCGGAAGTCCACAGCACATTTTTACCATATGTTTACCATATACATTGGGAAAAAGTAAATAGTACACAACGCTTTTCCATCCTGCAGAGTCCAGCAAAGATTACGAGATTACGGCGATGTAGCTTTGTGAGCAAGGAGGAGATTCCAGGATACAGTCGGTGGGGGGCTCCTTCACAGGGGAGCGTGGCTGGGCTCCAGAACGGTTAGTACAGCCCCTTGGGCTCCTTACCAGGCTGATTTACATACAGTGGGATGCGAAAGTTTGGGCAACCTTGTTAATAGTCATGATTTTCCTGTATAAATCGTTGGTTGTTACGATAAAAAATGTCAGTTAAATATATCATATAGGAGACACACACAGTGATATTTGAGAAGTGAAATGAAGTTTATTGGATTTACAGAAAGTGTGCTATAATTGTTTAAACAAAATTAGGCAGGTGCATAAATTTGGGCACTGTTGTCATTTTATTGATTCCAAAACCTTTAGAACTAATTATTGCAACTCAAATTGGCTTGGTAAGCTCAGTGACCCCTGACCTACAAACACAGGTGAATCCAATTATGAGAAAGAGTATTTAAGGGGGTCAATTGTAAGTTTCCCTCCTCTTTTAATATTCTCTGAAGAGTAGGAACATGGGGGTCTCAAAACAACTCTCAAATGACCTGAAGACAAAGATAGTTCACCATCATGGTTCAGGGGAAGGATACAGAAAGATGTCTCAGAGATTTCAGCTGTCTGTTTCCACAATTAGGAACATATTGAGGAAATGGAAGACCACAGGCTCAGTTCAAGTTAAGGCTCGAAGTGGCAGACCAAGAAAAATCTCGGATAGACAGAAGCGACAAATGGTGAGAACAGTCAGAGTCAACCCACAGACCAGCACCAAAGACCTACAACATCATCTTGCTGCAGATGGAGTCACTGTGCATCGTTCAACCATTCGGCGCACTTTACACAAGGAGATGCTGTATGCGAGAGTGATGCAGAGGAAGCCTTTTCTTCGCCCACAGCACAAAAAGTGCCGCTTGAGGTGGGCTAAAGCACATTTGGACAAGCCAGCTTCATTTTGGAATAAGGTGCTGTGGACTGATGAAACTAAAATTGAGTTATTTGGCCATAACAAGGGGCGTTATGCATGGAGGAAAAAGAACACCGCATTCCAAGAAAAACACCTGCTACCTACAGTAAAATATGGTGGTGGTTCCATCATGCTGTGGGGCTGTGTAGTCAGTGCAGGGACTGGGAATCTTGTCAAAGTTGAGGGACACATGGATTCCACTCAGTATCAGCAGATTCTGCAGACCAATGTCCAGGAATCAGTGACAAAGCTGAAGCTGCGCCGGGGCTGGATCTTTCAACAAGACAACGACCCTAAACACTGCTCAAAATCCACTAAGGCATTTATGCAGAGGAACAAGTACAACGTTCTGGAATGGCCATCTCAGTCCCCAGACCTGAATATAATTGAAAATCTGTGGTGTGACTTAAAGAGAGCTGTCCATGCTCGGAAGCCATCAAACCTGAATGAACTAAAGATGTTTTGTAAAGAGAAATGGTCCAAAATACCTTCAACCAGAATCCAGACTCTCATTGGAACCTACAGGAAGCGTTTAGAGGCTGTAATTTCTGCAAAAGGAGGATCTACTAAATATTGATTTCATTTCTTTTTTGTGGTGCCCAAATTTATGCACCTGCCTAATTTTGTTTAAACAATTATAGCACACTTTCTGTAACTCCAATAAACTTCATTTTACTTCTCAAATATCACTGTGTGTGTCTCCTATATGATATATTTAACTGACATTTTTTAACGTAACAACCAACGATTTATACAGGAAAATCATGAAGATTAACAAGGTTGCCCAAACTTTCGCATCCCACTGTATATATAAAATCATTTTTTACACTCAATAAAACCACTCAGAGATATGGAACAGGCATATTGCGGACATGCTAGCGGCGATCTAGCCGTGCATGTTCGCATCTCTATAGGGTAAAAAGAGGTGACAGAATCCCTTTAAACAGAAGTAGGTTCATGGTTGACCAACTATTGAGTGAATGACCTTCTGCTGAAAGATCATTTTACGGAAACAGTCATATACATTTTAGTCCAAATTGGCCACTGCAGTCAGTTAAACATATTCAATGACACTGGATACGGATTAATGATATTTCTAGGAACAAGAACAAGTTCTTGGCTATGACCGATCTTTCTTTGAACAACAGTTTTTTGTACAGATAACGGAAAAAATATATAAACAAAGTTGACTTCTTTTCAGACAACATGGTCATGGGTCAACCGTAGTGGTCGTTTATTGCTTAATTTCAGCCAACAAATGATTGTTCGTGAATCAGGTGAAGATTTTGCCCCCCTGTATTATATATTTTAATTTATTTCCCTAAGTTTCATAATGAAATCTAAAACAAGCAATAAACTATGTACATCAACTATTAATTATCACAAAAAATTGTGGTGGGCGTTAAGTTTTTGCATTTCCATATTTTTTTTTTATATTATACCGGCTTTCTCCGGGACAGTATAATTACAGCAATATCACATCTGTATAGTTTTTATTGTGTTTTAATACTAATAAATAAATAAATCTTTGTGAAAAAACTTTTTTTCTTTGCACTGCCATATTCTGACGATGTTATTTTTTGCGGGCGATCTATAGTTTTTAATTACACCATTTTTGAGCGTGGATGACTTTTTGATCACTTTTATTTCAGGGAAAGTGAAGCAACAAAAAATTGCGATTTGGCCATTTTTATTTTTTTGTTTTGCCACAGCGTTCACCGTAAGGAATAAATAAAAGTTTATCTTTCAATAGTACAGGCAGTTTGGAACACAGCAATGCCTATGGTCTTTATTTTTATTTTTTTATTATTATGAGGAAAGGGTGGTGATTAGAATTAATTTTATTTTTTTATATTTTATATAAAAAAATGTGTTTTCCTTTTTTAGGTCCCCTTAGAGGACTTGAATATGCCATCTTCATATTGCTTCACGCTTACACTGCAATGAATTACCATTGCAATGTATTGGAGATTTGCTATGCTCTTATGGATCTCTGCCATCTGCAGGCCTCCGCACAAATTACAGTTGTAACAGCCTCAGTTCCTTAAGAGAGAAGCTGTTCAGGCCCCAGAATCGCAGCTTTCCCAGGGAAAGCCACCTCATATGCCATGGTAACAATTAACCATGGCATCTGAGGGGTTATTAAATGTCTGCGATTGGTGTCACTGCCAATCACAGACCTTAGACCGGGCGTCTGCTGTTTAAAAAAGTAGAAACACGGCAGCTTTGGCGCCTGCTTCATTCACAAGTGGGCGCCATTTTTAAACCCCGGATTTCCACTGTACATGCAGCAGTCCTCTGTACAGGTGGCTTTTGGCTTGATGATCTTGTTTAAAAAATACAAATCTTGAAGAGGAGCACCATGATCAACACGAAATTCACAAAAATAAACACATTAAATTTACATGCTAAAGTTCCAGGTACTCATTTCTAATATACTGGCATTAAAGGGTTAAACTCATCTCAGACATTGGTGGTATATAGCTAGCCACCAATGTCACCTCTGGGACCTGCTCCCATCTCTAAAACAGGGCCCTCAAAGCAAAGGAGAGCGCTCCGTTTATGCGCAGTGTCCTCTCCATTCACTTCTATGGGAGTTCTAAAAATAGACAAGCGAGAATGCTTAGCTATTTTCAAAAGTCCCATAGCGGTGAAAGGAGAGGACACTGCGTATCCACGGCCACCTCTCCATTCATGGGTATGGAACTACCAGAAGTAGCTGAGCCAGCGCTTTGCTATTTTCAGAACCCCCTTGGCGGTGAATGGAGAGTAGCTTGCAAGGTGCGTTCTCCTTTACTTTGGGGGGCTTGTTCTGGACATAAGAGCTGGTCCCTAAGGTGGGACCCGCACCGATCTGACTCTGGAGGCATATATGCCATTAATGTCTGAGATGGAAAACCCCTTTAAAGAAATAGTGGATCATAAGGATGAATTTATTCTGGATATCTGTCATTTCTATCTGGTAAGGCTATGCAGATAAATAAATCATGTTTAAATAAAAGTGATGCAAGATATGAAATATGACATCTACACTCAGCTTAGCTTAGCATGAGCAACCTGTCAGCAGGAGCCATGAGATCCGGGCAGTATATGAGCTGGTCCAGCACAGAAATTCCCAAGGTATGTGTAATAAGCATGGTAAGTCTTTTATACTGGATGCTGAGGCGTACATGAGTTGAATATCGTCTTTGTGCACAAGCCAATGGCTTTATAATCAGCCAATAATAAAGGAAAGATATCCGACATGGCCAGCACTGCGGGGGATTGCTCTTCTAAGAAACTAATGAATGAGAACATGCTGCAGGTTATAAGGATGTCCTGCTCCAGACAGCACAGAAGATCAATGCATCAGACAGCTGCAAGTGCATTAGGTGACCTAATTGTCTGGAACTCCAGCAGATCTTGCGTGTTCACACAGAGCATCATTTATATATACTGTGTGCTCCCTGGGCTAAAATAAAGACTGCAGCCAAGGTAAACAATGCCATGTTCAATCTATGGCAAGGCTGGCTGCAATCTAGTATATGACTCGAGGAAAGGTGAGGAGAAATTCTCTCATATGAAAAGAAATACTGTATTATGTGAGGGGATGAAGGTAATGAAAGTGGTGTGTGGCTGGAACTTATGGTATGTTCAATCATTTTTATTTCTAGATCTGAACTTTTCAGACCAGTCCTTGTTTATTTTGTTTTTGTAGGTGTTAGACCCCCGAGTGGTGTTGCCACTCCTACACCCTGCTACTGTCCTTAATGGTCTAACATAAAGTCATCTATGCATTATGTTCCAGGTCCTCTCCATAACGTGCATCTATAATAATGTTTGCAACTGTTTATAACATGTAATATGCCTGGCTCACCAGCAGGTGGCAGCAAACTCGGCAGAGCTGTAATTATGTAGAATGGAGCTGACCATTCCATTCTAACCCCCCTCTGGAGAGAAGTGGGCGAATCCAATTTTCTGGAGGAAGGGTGGGGACCAGTTAGAACTGGTTCTAGTGCTAGTGGTAGTGTGTGTGCTGGTAGGGACTCCATGTTGGAGCTCACCGTATTCTACCACATCCCTTGGCTGAACATAAACCCGACCAAAAATTTAAGCAGACCATCACGAAAAAAGCAAAGACACTAATTAAGCTTGTCAGGACAGCAGAGTCAGATATAGCAGAGTTGAGTTTTCCTGCCATTTTAATGCTAAAACCTGCTGGAACCAAGATAATGCCTGAAATCTGTTTTGGGAAAACGTTTACTCAAGTAAATGTCACGCCTTGCCCTGTGAATGTGCGGAGATCTGCCAGGCTGGCTGCACATGTTTGACTCTTCTCTTTGTTTTGGTTTGAGTTGAGCTGGATCCACCTTCCCTCAGGTGTACTGGGTTGATTGTTAGCGAGGCTATTTATTCCTCCTTCTCCCAGTGGCCTGTGTGGGTTATAGTTCATTCCTGTGGGCTCTGGATGTGTTGTGGATTGTCTGCTCCAGCTCAGCTCAAGATAAGTCCTCTCTGTTTCTTCCCTTGTTGTCTTTTGTCTAGGCCTCTAGGGAGACGCTTGCTTCCTCCTGCTTGAGGAAGCAGGTCGCCTCTTCCCCTTTCCCTTCTGCTCAGGGTTTTCCCAGGGTATAGACGTAGGCACGAGGGTATCCACCATAAGGGTATGCACATGTGTATATAGGGAAAGCTTCAGGGATCGCTAGGAGGCGACCCTTTCTCCCTAGCTTTTGGGCCTAGTCTATTGCTCTGTTTGTTTTCCCTGTGTTTGGTTATTTCCCTGCTGACATATCTTCCGTGACATAATAACCTGCCATAAAACTGTCATATCCCTGCTGTTTGCAAAATGGAGGCTATGGATGCTTTGGCTGATCGCATGCAGGGATTATCGCTGGAGGTTGCTGATCTCCGCAGTTCTGTTGCATGGTGTCAGAATGCTCTGGCGTCTGGCGCCATTGGAGGAAAACAGGTCTGCTTAGAGCCTAAAGTCGCTCTCCTGATAGGTTCTCAGGGGGTGGTGATGACTTTATACAGTTCAGGGAGTCCTGCAGGTTGTATTTTCGTCTGCGGCCAATGTCATCTGGTGACGAGAATCAAAGAGTGGGGATCATTATATATCTGCTCAAAGGGGACGCGCAGTCCTGGGCTTTTTCTCTGCCGACCGGTTCACCATCCCTCCGGTCGATGGATGAATTTTTTAGAGCCTTGGGATTGATTTATGATGACCCAGACCGGGTCTCTATGGCTGAATCGAAGCTGTGCAGTTTGTTACAGGGAGAACGTACTGGGGAGTCGTATTGTGCAGAATTTAGAAGATGAGCAACGGACTCGGGGTGGAATGATCCTGGACTCCGGAGTCAGTTTTGTCAGGGGCTATCTGAGAGGTTGAAAGATGCCCTTGCTTTTCATGAGTACCCCGATTCATTGGAGACAGCCATGTCTTTGGCAGTGCGGCTTGATAGACGTCTTAGAGAAAGGTATAAGATTCCTCTCGAGTGGGGGGTCCCGTCTGTAAGTGGATCCGTCTCACCTAGTCCCCGGGGTGATATGACTTTTAAATCTGGGGCAGGAGAGGAGCCTATGCAGTTGGGTCAGGTTTCCTTTCGCTCAGGTAATA
This sequence comes from Bufo bufo, assembly GCF_905171765.1. Classification (NCBI taxonomy): domain Eukaryota; kingdom Metazoa; phylum Chordata; class Amphibia; order Anura; family Bufonidae; genus Bufo; species Bufo bufo. The sequence continues at coordinate 102,529,297 of NC_053389.1, read as the reverse complement.
GGGATTTTAGGAAGCTGAATAAGTTATGTTACTACTGTGGTAAAAAAGGTAATTTTGTTTATGTGTGTCCTTTTGTTAAACCTCAAAACGGTAATGAAAAACTACGGAGGTATTCACATAAAGAGAAAGAAAAAACCTCCCTGACTCTTGGTAGTGTAAATGGGGAGTCTGAGCAAGCTAATATGCATTCTCCCTGCAATACCCGTTTTCTCCTGCCTGCCATGGTGGCGCTAGACTAAGGAAATTTTGATTTTGAGGTATTTGTTGACAATGGTGCGGGGGTAAACCTTATTGACTTTCATTTTCTCCAAAATTTTGGTTTTAGAACTAGCGCATTAGAAAAGGTAATACCAGTGTTTGCTATTGATTCCTCCCCTCTCTTATAAAAGAGTCTTAGTCATATTGTTCATGACATTCCGTTAAGGATGGGTGATTCACATGTTGAGTCTATTTCTTGTTTTGTTATGAGGGGCTTTCCTGCTCCGATGGTTCTAGGTTTACCATGGTTGATAAAGCATAACCCTACTATTGACTGGCGAACAAGACAAATCAGTAGCTGTAGTGAATTTTGTACGGACAACTGTCTCCGTGCTTCTATCTCAGGGGTGTCAACTACGGTCCTACCTCAGTTTCTCTCTGATTTTGCGGACGTATTCTCGGAGGGTGGAGCTCCGGAGCTGTCCCCCCATAGAGAATATGATTGTCCGGTCAATCTCATCCCTGGAGCTAAACTGCCAAAATCTCGGCTGTACAACCTTTCCCAACCCGAAAGAGAGGCTATGCGAAAGTATATTGCAGAGAGTTTGGCAAAGGGACATATTAGGCCATCCAAGTCCCCTGTGGCCGCCAGGTTCTTTTTCGTAAAAAAGAAAGACGGATCACTTAGACAGTGTTTGGATTTCCGGGAATTTAATCTTATTACGGTCCGTGATCCGTATCCCCTTCCTTTGATTTCTGATCTATTTGATCAAATTGTCGGAGCCAAGGTGTTCTCCAAGTTGGATTTAGGAGGAGCCTATAATTTGATCAGAATAAAGGAAGGAGATGAGAGGAAAACGGCCTTCAATACACCCGAAGGTCATTTCGAGAATCTTGTCATGCCCTTTGGTTTAACTAATGCGCCAGCAGTCTTTGAGCAATTTGTCAATGATATTTTCCATCATTTAATGGGAAGGTTTGTTGTTTTTTATCCTGATGACATACTAATTTACGCACCCGATTTGGAGACCCATCAGGATCATGTGAGACAGGTGTTGTCAATCCTTCGGGAGAATAAATTGTATGCAAAATTGGAAAAATGTGTATTTGGTGTCCAGGAGCTACCGTTTTTGGGATACCTGCTTTCTGACTCTGGTTTTCGTATGGACCCCGAAAAGGTCCGGGCGGTACTGGAATGGGACCGACCTGAGAATCAGAAAGCTCTGATGCGGTTTTTGGGTTTTACCAATTACTACAGAAAATTCATCTTGAATTATTCCACCATTGTAAAACCTTTGACAGATATGACTAAAAAAGGCGCCGACCTCTCTGTCTGGTCGGATGAGGCATTACAGGCCTTTTCTGCTATTAAGAAATGTTTTGCGTCTGCTCCCATTCTGACGCAACCTCGTTGTAGAGGTTGATGCATCAGAAGTGGGGGTCTGAGCAGTTCTGTCGCAGGGTCTTTCCCCTAGCAAATGGCATCCGTGTGCTTTTTTCTCCCAAAAACCCTCTGCCGCTGAAAGAAATTATGATGTAGGAGATAGAGAATTACTGGCCATTAAATTGGCCTTTGAAGAATGGCGTTACTGGTTGGAAGGGGCTACTCATCCTATTACGGTATATACTGACCACAAGAATTTAGTTTACCTGCAGTCTGCTAAGCGCTTAAATCCTAGACAGGCTAGGTGGTCACTGTTTTTTACTAGGTTCAATTTTGTGGTCACCTTTCGCCCTGGGGTTAAAAACGTCAAGGCAGATGCGTTGTCATGAAGTTTTCTTGGGGGGAGTGATTCAGAGTATCCCTCTCCGATTTTGGCTGATGGGGTGGTGGTTTCTGCTCTGCACCCCGAGTTGGAGATGGAGGTGTTGGGGGCCCAGGAGGAGGCTCCTGATTCCTGTCCTCCAGGCAAGTTGTTTGTTCCTGCTGAACTGCGATACAAGGTGTTCAAGGAACATCATGATACAGTCCTTGCGGGACATCCTGGAAGCAAATCCACCATAGATCTTATTTCCCGGAGATTCTGGTGGCCAGGGTTGCGCAAGGGTGTGGAGGGTTATGTGGCAGCTTGTAAGACATGTGCACGTGCGAAGGTGGCTCACACTCAGCCTTCAGGATCCCTTCTTCCTTTGTCCATGGACTTTATTACCCATTTATTGAGTTCCTCTGGGAAAACTGGGATTTTGGTGGTAGTGGACAGCTTCAGTAAGATGGCCCACTTTATACCGTTCCCTAGCTTGCCCAATGCCAAAACTCTCGCTCAGATATATTTATCGATATATTTTATCGATAACATTGTAAAACTTCATGTCATTCCCTCTGATGTGGTGTCTGATAGGGGGATGCAATTTGTTTCCAGGTTTTGGAGGGCGTTTTGCTCTTGTCTGGGAATTTAACTGTCTTTCTCTTTGGCTTTTCATCCCCAGTCGAATGGTCAGGCAGAGCGCACTAACCAAAACCTGGAGACGTATTTGAGGTGTTTTATTGTTGAGAACCAGGATGACTGGTCCTCGTTCTTGTTTCTAGCCGAATTTGCCTTGAATAACCGTAGACAGGAGTCCACTGATAAGTCGCCATTTTTTGGCGCATATGGTTTTCACCCACAGTTTGGTACTTTTTCTGGGACTGGATCTTCTGGGATGCCAGAAGAGGAGAGATTCTCTTCCATCTTGTCATCTATCTGGTGGAAGATCCAAGTTAATTTGGAAAAGATGGGTGAAAGATATAAATGGATGGCTGACAGCAGACGTATGACTGGACCTGTGTGTGGGTGATTCGGTGTGGTTGTCCACTAAAAACATTAAGCTCAAGGTACCGTCTTGAAAACTGGGTCCAAGATTTATTGGCCCTTACAAAATCTCTGCTGTGGTCAACCCAGTGGCGTTCCGTCTGGATCTTCCGCAGACCTGGAAGATCCATAATGTGTTTCACAGGGCCTTACTGAAGAAATATGTGGAACCTGTGGAACCATCTCCATTGCCACCTCCTCCTGTCCTGGTGGATGGCAATTTAGAGTTTGAGATCTCTAGGATTCTCGACTCACGTGTTCTTCGGGGTTCCCTCCAGTACCTAGTGCACTGGAAGGGATACGGTCCCTAGGAAAGAATGTGGATTCCGGCTTCTGATGTTAGTGCTAGCCTGGTGAGGGCCTTTCACAGGGCACATCCGGAGAAAATTGGTCCGGGGTGTCCGGAGGTCACCGGTAGAAGGGGGGGTACTGTCACCCCTTGCCCTGTGAATGTGCGGAAATCTGCCAGGCTGGCTGTACATGTTTGACTCTTCTCTTTGTTTTGGTTTGAGTTGAGCTGGATCCACCTTCCCTCGGGTGTACAGGGTTGATTGTTAGCGAGGCTATTTATTCCTCCTTCTCCCAGTGGCCTGTGCGAGTTATAGTTTATTCCTGTGGGCTCTGGATGTGTTGTGGATTGTCTGCTCCAGCTCAGCTCAAGATAAGTCCTCTCTGTTTCTTCCCTTGTTGTCTTTTGTCTAGGCCTCTAGGGAGACGCTTGCTTCCTCCTGCTTGAGGAAGCAGGTCGCCTCTTCCCCTTTTCCTTATGCTCAGGGTTTTCCCAGGGTATATAGATGTAGGCACGAGGGCATGTGCATATCCACCATAAGGGTATGCACATGTGCACAGCAGTGCAGGGAAAGTTTCAGGGATCGCTAGGAGGTGAGCATTTCTCCCTAGCTTTTGGGCCTAGTCTATTGTTCTGTTTGTTTTCCCTGTATTTGGTTATTTCCCTGATGACATACCTTCCGTGACAGTAAAGCTGCCATTGAACTTCATCTCAAGGTCTGGACTCGAGTTCTTCCTTAATCCCTCAATTATTCCCCCTATTTATTGCTTCGGAGCCAAAGCCTGGGTCCAGCGGTATCCAGGTAGGAGCACCACGACACACATGAAGAGACATTTGGGCCCACACTATTACACCACTCAGCAATTCCTACACCTGGGACGCGTTATATAGAGGGCCCTGGGGTGCAGCCGCCGGTTGCATAGGCCCGTCTCCAAAGGTCTATGTCTTGGAAAGAGCACAGAGGCCTGAGATAGGTCTGTTCACTTGCAAATAATTACTTAAAGGGCATCTGTCAGCAGATTTGTCCCTATGACACTGGCTGACCTGTTATATTTGCGCTTGGCAGCTGAAGGCATCTGTGGTCCCATGTTCATATATGCCCGCATTGCTGAGAAAAGTGATGTTTTAATATATGAAAATGAGCCTCTAGGAGCAACAGGGGCGTTTATTTTTTCCTTCTTCTGATCCGTCACAAGAACAACCCCAAAATTCCACACAAATTTCCATGCGGATTTTTGTGCATTTTTGCACCAAATCAGCATCAAAATCTGCATGTGCTACTTGTTGCCTCATATCTCACCCTTCAATTAAAAAGGCTGAAATCCACACCAAAAGTCACACAAAGAACTGACATGGTGTGGATTTCAAAATCTGCATAGCAGGTCAATTTCCGCACGGAATAAAAGCAAAATATACATGAGGTTTATCTACTCTCATACTCTTACTGGTAGTGTCTTATGTTGTGCTTTTTGCACATGAGAATCCGAGAGAAAAAAAAATGCAGAAGCCTCAACGTGTGAAGGTAGCTAAAGAGTGATGTTCTAAACTTTAAAAAGCAACAATACCCATCTCACGGATCCCCTGGCGCCCCTGCCTGGTCTCCATGCGTTCTTGCTATGTTATATATATAAAATCTTCTAATGTCTCTTATAAAGCATGTATTCATAACTACCACACAGCCGTATACATGTTGGACCACCACATATTTTATTTCTCATGCTTATCTAACGCTGAAATATTCTGAAGCACTCTGCAGACATTGTCATCTCTCACTGTACCCAGTGGGGTTTACAATCTGTATTCCCTAACAGTATGTCTTTTTTTGGAGTGTGGGAGGGAACCTAAATAAACATGTGGAAAACATACAACTCCATGAAGATGTATCCCTGGGATTCGACCCTGGGACCCTAGAGCTGCAAGGCAACAGTGCTAACCACTGAGCCACTGCCCCCAAAAACAACTTCTCACCATGGATATACTGGATAGAAGAAATGCAGGCCTTGGGTCCCTCATAATAGCGACTGGGTAAAGCCCAGAGCCAATGAATTTTATCACCGATTCTGTGGATAGGTGATAAACCTTCTCTGCTAGTCAGCCATTTATAGAAGAGGACATTGGAAAGATAATCATATCAAAGACAACCTAGTGGTTGAACTTGAAAAACATGTCCCACAACAGCTGATTTGGGTGAAGATGAATGGAAGATGACCAATGTACACTTCAAAACCCCAGTGACTAATCTGCTTTAACTGAGCCACAAGGGAAGAACCTGCCATGTGAACCTTCTTGGTTGTGATGAATAGCAGATGGTGGTTACAGAAGTAGAGGTGAAATTAGTTGGGGGGGGATCAGAATCAATGTCAGAAAATATTACTTACGATATTATCTAGAAGATACAGTATCTAAAGGGATCCATAAACAGCTAGTAATTTTAATCATTATCTTATTCAGGCCAAGGTTCACACATAAATTTGTTCTACACATGAGACGTAGTGTTCATTAAAACCACAGTGCAGTAATCAGGAGCACACAAATGCTACAGGGAGGAAAATATAATTTTTTTCTTGAGACTGCTTGACATAAAACAATCAGGGGACAATTTATTAAGACTGGAGTTTTATATTCCACCAACTTTTTGGAAAAGTGGCAACAGTGGCTGAAAATCACAAAAAGGCACAATTTTTGCACAAAATGTGGCCAAAAATGTGCAACTTTTTCTAGAATACAGCCAATGAAAAATTCCCCATATGTCCTAACCAAAATTATCTGAGACAAGGGCAGGCAGCCCTGGGTGCCATGGATTAGGCCTCTTTCACACGACTGTATGGCTTTTTCAGTGTTTTGCGGTCCGTTTTTCACGGATCCATCGTTTCTTTTTGTTTTGTTTCTGTTGTGTTTCCGTTTCTGTTCCGTTTTTCCGTATGGCATATACAGTATACAGTAATTACATAGAAAAATAAATTGGTCTGGGCATAACATTTTCAATAGAAAAACAGAAATACGGAATGCATACGAAATACATTCAGTTTTTTTTGCGGAACCATTGAAATAAATGGTTCCGTATACGGAACGCAAAAAACTGCCCGTAAACATTTTTCATCTCTAGTTTTGTTAGGTAGTGGTTAGAGGAGCAAGAGCAGAAGAATGACACCAAGTCCATGCATTTTGTCAAATAGTCAAGGACTTTTTTTGTTATACATTAAATTAAGTTATGCAAATTGAATGAGTTTCACATATGAGAATGAAATCATCACCCCTGTGTTCACAGCTCAACCCCTATATGAGTACTACTACCATCATCACATAGCTTAAGGGAAAAGCAGAAAGTGAATCCAGAAATGTCTGGTGTTACATTGCCAGAGGTGGATGTCACAGAAGTGTAATGAATCCTAAACCAGTATCAGATGTTACAATAAATGGCAGGTTCCAAATGTTCAAATATTTGACCCATAAATATAATACAAATAATGATGAATCATGGGGAAGTTGTCTAGATACCAAGGATTGGGGGAAAGGAGGGTAATAAAAGAAAAACTATGACTTTAAGGCTTACTATAATGTACATAGTATGATGAAATGTGGCAATTCTGCATTATTTGTAATAGTTAATATTTTACACTAATCCCAGGAGCACTTTGTCATTGAGTTAGTGTATATAATGGGGTTGAACCTGATTTCTGAAATTTGCATGAAAGCAAGGAATGTTATAAGAAGAAGAAAAAACCCAAAAAAACAGTGCTTACCTATTAAATCCCCCTGCTACCCCCACAGTGTTCCTCCACATTAGAGACAGGTAGAGGGACAGCTGCTGCCCTGAAGTGTCATTAATCCATTGCTCAGCACCCTGGGTTGTACCGAAGAGCATATAGTCCTGCATGGTGCTACATGAGGGAGATGCATACATGGAGAATGCCACCATTTTTCTTCTGCTAGATGTGTATGGAATTTGATGGAAAAAAAAGACCACCACTGGAATCATATATCGGAAGCATATGAGGTACAGTGGAGCACCATGTACTTCTATGGGTGCCCTATTTTTGTTCCTAGCTGTAATACAGCCAAGTGCATGACTCAGAACTGAATTTTTAGGCATTGAAAGGAGTTAAAGGTTATGTACACCTTTGGGGCAATTTTGTTAAATATTGAATTGTACTTATTTTGAGCTAAAAATAATTTTTTCAACTGATCTTTATTAAAAGTGTTGAGCCCCTTTCTCTGTTCAGCCTTGAGATTCTCTAGTAGTTCACTCTGTTCCATCAGGCAGCAGCTTCCTATCTCTGATTTCTGACCTCTAAACACTTGTTTCAACTCAATTCTTATCTTACTGATAAGAATGTGGCATTAGGTCCCTTTACATGGTACGACAGAGCAGCAGATTATCGGGAGGGAAGTGTTCTTTCCCGACAATCTGCTGATCATTAGTGGAGGAGACCAATGCATATAAATGCAGCAATCTCCTTCAGAGTATGGAGAGGAGTAATCACTAATGCCCTAAATGAGTACAAATGCAATCATAAAACAAATTCCCCTGAAGGTATACATAGCCTTTAAGTTTAAGGCCATTTTCACATCGTATTTGGTCAGTATGTCTCATAAGTTTCTGTAAGCCAAAACCAAGGCCAAGGTCCAAAACACAAGGCACACATCTTTCCATTATACTTTTCTCTGTAGGTTCCACTCCTGGTTTTGACTCATAAATACTGCTGAAAAGTACTGACTAGAGATGAGCTGAAGGATGAAAATGAAGGATCACATGACCCTGGGAGGGAGGGGGGCTTGCTCTGATTGGCTCACAGGCTGATAGCCTGTGGGTCAATTAGTGGCAGGATTTTGGCAGGTTCTTCAGGCTCTGAGCTAGTTCAGAAGCACAGATGCCATCCCGAGCTTAGCCTCCCATGTGAGAGGACATGTGTTGTATGTGTCTAGCAGATAGCAATTACAGACACAGGCCAGCCATATTAGTGTGCTGTAGGGATAGTTTATGGATATATTTAGTTAGGTAGATTGAATTAATAGGTATAAAAGTGAGGGTTTTATCAGAGAGGGAAAGTATAGGGTCAGTTAGTGTTGTCAGAATCAGCAGGAGGGCAGCTGCTAGCAGGTGGAAAGTTTCATGTAATGCACTATAATCACAAAATCCTGCATTACCTGCAGAAACATATTTTTTCAGCAGCCAGCATTTAAACCTCAACCTTCCACAGTTCATAAAACTTTTATAGGTATATTCCCAGCACCGCAGCCTACATTTATACATTTTTCTGGTTACGCTGAGCAATTGTGCCTTTTTCTTTCTTAAAAAAACTGTTGCAATTTTGCTATTGTTTAAAATTGCACAGTTCAACACATTGTACTACTGCAGTAATGTACCAGTTCAATTCAAAGCACTGTACTACTGTGTTAATATACCAGTTAACCCTTAGGGCTGTTTCACACGAGCGGATGCCGTGCGTGACATCCGCTGCGTGAATGACAGCCAAGACCCGATGCAGACAGCAGAAGCACAGAGCATTAACATGACTGATAATGCTCCGTGCCTCTCTGTGATCTCTTTACTACGAAATCACAGTGACAACTTTATCTCACTGTGATTTCGTAGTAAAGAGATCACAGAGAGGCTCGGAGCATTATCAGTCATGTTAATGCTCCGTGCTTCTGCTGTCCGCATCGGGTCTTGGCTGTCATTCACAGAGCGGATGTCACGCACGGCATCCGCTCGTGTGAAACAGCCCTTAGACTACTGCTGCAATACATTTACGGTGGAAGTAGTCTGTTTAAATATACCAGGTTTCTGCTGTTTCAAACAGTAGGGGCCAGGAACTAGTGTCTGTAATAAGCCACAACACTGATCACAGATATTTAACCATTCAGATGCTGTGGTCAAATGTGACCACAACATCGAAAGGCTGAAAAGTGAGGATAGGGGATCCATTCATTCCCTGTGGCAGCCTAGGTCCTCCTAAATTATCTGAGGCTGCTGCAGCTATGTTCCTATGAAGACCCTGCCAGTGGGGATCCATCGGAACACATAGTAAAATGCTCATAGACTGTAAAAAAAATATATATATCTAAAAAAAATGAAATCACCCTTTCTTTCCCCAAAACATCATAAGCATCGCCATGTAGAAAAATGCCCATACTATAAAATATATATCCAATACGGTAAACAGCGTAAAGGAAAAAACATCAAAATAATTTTTCCAAAAAAATTTAATAAAAAGTGCTGAAAAAGTCGTACACATGCCTTAACGGTATCACTAAAAACTACAGATCGCCCTGCAAAAAACGAGCCCTCTTTTTTGTCAGATGTTGGCCAATAGGAAATTGTAAAATGTCCTACCAACACTGCATTTTTTGTAGAGGCCTTTAAAAAATAGGTTTCCTGGCAATTTTGTTTCTGTTACATTTTTTATCAATTCACAGCACACTCTGAGTGTGCTATTTTTCACGTGTTTTCCCAAAGATTTCTCTATAGGAATAAAATATCTGAATAAAAATGCAAGCAAAACATGCCACTTTCCCCCTATAAAAAACAAAACCCTTGTAAGTACACATTCATTTCATGGCTAATTTTACCAGTCAAAAAAAAAAAAAAAACTGTTCCCCCTCCTTTAAGAGTAGCAGCACCTTAAAAGGTTAAAAGGTTGTCCTGGTACTTAAATATTGATGACCTATCCATTCACTTGAATAGAACTTTGCAGCTTATGTCCAGGCCACTAAGCAGTGAATGAAGCTGTGCTAATTCTGGCGTGCCACTGTTTCTGTGGCAGGAGTCATATTCCCTCTGATCTGGTACTGATGACCAATACTAAGGATAGGTGCCAACTTGCGTGACAAGTTGGTGAAAACAGAGGTTGGGGAACCTCGGGGGGATGGACAAAGGTATCTGGCACCAAGGAGGTTGGGGTGCTACCCTTGCCTTGGTTGTTGCAATTGCGGCAACATGGTGAAGGGAGATACCTTTGCCCATCCCTATAGTGGTAAAATTTACAAAATCAAAGATTTATTTACATGTAGATCACGTGACATAATATACATGATCACATGTCCTTGTGGTCTCATCTACATAGGTGAGACCACAATGGAAGCCCATGAACGGATTAACTCTCATAAAAGTAATATCAGAAGGGCCCAAATTGATAAACCTGTGGCAAAACATTTCTTGGAACGTGGACACTCGGTCAACCAACTTAGGTTCCGAATCATAGATTCAGTCGGCAAGATGAGACGTGGGGGAGATAAGGATCGGATCCTACGCAAAAAGGAGCTGAAATGGATCTTTGAAATGAGGGCACTCCAGACCTATGGGATGAATCTGGATTTCCATGTGGGGAATGTATAAGTGACCCTAGTGACATGTGGAGTGATCTGTAATCTGTATAGTGTTTTTAATTGATGACAGTTTTTTTCACTAATTTCTTAGGCACTTATTTTCACTGGTTTTTATTCCGACCAGCATTACTTCGTGATTCACGCAATTGAGGAATCGGCCGCCCTCGATTATAATCGCCGGCCCGTTTATATGGGATAGCTACACAGACGATTTGAACGGGGGCGGGAGGTCCTCTGCGCGTCCCTGGCAACACCATGGCGCTGACAGGGTGGAGATGAGGAGGAGCTCCGGCGTCACGTGATCACATGGGCGTGTTAGCCCGTGATCATGTGACTCAGGATGAACACGTGAGTACATGGCCCCTCCTACCCGGACATGCGCATTGGATGTCGAGGGACGCGCTGGAAGGTATGCTTGTGACCGGATCTTATGTATTACATGGATTTATGCCTCGATATCACAAGGTGCACATACACACCTGAGACATAATGAGTTGCTATTGGAATATGTAATTGGCCACGACCATGAATGTGGGAGTGGCTAAGGGTTTTTAAACAGGATATTTTGTATTACACTTGGTGTTTGATAAAGGCTATGTGTTAGCCGAAACGTAACAACCTTTTGCACGGTGATTCACTTTAGCGGCTCCCAATAAAGGGATCTTTTTGTACCGGACATGCTGCCTCCATCATTGTTTATTGGACAATACTAAGGATAGGTCATCAATATTTCAGTACCAGAAAAGCCCTTTAAATTAGTTGTCCAGGATTTTACTATAGATGGCCTATCCATAGGATAGACCATTAATATCTGATTCAAAGGGATCTGACACCCTACACCCCACCAGAGCGACTATACAGCTCCATCCATAGTGTAGTGGATGGAGCCGGTCCACCTCAATGGGAGCAGCATTGCAGTAACCAGTTCTGTCCACTGGTTACTGAAGAATGGCCATCAATAGTAAAATCTTGGTCATCACCTTAAAGGTAGAAGGTATGGTCAGGGGAAAAAAAATGTTTGATTTTTCTATTTATGCAGAAAAAATTGTAGTATTGCATCATACATGCACCTAAAAACAGTATGCAAAGTAACATAATACACAATTGCATCACAATGAGATCACTATGCTAATACGTATGTAAATCAGATGCAACCATAGAAATCAATTTCCCTCAATTTCTGTAAGATTATTGTACTATTCTATCCCTTATTTCCAGGAAGCTGTCTTTCCTCCTGTCTCGCTAAGGCTTCCTAGACAGGATGACATATTCGCAGGAAAGTTGTCATGCTGAGCTCCTTAGAACAAGACACAATGTGCGCCGATCTGCTGCTAATACAGAGGCAGATTATAGGATGAATGACTGAATCAGAGGTCATCATGACATATGCCCGAGCTTTTGAGTCATAGACGTGAAAGTCTCACTGATAATGGCTCAATGGACAGTATCATTATTCCAGAGCATTACATTTCAAACTGCACGACTGACACTCTGTGAGCCCCAAACAGGTGATATTTTATGATTAGGGAAAAAGAAGTCTCAGGAAGAATGAAATTATAGGATATGTTAATCAGAACAACATAAAATACCTAAATCGGAGACCTGTCAAATACATTAATACTCTCAAAAATACGTCTCCCTCCATACACCACATCTGCCTATAGAAAAGTTCAAAGGGTGACCCAGAGAGTTATGAAGAATTAAAAAAATGGGTGCATGTGTCCACGGCATTCCTTCTGATGCCAATCATAGTAGCCCAAAGACTACTCTTTGACCAGTACCCCTTAATAAAATCCAACTTCTTTATTAATAAATTACTTTAAAAATCGTCAGAACAGCAGGAAAAAAAAAGCATAAAACGTGGAACCCTCTGCACTGGACTAACTAAAGTATGATAAACCCAATATTTAGGTTATTTTGTCCAATGCACATGTTGGGATTTATCCTAGAAGTCAAAGAGATTTATGGAATAAAGATTGAAGACTTATTTATCTCAGTGCTGGACATTTTTTGTTGTTTTCCTGGGATTTATCCTACATAGAAATCCATCAAACGCATCTATGCACTTGTTTCAAGTCCATTTAGGGAATCTCTCCAGCCTCCGTTTCTTTGACATTAAAAAGGTAAATAAACCAGACAGAGGCAGAAGCAGGAGGAAAGGGCGTATCGACTCATGGGCCCGGGGACAAAAGTTAATCTCATGCTCGCCAGAAGCAGCCCAACCAAATATTTTTAGCACTATTGCTGGGTCTCTTAAACGCTAACAGCCAGGTTTATTGCTAGGGTCTTAAAATGTCAAGGTCATAAGGCTTTAAAACATATATTCTGACCCCTCTTCCCCACAAAAAACTATATATCAGAGACAGCAAATCTATAATACACATTTTTTTAACAAAGCAGGCTGAGATACAGTGGCTCAGCTCCATGCAGTTCAGTACAATGAAAAATGATTACACTGCACTTACACCTTCTCCAACTGGAGTTGTCCACTTGCCAATTACGACTCCACCATCTAAGATGTTTGACAGAGCAGAAGGAAGTGTATTTCACAGTGCATTGAGCTGTATGTACAGTCCTATGCATGTACTTGTTCTCTAGCATGAGTCAGTGCGTGAACAGCCAGCTTTAACCTACTTTGGCTGCTGGTCCTGTTATGGACCTCACATTAGTTAGTAGGTCCTCCTAAACACCACTAGTGTAAGTAGTCATAGCTGCAGTAAAATAATTTGTAGAGCTAAGGGATCTCTTCTATACAGAAATGAGATTACTGTAAACTTTGCAGCTGCCTATCTGAATTCTTCTTCTCAGCCTCTCTTCCTTGACTACTGTGTATGCTGCTAGTTTTGCAATTAAATGGTAGAGATGAGTGAACCTTTTAAGATTTAGTTTGTTTCAGGTTTGCAAAATTTTTGAAAAAATACGGTTTGGTCATGAATCAATTCTACCCAAGAAAGAGAGACAGGGAAAGAGAAAGACACTCTTTCTCATTACGGAGAGAGCATAGTATGAGTAATATGCTTGCAGAGTATTGTAGGCCAGACAATGCACCTCTGGGTTTCTAGGAAATATATTTAAATTATCTTTCCTAAGCCTATCTGATGCTAGCGGATGTAAGATGTGCCTATCATTCATATTATTTTCCCAGAAACCCAGAGGAATGTTGACTGGCTTACGATCCACCTCATGCATACCTCATGTTCCTCAGAAAGAGCTGGATTCCTCGTATGAGACAGTTTTCCTTTTCTTTTGGAAAGTAGACTAGCATAACGTGGAGAAGCAAGCACAGCAATAGATAAAAAATGTTAATATGCAAAAGCAATGACTGAGCAGTTTGAGGCTACCACAGAAAACTTAAGGTCTCTTTACATGGGAGTTCCTTCCCTACAATCTGGTGATCGCTAGCGGAGGAGACCACTGCATTTACATGCAGCGATCTCCTCCAGAGAATGGAGAGGAGCGATCACTAATGCCATCACTCTTCCCCATAAGGACTGGTTGTTTGCCTGCAGGAGATCGTGTTTACACATCACGATCTGCTGCCGATAAACAATCATTTTTGCATGCGAACAATAAAACTGATCTATAAAACATAAGGACATATGAATATTTTTGCCACCCACACACAGACAATAGAATGCTCGGAATCGGCCGGACAAAACCTTCTGTGCAGCATATTTAATGGGGCCAGGGGGCATTCCAGTACTGTCCAGCAATGTCAGATTCAGAGAGCTCTGGCAGGCTGTTCTCTGTCGGATCTCTGAACACATATGTGAATTTAGCCTAAGACTAGTGGGCTAGTGACGGATCTCCTAGCACCCCGACCGGGTACCTCCGTTGATAGATGCTCCTAGTGTTTCCCGAGGACTCCAAGCACTCCACTTGACACCGTAAGCGCTGCAGACCCCACGAACCGCCGAAGCTTGGTTGAGGCCTCACCGTCTCCTACCCACCCTGGACCTACGACAAGGCTCCAGGCTCCAGTGGGTCAACCTCTCCTAAGTCCAGAGAGCAGGAACAGCTCTTACAAGAGCTCGTAGTTATAGCCAGGGGAGTATAGCAAATCTTCAGCGTATAGCAATCCCCAGCGTCGATCAGTTACCCAAACATCAGCCTCAACATGATAAAGGGTAAAATAGGAACTCTTTATTGAGGGCTACCCGCCCATATTTATGCAGGTCCCCATCTGGTGGACACGCCCCTAGGGGACCAGAAGGAAGACTGTGACACAGGACAGATATGCAGCAATTCAGGATACACAGACACAATACATCCCCACAATGCATCATGGTTTCCTCATCTCTGCCCTGGAGGCACCCGAGGAGTAATTCAATTATCTCTCAAGACAAAGGGAAATCGCCAATACACATGTGGGGACAACAGGACAGAAATCACCATTTAAACATACAATGTCACAACCCTTACAGTAAACACAGACATTTAACATATCCCCAGATAGCTCAAGTCTGAGTGCATATTATTAGGTGAATGGCACTCAGACTACACGAATAAAATTTGCTATCTGGGTACCCTCACATAACATACACTGCAATTCCAAAGACAGATGGTTCTGTCACACACCTCAAAACCCCACATATCCCCATAATGTATACATCCATGGATAGCTCTGATCTGGGTGAACAACATATCCAAAAATCACCCAGATCCGAGCAGGGGTTCCCGAATTCCATGAAAGTCACATTTGGCCGACCACAAGCATGGCTTTCCTGCCCCAAACAGTTCCACAGATTTAAGCTGTGCGGCCGGTCTGTCTTCTCCTTCAAAGTTAGTATGGGCCATAATCCTGGGGCAAGAGGCTGGTAGCCAGGCCCCTCCAAAACACCGTGGCGAGGTTGGTTTCGCCACAGACAGCAACCAAGCATCCAGTTATTAAGATGTAGTTACACGTGGCAGATTTGTTGCAGGCATTAATTATTAATCTAAATGGGGCATCATAAAACAATAATAATACACACAGTGATGTCCTAGCACTTGGATAGATAATACATCCATGGACAGCACACATACCCAATTACTTTAATGTGTGTATTAACTCACATTATAGTCTTTGCGTCCGTGAAAACCGCATACACAACACAGATGCCATCCATGTATTGGCTGTGGTTTTCAGGGATCATTGTTTGAAGATGCTTTGGAAATGAATATTTAGCTGAACAGTGTCTGTAGAATACGGATGACACACAGAGGGCAAAAAATGGACACATGGACATCTTCAAGAATCAACCACTGACCATCTTGCCACGGATGTCATCACAGACACGGATGTGTGGAGGAGGCCTAATTCTGTGACTGAGCAGATTTGCCAGGTCTGGGAAACTCCTGTAATATAGTTGCTATATCTGCAGTTACCCAGCCCCACCGATCCGAAGCCACAGCGAGATAGAATATTAAAATACAGGGACTACTCTAGGGCTTCACAGGGGAGTTTTAATTTTTTGTAGGGGACACTTTTATAAACCTAGAATTGATATATTAGTATCCAGGAATGACACCTCCTCTGATGAACATGTATTAATAGTTTAGTAATAGATACGAGGAAGAATACTGCTGCTAATATTAGTAGTCATTATAATGATAGAATAGGCAAAGGCAGCACAATCCAGGAATTCACCCTTTCCATGCCAGAAGGGTTCCAACTGTGATGTGCACGGGAGAACTGATTGGTTTGGGGGAAGGACAAGCCGTTATTTCCCAGAATAGAAGACTCTGCAAGAAGTCTGTCTCGCTTCAGGGAAAGCATGCACAACATAAGAAGAGAAGCAGCTCCAGCTGAGCGACAGAAATACTCATTCACACCTACCTGCTGTCTTCAGTCTTCTCCTGTGAGACTGTCATTTTGTCAGCTCTTTCACCCGTCAGTTTTCCACTTGTTTTTTTTCTGGTCTGGAATGTAAAGGAATATGGATGTAACACTCATAAAGAGATAGATAGATAAAGAGGGGGGAGAGATTTGTTTTATCTGCTGTATACTGATGGGTGAAAAAGTTTGTGAACCCTGTGGAAGTGATACTTCAGTGGATGAAAACATTCAAAAGCCAGAAACATGTCCTGCTCACACAGGTGCATGGTCATTTACAAGAGACCTAAACTTAAAGAGGTTTTCCACCTCTACAGATTATCTGTTTTCAGCGGCAGAAATGAAATAGTGGATGGAACCAGATGGAGAAGCGCCCACCTACTGCATAATGGCCATACCGACGTACTGCAACTCAGCTCCCACTCACTTGACAGCTGATCGGTGAGGGTGCTGGGTGTCCGACTCCCGCTGATCAATATCTAAAAGGTGGAAAATACCTTTAACTAGGCTTGTATCTACGTCAACAAGAGATGTGGTCAGGGTGTAGTCTCTGACTATAAAAAAAGAATGCTTCCATCCACTGACACCAAGCATAGATCATAAGTGATGTGTTCAAACACATAGGAGGACATTTATTAATTGATATACACCACAATAGTGGCATATCAAAGTCGCAGAGTTTGACACGTCATTTTTGCAGCAAAATCTGCAAAGCATTTCCTCGCTAGCACCACTTTTACGAAGCGTTGAGAAAAGGGGGCGTGGGTGGGGAAACAGGTGGGCCAGGAGACCCGGCTTATTTATCATTTTCCATAACATTTTTGGCATACAAATGGCTTAAAGCAAAGGGTTGGTGTAGAGTTAAGCCTGTTGCATGGCCTGCTTGAGGAAGCCCCAGCCTTATGCCTCATTCACACGTCATTGTTCGGTCAGTGATTTCCATCAGTGATTTGGAGCCAAAACCAGGTGCGACTCTAAACACAGAACAGGAGCAGATCTTTCCCGTAACCTTATGTCTGTGGAGGCTCCAATGTACAGTATACCGCCATATGAAGTCAGAAGAACTTGAAGATATAGATTTCTATGGGTGACATATCACAGATCTGAACATGGATCCATAATACAGTACAGCCATGTACATTAGGACAGACACACTTGATCACTGTTGCATTCAAACAAGAATCTAATATATGTTAGAACAGGGCTCGACAAATCCCAGGCGCCAGGTCGCCATGGCGACCAGGAATTTAGTCCTGGCGCTTGGGTATTTGTCAGCCCGTTTTCAAAGGTGCCCGGGCGATGGGTGTGGAGCTGCCGTTCTGTCCGGAGGCAGCACCGTTTGAAACAGCTCCGTCACAGCACACAATAGCAGAGACGCTGGCAGCAGGGAGGGGAGGGACTCGGGAGGAGTGTAATCTGATCCTAGAGTGGAAGCTGCTTCTGCCAGCCCCTCCCCTCCCCGCCCACCAACCAATCAGAGCTGAGGCGAGGCAAGCACTAGCAGCTCTGAGCCCGAGTCACTGACACAAGTACAGGAGGGAGTCTAAGGCCTCTTTCACACTTGCGTTGTTGGGATCCGGCATGCACTTCCGTGCCGGAGGTGCCCGCCGGATCCGGAAAAACGCAAGTGTACTGAAAGCATTTGAAGACGGAACCGTCTTCCAAATGCTTTCAGTGTTACTATGGCACCCAGGACGCTATTAAAGTCCTGGTTGCCATAGTAGGAGCGGGGAGCGGTATACTTACAGTCCGTGCGGCTCCCGGGGCGCTCCAGAATGACGTCAGAGCGCCCCATGCGCATGGATGACGTGATCCATGCGATCACGTGATCCATGCGCTTGGGACGCCCTGACGTCACTCTGGAGCGCCCTGGGAGCCGCACGGACGGTAAGTATACTGCTCCCCCGCTCCCCGCTACACTTTACCATGGCTGCCAGGACTTTAGCGTCCCGGCAGCCATGGTAACCATTTAGAAAAAGCTAAATGTCGGCTCCGGCAATGCGCCGAAACGACGTTTAGCTTAAGGCCGGATCCGGATCAATGCCTTCCAATGGGCATTAATTCCGGATCCGGCCTTGCGGCAAGTGTTCCGGATTTTTGGCCGGGGCAAAAAGCGCAGCATGCTGCGGTATTTTCTCCGGCCAAAAAACGTTCCGTTCCGGAACTGAAGACATCCTGATGCATCCTGAACGGATTTCTCTCCATTCAGAATGCATTAGGATAATCCTGATCAGGATTCTTCCGGCATAGAGCCCCGACGACGGAACTCTATGCCGGAAGACAATAACGCAGGTGTGAAAGAGCCCTAAGTAAGAATTGAATGAGTCACAGGTTAAAAGAATCTAAAGATCCGATTAGTTAGTGACTCATTCGATTCTTTGAGTTAAAAGAACAGTCAGTCAGACTCTAGAACAGTTTACACTGAGACTGTCGCTGATGCTTTTGCAGTAGTGATAAGATTAGGGACAGGAGCAGAGAGATGAGAGAATTGACAGGACACAGTTTAGATTACAGTTTGAATTAACCCTTTAGGATCAAATTGGCTTCTCAAGGAGATCTATATGTTAAAGGCATCCCTTCTTCTGTCTCATTCAGTAGCTATAGAACTAAGGCTACTTTCACACTTGCGGCAGGATGGATCTGGCAGGCTGTTCACCCTGTCGGATCCGTCCTTCCGCTGTTTCGCCGGACCGCAGCTCTGTCCCCATTGACTATATTGGGGGCAGAGCTCTGGCGCAGCACGGCAGTGCATGGTGAAAGGCCGCCGGACTAAAAGTCCTGCATGTCCAACTTTTTAGTCCGGCGGCCTCTCACCGCGAACTGCCATGCTGCGCCGGAGCTCCACCCCCGTCCCCATTATAGTCAATAGGGTCCGGGGATGGAGCGGCAGTATATGTAACATGGTATACAGCATTATTGGGGGGGCTATATGGAGAAGTGGGGGGGGGCACTATGGGGGCACCTACTAGGGGCTTTATGACGCGGCTCCGCCTGGCTCCTAACTTTTTTAGCTGGCTCCTAGATTCCAAGGAAATTTGTCAAGCCCTGTGTTAGAACAAGGTTTATAGAGCTTCAAAGCTTGGCAAAGTGATTTGGTTAGTGTAGAAAAATATATCCGATTCTGAATATTTGAAATCATTACATAAAAAAATAATAAATTGGCGGATATTCCTAAAGGTCTCCACAATTTCAATGATCTTTACTTTTTGCAGAGACTGAAGGCTCCAGGTTCAAAGTTTCTTAACATAAAAGAACTGAAGCGTTTCTAGATGAGCACCCATGAATGTGTCCGCGTATTCTAAGCTACTTGTGATGTTCTTGGTTGTGGTTGACAGATCATGAGAACTAGAAAGCGTTACTTAAGATTAAGGAAAGCGCAAATCTGTATCAGACTCAGATAGCACGGTTGTGAATGACTGCAATGTCTTCAAGGATGATAGCTGAAATTCAATGAACATATCAAGCGTATCATCGATGATTCTGGCATGTTAACACTTGGCTTATTTCAGCATTGCTTTCTATGTAAGGTAGCAATGTCTAGCAGCTTCCAGGCACTGACCCTGAATGAGCTTTTCAGCTCTGTATTTATTCCCCCAGTAATGATCCCAGTAGCTACATTCGGGTTTGTCTTGGGCTAGGGGAAATAGTTTTAATGGAGTGGGAAGGGAATAGCACGTCCAACTACCAACATACCCACCACGCCATAAAAAATCCATCCCATAAAACACATGATTCTTTTATCTCATCCATCTAAGCATTCTGGATGAGATATACACCCCCTCCAGTACCTATCCAGACAGTGGTAATATATACTGTATATACAGCAGTATGCAGTTTATTTCACATTAAATCTGATAACAATCATCACTGGCAATCAAGTGTTTATGGGTATTAGTCATCCCTAAAGATACTACCATTGTTTAATTAGATTTTTTGCCAAATCTTACATTCCTCCTTTCATTTTCAGTAGGAATAAGCAGTGGAATCTGTTGTGGATTCCAGGACAAAAACACAGGTTGGCAATGCGGTAACTGCCTCCCATTGTTTTCAAAGGAGGCTGCCTTACCATAATGTGGCCACGGTTTATCTTCCGTGACCATGCCAAGAAAGGACATGTCCTTTTTGCCACGGTGTCCACGTACATGCCGCTAGAAAATGTGGTGGGTGTCCACTTGTGGTTTAACTCCATTTATTGGGGATAAACTGCAAGTGGGTCTACCACATTCAACTTGAAAAAAGCACAGTAAAAACCAGAAAGGTTTCTGTCGAGGAATAAAGGAAAAGGCCACCGTGTGAAGTAGCTCTTACAAGAACTATAAAATGGTCTTCAAAGGTGAACCTATGCCTTAAAGGGTGTTACATTAATTAAAGGGGCATTTGCATCTGGACCTTTATTTTATATCCACAGGATATGACATAAATTTCGTATAGGTGCAAGTCCCACCTCTGGGAGCCATTACTATCTCAAGACCGGGGCCCTATCTCACTACAGTTTTTTGATGTTTTGAGATCTATTGCTCTCTGCATTCACTTCCAAAAATAGCCAAGTAAGCGTGCTCCCATTGAAGTGAATGCTGAGAGGTAGACATGTATGGTGTTCTTGAGGTAGAAGCAGGTGCTAGACATGGGACTGGCACCTATCAGACATTTATTGGACATCCTATGAATATACATACATTTACAGATGGGAATACATTACACATTTAATTATGATGGCCATTAATGTGTGATCAGTGATAGTCAGTAGTAGGTCACACATTGGTAGCCTGTCCTAAGAAAAAACCTTTAACGCGACTGTGCACTTTAGCGGAGGACGGTGAGGGGTTGGCACACTTACCTGCTTCCCGGCACTCTCTCCACTCCTTCTCTCCCTGGTCTCAGCTGCTCTGCTGTGCTCCCAGGATGTAAACTTTTGTTTTTATGTGGCTGCAACCAATTGTTGGTCGCAGAGGTGACCTGCTTCATTTGCATCACGTGACCATTTGACATGACACAATGGGAGCAGTGGCCAGGTACTGGTTGCAGTGGCATCAGTGGTACCCTGGGAGCTGTGACACAGTTACGGGTATTGTCTGGGAAAACAGGTATTTTCCTCCCAGTTCGTGCTGCTGGACTGATTGGTGGTCAGGTGGGGGTCAAACACCGGACTGGATCTCAGGTGCTGGTCCCGGGTTTTGGCAACACCTAGCTGCCTTTAAAAGACAGCTAGGATCAGCAGAAGGGATCTCTCTGTGTTGGCATCTGAGACCCGGGTGAAGGGGAAACAGGCCTCCTAAAGCCTGCTTATGGACTTGATGAGGCAGAACCAGCAGGGTGTGAACTAACACCCAGGAGATGAGGTAACTTTCTTGCTTTATGAACTTTTCGTGTGTGTGAACAAACACTTGACTGCAAGTGACTTGCGTTTTGTGCTATACCTTATGTGTTAATAAACACTGAAGTTTTGCTTTACAAACAGTTTTTTGACTCTGTACTGTGTCCGTCCGCTTACCCTGCCTACCAGAGCGAATCCCTACAGAGCATAGAGGAGAAAAGGGGCAGGGAGCTAGCTTCAAGAAGCAGGTAAGTATGCTTTCCTTCGCAGGTCTGACAAAATGAAGGCAGATTTGCCAAACGCCCCACCAAAGGTGCACAACCACTTTAAAACTAGCACCTAGAACTGTGATTCCGAACCTTATAACAATAGGGGAACCCTTGAAAACTCAATTCTAAAAACTAGAGCCACCTCATATAGGCTTGGTGCAGGAGGAGGCAAAGTTTCCCATAGTTCTTGCCCATTAATTTCTCTTGACTTTTTTGTCAAGCACCAACGAGCAGGATAAAGTCTGATTGCCAACCTTACTAAGAGCTTATACAAGCACCTATATTAAACCTCCATACAACCTCCCATGTAATATGTATGGGTCACTACTGAACCTCTGTATGCCTTCAATTTCATAACGAGACACACATAGGTCTTTAAAGGGTTTTTTCAGGAGTTTTATATTTATGACCTTTGGATAGGTGATCAATATCTGATCAGTGGGAGTTTACTCAATCACCCATTTGAAGATCCATGGCACTCTGATTAGCACAGTGGCTACTAACTAGGCCAGTAACATCACATTCATCTAAGTGCAGCTCAGTCCCATTCAAGTAAATGAGCCTGGGCTGCAACACCAGGCAGATCCACAATAAAATAAATGGCGCTGCAGCATCTTTAATGAGCTGATTGGTGGCGGTGCCGAGTGTCAGAACTCACTGATCAGATATTGATGACCTATCGTGAGGGCAAATCATTAAAATTTTCCTCCCGGAAAACCCTTTTAATGTTGGATTCTGTACAAATGTCTGTGTTGGGAAAAAAATTGCTCATCACATTTCATATTTACAACAGGAGCTACTTCTAAGGGATAGCACAGTTTCATACATATGGAACATAATGAGGTTTGTAGAGAAGCATATGGAGGCTGTGCGGCTCCATACTAGAGAGCAGTATCAGCCTTCCGTGCATACAGCTCTGCCATAGAAGTGACAGCTCTTGCTGCCACTGTATTCCGAGGAATCTTCAAAGAACCTGGAAAAAAAACACTGATCTTGGTTAAGAACATACCGGTAAGATCATGGTCTCATATACATACTATTACAAATATGTGGGACCTCAAAAAACATTTTAGCGAATTTTGAATTATCTTCTCTTCTAGCACATATAAACACTATTTTCTTCCCATGTTTCCTTTCTCCTACAATGAATGCGGAGAAAGCATCCGTGATTGTGAAATGGGCCTTTCTGCAGCAGAAATAGTGACTTTTTCTTTGTACATGTTTTGTCAATTATCTCATTTTTGACACCTGCCAACTGCTGTGGTGATGTGTCTCCTGTTTATTATCTGAATAATTCTTTGTAGGTAACAGGACAAAAAAACAAGCATGTTGTTTCACACAGACCTCCTTCAAAGCAGAATCCCCTTTTCCCTGTGAAGACACATGCTTTACGGTACACTGTCGAGAGGGGATTTTCTTTGTATAAATAATTGTGAGCGCCACACACCGTAACACAAAGGCTTATATTTAATTCAGTAGAATCTTGCTTTCCACGAATACATTTACTCCAATATGAAGCATGAAAAGAGATGTAGACAATTCACTAATATTGCTTACCTTGTCATCATACTCCAGAAGATGCAGGAATCTGGCAGGTGGTGGGACAAACACAACACCTTCAAAGGACACTTGGCCCATCTCCACTCTTTTGTTTGGAGGAGGAAGAGCGGTGTCTTCATAATTTATTGAGACCTTGGGATTTTCTAGGAAAAAACAAACAAATGCCAAAATGAAGACATTAGTCAACTGCTACACAGTAAAAGGTTCGGAGTGTCTTCAAGTACAAATGAGAACGTCAGCATTCAACAAGAAAGAAGCTGGAATCTTGAATACATTGAAGCAAAATTTAGTTTAGGATATGTTTATCAGTACTGTAGCTATGTGGAGTGTCACGTTTGATGACAATGGGACGATAATTGTCAAATTTTTAACAATTATACAGTATCTTGAATTTCTACATTCTAAGAAAAGAAACTTCTGTCAGTCGCTCAATACTAGGGATCGACCGATATTGATTTTTTAGGGCCGATACCGATAATTTGTGAACTTTCAGGCCGATAGCCGATAATTTATACTGATATTCTGTGAAATGTCATTTAAAAAAAAAAAAAATCCTACACACATCTGCTGAAAATGAATATTTTTTATTGTTAATGTGTAGTGTTTTTTTTGTAAATCTTTTTTTTATTTATACTTAATATTTTGGTGTTTATTTTTACTAACTTTTAACCCCCTTAGGGACTAGAACCCTTGTCCTATTCACCCTGATAGATCTCTATCAGGGTGAATAGGATCTCACACTGTCCCTGCTGCTCTGTGCTCTGTGCACACAGCAGCATGGAGCTTACCATGGCAGCCAGGGCTTCAATAGCGTCCTGGCTGCCAGGGTAACTGATCGGAGCCCCAGGCTTACACTGCTGGGGCTCCGATCGGAGGAGGAGGGGAGAGGGGACCCTGTGGCCACTGCCACCAATGATTAACACGAGGGGGGCTTGGGTGGGGGGCGCACTGCGCCACCAATGTTTTTAATGTGGGGTGGGGGGCGCACTGCGCCACCAATGATTAATACTGGGGGGCTTGGGGGGCCACACTGCGCCACCAATGAACATAAATCTCTAATTTATTTATATACAGGAGGCGGGAGCTGGCTGCAGAATCACATAGCCGGCTGCCGACCTCTATGAGCGGTAGCTGCGATCCGCGGCACCTAAGGGGTTAACTACCGCGGATCGCAGCTACCGCTCATAGAGGTCGGGAGCCGGCTATGTGATTCTGCAGCCAGCTCCCGCCTCCTGATCAATTTGAATGAATGAGTAAGTCAACATCATTGGTGGCGCAGTGGCCAAAGCCCCTCCCCTCCTCTTGTCTTCTCTCCTCTCATTGGCGGCAGCGGCATCACAGGGGGAGGGAGACACTGCTTCTTTCTCCCCTGTGCTGCTGAGGGAACACAGAGCGCTGAGCAGCGCGATCTGTGTTCCCCATACGTTATCGGAATATCGTCAAAATAGATGCCGATACCGATAACTGTCAAAATCCTGAATATCGGCCGATAATATCTGTAAAACCGATAATCGGTCGATCCCTACTCAATACCCATAATTAAAAAGTGAAATCAGAATGTTAGAAATCTTTGCTAATTTGTTGGAAAGGAAAAACTAAAGTATTGCATTGACCTAACTATTCAGACCATTTACTCAGGACTTAGTTGGAAATTACAGCCCCCAGTCTACTTGAACATGATGCCACAAGGTTTGCCCACCTGGATCAAGGACATTCACAGAGTTGTCCCAAGTACTACGGATTAAGAAAAGAATGGTCAGGAGAAGCCGGGGTCAAATACCAGGAGAGCAGAGAAGTACAAGAGGAGTCCAAAGAGAGTAGTCAGGTGGGAGCCGAGGTCACAATACCAGGATGTATGCGCAGTACAGGAGGAGCAGGCAGAGGATCGTCAGGGAACAGGATCAGGTAAATATTCAGTAGTCCAACAAATAGCCAGGAGCCTAGAAATTAACAGGCAACCTGTAGCCAGCAGGCTGCCTGTATTTATAGTGGGGAGTGAGGGTCATGTGACGTGGCCAGCATCACATGACCGACAGACCAACCAGTCGAGCACCGAGTGATCAGCTCGGCGCTCAAGGCAGACTAGGAGCAGGGAGCCACCCAGCTAGTAAAGCCGCCCTGGGAATGAGGTCAAACACAGAATCTCATTCCAAAAGCTAAGCAACAGTTCTGCGGGCAATGGGGGACCGAGTGCACCTTCGGAACCCCGTGACAGTACCCCCCCCCTTTTACGAGGGGCCACCGGACCCAAGACTTCAGGCGATGGCTTTTCAGGGTGTTCTAAATGAAATTTACGAACCAGTCTAGGAGCATGAACCTCCCTGGCAGGTACCCAAGATCTCTCTTCAGGTCCATACCCCTTCCAGTGAATCAGATACTGCAAGGAGTTACGCACCTTCCTGACATCCACTATTTTAGACACGACATACTCGACAGCATCATTAACAAGAACCGGCGGAGGCGAGGCTTTCGATGGTACTACCGGTTCAAAATATTTTTTAAGTAGAGATTTATGGAACACATTATGAATGTGGAATGACTCGGGCAGCTCCAACCTAAATGATACCGGGTTAATCACCTCCGTGATCTTATATGGACCAATAAAACGAGGAGCAAATTTTCTAGAAGCTACCTTGAGAGATAGATTCTTGGAGGACAACCATACTTTATCCCCAACCTGAAAGTTCACCCCCCTTGAACGTCTCCGATCGGCCTTGAGTTTTTGAGAACTTTGAGCCTTTTCTAAGTTCGATTGAACCCGGGCCCAAACTGTGCACAGTTCGGAGGAGAGTTTATAAGCTTCAGGGTTAGAGGAGGAGACGGACGACCCAGAATGAAAACCATGGTTACAAAAGAAAGGGGAGACCCCAGCAGAAGAATTGACACGGTTATTCAGAGCAAATTCAGCCAACGGAAGGAATTTGACCCATAATTGCTGGTCATCAGCAACATACAACCTCAGGAATTGTTCCACAGACTGATTAAGGCGTTCAGTCTGCCCATTACTCTCAGGATGGTAGGCGGAAGAAAAAGACAACAAAATTTTACATCTTTGACAGAAGGCCCTCCAGAATTTGGACACAAACTGCACACCCCTGTGCGAAACAATATTTTCCGGGATGCCATGTAAACGAACAACCTCTCTCACAAAAATAGACGCCAGGGTTTTAGCATTCGGAAGTTTAGACAGGGGAATGAAATGAACCATCTTGCTAAACCTATCGACCACTACCCAAACCACAGTCTTACCCTCCGCCAGCGGTAGGTCAGTTATAAAGTCCATCGAGATATGGGACCAGGGTCTACTGGGAATGGGTAGGGGTCGTAGGTTACCAGCAGGGCGAGTCCTAGGTGTCTTAGACCTGGCACAAACCTTACAGGCTGATACGTAGGACTTGACATCCCTTGTCAGAGTGGGCCACCAATAAGATCTAGAAACCAGATCCTTAGTGCCCTCAATACCCGGATGTCCACAAAAGGCAGAATCGTGACACTCACCCAACAGCTGGAGACGAAATTGTACGGGAACAAACAACTTATCTGTTGGGGTGGATGCCGGTGCCAGATGTTGTTCAGCCTTAATGCGAGCCGAGATATCCTGGGTTAGAGCCGCTAAGAAGATGTTTGCTGGTAGGATGGATTCAGGCGGCGTCTCAGTGGGTTGAAAAGCATGGAAGCTCCGAGATAATGAGTCTGCCTTCACATTTTTACTTCCCGGCCTGAACGTAATGGAGAAATCAAAACGGGTAAAAAACAGAGCCCATCGGGCTTGTCGGGGATTCAACCTCTTAGCGGACTCGAGAAACATTAGGTTTTTATGGTCAGTGACAACAGTTACTCGATGCCTTGCCCCCTCCAAAAAATGTCTCCACTCCTCAAATGCCCATTTAATGGCCAACAGCTCCCTATTCCCTATGTCGTAGTTTCTCTCCGTGGGAGAGAATTTCCTAGAGAAGAAGGCACACGGTCTCAGGTTAGTGAGGCTAGCAGGACCTTGTGAAAGGACTGCTCCTGCGCCGTCCTCGGACGCATCCACCTCCACAATAAAGGGTCTCTCCTGATCAGGCTGGATCAGAATGGGAGCGCTACTAAATGCCTTTTTTAATGTTTCAAATGAAGAAACGGCCTTGGTAGACCAATTCTCCAAATCCGCCCCTTTCTTAGTAAGGTCGGTCAATGGCTTAGCAATTACAGAAAAATTCATGATAAATTTACGGTAGTAATTAGCGAAACCCAAAAACCGTTGTAAAGCCTTTAAGGATGAAGGCCTTACCCATTCCTTAATTGCTAAAACCTTACAAGGATCCATCTTAAAGGCGTGAGGAGTCAAAACATGCCCTAGAAACAGTATCTCCTGTACACCAAAGACACATTTCTCTTGCTTAGCGGATAGCTGGTTCTCCCTCAACACCTCTAATACTTGTTTGACATGGGACACATGAGATTCGAAATCAGGAGAGAATATCAAAATGTCGTCAAGATAGACAATAATAAATTTACCTAAGAACTCCCTAAGAATATTGTTCATTAAGTTTTGGAACACAGCTGGGGCATTGCTGAGTCCAAAAGGCATCACCTAATATTCAAAGTGTCCTATCGGAGTATTGAACGCTGTCTTCCATTCGTCTCCCTCCTTGATTCAGATTAGATTGTATGCCCCTTTCAGGTCAATCTTGGAAAACCAGGTTGTCAATACAAGGTCTAAGACCACCATCCTTCTTTTTAACAAAGAAAAACCCTGCTCCCATAGGAGAGACTGAAGGTCTAATATGCCCTTTAGCAAGGCTCTCCTTAATATAATCCTCCATAGCCTTGCGTTCGGGCCCTGAAAGATTATAAATTCGACCTTTAGGAAATTTGGCACCCTCAATTAGCTCTATGGCGCAATCATAAGGTCTATGGGGGGGTAGAACCTCTGGAGTAAGGGACGAGAACACATCAGAATATTCCTTAATAACAGAGGGTAATGTATTAGACCTTACTGAAACCCCAGCCTGGACCACGGACAAGCATGAGTCACACTTAGGTCCCCATTTCACCAACTCTCCTTTGGACCAATCAATTGTGGGGTTATGTAAACGGAGCCAAGGCAACCCTAGTACCACCTCAACCGGTAGGTTCTCCAGGACTAGAAGAGAACATCTCTCAGAGTGGCACACACCCACGGACAGAGAAATTTCAGAGGTACATGACCTCACCGTACCACCAATCAGGGGAGTAGCATCAATAGCCATGACATGGATAGGTGTAGGTAAAGCAAACATTGGAATACCCAATTTACAAGCAAACTCAAAGTCAATAAAGCTGGCCGCTGAACCGGAGTCAATAAAGGCCTTACCCGGCCACTTATTAACCCCCAGAGAAATTGTTATGGGTATCAAAAGCTTACCTTTAGAAAAATCAGGGTGTACCTGGTCTTTAGGTTGTCTTGCTTTAGAAGACTTGTCAGAGAGGTCCCTCTTAGGACACTTGTTGATCCAATGGCCAGGATCTCCACAGTAGAAGCACTCTCCGCGTCTGCGACGAAGATTACCCCGGGTCATGCCAACCTGCATGGGTTCCTCGGTGGAGACCTCAGTGTTGTCCCTGGAAAAGGCCTCTGGCTGGACCACCATCTGAGAACTGAACTGTCGTTCTTGTCGTCTCTCTCTAACTCGTCTGTCAAGTCGGACAACTAGGGTCATCATCTCCTCTAAGGTCTCAGGAATTTGGTAATTGACCAATAGATCTTTTAAATTATCAGATAGACCAGACCTAAACTGACTATTCAGGGCTGGTTCATTCCATCCTGAGGGGACACACCACCGTCTGAATTGGGTGCAATACTCCTCCGCAGGGAGATGGCCCTGAACCAGTGCCCTAAGAGCTGTCTCGGCTACCAGGGACCTGTCTGGTTCGTCATAGAGGGTACCCAGGGCCTGAAAAAACCCCTCCACAGAAGTTAGACAACTGGCCCCAGGAGGTAACGAAAATGCCCAGTCCTGGGGATCACCCTGTAGTAGAGAAATGATAATCCCCACGCGTTGGCTCTCGGGACCGGAGGACACGGGGCGCAAACGGAAGTAGAGTTTGCAATTCTCCTTAAAGGAGAGAAACCTCTTCCGGTCTCTAGAAAAGGGTTCTGGGAGCTTGATCTGGGGTTCAAAATATGGACTGGAGGACAGAGGAGTGGAAGAACCTTGCCCTAACTCACAAGAACGGAGTTTCTCTCCTAGCTCCTGCACCCTGTGTGTCAAGTTAGAGACATGGTCAGTCAGGGTAGTAAGAGGATTCATGATACAGTGGTTATTGGGCCTGTTAATCTGTAACGGTCATGTCCACACACACACAGGGGGAAGGGTAGTGACCACTGCACTCCACCCTCACCCCTGGCCCTGCCTACTTGCCTCACGAGTCCTGATGACAGGGGACAACTGGACGGCAATCCCTAACTTAGGATATGTGCAGGGAAGACAGACAAGACAAAATACGGAACATGAACGGACCGGGTCAGAACCAAGAGAGCTACGCAGTACTACGGATTAAGAAAAGAATGGTCAGGAGAAGCTGGGGTCAAATACCAGGAGAGCAGAGAAGTACAAGAGGAGTCCAAAGAGAGTAGTCAGGTGGGAGCCGAGGTCACAATACCAGGATGTATGCGCAGTACAGGAGGAGCAGGCAGAGGATCGTCAGGGAACAGGATCAGGTAAATATTCAGTAGTCCAACAAATAGCCAGGAGCCTAGAAATTAACAGGCAACCTGTAGCCAGCAGGCTGCCTGTATTTATAGTGGGGAGTGAGGGTCATGTGACGTGGCCAGCATCACATGACCGACAGACCAACCAGTCGAGCACCGAGTGATCAGCTCGGCGCTCAAGGCAGACTAGGAGCAGGGAGCCACCCAGCTAGTAAAGCCGCCCTGGGAATGAGGTCAAACACAGAATCTCATTCCAAAAGCTAAGCAACAGTTCTGCGGGCAATGGGGGACCGAGTGCACCTTCGGAACCCCGTGACATTTATTATTTTCTTTTCCAAACTCAAGGTAGGCTTTCTTGTATCTTGTGCACTTCATGTGTCACGTGTCTTCATGTGTACTGAGGAGAGGCTTCGTTCTGTCCACTGTGCCATAAAGCCCAGATTGGTGGAGTGCTGCAGTGATGGTTGATCTTCTGGAAGTTTCTCCCATCTGCACACAGGATCTTTGGAGCTCAGCCAGAGTGACCATTGGGTTCTTGGTCTTCTGTGCCTCCACACAATCCTGTCTCTTAGATTTACAGTCAGTTCTTTCCTCCTCATGGCTTGGTTTTTGCTCTGATATGTATTGTCAGCTGTGAGATCTTATATAGATGTATAGTGTCTTTCCAAATCAAGTCCAGTCAACTAAATTTACCGCTGGTGGACTCCAAACAAGGTGTAGAAACTTCTTAAAGATGATCAAGATATATTATAGGCCCCAGTGCTAAATTTCAAGTGTCATAGCAAAATGTCTAAATAGTAATGTCCAGGGAAAATTTTTGTTTTTGCTTTTCAATAAATTTGCAAACAATTTAAGAATTCGGTTTTCACTTTCTTATTATGGATTATTGAGTGTAGAGTGATTTCTTTCTTTCTTTTTTTAATTTCAGCACAAGACCGCAACATAACAAAATATGAAAAAAAAGTAAAAGAGCCTGAAGACTTACTGAATGCATTGTAGATAGACAGAGCTACATTTATAAATAGAGAGATATAGTTAGGCAAACAGAGACAGAGAGATAAGAGAATAAAAGATAGAATGGTTATATAGAATAGATATAACTGGCTTGGTTTATTTTGTTGTTATTTTGTTAAATGAAGTCCAAACTTTTTTCCATATTGCCTTTGAATTTACATGCCAATTAAGATTTCACTATTCACTTACAATGAGTGAAATCTCAACAGACAAGGCATTTTGCAGATTGAAAATCCAAAATCTGCATCCTTTGCATTTCAATACACCAGCATTGTGATATAACAGGGGCAGAATGTGTGTCATGAACTCCTCTTAATTCT
Organism: Bufo bufo; assembly: GCF_905171765.1. Taxonomy (NCBI): domain Eukaryota; kingdom Metazoa; phylum Chordata; class Amphibia; order Anura; family Bufonidae; genus Bufo; species Bufo bufo. Next base: position 102,497,724 of record NC_053389.1, on the reverse strand, counting down.
CCTTACAATATCTGCACAGGTTTGTAAACCCATAAACAGTTAAAATTGAAAAAAAAAAAAGTGTTGGAATTTTGAGGATAACATGATGATCGTTTCTATTTGCTCTTTATTTTTGCATGTAGGAAATCATATTGGCGTATGTAGCACATGATAATCTTATCAATGCAATAACAATTCCTTTGGGCAGTTAACAGATTTACTACATGGGGGTAAAAAGCTATGTGAAAAATGTAAAGATATGTAATTATTTGATAAAGATATGGAATTTCTTGGAGAAATAATTCATGACAGCCACACAAAAGAATGTAAAAAATTTGCTTCAGCATACTTTTACTACCAAGCACCAGAGTGGAACAATTCCTATAGATCTGGAATTGTAGTAAAAAGAAAAACTAGAGAGTCCCAAATGCTAGGAAGTCACTATGCGTAATTTTAAGTATGAGGTTTTCTGTTATGTCCATTTGCTGCTAGAGTATGAATTGTGGCAGTAGTTGGTTGCTGAAAGGGTAAGCACTATTTTTTTTTCATACAATTATGACAAAAAAATCTCCACAAGAAAATTTCCACAAAAAGATCTACAAACTATGTCTATAAACATCCAAGAAAATGTACACAACAATATCCACAAAGAATGTTTACAAAAGTCCAATTAAATATCCACAAAAAAGTCTACAACAATTAATAACGCACTTAAATAAGCATCTTCACTTATTTCTATGAACAAGTGGACTTGTGTCTGTCGAGGATTGCACCACATTTAGTCTTTGGTTTCTGTGCTGCTTATTCTCTATTGATACAAAAATCCAAGGATGTTGACGATATTAGCAAACAGAATTCACATTTCATATACATAACAATTGCAACCTCATTTATTATTACCAAGGTGGAAACCAGTCAAACATGGGCATCAGGTGCCCTATGGGTAAAGTTGGGCAAGCATCATGCCTTCCCAGTGTAATACAGCATGTGGAGAAACCCATCTAAAATTTGCAACATTATTGATAACCATGTGTCCAGTTGGTTTATATGGTACTGTCTCTTTAAATTGGTAGCCATCATCTGCTAAAATGTTAATAGTTTTGCTTTACGGTAATGTGTATCCATTTTATACAGTCTTACAAATGTATGTTTTTTATGTTCCTTGCTATGCCGCCATATAGGGGGATATTTATCAAACTGGTGGTACGTAGAACTGGCTTAGTTACCTATAGCAACCAATCAGATTCAAGCTTTCATTTTCTAAAGGACCAGTTCTACTTTACAACAGTTTGATAAATCACCCCATAGTGTCGAAACTGTGTTATGGAATTGTGTACATGCAGCAGGACCTTTTGATCATATGACCCTACTGGAATGCCCTTCAGACAGAAAGAGAACTAGGCCAGTGTAAGCATATGTGTATAGTACCCGGTAAACTGGAGAACTGGAGTGTGCTGCTGCTTGTGGTTGGGCCACCTGGCTACCGCTTATTACCTGCAGCAATTATGGAGAAGTATAAAGGTAGTGTCTCAAATAGCCTTTCAACAGAGTTGTGATAGAGAGGTAGGGCCATCTACAGCTCAGAGCAGCAACCCAGGAGGAGTAGCGCCTTATAGAGGTCTCAAAAGTAACAGAAGACCTTGAAAGCCCAGAAACAGAACAGAGCCTGGATACAAGATGAGATACAGTTTGACATGGAGGCATAGAGGTTCCGTATGGTATCCCAGCTAGTCCCATAAATGCTTGAATGGTGATAAATCTGGTGACCGGGCAGCCAAGGAAGTGTTGTAATCTGGCAGAGACATTTCTGGGAAACTCTTCCTGTGTGTGGGCGAGTAGGATCCTGCTGAAAAAAATGCCAGTTGGAAGCCCTGCCATGAGAGACAACACATGTGGCCGCAGGATGTCCTGCGCGTATCGCTGAGTTGTAAGTGTCCCTTGTATCACTACTATGGATGGCTGACTGTCATATGCCATGGCTCCCCAGATGACACCAGCAGTTGGGGCAGTCAGTGCCTCCACTGTAAAGGCAGGTTTAAAGCACTCACCAAGAGGCCTCCATACTCGAACCTGATCTTGTATGATCCCAAACATAACCTGGATTCATAGTTAAATATAATGCAGTTCAAGTCTGTGTGTAAGTTTTTTCACGTAACCATACCACTCAACACCTCCTAACAGCTAGGTCAGAATGGCCTAGCTGGCAGGCAATTCATCGAAACAACCATCTTGCTTCTCTCTGTCCATTAATGCAACCGCTATCAGTCTGTCAACTGGGCAAAATGTCCTTGAGTGTGTCCTAGAAACATATCTAGTGATATAGTCAGCGATCACTAACCAAGAGGTACACTACTCAAAAGTAGCCTCTGAGAGCATCTCTATAAAAAAGCACTTTCACACTTGGTTGTGGCAAAACCCAGTGTCTAATCAGACCACGCCTGTAATCAATTATATATGCGCTTGCAGGATCGAACTGACCAACCAGAGTACCAGAGAATCCTCTGGTAGGCCCAGTCTATAAAGTCACAATAGGCGCCAAAGGTCAAAGAGAAAAATTGCATTTGGAGCTGCCTTTTGAACTAATCACTGTCCACTTGGGTCTACGTCTTAGGTTACAAATCAATTCGATTTTATCGATGATAAAGGGTTTTGGCCCTGGGTATTTTTTTCTCTGGTGGGTCTAAGGAATCCCAGTCCAAAGCTGAGCACTTGAGACATATCTGCATGCAAAGTTTTGCAGTAATCAAACATTTCTATCTGAGCGTGTTATTTTTTTTTTTTTTACAATGAGTGTATATAAGACATATACTGAATATAAGCTGTGACACTGCAGTGCATACAGTTACATGTTATGTTGCTTCCTGGGTGCTGCATATCCTACAATAAAGAAACCACTGATTGCAACCACTGCCTCAGTGTTATTACTGTCACGGGTGAAGTTTGCAGATAGCTGGAACTTATGAATAAACGAGCGACTGGCTTGATCCCAAACTAAGGAGCTTATAGGTGAGCCCTATAAAACCCTAAGAGCTCTCCCTGACTGCTATGCACATGCAATGGTCTCGATGGTATATGATTGCATGCCCATGTACCTAAGTCTGTGTGACACCTGAAAACCCTATAATAGTGAGGGGACACGACCACCGGCTCCCTGCACTTAATACGGACAGAGTCAGGGTCACCTAGAATCAAGCCAGCAAGGAAACACAATAAAGTAAAGTACTTATCAGAGCAAACAGCAGAAGCAGCCTCCAGCAGTGAACACTTCATCCAGGAAGTAGTATAAACCGCAAAGTGAGGCAGTATGGGAGGGAATATAAAGGAAAACGATTAGTCTAAATAAGTGACACCTGGCAGAAGGAAAGGAGATGAGAAAGTGAAACCAAAACAAAGAACATCATACAAGAGGTAGAGAAGAACGTCTGCCAGACCTTCTCACAGAACTGGCGGTGACAATTACCAGCCATCTGCTTATACATCTTTTTCACTGGGACATAAAATATTATTTAGATGTTATGAAAATGATTAAAATAACAGGCTAAAGTACTTACTTACTTTATGAAACCAGCAGAAATGTCCTGTTCTACAGACCCTCTCGTCTGGTCAATGAAGCTCCACATTCGCTGCCTTGTCAAAACAGGTAGAGAGCTTCCTCACCCTGTGTCAGTATGTGTTTGAAGGAGTCTTTCTGGCTTAGTTCATCAGCTAAGCCAGACAGCCGTGATGGACATCAATTCAGAACCCCACACTTACCTGCTTTTTTGATAAAGGGCATATGGCAGGTACGTTGCCACATTTCTGTTGGAGCTTCAATACAGTTTGTGCTATATGAACTTTTATGCTAATTGAGTACTGAAAATTATATCAGATTATCAATAGTACATGCTTCTCTCTGTATACAAGACATCATAACTATGGATTGCATACCCACCAGAAAATTGGCTATGCAGTATTTAAAATAAGTCACCAATAGGGATTCTGTATTCTTAAAGTGGCATTGTTCTTTGGGAAAACCTGCCAATCGCTATAACGAGAAGTGAGAGTGTACTCTCATGGTGTGCTCTTACTTTTCGCTACAGGAAATTAAAGCAAGTTGGACTCAAAAGAAAGTCAATGGGCCTGTCTTGATTCTGCCTTCTGTAGCAAGGAGGGAGTGTGCTCTATGTGAGCACTTCTCTCTCCTTGTTGTAGCAGTTGACGGATGTCTCAGTGCTTGGACCTCCACCAATTAAAATTTTAGATATGTCGCTATAACGAACCAAAAGTTTTTCCATAGTACAGTGCCACATCAATACCAAATTTTGCTAAAATTTACATGAAACTGTATATTGCTTCCAGAATAACCTTTGGTTTTTTATATTGGGATGGGTATGAAGTGCCATAGCTCATGCCATGGCTCCCCAACTACGCTAGTATGGTTCAATGGGTCTAAGTGTTGACACAAGTTCTTTTTACTAGAAAAAAATAGAGAGCTGCAATTTCACAGCTTGGAAGCATCTCTATAAAGCGGACTTCTTGGAGTGTACGATCGTTAACTTTGCAGCATTTACAGCTGAGAAGAACCTTAAATTATACTATGGTGTTTCATTACGTTCAAAATCCATCTTTCTCCACAAAAGGCTTCTATTTTCTAATTGCAATACATTAGATGAGAGTTAAGCATTTTACAGCTACAAGGACATTCCATCTCACCATTAGCTTTAGCTGAGGTAGCACTATTAATGCTCTGGGCAATGACTAGGAACCAAATAGCTTGAAGCATAATTATTTGTAATTTCTTAATGCACTCAAAATTCCAAGGAGATGTTAGGATTTCTTACTATTTTGTAATGAAAGAAAAAAGGTTGGAGAGCATTAAAATGGATTGAGTTTTTTTTTATTTTTTATAATCCATGCCTATTGGGAAAATAATCTGATAATCTAGTCATTTGCCACAGACTAGATTAAAAGATCATTCTTTATTTAGAGTTTTTTTGAGGGATATGATGGAGCAGAACCTTGTGCCTGAAGCATTGAATGCTAAGCCTCTTGCCTCCATATGGCTCAGTTTTTGGAGATATTTTTTCCAAATAGCAATACTCGTGATTCCTACGGAGTATGTCCCAACAATGTCCATGAGCACGATATTATGGCTCTGTCTAACTCAAAACTTGTATGAAATGTAAGGATTAGCTCTGTAATGGTAGGCAGTCACTGTTAAAAATCTCCTATTGTTATGTCTTGCCCAGACCTATGTGTCCCCATGGCTACAGACTACAAACAAAACCTGGGTGTGGTCTGATACATGTGTTACTGTCCCTCTCTGGATGTTAGCAGGAAGCAGGAGTGGACTAGGAATTTAAGGTGGTCCTGAAAAACAACCTAAAAGTTGCAGACAGAACGCGGGGCAACACAAGTAGGCAGGGATGATAGAAATAGGCAGGGCCAGCAATACTGAAGTGCAGCACATAATACCGCCTCTGCAAAACCAAATACCACAATGCAGCACAAAATACTGCTGTGCCCCCTGGCCACACAGTTTAATTCGCCGGCGATTTGCCGACAGCCAGGCGCAAAAGTACCTGATACTCCAAGCATTAATTACTACTGAGAGCATCAGATCATTATGTACCTGGATGGAGGCTGTGAAGAGGGCTAGGGCGGCCCCCAGGGAAATTTCCCTGTAGGGTCTATGGCCAGTTTGCTCCTGGCAGGAAGACTTCTACCTGTTGATGCAGGAGGCTCTTAACTATGGATTTTATAAGGAAGGATGTTTCGAAAAGGATTTCAATAGCTTATGGTCATCAGAAGAGCATAATATCTCCCCAAACACAATCAAATAACCACATATGGATGAAAAATTGTACTATGTGTGGTGAATTCTCAAGAGACCTTTGCCTAATAATTAGGGATCCTTCAGACGAACATAAGGGCTCCGTGCCCGTGCTGTGGACCGCAAATAGCGGTCCACAATGCACGGGTACCAACCATGTACACTCCATGGTGGGGATGCGGACCCATTGACTTGAACAGGTCCGCAATCCACAAGATACAGCAAAAGATAGGACATGTCCTATCTTTTGTGGTGCAGAGGCACGGACCCGAAAGCTCACGGAAGTGCTTCATAGTGCTTCAGTGGCCTTCCGATCTGTGCCTCCATTCCACAAAAGATAGGACATGTCCTATCGTTGACGATACCTTGCGGATCGTGGACCTTATCAAGTCAATGGGTCCACATCCGCACCACAGAGTGCACACGGCTGGTTCCCATATATTGCAGACTTGCCATTTGAGGTCTGCAATGTGGGCACAGAACCCTTACGGTCATGTCAATGGGGGGTTACTAAGAAAAGGTGAAGAAAGAGAACAAGGGCCTCCAACATCTGCTCACACTGAGCAAGGTCCAAGAATGGGCAGATGTTTCTTTGAACGGAGTCAGTGTTGTGAGATGGTTACCCTGAAAAACAAATTTCCTCACTAGCTCACACACTCTGCTTCACCCAAGTTAAGATATGTCACCCTGTTAGGCCATAGAAAGCACTAACACTTTTGATGTCGTTTAATTTGAATGGAGTGCATCATTAACTGTGTTACGCCGGTTAAGACAATGTCAGAAAAGTACCTTAATTGGCCTATTATTTTCTTAATGACTACGTAATTTGATGGCTCTTGAAATCTATATAGAGATCTGTATTCAATTAGATTAAATTATTCAGTGTTTTATTGTCTTTTTCTATGTAATCTATTCTAAAAGTCAAAATGACCATCCAATGTGACAATGTAAGCTGCTGTGTTAGTATTGATTTAGAAGGTTAAAGAAGAAGAAGAAAATCCCTTTATTGTCCCTCAGCAGGGAAATTTTAGCATAACTGCAGCAAAAGTCGGTCTTCACTAATTGTAAAGAAATATATATAAATACAGTTGCAAGAAAAAGTATGTGAACCCTTTGGAATGATATGGATTTCTGCACAAATTGGTCATAAATTTGATCTGATCTTCATCTAAGTCACAACAATAGACAATCACAGTCTGCTTAAACTAATAACACACAAAGAATTAAATGTTACCATGTTTTTATTGAACACACCATGTAAACATTCACAGTGCAGGTGGAAAAAGTATTTGAACCCTTGGATTTAAAAACTGGTTGAACCTCCTTTGGCAGCAATAACTTCAACCAAACCTTTCCTGTAGTTGCAGATTAGACATGCACAATGGTCAGGAGTCATTCTTGACCATTCCTCTTTACAGAACTGTTTCAGTTCAGCAATATTCTTGGGATGTCTGGTGTGAATCGCTTTCTTGAGGTCATGCCACAGCAGCTCAATCGGGTTGAGGTCCGGACTCTGACTGGTCCACTCCAGAAGGCGTATTTTCTTCTGTTTAAGCCATTCTGTTGTTGATTTACTTCTATGCTTTGGGGCGTTGTCCTGTTGCAACACCCATCTTCTGTTGAGCTTCAGCTGGTGGACAGATGGCCTTAAGTTCTCCTGAAAAATGTCTTGATAAACTTGGGAATTCATTTTTCCTTCGATGATAGCAATCCGATCCAGGCCCTGACGCAGCAAAGCAGCCCCAAACCATGATGCCCCCACCACCATACTTCACAGTTGGGATGAGGTTTTGATGTTGGTGTGCTGTGCCTCTTTTTCTCCACACATAGTGTTGTGTGTTTCTTCCAAACAATTCAACTTTGGTTTAATCTGTCCACAGAATATTTTGCCAGTACTGCTGTGGAACATCCAGGTGCTCTTGTGCAAACTGTAAACGTGCAGCAATGTTTTTTTTGGACAGCAGTGGCTTCCTCTGTGGTATCCTCCCATGAAATCCATTCTTGTTTAGTGTTTTACGTATCATAGATTCGCTAACAGGGATGTTAGCATATGCCAGAGACTTTTGTAAATCTTTAGCTGACACTCTAGGATTCTTCTTCACCTCATTGAGCAGTCTGCGCTGTGCTCTTGCAGTCATCTTTACAGGACGGCCACTCCTAGGGAGAGTAGCAGCAGTGCTGAACTTTCTCCATTTATAGACAATTTGTCTTACCTTACTGGACTGATGAACAGCAAGGGTTTTGGAAATACTTTTATAACCCTTTCCAGCTTTATGCAAGTCAACAAGTCAAAGAGCTCTTTTGTGCGAGGCATCATTCACATCAGGCAATGCTTCTTGTGAAAAGCAAACCCAGAACTGGTGTGTTTTTTTTATAGGGCAGGGCAGCTATAACCAACACCTCCAATCTCATCTCATTGATTGGACTCCAGTTGACTGACACCTCACTCCAATTAGCTCTTGGATATGTCATTAGTCTAGGGGTTCACATACTTTTTCCACCTGCACTGTGAATGCTTACATGGTGTGTTCAAAAAAAATAATTGGTAACATTTAATTCTTTGTGTGTTATTAGTTTAAGCAGACTGTGATTGTCTATTGTTGTGACTTAGATGAAGATCAGATCACATTTTATGACCAATTTGTGCAGAAATCCATATCATTCCAAAGGGTTCACATACTTTTTCTTGCAACTGTATATATAACTATGGGCAGGCACTCTTCATTTGGAACCACCAAGAGACATTTATATCCATTAAAAATATTTAATGTTACACATTCCCCCAAAAATATACAACACAAACCTAATTGATACAATCAAATAAAAATAAATATATAAATATATATATATATATATATATATATATATATATAGATAGATAATGCCTCACTTAAAAAAAAACAATATATCTCACTCTGCATCAACATCCAATATGGCAGTACATATAACTGTTAGCAGTATATATTGTGACCATTGACGGTATATAATTGTTACATATATACTATGGTGCAGTATATACTAAAGCCATATACTTTTGTGGTTTATTTATAACATATTGATGATAATTGTCCTCTTTTTCAATTCAGATAGTCCACATTTGTAGAAGTGCTATTTGCACATATAAATATATTAGTTGTTAGTTAGTTGTTCCATACTAATATGGAATATCGTTTAAGTTGTGTCCACAACTCTCGTTATCTTATTTTCTCCATTCACCTTTAGGTTATTGCAATTTCCTCTTTAGTGATATGTCCTTAATGGTGGTAAAAGATCATGTACTCACTGTTGGTGATTAGCGGTTTCACCGAACGTGGCGTCTCACATGGTGGTAGTTCCGCTCACCTTTACCTCCGCCACCCTTTACTGGGTACAGGTGATGTCTATGCCTCAATGGCGCTTGCTGAATCGCAAGGACTCACGTGGTATCTCAGCGTCCCATGTGTTGCCGCGAGCTGTGTTCAAGCTGGCGGAGTTCTCATAAAGTCATGCTGATGTAGTCCGTGGAGCGCTCCACACTTTACCTTACTTCTCCAGCATAAGGGGAATTTCTTCAACAAAATATTGTTGTTTTTTTTCTTTCAAATGGGTTTTATGGATATCCTTATTACAACCAAATACAGTCTCCAAAATATAAAACGCTGTATTGGGAAGTATGATGTGCAACATGAGAAAGTCCGAAATATTTTGAGACGACACTGGCATATTTCGATGACGGAGAAGTAATCTCTCCCAATCCAACAATTACGTATAGAAGGGGAAAAAATTTAAAAGGAGAACTTGGTACCTAGTCACTTCCAACAAAATCAAAAAGAACATAACACCACATGGCTATCCACGACAGGGTCTTATCCCTGTGGAGACTGTATTTCTTGTAATAAAATGGTACCAAGGAAGGATTTTACTAATCCAGTAGACAATAAAAGGTACCAAATCAAGGAATATATAAACTGCAAATCCACAGGTGTCATTTATGCCATTGAATGCGGTTGCCCAAAATTGTATATACAACAATTAAGGATACTTTCACACTAGCGGCATGACGGATCCAACAGGCTGTTCACCCTGTCGGATCCGTCCTGCCGCTATTTCGCCGTGCCGCCGGACCGCCGCTCCGTCCCCATTGACTATAATGGGGACGGGGCGGAGCTCTGTCACAGCACGGCAGTTTGCGGACTGAAAAGTCAGACATGCAGTACTTTTAGTCCGGCGGTTTCTCGCCATGCACTGCCGTGCTGCGCCGGATCTCCGCCCCCGTCCCCATTATAGTCAATGGCGATGGAGGAGCGGTCCGGCGGCACGGCGAAATAACGGCAGGATGGATCTGACAGGGTGAACAGCCTGTCGGATCCGTCCTGCCGCTAGTGTGAAAGTAGCCTAAGATTTGAGTTGCATCAATGCAGAATCAGATACAGCTCTTTCAAGACATATTCAAGGTAAACACAAAGGAGATACAAAGAATCTCAAAGTTTGGGGCATTAAGAAAATGAATGTGGGTCCAAGACTAGAGGACATAGACAAAAAATACAGCAAGAAGAAACAAAATGGATATATTGCCTCAAGAGCCTGACCCCTCTAGGATCGAACGAGAGATTTACATATGTATCCTTTCTCTGACTTAAGTGGCATTTATTCTTGGAGCATCAGTCTAGAAAGCTAATTGATGACAATAGCTCTACATGACTTATGGACAGTATAGATAATAACGACAATTGGGAGCAGCTACGGTATATGTTATGGTATATCATTAAAGGGTCTTCTCTCTTTCCTCCCACTTAGTGCTTAAATAGCAATGAGCATTATAATGTTACAATTTTTCTGTGCGCCTGTTATATGTAAACTACTGGGTCAGGGGGAATATATACATGGTCATAAAAATATAGTATACGATAAAAAACTAGCCTCTGTATAAAAGCAATATATGGTGACTAATAATTGATTGAGAATAATGAGGAAATTATAAATATGCATGATTCAATAATTAACAACATGATTTGCAAATTGTATTTAATAAGGAAAATCAAGAATTTATAGATAGGATTAGTGTTGGGCGCGAATATTCGAATGGCAAATATTAATCGCGAATATCGGCACTTCGAGAATATTTAGAATATAGTGATATATATTTGTATTTTCGAATATTCTAGATTTTGTTTCATCTGAACCCATGATCCCTCCCTGCTTCCTTCTTGTGGGCCAATGAGAAGGCTGCAATGTCTTTGTCAGAGCTTAGCAACATCCCTAGCAACCAATAGGAAAGTTGCCTACCCCTTACTATATAAGAACCTCCCCAGCAGCCAGTTTTCAAAGTTCTGAGAGAGAGAGAGCAGTGTTATTGCTGTGCTTTGTGCTTTCCACTCATTACATTAGATAGTTAGATAACTTATATATATATATAATACAGATAGTTAGTGGGAGATAGTCAGTGTAGGTTATATCCTGATATAGTGTAGCTGATAGGTTCTGCTGTCCATACATACATGCTACAGACATAGTGCTGTGATGTCACAACAATACATAGTGCACCAATCAGTAATATGTAGTCAGACCTGCTAAAATGTGAAGTTTCACGTATTGTGCCAAAATATTTGACGATATTAGTGCTGATTAGCGCAATTGCGAATATATTGGAACACTCTATCTGCATATAAAGCCATTTTTAATGTTCTGCCATGCCAACTATTTTCACCAGTCTCAGGAAACTTCTAGCAGCTTGGAAAATGTAGCAAAAGTGACCCACTCCTGTATTGCGCGCGCATTACGCGAATATTACATTGCTGATTTTTGCAATAAAAAAAATCATCGTGAATTCAAGAATATATGACGAATATTCTACAAAATATTTGCAAAATATTGCGAATTTGAATATTGCCCCTGCCGCTCATCACTAGATATGATCGAGTTTATAGAATAATTAAATAAAGGTAAATAAATTCATAGCCAATTCATCAGTCACTCATAGTGTACTAATATTCCCCAATATAAATATATCATGATCAAACAGTTAGGCTACTTTCACACTTGCGGCAGGACGGATCCGACAGGCTGTTCACCAGGTCGGATCCGTCCTGCGGCTATTTCGCCGTGCCGCCGGACCGCCGCTGCGTCCCCATTAACTATAATGGGGACCGGGGCGGAGCTCCGGCGCAGCACGGCGAAAGCCGCCGGACCAAAAAGCCTGACATGCAGTAATTTTAGTCCGGCGGCCTTTCGCCGTGCACCGCCGGAGCTACGCCCCCGTCCCCATTATAGTCAATGGGGACGGAGCGGTGGTCCAGCGGCACGGCGAAATAGCCGCAGGACGGATCCGACATGGTGAACAGCCTGTCGGATCCATCCTGCCGCAAGTGTGAAAGTAGCCTAAAATAACTGAGTTAAAAACTATAAGTGGACACATGATAGTAACAGTGGACAACTTTCCATATTATCCACAAAGATCTCCATAGATAAAAAGTAGCAATAAAGAAATTCCTAGACAGACGCAGAATAGTGGGCAAATCTAGAGGAGAAATCTAAGTCTAGTGACATGCACAGTGAGTACTAATGAAATGATCTATGGTAAAGTCTGTGATATGTGCAGGGATAGAAGAAGAGTGAGCCTGCAGCAGTGAGCTGAAACGGCTCACTATATCCCTTAGCTTGCTAAATCACACTGTGATGTAAATAGTGTTTCAAATAGAGTTACAAAAGTAACTATGTGACACAGCTGATATTTTTAAACATTTTTATTTAGTCAGTAGATGTTTACAATATGGAATTAATAAACGTTACGTTTTAACATGTAGCAAATAGCACATGGAATAGAAAGTCTTTATTGGTCTTAAGGACCATTTGTAAATAATTTTACCACGTGTTGCTGCTCTCCGGGAGGGATGGTAAGGCATGGTACACTCCAATGGGAAATAAGTCCAGAGAGTCAGGGTCTGCAGGGGTCTGCAGGGTGGAGTGGAGAAGCTCAGCACAAACAGATACAATGTAACACTTTCTGTCTGTCATAGACTTACATTAGAGCTTCAGTGATACTCAATGGCAATGACACAGCAGTTTTTCCAGACAAAAACAAGTTTCCAGATATAACAACATAGCTAAAACCAGACATTCAAAAGGTCAGTCTGTCTGGTTTTGGTGGTGAACAAGTCTGACTTTTTCCCTCCAAAACATGCTCTTCTTTAAACTCTATGGCAGCTGTGGAAAATTACCAGCTTCTTATGTAAAGTCCCAAAAGTCTCTCAGTATTCATTAACACCTTTTCCACAAAACCTTGCAAATACAGTGCAAATGAACAGGATATATATCACAACATACATATAAAATGCAGTAACACAGTAATAAACAGTATAAGTTAACCCTTTCAAGAGAAATAAAGTAAGAAGTTTTAACTTTGCAAAGGAGAAACAGGGGGAATTGTCCAGACGTCACAATACCCCATGCTCCAGGGCACTAGAGATGCACCATAAGTGTGTACATCTTTAATATGATCAATAGATTTAGGAGTTCCTTCCCCTGTTGTTAGTTAATATAAATGCTCATAAAACATGATTTGGCCCATATAAAACACAATATACACAAACAAAGACAAAACAACATGAAAGCAAGGGAACAATGTAAACATTTATGATTGCCTTTTAGGGTTATCCCTAAGTGGCAATTTTAGCAGAGTCGGACCACATTCTACGTGAATAGGGACAACCTTCCAGTCCCCCCAACATCAGCCATGGGACAAACGAGGGATTGCGCACGTTGAATTTGATCAGAACCAAACTTTTATTTCCAATGAAGTTAACGTGCACCTCCTGCATGTTTATGGGGCAGTTAGGTGAGGTCACTGTCTCATATTTATCACCAGCATTAACCCATTCGCTACCAATGCTGTAGCTGTACGGCGCTATGAACTAGGTACAAAATACCAGTGCAGTACAGCTACGGCGCGGTGTTCACCCAGTCCCTGAGCGAAATCGCTCGGTGACCAGGTGAGGATGGCTGCTCAGGACGGCAGGCATCCATCTTTCCTAGGGGTACAGGCAGGTTTTTCTGCCCCCCCCCCCCCCCTGCAACATGGATCGCTGCGATTGGTCGATTTCTGCAGACTGGCCAATTGCAGCTCCGGGTGATTTTTCATTCATCCAGGAAGCTGCAGGAGGGTGAAACAGGGTTTGTACAGGGGTGAATGGTGCTGAACTTGTCAGAACCTGTCCCCCCTGGGTCAGGCAGGAAACACCAGTGTTTGGTGTCCCCTGCCAGCGCTGCTATTGGCTGGAACAACGCTCCAGCCAATGGCAGCGCTACAGCTGCACAGGAAAGGGCTGAACTTCCCTGCATTCAGCCATTCTAGCTGGTGGCTGCATGCAGAGAGGTTCTGTGCCCCTCTGTGCTGCTGGTTGGCTTGCTGGGATTTGTGGTGCACCACCACTGTGACTTCAACTGTTCCTGTAAAGAAGAAGAAAGAAGAAAATAAGAAGAACATCTGAAACGGCTGCAGTTATTTTTTAATCCATTTGCAGCAGTTTTTAGATCCCTAAACCACCCTCCGTCCCTGTCCCTGTTCCATCTGTGTGCGTGCTGCAGAGCACCGATAAGTAGTGTGCTCATTTTTAGGTTTCTTTTTTGTACATTTTTTGGTGGGAAAAAAAGTAGTTTATATATATTCATATATATATATATATATAAAACTTTCAGTTAGTGTCAGTTTAGGATTTTGCACGAACGTACCATATGCTTTTTGCAACCACTGAGCACCGATCAGTAGTGTCCATTACTGATCGCGTCTGCTCAGTTTTCACCGCTTTTTTTTGTGCAGAAATTATTTTTTTTGCTAATTTTTGTTCTTTTTTTCTCCTAAATTTATTTTCCAATTTATTACAAGCCCCTTCACGTGTGAAAGCACCTCATACACACAGTAAATAAAGTTTTACACATTTCACTCCAATAAAATAAAAATGGCCGAGTTTACTCAGCTGAAGAGGCATACGCCATGCTTGCCTCTAATACCGAGTTCGCCAGTGAGGAAGAAGAGGATGCCACTTTCCTCTACCCCCTCATCATCATCATCTGGTGATTAGGGACCCTCTAGAAGGTGCCTCAGGGTAGCAGAGGAGGCAGCCCCCCATAGGCAGTGACCCCATATGGACCCCACCCCCTGACGACTATTTGTGGGCAGCTCAGGAATTCAGATAGATTGTGCGGGCTTCACTGAAATTGAATTTTTTTAAATCTTTTCCTCTGAAGATTTAATAAGTTTGATGGTAACCCAAACAAATTTATACGCCCATAAATTTATTTCCGAGAACCCCACATCGGCCTATGCTAGACCCCTAGGTTGGACTCCAGGAAATGCAGCAGAGATGATGACCTTTTGGGGGCTCTTGCTGTATATGGGCGTTGTTAAAAAACCAAAGATTACTCAGTATTGGAGTGTGGATGTCTTGTACCACACTCCAATTTATAGTAGTGCCATGGCCCGTAATTGATTCCAACCAATCCTGAAATTTTTGCATTACAACGATAATGCACAGTGCCCTCCCAGAATGACCCCACAATTGACCGTCTGTACAAAATTAGGCCCGTCCTTGACCACTTCAACGCAAAGTTTTCAGAAGTGTACACCCCAGAAAAAAAATTACTACAATAAACACAAAGAGGGGGGTGGGAGAGGGGGGTGGGGGGGGGGGGGGAAGAATCAAGTTCTGAAGCCCTACAATGCCACACAAAAAACAAAAGTGTGGTACAAAAAGCTGGTTATGCACCTCGTACAGATGGCGCTGTACAATGCGTTTGTGCTTTTTAAATCTAGAGGCCATCCAAGAACATTCCTACAGTTTCAAGAGGTGGTGATAAAGGCCCTAATTTTTTCTAGCCAAGCAATCGAGGGCCCCAGTACTTCTGCAAGTTACAGTGCCTGAGTTCTACCAGGGCAACATTTTCCTGGTGAAGTCCCCCAAACAGCAAGAAAGGGAAGGACCCAAAAAAGATGCAGGGTATGTTCCAAAAGGGGGATAAGGAAAGATACCATTGCGAAACTTGCCCTGAAAAACCTGGCCTGTGCATCAAGGATTGTTTCAGAATCTATCCCTCATCCATGGAATAATTTCATCCTTGATGTACCCTTTAATTCTACCACCTTATAAATGATTTTGTCCACAGAGCTTACATATCCACTTTTCACCAACCACTACATGTTAATGTCTGTAATACACCTGTTTGGTCAAAAGTGCCCTTTCAACCCCTTACAATGTTCGTATGGGGGTGCTCTTTCCAAAATGAGGTTACTTCTTGGGGTTTTACATTTCTGGGAACCTCAGGAATTTTTTTTACATATGACATGGGACCTAAAATCCATGTCTGTTTATTCAGGCCTGCAAAATCCATATTTTGCAGTTTGCCTCTAAAGCCCTGCTGTGCGCCCATACAGCAGGTTACAAGCACATATGGGATGTTTGCAAAAAATGATGAACATATACTGGGGTGCATTTCCTCCTTTAACCCCTTTTGAAAGTGAAAAATTGGTGTCTATTAATTTTTAATTTTTACAAATGTGTGCTTTGAAATGCTTTCTCTAGTATTTCTGCCTTCTGTGAGTCACCTGTTTGCTGAAAAGTACCCTTTCCACCACATAAAATGTTCGTACGGGGGTGCTCTTTCCAAAATGGGGTCTCTTCTTTGGGTTTTTCATTTCTGGGGATCTCAGGAATTTATTGAATGCGACATGGCACCTAAAATAAATGTCTGCCAATTCAGGTCAGCAAAATCCATATTTAGCTGTTTGAGTCTAGAGCCCTGCTGTGCACATATGGGGTGTTGGCGTATTCGGGGGAAATGGGGAACAAAATGTGGGGTGCATTTTGTCCTGTTACCGCTTGTGAAAGTGAAAAATGTGGGTGTAAAGCAAATTTTTCTGGAAAAAATTACAATTTTTCATTTTCACAGCCAAGCGTTTCCTAATTCTGTGAAACGCCTGATGGTCAAAAAGCTCACTACACACCTTGAAATAATCCTTGAGGGGTGTGGTTTCCAGAATGGGGTCACTTTATGGGAGTTTCCACTGTAAGGCCACCTCAGGGTGTCTTCATATGTGACATAGCTCCCAATTACCATTCCAGCTAAATCTGCTCTCCAAAAGCCATATGGTGCTCCTTCCACTCTGAAGCAGACTGTGCGCCCATACATCAGTTTTTGAGCACACATGGGGTGTTTCTGTAAACTCCAGATTCAGAGTAATAGATTTGGGGTTTTGTTTGGCTGTTAACTCTTGATGTGTTGAAGAAAAAATTGATTACAATTTTATATTTGCAAAAAAAAAGTGACATTTTCAAATTTCATTCCCATTTTCATTTAATTCTCATGAGGCGTTTAAATGGTTAACAAAGTTTGTAAAATCAGTTTTGAATAGCTTGAGGGATGTAGTTTCCAAAATGGGGAGATTTATGGGTAGTTTCTAATATGTAAGCCCCAGAAAGTGACTTCATAACTGAACTGGTCCTGAAAAAATTTGGGTTTGGAAATGTTCTTAAAAATTTTAAGATTTGCTTCTAAACTTCTAAGCCTTCTAACGTCCCAAAAAAAAAAAAATGTCACTTTCAAAATGATCCAAACATGAAGTAGACATATGTGGAATGTAAAGTAATAACTATATTTGGAGTCATTACTTTTTATTATAAAAGTAGAGAAATTGAAATTTGCAAATTTGCTAATTTTTCTAAATGTTTGGTAAATTTTGTCTTTTTTAAAAAAAAAAATTAAATTTTTTGACTTAATTTTACCACTGTCATGAAGTATAATATGTGTTGAGAAAACAATCTCAGAATGGCCTGGATAAGTAAAATCGTTTTAAAGTTATTACCACATAAAAGTGACACATCAGATTTGCAAAAATCGGCCTGGGATTTAAGGTGAAAAGTGGCTCGGTAGTGAAGGGGTTAAAGATGTAACATGTAGACTTGGTCAGATCTGTGCGAAAATAATTCCAAAACCAGTAAAAACAGCACAGAACAAATTTCCTGAAAAAGGGGTGGGGGGAATATACTCCACTTAAGAAGAAACCCAGAATGGACAAACAGCTAGAGACATCAAACATCGCCTCGTGGCAAGGCGCTGTGTATGGCAGTGTCAGAAGACATAAAAGACACCATGTTGTGCCCTCTCCTGATTATCAATTTCCAGCATGACTTACTTTATTAAATGTTTACATGCCTTTCCCAGAGAGGGAATAGTTTTCCTTTCCCCCTTTCCTTCTGAGCTGACATTTTTTTGAATTTTTAGCACAATTGTGATAGAAGAAAATAACAAGCATCTCTTGATCTTCCAGCATAGGCCGTGGGCAGTCTGTGCACTCTCTTTATAATTTAAGAGACAGGCAAAGCCTAGTTTGAGTGTAAGATGTGCAAACAAAGAACATTTCACTAGCATGGGAGTCAACCTCCTGTTTTGCTTGCTTTCCGGCGGAAAAACAAAAATCAGACAAAATTTTACAAACAAACCAGAAATCCAAAATTATCAGGACATGCTACAGTTTTTTTTGGTATCATTTTGGGGTACATGCAATTTATTGTATGACTTTTATTAACCTTCTTGTTTACAGGAGGAATGGGGAAAAATGTGTGATGTATATATCCTTATAGTATGCGTCTGGGCACAATTAAAGGGGTTGTCTCATCTCTTTGTTGCTAAGGCAAGATGAAATACAGTTCTGAATACTTCCCGACGGGGAAACAGCAGGGCACTGTCACATTGCCATACATGAGAGCTACTGAAACAGCATAGCACAACAAGCTCTGCTGTTTCTGAGTTAGGGGGAGAACATAGCTTGTTGTGCTATGCTCTTTCAGTAGCTCTAATTGTCGTGCATGAGAACTACTGAAACAGCAGAGGGCCAGAGCGCTCTGCTGTTTCTTGGCCAGGAGGTGGCTGGAACTGTGTCTCATCTTGCCTTAGTAACGGCAAGATGAGACAACCCCTTTAAGGATACTCGAGCACAGGAAAACCAAAACAAAGGAGTTCCTTTGTCTAGATACATGACTGCAGCTCTGTAACAATCTAGCTTTTATATCATATATTGCAACCTACGTATTTCCAAGATTAAATTATGTTTACTTAAAGGGATTCTGTCATCAGAAATGAGCCCTATAAGCTAAACATATGGCGATGTCCCTTGTAAAACACAAAATCCTAAAGTGAGTTTATCAAATGCCCCTGTGGCTCTATATTCCTAAAAAAGCGGTTTATATCACCCGTCAATCACTTAAAAATGTGTCCAAGGGGACGTCTCATGGTGAAAGGTGCCCAGCGCCGCCTTCTCAGCTGAAATCGCCGCCCTCCCTTTCATGCGATCCGCCTACCTCACGTCATCACTGCCTCTCTAACCACCGATCGCTTCATCCAGATCCCGCAAGCTTTGAACCAGGCTGTAGGAGGTTGGATGGCTGGGATGGGCAGTCAGTGGAGGTTCGAGTGAAGTGCGCCGGCCGGCGCATGCGCACTTCGCTATACGAGGAAATACCTAGGGCGCACGTGCGGGATCTGAATGAAGCGAGCGGTGGTTAGAGAGGCAGTGATGACGTGAGGTAGGCGGATCGCATGAAAGGGAGGGCGGCGATTTCAGCTGAGAAGGCGGCGCTGGGCACCTAAACGACATGGCTGCAGCTGGGCACCTTTCACCATGAGACGTCCCCTTGGACACATTTTTAAGTGATTGACAGGTGATATAAACCGCTTTTTTAGGAATATAGAGCCACAGGGGCATTTGATAAACTCACTTTAGGATTCTGTGTTTTACAAGGGACATCGCCATATGTTTAGCTTATAGGGCTCATTTCTGATGACAGAATCCCTTTAATCCTACTATATTCTATAGTGCGTTGAAATTTTTGGTATTTCAAAGCATTATTGCCTGTCAATTTAAAAATGACAGGCAATCTAAGTTCCTGTTAGGATCCTGACTCCCATTGTAGCCTATAGCACCCCACTATTACATCACAGTGTGCCAACGGACTGACTGCAGCATATAAGAGGTTAAATGGCAGGGAGACCGTAAAGAGTACAATGAAGATAATTACAACCATAGCAACTTGTTTCAAGTTTCAAAAACAATCATAAACGCCTATTTCTTCTTACAGTTCCAAAACTCCTCTTTTTTCACAAACTGTCTGTGAATGTACAGAGAAGGCTGGTAACTTCTCTAGCTATCTCGCTCCCACTTAAAGTCCTGTAAGCTTGGCCCAGCCAAATGTAAGGGTGAATCGGGAGTTAGTATTCCTATACACGGTAAGCTTAGCGAACAGGAATAGCACACTTCAAATAAGGCAGGATTCCTCCAAAATTATTTGAGCTTTTGTTAGTTCCAACTAACGTATAACCTTAGCTGGGCTGGTGTCTGATCAAATTTAGCTTCTTTTTTAAAGAAGTATTCAGCTCTTGGCTGTTTGGGTCATGGTGCCATCACATTATAGAGCAGACTCTCACATGGGTCTCTCTACGCCTAATTCCAACTTTTTACAGAGGTGGATTACAGCAGCCTAGCTGATTTATAATAGAGAGAACTCTATGACAATAGCTGCACTGACATAGTAAAGTCAGGTGGACTCTTCAGTCTACCAAATCACCATTCATAGCAGTATACCTATTCAATAAAGCTGAGATTTTGCATGACAAGGAAAGCTAAAAATATAACGAGAGAAAGAATAGCAAAATCTATTAATTCAGAGACTTATTATTTTGTGTATGTTGTTCTGGCTGTAAATCATTGATTTAATTATATATATATATATATATATATATATATATATATATATATATTATTATTATTTTTTTCAGTTTACAAATTTGTCATTTTTTTGAATTGGCACTTCTGCTTCACAAGGACCCAGTAGGTGACAAGTGGAGGTTATTACTTATTATTTCTTATCATGTAAGATAGAGAGGATACTGTGTGATCAGAGTATAATTGACAGCTCTGACAAAGAGTTACTGAAGTAGAAGTTTCTATGGAGTGTCATGATTTTAATGAGGTTGCTGAGTAATGAGGTTGAAGCAGAAATGCAATATATCCATAGGAAAGTATCTACTAAGAAAGAAAAAATGAGAGGTATAAAGCCTCTGCTTTCTGACATGCTAATATTTCATCTACTATACAATTTCTCCCCATTCTAAATAATGATCAGCTAGCTCTCTAGCTAAGGACTAATTACTCTAAATCAATAGAAGAACATACTTAGAAGTTATGTACTTAGTATATACTTAGATGTTTTCTATTTCTCACAATCAATCAAAGCAATGCCCAATGCATTCAGTTATGTAGGTCTGCACTCTGGAGGAGCCAGTCCACTGGTCGGAGAACACCAGAAGCTTCTTTCTTTATGTCTTGACTTTCACAACAGTGTCAATGGGGTTGTCATACAATTTTGTATTCAAACATTTTCAAAACATTGTCAGCACAGGGTGAGTGGAGCGGCACTATGTCCCCCACCCCACCCCTCGGAGAAGCAGAGCAGCAGGCCATGAAAGCCGCTCCACTCACCCTGTGTCTGGCGCAGTTCCTGCTTTCCAGTATTTGCCAGTGCCCTGTATTTCTTTTAGGCATATTCCTCTTTGATATTCACCTTATTTTGCAGTGCTGAAAGTCTTAAAACCTTTCTTTGGGTCTCTGTTCAGCTGCCCGGCTGTTTCAAATGTGCTAATCAACTTCTGCTATATACACTCACCTAAAGAATTATTAGGAACACCTGTTCTATTTCTCATTAAAGCAATTATCTAGTCAACCAATCACATGGCAGTTGCTTCAATGCATTTGGGGGTGTGGTCCTGGTCAAGACAATCTCCTGAACTCCAAACTGAATGTCAGAATGGGAAAGAAAGGTGATTTAAGCAATTTTGAGCGTGGCATGGTTGTTGGTGCCAGACGGGCCGGTCTGAGTATTTCACAATCTGCTCAGTTACTGGGATTTTCACGCACAACCATTTCTAGGGTTTACAAAGAATGGTGGGAAAAACATCCAGTATGCGGCAGTCCTGTGGGCAAAAATGCCTTTTGGATGCTAGAGGTCAGAGGAGAATGGGCCGACTGATTCAAGCTGATAGAAGAGCAACGTTGACTGAAATAACCACTCGTTACAACCGAGGTATGCAGCAAAGCATTTGTGAAGCCACAACACGCACAACCTTGAGACGGATGGGCTACAACAGCAGAAGACCCCACCGGGTACCACTCATCTCCACTACAAATAGGAAAAAGAGGCTACAATTTGCACGAGCTCACCAAAATTGGACTGTTGAAGACTGGAAAAATGTTGCCTTGTCTGATGAGTCTCGATTTCTGAGACATTCAAATGGTAGAGTCCGAATTTGGCGTAAACAGAATGAGAACATGTATCCATCATGCCTTGTTACCACTGTGCAGGCTGGTGGTGGTGGTGTAATGGTGTGGGGGATGTTTTCTGGGCACACTTTAGGCCCCTTAGTGCCAATTGGGCATCGTTTAAATGCCACGGGCTACCTGAGCATTGTTTCTGACCATGTCCACCCCTTCATGACCATCATGTACCCATCCTCTGATGGCTACTTCCAGCAGGATAATGCACCATGTCACAAAGCTCGAATCATTTCAAATTGGTTTCTTGAACATGACAATGAGTTCACTGTACTAAAATGGCCAACACAGTCACCAGATCTCAACCCAATAGAGCATCTTTGGGATGTGGTGGAACGGGAGTTTCGTGCCCTGGATGTGCATCCCTCAAATCTCCATCAACTGCAAGATGCTATCCTATCAATATGGGCCAACATTTCTAAAGAATGCTATCAGCACCTTGTGGAATCAATGCCACGTAGAATTAAGGCAGTTCTGAAGGCAAAAGGGGGTCCAACACCGTATTAGTATGGTGTTCCTAATAATTCTTTAGGTGAGTGTATATACAACTAGTTGTCTCTTTCTCTGTCTAGGTAATAGGTTTACTAGCTATCTAGATTCTACGAAAATACTTTAATCTGCTTGTCTGTCTGTGCACCAACTTCTGCCTTATTCCCGGATTTCTGACCATCTGCCACCTGACCTGACCTGTGCCTGATCTTGATACTGACTCTGGTCTGCCTGTTCTGACCTTTCGACTGTTTTTTACATTCACAAAACTCTACCTGCCTGATCCCTCAGTGGATCAGCTGTCAACCACACCGAGGCTACTCCAGGAGGTAGTGACCTGGTGGCTCCCCTGCAGCGAAGTCCATCTCTGTATAGGGTGAACACCAGGGGACTGCCAGGATAACGCCCTTAGAATTAACCAAAAATTAAACCAAAAGCGTTTATGATGCCTTCTATAAAAAAATAAGGTCACCAACTGCAAATTTTAGTATAGCTCCAAAAACATGCATTGATTCTCCACTATGCTTCAATGACAGTTGTAGAAATGGTTTGGAGAGTATTTCATTGCTTTTGTTCCAAACATACTGCCTTTTGCTTCTTCAAAATTTCTTAATTCATTACTTATCAGTCCATAAAACCTTACTCCACACCTCGGATGTTCATTATTGGTGAGAAGCATTTTATTATCTGTCTAGTCACTTTTCTCCATATAAACTTTTTTCTACACTTCCTTTCAGATCTACTTAGTTGTACTGTCTCCTCACATCAGAAGAATGGACAAAAACAACTGCGGGTTATTCAGATCTGAAAAAAGAGTCTAGCTTGACTGTGTCCTATCACTTAAAGATGAGAGATTTAAAGGGATTCTGTCACCAGGATTAACGATATGTAGATATTTATATGTGCCCATTAGTCTTCATGCAGTGTTTACAATGATCCCTCTGTTTATGCTCTGTGTGCCTTATATTCTTATAAAAAGTGATCTTATTGATATGTAAATCACCTCTGTCAGGAGCCCAAGGGGTTGTCCCACGATATGTTGGAGCCCAGCCGCGCCCATCGATCCGGAGCCCAGCACCGCCTACTACTTAATTTATTCACTGCACTATCCTGATGTCATGTAATCTCTGCTCCGTAGTCTCGCGCAGGCGCAGTGGACACTGTAGTCCTCGCCCGTGCGGACTACTGGCACCGGCTTCGACGAGTCAACTGCGCATGCGCCGGCTCCCTCTGTGCGAGATTACAGAACTGAGAAGAAATGACGTCAGGGATAGTGCAGTGAACAAATTAAGTGGTAGGCGGTGCTGGGCTCCGGATCGATGGGCGCGGCTGGGCTCCAACATATCGTGGGACAACCCCTTGGGCTCCTGACAGAGGTGATTTACATATCAATAAGATCGCTTTTTATAAGAATATAAGGCACACAGAGCATAAACAGAGGGATCATTGTAAACACTGCATGAAGACTAATGGGCACATATAAATATCTACATATCGTTAATCCTGGTGACAGAATCCCTTTAAAGGGAATCTGTCATGTTAAACATAGTGTTTCAGCTACAGGCAGCATGTTATAGAGCAGGAGGAGATGAGCAGATTGATATATAGTTTTGTGGGAAAAGATTCAGTAAAACTTGTATTTCATTCAATAAAATTCCTGCTCATTCTGGGCTTTGAAGTCCAGGAGACGGCCCTATCAATGACTGACAGCTATCTCTGTATACACAGTTATATAGGGAAGGTTGTCATTCATTGATAGGACCGCCTCCTTGATTTCAAAGTCCAGAATGCAGAGGAATTTAAAAGGATAAATTAAGTTATACTTGATCTTTCCCCACAAAACTATATATAAACCTGTTCTGTGTGAAGGTGCTGGCGATCACCCGATGTGCGAAAGCATCGCTCATGTGATCACCTAAGGCTAGTTTCACACTAGCAGCACGGACCTCCGGCAGGCTGTTCCGGTGGGTGAACAGCCTGTCGGATCCATCCTGCCGCTAGTGAACGCGTGCCCCCAGGCTACAGCTCCGGCCCCATTGACTATAATGGGGGAGGGGCGGAGTTCTGGCAACACGGCAGCGCATGCCGAGAGGCGGCCGGAATAAAAGTACGACCTTATAGTCAATAGGGCCGGAGCGGTAGTCCGGGGGCACGCGTTCACTAGCGGCAGGACAGATCAGACAGGCTGTTCACCTGCCGGAACAGCCTGCCGGAGGTCCGTGCCGCTAGTGTGAAACTAGCCTAAATCATCATTTCTGGGCAGCAGATCATACTGTGTAAACAGGGATCTATTGCCCAGAAGCAATGATTCTCTATGGGGATGGGCGAACGGTACAGCAATCCTTTGTCCCCATACAGCCGATATGATCTCTCACTTCCCCTGATGGATGGTTCCCTACAGTTGCCTGCTGTGTTGTCCCATGTAAAGGAGTCTTTAACACTGGAAGAGAAGCAAATGATTTTGTTCTTGACTGATTTCTACTTTTGCAATACCTACTGTGGAAATTTACAAAATACATCAGCAGCCATCTGTATTCAGTTCTGTACTGTACAATAGTTTGCTTTAGTGTTTTCAAGAAAAAAAAACTTTTAACTTGCATAAATGGACACTAATTTGGACACGTAAGTATGAAAACCCCTGGCATTATGGCTGATAACAATATCTAGCCATTCATTTACAGCAGTGGGAGAAAGACACAAGTGATAAGTACAACTCGAGAATTAGAATTATACTACAAGAGAGAAGATTAGGTTATATTATTTAGAACAATGAATCAGCATCTCCATTGTTCTCTTGTACCACTCAAAGAAAGCAGCCGCAAATAATTACAACCTACAATGTCCAGACGCATCAACAACACTTGAACAGGAAAGCATATGTTGGATGTCAGTCCTCTTGAAATTGAGTCCCATAGGGTGAAACAACAGATTCCAATTAAAACAATTTCCAGCAATTACTCATGTCCATTTCAGTCACAGTCTGTAATTTGAATGCTAGACACGAGGCATTGTGTTCTATCCATAAGACGCGTATATATCTGTTGGTTGACTTGTCATTCAGTGGAGAAAAGGTTTGAAGGCCAATATTTCCACACTGCCTCAAAGACTTCGTAGTCATATAATAAAATTGCTTATTTTTTTTCTACAAACTCATAGGTCCAGGGTCAAGGAGGAAGAAATCAGGTATTCAGATATTTTTAAGGCTACTTTCACACTAGCGTTCTGCTGTCCGCTCGTGAGCTCCGTTTGAAGGGGCTCACGAGCGGAGCAGAACGCTTCCGTCCAGCCCTGATGCAGTCTGAATGGATGCGGATCCGCTCAGACTGCATCAGTCTGGCGGCGTTCAGCCTCCGCTCCGCTCGCCTCCGCACGGCCAGGCGGACAGCTGAACGCTGCTTGCAGCGTTCGGGTGTCCGCCTGGCCGTGCGGAGGCGTGCGGATCCGTCCAGACTTACAATGTAAGTCAATGGGAACGGATCCGCTTGAAGATGACACCATATGGCTCAATCTTCAAGCGGATCCGTCCCCCATTGACTTTACATTGAAAGTCTGAACGGATCCGCTCAGGCTACTTTCGCACTTAGAAATTTTTCTAAGTTATTAATGCAGACGGATCCGTACTGAACGGAGCCTCCGTCTGCATTAATATGATCGGATCCGTTCAGAACGGATCCGATCAAGCGCTAGTGTGAAAGTAGCCTAAGATTCAACAAAGAATGTGGTTGCAAAAAAAAAAAAATAATAATAATAATTTTATGCTTTTCAGGCATCTTAGGTTCCTTCTTTAGGTGTCCAAAGAAACTAGAGTTAAATCTTCAACAATTTTGGCCAATGCTAGATCGAATCTCTGATATATGATCAATCCAATGATTGTGCCTGAGAGAATTGTCCACTTTTTCATCAATGGTGCAATATTGGGTGGTGATTAATTCTATAAATACATCTTTGTGGCAGTTGTAGTTAGATATTTCTAGTACAGCTCTCCATATACATCTACAGGATAAAATTCAGACCGCCTGTGCCCTACACTAGAGGAGCTGAAGCTGACCATACACTTTAGATGGCTGAGCATTCAGTCTACAGGTCTTCCTCTTAACCCCCCATTTACAAGCACTTGTAGCTTGGCCGAGCATGTATGTGTTCTGAATGGGGCGAGTGAAATAAGGCTCTGTCAGACAACTAGAATTATATCCCGGGAGAACAAATGATCAAGTATCCAACATACTCGATCAATAGGACATCAGCCATTGAGAGAGAATCGGGAGGCACTATACATATTACATGGTAGGCTAGTCGTGCAAAAATCGGCAGGTTCGGCCACCTTTACTGCATTCAGATCCGTTGCTGAGATTAATATATAAAACCAAATGCAGTGTACAGCCTGAAATGGATGCAGACAGCTGGAATTGTATCACTTACCATCTACGGGGATTTGCAGCTCTGCTTTTGCAGGGGACTGAATGGGAGAAGAGGACAGGAGGAATAGTAGTGGCTATGTCGATGAAAGGTGACAGGCCTTTTGGTTGCCACAAATAAAGTCTCTTTCCAGTGTTGATTATGAGAGTTGTAGTATACGGAGCAGCAAAAACATGAGTCAAAGGTATTTCACAGGCAGTAGTTCCCCAATAGCAGTATGTAGGCAGGAACAATGATGGCAGTTGTAGAACTGACAGTCTCTCTCTAAAGACACCGCAATCGCTCCAACTAACCATAGGAGTGCTATCCTGTTCCTATTAACCCTTTCTGTAGTTCCTGAGCTGAAAGGTGCAGATTTAAGATATTGATGGACAATCTGCATCAAATTTTGGCTTGAACAATATTCCCTCCCCACGTCAGCAAAGTCCCTAGCCATAAACGGGCACTAACTACCTCACCGACGTTATTGTACCTCACTGACATTAAACCTTCTAAGATGGCGTATCTCTTTCTCTCAGGAGTACTCTGGTGTTGAAGTCGTTTCCTAGGCGGGTTAAGCCTCGGGAATAAGGGGAGAAATGGCACAACAGAGAGCCATAAGAACAGATGCTCCAAATTGCTATTACATGGAGAATGCAAGTAGTTACTAAAACAGACATGTCAGAAGAGGTGACAAATCCATTTTAAAATATACAGGACTTATAAGAAAGTATTAGAGTCTTGATTTAGTAGTAATAGTAAGATTACTTATCATGACATGATAATTGCTATTGATTGATCATTTATGTGTGTTCTCTAAAAAAAAAAAAAAAAAAAAGGGGTCATCTACCACTTGTAACAAGTGTGCTTCACATTTTTACATTTTACTTGAAAAAAAAATTGCCGAAACAAAGTCTTCTCCAACAATCCCTAGATATCTTTCAAGTCTCTTCAATAGGTCGGACACTGACTTACTTGCTAGCTTCCTATACCTGTAGGTGGCAATATAGACAGACTTCTTCCTTCTGGAATAGACCTAATGTGAAAACCTTGTCCCAGAAGGCACTGTCTGTAAGATTTTTTACAACAGTTGGCGTCTCCACAAGGAGAAACAGTACTCTCCGAAAGTTACATCAAAGGCCTCTTACCCAGTTAACCAGTATCCTGCTCTGTACAAATGAAGGTCAAGAACTTTCTACAGAAGGGTGTCCCTTCCTTTAAAGGAGACACTGATTTAACAAAAGTCTCTAGTCATGTTTCAAGGCTTTTTAATGGGTTGGGCACTGACCTATAGTGAGATCTGAAGTACAAGAGAGAAACATAATACAAGACAATACAGAATTCTCACGATCGTTTACCTGAGATGACTGGAAACTACAGTTGAGTTGCCACAGGTTTGACTGTGGTCAACGATGTTAGCTCCAGCCTAAAGCCTTATTCACACATCACTGTGTTTTGGTCAGTGGTTTCCATCAGTGACTTTGAGCCAAAACCCGCATTGGAGCCTATACATAGATAAGGTATAATGAAAAGATCTGTTTAAAAGATTTGTTTAGACCCACACCTGATTTTGCCTCAA
The DNA here is from genome assembly GCF_905171765.1 of Bufo bufo. NCBI lineage: Eukaryota > Metazoa > Chordata > Amphibia > Anura > Bufonidae > Bufo > Bufo bufo. Next base: position 102,469,116 of record NC_053389.1, on the reverse strand, counting down.
AATCACTGATGGAAATCACTAACCAAACATTGACTGTGTGAATAAGGGCTAAGATTGGTCAGACATTTTGTAGCACTACCTAGTCAACTACTGAGTGACCACTGCAAGCATTATACTACAAGGTACTCAATATACTGCTCTGGACTACAGCTGTAGTTCCATAGTCCAAATAAGTAAGTAGTTCTACAAAGTCTAGGTTTAGTCTTAGGTTGGAGCTTAAAAGGTGATCTTGGCTGCAACACCTATCACATGACGAAAGACTGCTGTGTAGCAGTGCAGCCATTGAAATGAAACCAGTCGCAGCACAACTTGCAAGTTTCTATGACCCCAGAATTGCAAATGATCCAGCACTGTTGGATTTTTTGCAATTCTGGGGTTTTGGTTGTACTGCAACCCGATTCAGTACAATGGCTGCACTCCTACGCAGCAATGTTTAGTCGTGTGACTAGAGTCATGTCCAAAATCGCCCTGTAGCCTCAGCCTTCTAGGAACTCCATTCTGACCAGAAGTCTGTTGATTACCAGTTTCCATTTCCCACTCTTCTGCTTCATTTTATCAAATATAATGTGAATATAATGAATTGTGATTCATCAGAAGTCATTCTTGGAAAGCACACTGTGAACAAACAACTTGCCAGTAAGCTGCTCTGAATTATCACCATTCGATTTTTTTCTACCGATGTATATTTTTCACCTGGAATTTATGAATAGTAAGGACTTTAAAATATGTGATAAGATCTGCTGGAGGCAGACGGCCAGCAATATGTCAGGTATGAAGCAGCACAAATTGTGAAATCTTCAAACTCATATCACAAATTGTTGCCAGAAGCCGCCTATGTAATTGTCTGAAAATCTCATTTCTAGTTTTTATATCCTGTATGCAGTAAAACATTCAAAACCTGTGTTCAAAGAGCCATTCCCCCTCATCAGCTCAAGGAAAGAGGGTGCGGAAACATATAATATATAGGGGATATGTGGAGAAGATTATAGAATATCAAAAATGCTTTGATATGCTGGAAAGATGACCATACCAATAATGTAACATATTACAATGACACATGCAGGCTACACATAATTAAATCACCTAAACGGGTGGGAACATGGGATGAAAGGGATTGTCCAGCTTTAAATCAATTTTTGCCACTGGATCTTTGGAGGAAAGGACACTTACCTGCTCCCCGACACTCAATTCCAGGTCCTTTGGTTCACCATGATCTTGTTCCCTGCTTGTTGACCTCCAGAATGGACAAGAGTCATTTGTCCAGCCGCAGCCAAGACTGGCCGCAGAGGTGACGTGTTCCCCATGCGGCACGTAACCCAGTGACACCATGCCTGGGGCGAAATGTCACTGCTGCAGTCAGTCATTGCTGTACAGCACATGTGACCACCAGAGCACAATGAACCAAAGGAGCTGGAACCCAGCAGTGGGGAGTAGGCAAGTATCCTTTCCTATACATGCCCAGCAGGTTGGGGTGGGCAGGGCTGGTGAAAATTAGTTTAAAGCTGGGCAACTTCTTTAAGGCTCTCACATCTCTGTTCACATTTCTGTTCATGGGTGCCAAAGGGGTTTTCCGCCAGGAATATCAAAACTCCAACATATCCCAATAAAGTCACTGGAATCCATCTGGATTCTTGGGTTGGAAATGTACCTGGCATAACTGTTATAGCTCTATTACAAATAAAAGCCATGACACTAGTGTGAACCGAGTCCTATCTGGTAAGGATAAAGGCACCCTGCACTCTCTCATATGAATTATCTAAAATGAGCATAACCCCACCAGCAAATTTCCCTGTTAAATCAATGTTTTTTGCCTGTAAAAACTGTATGGGCAATAACCACATAACAAAACTGCAGCACAACATGTAAAGCCAGCTTAAAGGGCTTCTGTCACCCGCCTAAAGTCATTTTTTATTTTTTTTGGCTCATTAAAATCCTTATGCTGCGATTTATCAATATATAGGGCTCTTACTCATTTTCGTTCAGTAGTTTCTTCAAAAAATGGACTTTTATAATATGTAAATTACCTCTCTACCAGCAAGTAGGGCGGCTACTTGCTGGTAGCAGCCGCATCCTCCTTTCATAATGACGCCCCCTCCTCATGTTGATTGACAGGGCCAGCGAGCGCTCTCGTCCTCTGGCTGGCCCTGTCTGCGTTTTAAATCTCGTGCCTTCGCCGTACCGGTCTTCAGTCGGCGCAGGCGCACTGAGAGGAGGATGCTCGCTCGGCCGCTCCTTCCTCAGTGCGCCTGCGCCGGGTGTAGATGTAACGTCATCGGCACAGGCGCATTGAGGAAGGAGAGGCCGAGCGAGCGTCCTCCTCTCAGTGCGCCTGTCACCCCCATGACTTTATGGGGGTGACAGAAGCCCTTTAAGGCCACCTGCACACATTGCGTAATGTGCACATTTTTTTAGTGCGGAAATATCTCAGCGTAGTACAGTACCAGCAAAGTATATGAGATTACACAAATCTCATGTACACTTTGCAGACTGTTTCCATGCTAAAATTGACCTGCAGTGTGGACTTCCAAGTCCACAGCATGTCAATTATGTTTGTGATTTTAGCTGCATATTTAGCTGCATATTTTAATGGCCACACAGTTTTCCTAAAACCGCAAAACAATTAACAGTTAACACTCTTTTGCAATCCATGCCAACTCACATAAGACTAAGGTTGGGTTTGAGGCTGCATTGCGTTGGCCGCTGTCATCTGAATCAAGCCAATATCCTGTATACACGCATAAGGCCTCTTTCACATGTCAGCAAGTCATGGACGTGTTCTCCACAGGCAGCACAGGCTGACAGATAAAAACACCATAATCAAACCCTCAGACAAGGGAGGCGATGTAGTCGTCATGAACACCTTAGCTTATAAAGAAATGTATCTGACCATTCTCAAGGATAAAACTGGTTACGAAATCCTCCCTGGTGATCCCACTGGCAGACTACAGGGGACATTACGGCAGACTTTACTGCAAGCCAAATCTGACAGTTTGATTAACAATGAGGAATACGATTTCCTTTACCCCCGCCATCCTGTTACAGCTACCTTCTACTGTTTACAGAAGGTCCACAAGGGGACCTCCCCATTAAGGGGCGCCCCATCGTCTCTGGGGTGGGAAGCTTGTCACAAAATTGTGGCATTTACGTGGACCAAATCTTACGCCCTTTTGTGGAGTCCCTACCCTTCTATGTGAGGGACACAGGGGATCTTCTCGGCAAGCTTGAGGATATTTGTGTTGAACCAGAATGGTTCCTGGCCTCCATTGACGTAGGGGCACTCTATTCCTCTATCCCTCACGAGAAGTGCTTAGAGGCTACTGCACATTTTCTGAAGACTAGGGGCCAACAGTTCTCGGCGCATAACAACTTTATCCTTGAACTGTTGAATATTGTTTTGTCAGGTAGCTTCTTTTTGTTTGATGGCAGGATGTACCACCAGCTCAGGGGCACAGCTATGGGCAGTTCCTATGCGCCGTCCTATGCGAACCTGCTCTGTGCTGGTGGGAAGAGTCTGTAGTATTTGGGGAACCGTCACAGTGGCATGCAGACTACATTGCCCTCTGGTCTCGCTACATTGATGATATCTTTGTACTATGGAGCGGTCCAGAGAGGGAATTCAACAGGTTTGTCTCTGAGCTTAACCACAATGCCCTTAACCTCAGATTCACTTCTGTAATCATGATGGATTGCCTCCCCTTCCTGGATGTCTCTATTTCTAGGGACGGTGAGGGGGGCTTACAAACGAGCATCTATCGCAAACCAGCAGCGACGAACTCTATCCTCACATGGGACAGCTGTCACCCTATTCCCCTTAAGAAGGGTATACCCATAGGACAGTATCTGAGATTAAAACAGAATTGCTCAGGAAAGGGTGAGTTCAAACGCCAGACGAGGGACCTGAGGACTAGATTCCAAGAAAGGGGGTATCCGGATAAGACCTTAAGATCTGCCTACCAATGAGCACAGGGGCTAACACGCACTGCACTTCTCCATCCCACCAAACATGCAGCACAAGGACCCCAAAAGAATGTACGAATTATAGGAACCTTTGATGCAGCTGCGTCTCAGGTAAAAGGCGTTTTAGAACACCACTGGGACACCTTACTGATGGACCCGACTTGGCTGAAGTCCTCAGTCCCCACGTTTCTGTGACCTTCAGGAGAGGCAGCAATTTGAGGGACAAACTTGTACACAGCCATTTTGGTCCCCCAGAAAGACCCCGTACGTGGCTTGATAGGCCCGTGAGAGGTTGTGACAGATATGGCCACTGTAGCTTCTGTGATTTTCTCGTACAAGGCAAATCTTTTAGAGCGGAACCCGTTGATACTATTTACTACATACAAGATTTTATTAACTGTAGTACCGCCGGTGTAATTTACCTACTCACCTTTGAATGCAGTTTACGCTATGTGGGTTAGACCCAAAGGGAGTTGCGTAAACGCATGTGTGAACATGTCAATGACATACGCAACAATAGGTATACTCCCATAGCACGACATCAGTCCGATTTATGGCTATCGAACACATCAAAAAACGACAACGGGGGGAGATTTGGATAAGCACGTCCTCCAGAAAAAGTGCTGGTGGATATTCAAACTCAATACTCCTACCCACAACGATCTGAATGAGCAGCTTAATTTTGGTTGCTTTATATGACTTTTTGACGTGTTGCGACTCTTTGTGCGTGCTCACTCCTGGCCCCAGTCTGTTCCTGTTAGGGCAGGCACCAGTACCCCTGTTTGAGCCATTGTTATTTTTTCCTGCCAATAATACCCCGTCTTATGGTCTGCTTTGAGGGTTGTTCTATACCATCCCCTCAGCTCATCCGCACCTGAGTGATTGGAGTTGTAGCACGGCTCTCGAACATTCGATTGAGGTGCTCCTCCTCCCACTTTATGTTTTAACAGTAGAGTAATGTCCTCCTGATTGGCCCTCCATACTGTTAGCAGCCGCCAGGAGGCACTCTCTACACTTTGTGCCATACAGAGCATTAACCATGCTCCCCATGCTGTGCCTTACTGGCGGTCATCGCATCCTCTCTGGACGTCACCATCTGATGGCGTCATTGGATGCCAGTTCTATTGACTCGCCGGAGCGAGCGTGCGCATGCGCGTCTTTCGGTGCGCGATTACGTCATTGCCTGGCACCCAAACACGTGTTGACGGGTGCGCCGGGCGCACACTTTGAGGTCATTACCTGGCGCCCAGTCAAGTGACGGCCCCTCCTTATATTCTATCTGTCTAGCTACAGACGCTGCCGAACTATTCACCTAGAGGGGACACCACTAACTTGGTGATCCCTACTCCCTCGTATACAGCCATACGCTGACCACGGCCATTCAAAGTAAGTGTGACCTCCCCTTTCGTCTCTAGCTGATTGGGTCTGAGGTGTTTTGGTTATCACTCTTACTAGGTTTTTCTTTTCTGTTCTATTTTTAGGTTACACTTCAGTGCTGTGCGGTACGCCGCCTTGTGGTATTAACCTGTTGATCTGTTTGCCCCGTGTCCCCTGAAGATTCAAGGGGCTCGTATAGATGAAACGCGTTGGGACACTAGTATTATATTACTTATTACATGTACACTTTTTCAAGTTTTTTAGCCCCGCATCTGGTACCCATTCCAGCCCCTTTTCCCACTCTGTATAGGGCCTCTGTAGGGTCTCTAGAACAGGACCAGGTTCCAGCCGGGGCCACCCCTTGCGAGGTTTTTTGGACCCCGTACATAGGATATTATAGGGTGGACTAGGCCAAGTAGGGTGTGGTAGAGTTAGCTTCCCTCCCTTAGGTCTCATCCTCACTAGTCCGTGTAGGGTGCCATCCATGACACTTTGATCTATACCATTTGAGGAAACATACTTTTGACAATGGTGAGACAATTATTTTTGTTTTCTTGTGTTAAGTAGTCATATTCGGCACTCATCCAGCCACTTGACGGATATACCCAGTGCTCCTGACGGTTCTCTACCGGCGACCAGTAGAGCTCTTGGCCCGCCATTTTTTGTGTTTTTTGTCAAGTAGGGGCCTATGTTTTATTTACTAATACCATTAAAAGTTAAGTTTTATTAAGTTACTGCCCCCTTTCCATTTTGATTTCACATGTCATAGTAGACTTTTTGTATGATCCCTAAACAAGGTTGATATTAAGCAAGTAGGAAGTCAAAGTAAGAATAAATATCTCACTTACCGCGGACTTTATATATTCCAAGTTGCTCAATATCATCATTCCTCTGCAATCGTTCCTCCGGACAGCAATTGAACTCCCGGACACAGAGCACCCAAAAACGGTCATGGTAGAATTTTTATATGATCCCTAAACAAGGGATCTAACCATTATTTCTACAATGCTCTGCATCTTAAAATTTTGTCTATGGGTAAAAGAATGAGAATACATGACTCATGGTGGTATTAGAGTCTTCCTCCACCTCTTACAACTCCAAATAGAAGACCCTCTCTTTATTAGCAAAGCCCTGGGTGTCACCATTACAACCTAAAAATACAAATCAGCCCATATGAATGTGACATATATTTTAACAGAGATTGATATAAATATATCCTCATAGTATGCATCTGGACACAATATTTACACACTCACATGCACACAGCATCACAGAGAAGGGTATTTTTTGATCCCAAAGAGTCACAGAAAGACAATACCTAGAAATATGATATTAAGCAAGTAGAAAGTAAAAGTAAGAATAAATATCTCACTTACTGCGGACTTTATACATTCCGAGTTGTTCAATATCCTCATTCCTCTGCAATCGTTCCTCTGGACAAATATTGGAATCCCGGACACAGAGCCCCCAAAAACGGTCATGGTAGAATTTTTGTATGATTCTTAAACAAGGAATGTAACAATGTTGTCGGCAATGCTCCAAATCTTAAAATGTAGTCTAGGCGTATAAGAAGGGGAAGACAACTCATGGTGGTATCTAAGTCTTCTTCCACCTCTTCCTACTAGGAAGATGGCAGAAGACCCCCTTTTTATTAGCAAAGCCCTGGGCATCACCCTTACAATCTAAAAATACAAATGAGCGAATAGGAACGTGACGTGTTTTAACAGAGAGTGATGTATCCTCATAGTATGTATCTGGACACAATTAGGATACTCCAGGTGGGAAAATCAAAACAGAGGATTTACCCTATGTAGCCATCCAGTCTTTACACCAAAAATTGCAACCCAGGTATACCCAAGATTTAATTATGCTTAAATAATCCTACTATATCACACACAGTCAGTGTTTGGGACTTCTTTTCTGCCAGAAAACTGGAGCAGAGAGTTGATAAATCTTCCCTTAAAGGGGTTATCCCACTTTGCGTTTTTATACTTACCTGCTGCCACCGCGCGTTCACTTCCTGGATTCTGGCTGGGGGCGGGCTTCATCTTGATTTAAGTCTTCTCCCGGCCGGGCCGCGCGCTGGACTGAACGCGCACACTGCCGCGCATGCGCAATGTGACTTATTTCTGGCCAGTATAGTACAGAGCCGGCGTGCGCGTTCGCAGCTCTGTACTATTCTGGCCGGGAAGAAGTCACCGTCGCGCATGCGCGGCAGCGTGCGCGTTCAGGACAGCGAGTGGCCCGGCCGGGAGAAAAGAAGAAGTCTTCTGGGCAAGCGCGACCATCGGGATTTTGCGGAAGAGCGGTGGTCGTAACCAGGGGAGACCGAGTCACAACAATAAGGTAAGTGGGGATGAATTTTCTCCTAATCGGTGGGAATTTGTTAATAAAGTATATTTACAAAAATGATCACTGTCAAATCATTAACAGATTTAACAGTGATCATTATGATGGGATAACCCCTTTAAGGCTAAATGCACACGATCAGGATTGCATGCGGATTTTCCACGCGGATCTGCGTGCAGAAAATCCGCACTGTAGGTCATGTACATTTTATTCTATGAGAATTTGAAATTCTGAGTGCACACGATGTGGATTTTTCCACGCCGATTTTGACCTGCGGTGCGGATTTTAAAATCCGCAGCATGTCAATTTATTTTATTTTTCCTGACCGGATTTTCTTCATTCACTCCGCACAGATTTGCCTGAGAACACCTGCGGATTTCAGTGCGGATGCTCCGCACATGAATCCTGAACGTGTGCATGTACCCTTAATGGACTAATGTAAACAATAAAAATTAGACCTTATATAGTACATGACTAACAAACTTAGAACCAGCTCTGTACCTCACATGGGTCCAGAGATCTCCCCATTCATTGCTCTGCTAGATTTATATCAAGCTGGGAGCTCAAGGGCAGTGTCCTTTCTTCTGCAGCTCAGGGAGGGCGTCCTTTCTGCTGCAGCTCTCTCCCTATCACAGCTCAGGGGCAGTTGAAGGATTAGGGTCCATTCACACGTCCGCAATTTTGTTCCGCATTTTGCGGAACGGATTTGCGGACCCATTCATTTCTATGGGGCAGCACGATGTGGATCCGCACTTCCGGGTCTGTAATTCTGATCCCGAAAAAAAAAAGAACATGTCCTATTCTTGTCCGCAATTGCGGACAGGAATAGGCATTTTCTATTAAGTGTCGGCGATGTGCGGTCCGCAAAATGCGGAGCGCACATCGCCGATGTCCGTGTTTTGTGGATCCACGGATCAGCAAAAAACACATGGACGTGTGAATGAACCCTTAAACTGAGCATATTCAGCCTTCTCGGTGAGCCGGGTAAAGAAATAAGAAAAAAAAAAACAGCAGGTGGCGCTATACAGATACACTTTATTGAATAACACAGTGGCTATACAACATTTTTTTAATTCATTTCTCTCTTTGACCTCAAAAACAGCATAAAAAAACCTGGAGTGAAAGCTACTCCAGCACCAGACAGGGGTAGTTTTGACTCCTCTTTTACACCTATTTCCATGCATTCATGTTAGTAAATTTGCTGGGCTGATGTCCCGGTCCGGCCCCTATCACTCCCAAGTGATGAGGACTGCCCAAATAGCCTGTGCACCAGAATTTTTTCACACGAGTGTTTAAAAAGTTGCAAAATAGTATCTTGGGACTTTTTTACATCAAAAACTGAAATAGGCTTCTTAACCCCTTAACGCATAATGCTGTACATGCAGGGAATTGTATGGAGCCTCCGTAGTGAAATTGCGGGATTCTGATTGGTTACCATGACAGCCTAGGGCCTGCTTCAGGTTCCCAGGCCTGCCATGGTACACTGTCTGCTAAGCTATGCATGAAGCACAGCTTAGCATGGAGCATAATAGATCTCTATTATGGTGATTGGGACAAGGGATGAAAAGATCCCATGTTCTAGCCCCCTATGGAGGCTAAAAGTTAGTAAAAAGTAAAAAAAAACACAAAAATAAAATAAAATTTGATATATCAGGTATCACCACATCTGAAAATATTTAAAACATTTTCCTGCACGATGAATGCTGTAACAGAAAAAAACAATAAAAACACGTAATTTGACATTTTTTTGTCACCTTATCCCATCTAAAAGTTGAATAACAGTAATTAAGAAGTTCGTACCACAAAAAACAAGCCCTTATACAGCTCTGTGTACAAAAATATGTTTAAAAAAATGGTAATGTAAAGAAAATTTTGATTGTTTTGCAAAGGTTTTTATTTTTAAAAAGTAATAAAACAAAATAAAACTATACAAATTTGGTATCTCCATAATTGTATTGAGCTGCATAATAAGGACATCATGTAATTTTTATCACACAGTGAATGCTGTAATGTTAAGACTTTGATGGAATTGAGCGTTTTTTTTATTTTATTTTACCCCACAAATAATTTTTTTCCCACTTTCCAATACAAGACATGGCAAATCAAATGGTGCCATTAAAAAATGCATCTTGTTCTGCCAAAAAAATAAGCCCTTGCATGGCTGTGCAAAACGAAAAATAAAAAAGTTATGGCTATGTTATGGCTCTATCCTTAAGGGGTTAATAAATGACCCCCATGGAGCTGTATCCTGTAGCTTCAAAATGAAACATACATCTTGTATACACCCAGAGAGGGCTTTCTCAGGGGTGTTCGGAAAGTGCTACTGCTTTAATTGAAAGAGCCCTGGGGGGTCATTTACAAAGACTGGCTTTTAGGGCTCGTTCACACGAACGTTTTTTGCGTTCCGTATATGGGCCATTTTTTGAGTTCCGTATACGGTCTGTATACGGAACCATTCATTTCAATGGTTCCGCAAAAAAAAAACGGAATTTACTCTGTATGCATTCCGTTTCTGTTTTTCCATTCAAAGATAGAACATGTCCTATTATTGCCCGCAAATCATGTTCCTTGGCTCCATTCAAGTCAATGGGTAAGCAAAAAAAATGGAACACATACGGAATGTACTCCGTTAGTCTTCCATATCCGTTCCGTTTTTGCGGAACCATCTATTGAAAATGTTATGCCCAGCCCAATTACAAAATGTAATTACTGCATGCTGTATATGCCACACGGAAAAACGGAATGGAACTGGAAACACTACTGAAACAAAAAACAGAGCCGTTAAAAACGGACCGCAAAACACTGAAAAAGCCATACGGTCGTGTGAACAAGCCCTTACGCCGGTCTTTGTTCCTCCCGCACTGCCGGAGAAAGTGCCTAATTTAGGGCTCATTCACACGAATGTGTGCTGCCTGTTACCGTACTGCAGACCGCATTTGCATATCCGCAATACAAGGGCCCTATACCGTGTGCATTTTGCATCACGGATGCGGACCCATTCACTTCAATGGGTCCGCAAATCCAGAACGGTCCAGAACGGAACGGAATACTGCGGGAGCACTATGGAGTACTTTCTAGGGTTCCGTTCCGTGCCTCCGCACCGCAAAAAGATAGAACTTGCTCTATCTTTTTGAGGAACGGACGGATCACGGACCCATTCAAGTGAATGGGTCCGCGATCCCCATGCGGCTGCCCCACGGACGGTGCCCATGCATTGCGGACCGCAATTTGTGGTTCACAGCTCGGGGACGGGCTTCACGCGGTCATGTGAACAAGGCCTTATTACGAGGCTTGAGCTTCGTCATAAATTGGGCGCAACTCCGACAGTCCCTGCGCCTGGACTAAAAGTTACTCCAACCCTGGATATGTAGACATAAGTAATAAAAAATAGTAAATTTGCAGGAGCCAAATTCCTGGCGCCTGAAGGGGCGTTTAAAAAGTCACAAAAAGTGGTCTTCCGTGCCAAAAACCAGTGTAAAAAAAAATGATGACCCCCTTTGCCTCTAACACCATGTAAAGTACAATTGTAGATACATATTCGGTTTTCTCCTGCGAGATAAAAAAAGACCATTGCTAATTTTGTGACGGCACAAAACAAAAATCAACCCAAGTCACTGTCACATATAATATATCTCATTCATAGACACCCTGTAACCAAAAAAAAAAATTAAAAAAAAAATCTGCTAAGCTTCTGAAGAATCAGAGCCATTGAATTACTTGTTAAATCCTGTCATGTCTGTTTTAATGAGAACAATTATGACATGATCAGCAAGATAAAGGTCGTACTGTTACCATAGGGAGTGAAAGGCAGCGGGATGACAGGGCTTAAAACCAAGAAAGGCCAGACAGATTTCTCAGCAAGCAAAATGTCAATTAATTATCTTTTTACAACCATCTCAATTACACCGCACTAACCAGCTGTGTAGGACATAGAGGAGCAAGTCGAAGGGGGGGGAACCCTAGGAATAAGTAAAAGGAATTAATTTCTATCATAAAATCGCAAATGTGATCCTTAATAACAGGGTGTGAATAGGGATTCTGTTAATAACCTGATCTATGCACCGTAATATTTTTTTCCCATCCGAGAAGCCATTTTTCTCATCGTAATAAGGTATTATGAGTCCTGAGGGTAATCCAGAAGAGCATAATAGATTTCTCTCTTTAAAAGGTGACCAGACACACCGCATTAGTCTTTAAAGCCAGACTCCATTAGCCACAAAGCCACTTATATAAAAGAAATGATAAAAAAAAAAAAGATTACCATCCAATGCATGTATTGGTGAGAATTTAGCATGGTGCGGCCATCGCCGATAATTATTGTAATGATCTCAATTAATGGAGTACGTTGGAATTTAGAGGTTACACGCTGGAAAGTTAAACATAATGGCTGAATATTTGCAAGATAAGTGGAAAGCGGAAAGACGGGGGATGAAGCAAAGTCAAATGAAAAGCTTGTCTTAATTTAAACTTCATCTCGCTATAAAACGAAAGACATGCGGAAAGAAATTAGCATAATGAGGAGATTAGGTGCAGTAATGTACTACACAAAAGCGTAAAAAAAAAAAGTTGCAGCTTCAAATGAAGTTAGATTCCAGCAGATTAGATTGAAATCGTTATTTTTTAACTATTTCTGGATGGGTCATGTTCATTTTATTGTGCATTTTATATTGTGCAAGGTCAGGTTATCCTGTTGGCTCCATTCACCTTACAAATGTCATCTTATTAATGTGCACAACCAGATCTCATAGGGCCCCATAGAAAAACTCAGTAGAGGGCCCCTTGCACCACCAACTCCCCAGGATGTGTGCGTCAAAAATTCCCAGGCGAAGTGGATTTCTGACAAATTTACAATCTCTAATTACAATTAACTTTTTTTTTATTACGCAGACGAAAGTTAAATTAAAAAAAAGTCGCCCGTGGTCTCAACCAATTTATCATTACTATGTGGGAAAAAGTGGAACTGGTGCTTCAAAAATATGGAGCTCGTTCTGAACACCATATTTTTCAATGTATATACATCACACGACTGGCATAAATTGTCACGGTAGGTGAGGGAAGGGAAGCAAACCAAATACAACAAAAACAACAAAACACCAGGCTAGGCCCCAAAGCTAGGGAACAGGGAAAGGTCACCACCTGACTATCCCTGAATCTTTCAGTGACTGCTGACAACATGAGAAAATCCTTAGGGTGGAAGTGCTCATGCGCTGGAACCTAAGCCTAGCTGATACTGAAGCAAACCCTCAGCTAGGGAGCTGGAGATAAGGCAACTGGTTCCTAGCGCAAGATGCAGGAACCAGCGTCTTCCTGAGGCGTAACCAGAACACACAACAAAAGGGAAGGAGTAGGACTTAGCTTAAGACGGACAGGGAGCAGGAGATCCACCAAACACTAGCTGAGAACTCCAGAATCAAATATAAACCTCAAGGGCTATAGTGAGAGGCGGGTATAAATAGCACCACTAAATAGCTAATGAGCAGAACCTGTGGGGAGGTGGGATCCTGCCCAAAACTACAACAAAGAGAAACAGAACAATCTGTCAGATAGACTCACGTGTATCAAGTCTGTCAGATCTTCTCAGGCCTCTCACAGGGCAGGGCGTGACAGTACCCCTCCTTTTTCGGGTGACCTCCGGGCACCAAGGACCAACCTTATCCGGGTGTGCCCTGTGAAAGGCCTTCACAAGGCGACTAGCATTGACATCAGTCGCAGGAACCCACATTCTTTCCTCAGGGCCGTATCCCCTCCAATGCACAAGGTACTGAAGGGAGCCACGAAGAACACGCGAGTTGAGTATTCTGGAGATCTGAAACTCCATATTACCATCTACTAAGACAGGAGGAGGTGGCAAAAGATATGGTTCAGCAGGTTCAACATACTTCTTGAACAAAGACCTGTGAAACACATTATGGATCTTCCAGGCCTGCGGAAGTTCCAAACAAAACGCAACCGGATTAACAATGGCAAAGATTTTGTAAGGATTTTGTAAGGACCAATAAATCTTGGGCCCAACCTCCAAG